>NW_024429219.1:8675000-9319404 GCF_017639785.1 Mesocricetus auratus
GCGTCCCTTCAGGAGAGGCCTGCTTTATTACTCTCTGTGTGGACACCTGAGGAGAGAAGCCTTTCTTAAGGCCTGTATTCAGGGTCCTTTTAGGCTGGCTAGTACTTCCTGAATGACCTCATTTTATATCCAGAGATCCTAAGACAGCTGCTGTGTCTTAGGACCAACACTGGCGGTTGTTGGGTGGAATTGCATAAGGCTGAGAGGAGCGTGCCGTTTGTTCGCTCTCTGTGATCTGGTGTGCTGAGCTGTGCTGCTCACCTCTCCTCATCTGAGCTCGCTGTTGATACTTTCCTCTTCTACTTTGCACTTGCCTGTTGAAATTCTTGCTCGTGAGGTGTGTCTAACGTGCTGTCCAGTGGCCCAAGAACACCAAATACTCTTGACATGGAGTCATGCTGGAGCACTTGTGGCCTGTGCCCTCAGGTTTTCTGACTTCCGGATGTGGGGACAGTTTCCTGTGAAACCCCATCTTACAGAAGACGTGTTTGGATTTCTGATGTATACTTGCCTTTCCTTTTCTCAACCATAGCTTTTACTTAAATCATAATTTCTAAGTCAGAGTCACTCAAAAGCTTTGTGTTGATCTCCTCGAGCCATTGGTTTATTTAAATAAACTACAGAGAGGACATAGAGGTAAGTCAAGTGAAGGAGCACCAAACACCCTCTGCAGCTTAAGTAAACAGAGCACCAGGGCACTTTTAATGTGGAAACATTTAAATGATAGCATTTACCTAGTAATCTTCCTTGAAAAAAAATGCAGGAAGCTTGTGTTACTGTTAGTTGTAATTATTGCTCAAGAAGTGGAGAGATCATGGGGTTTTCACCTTTTATTCCAAAGCTGAGGAGTCAGCCTTGTAGCAGCAGCAGGGAACCATTGCTTCTCATGCTGCCAGGGTATATGTGACAGGGCCAAGAAGGAGCTGTCCCACGATGCAGAAGCCACACACAGACAGGGCTCTGAGGGGTCCTGAGGACCCAGGGAAGAAGCTGATACATCAATGACTGGCTCATTCTGTGGAATCAACTAAACACTGTCAGTGAGAAGAGTCCTGTCCTTTCCTGAGGCTCCCAGGGCTGGCTTTGCTTTGTGAGCAGAAACCTGACCTGGGCAACTAAGCTCCTTTGTTTGCCTTCTGTATTTCTCTGCTTCCTTAGATGGGAAATATAAATGTATTAGGGAGACGAGGATGCATAAGCGCTTTCCTTGGGTAATTCTGTTGCAGTCACATTGCCATTGGATACTTTTGCTTATATCCCAGACTGGCTTCAAACTCAGGTGTAGCTGAGGGTGGGTAATTTTGAACCCCTGCCACCTGGGATTACAGGTGTGTGCGACCACATCCAGTTTATTTGGACTATAGGGAGGCATTCTGATACCTTAGACACATCTCCAGTCCCCTAGATACATTTTCCCTCTCCACCAAAGCAGTAAATATATTGTGTGGTTGAGAGATTTGCTTTGGCTGAATTTGACTGAGACTGGTTTTTGTTCCTGAACCAACAGACAGTGCCTTCTTGCAATGTTGCTGTGGCTCTCAACAGGTGTGGAACCCTTGGCACCAGTTTTGAAGATAATTGTGTAAGGCACTAAGTGTCATGACTCTCAGTTTCTTGTCTCTAGGCCTGAGGGTGGTGTGCCCACTGCAGTCTTTGAGAGCCTAAGGACTAGGAAATGATTTCTCAGCCAGCGAAGGCATTGTCACCCCTTCCTCTCTTCATCCTAGTTTTCTTTTGTTCCTCGTAGGAGTCTGTGCCTTCAGCTTCTCCTACGGGTACACCCAAACACAGCATGAGAAAGACGACAAGCTCAGAGGAACCCAAGGGGCTGCATGGACAGGGCCTCTTCATGATGCCTCCTGCAGGAATGGGCCTTGGCAGCCTGAAGAGTGAGTTTGTGCCCAGTGCCTCTATCAAGCAGCGTGGGCAGCAGCCCATGCCACCTGTTAGCCAAAGTTCCAGCAGCCCAGGTACGAGGAAAGATCTGCACAGCGAAGGTGGGGATTGTCCTGAAGCTTCCGGGGAGCTCTGTGGCGCTCCAGGCTGATGGGAGGTGGTGTCTGTGTGATGCCCAGGCCTCATGATGCTTTTGAGGCCTGAGTGTCATAGGTGCGTTTAGTCTCCGATAACTTCTAAAGCAGATTCATTTAGAAGATGTGATAGAAATAAATGCAGAAGCTCTCGGTTATCTGTGGGACTCACATAGGTCCAGATGGATCCTGTATCCTCAGAAGCTGCTACCCAGACCCCATCCTTGCAGGCCACTGTTTTCTTGCCCAGAATAAGATGCTAAGGTTAGCGTCAGTGAGGCTTACGGGCAGCAGTGATGTAAAGTGACCTTGGAGGTCTGAGTCATCCTGCTATGGGTGCTCTTGTTTTTGATTTTTTTCCCTCGTTGGGCTTTTTGGAATAGGGCTCTCTGCAAGTAGCCTAGGCTAGCCTGACCTCTTCATCCTGCCTCTGCCTCTTCAGTGTTGGGATTGTGACTGTGGCCCTTTGTGATCTATCATTCTGAACCTGGGCCTAATCTGTGCTCTGGAGTTTCCAGCATGCCATGGATGGATGCCGTGCTGACAGGGAGGTGCTTCTCTGGGGAGTTCGGTTGGAAGGGAGGCATAGTGTGAGGGGTGGCCGAGAAGAGCTCAGTGCGGCTGCGCTGTGGGCAGTGAAGGGTGCAGCTGAAAGGGTTCTGGTCGTTTTTACTAGGTAGACCTCAGGACTGGGGGACCCTGCAGGACCCTCCTGGAGGTGAGAGCAAGAGACTAATGGCTGTGCTGATGAGAGATAATTTTGTTCATCAGTGTGCATTTTATTGAATACATTGTGTTCATTTGCATGGACTTATCCTTGTGGCACCCTGCTCAGGGTTCATCTCCCCTTCACAGGAGGGAGGAGCGAAAGGCTTAGAGAGATGAAGTAACTTGGCTCATCATGTTGCTAGTAATTGGTAGAGCTGGATGGTGAGTTTTGGAGAAGACTGTTGACCAGGGGGACTTTGTCTCTGAGCTCTGATCAGTGCTGTGGTACTTGGAGGGGTACCTTGAACCAATCTGTAAGTGGTTAGGACAGTGGCGATTAGATGTTCAGCCAGCCTGACATCAGGTGGATGCCTGTAAGAAGAGATCTGGGGGGGGGGGGGGGTAGGGATATCGCTCAGTCAGAGTCAGGAAAGTGCTTACACACAGCGTGAGGACTGGCACTTAACCCCCCAGCACTCGTGATAAATAACAACAAAACAAAGTGACATATGCCTGTACTACCAGTGCTGGCAATGTGGAGGCAGGGGCATCCCTGGGATTGTTGGTCAGCCAGTCTAGCTGAATGGCTAAGCTCCAGGTTGAGTGAGAGACCTTGCTCCAAAAATCAGATGCAGAACAATTGAGGAGGACGACACAAGGCAAGCGAGTGTGCATGACACTGCACACAGATGTACACACGTGAACATGTGCAAGCATGCACAACAAGATTTGGGATGTCGTACAGGAGTATGTCTGTTCCAGCATCATTCTCCTATCCACTGACAGCTTACTGAAATTCCCTCTCGGTAGTATGTGGCCTTGGACGAAGGCTGTTGTTTCCTCACTGTCTCCACACGGTTCTCCTTCTGCAGCTGCTCCCTACAGTCTCTGTGGCCATGGCATTACTGTTCTACCCCTCTCTCACCCATTAGCCCTGCTCTCATGGGTTTCACTTATTTGTTGTGCGGCCGTCCCATCAAGAACTGTTTACCAAGCTCCGGCTTAATGCCAGGTGTTATAGTATACTCTGTCCCCGTGTATGTCTATTAATGTATATGTATTAACGTCCCCTTAGATACGGTTCCTCCCTGGGTGGTACTTACAGGAGAAAGGTATTAGATAAACATAAGCATTGATAGATTATAGTACATGTTATGGGAAAGACAGAAGAAATGTGAGGACCTGATGTAGATCAAGTTGGGAAGGTCATGGTACTGATTAGGCTGCCCAAGAAGCAAAGAGCATGGCCTTTTGGGAGATGCAAAGGCCTGGAGGCCTAAAGTTTGGAGAACAATTAGGAGCATGGCTTGATGTGAAGTCAGAAAAGTGGGCTGTGGGCTTATGTAGGACCTTGCAAGCATTTGTAGGGAGTTTTGCAGAGTTCTGGATTAAACATAGCCACTGAAATTTCCAAAGGAAGGGAATATTTCAATGTTTCTTTTTTATTCAGGTATTTTGTGGAATTATGTAGGTACGTTGGAAGATTGATTGTGGAGGTATTGTAGGCAAGGGTGAAGTTGATTTGGGTTTGATCAGTGGTAGTAGAAATGGTTAGACCTAGTATGTGTTTGAAAAGAGATTCTGCTGCTGGGATGGGAGCTGCATGGCCGGGTGTGGAGGGTGGGCCGCAGCATGTGTTGGATACAGAGGAATGGTGCTGTGCATGGTGGGTTCTTGAGGCTGTAGTTGAGGCCCCTGATGGCCAGGTTGCTGAGTAGTGCAGAGCAAGGCAACAGCTGGTTCTGATTTTCAGGGACAGAATGAGCTGACTCTGACCCTGTTGCTTGCTCAGGCCCAGGCCTTTCTGCATGCTACTCTTGTCCTTATCTCTTTTCCCTTGGCTCCTTGTAGAAGACCATGTGTGTCTGCTGGATTGCATTGTCGTGGATCTGCAGGACATGGACATCTTTGCTGCAGAGAGACACCCCAGAGAGGGCTCTCAAGCCTCCGACAGCAGCAGTGGGGACCTGATCTTCCCTTCCTATTTTGTGCGACAGACAGGAGGAAGTCTCTTAACTGAGCCTTGTAGGCTGAAATTGCAGGTGGAGAGGAATTTGGACAAGTGAGTGTTTTATCTGAATACCGTGTAAGTAGAATCCTAGTAGCTTAGAAATCAGTGCTGTAAGGTAAGTGAGGAACATTTCTTCTCCTATGTGATGGAAGAGAAACTGCTGCCGTTACAGAGGAAGGTGGTTAGATGACTCTAACTTAGTGTTTTATTCAGGGACTCTTTTGTAACCTTGCCTTGGGGAGGGACAAAGAGGAAAGAGTTGGAATTTAGCATCTTAAGTGGTGATAGGGAGGTAGTGAGAACAGGCAGGGTATCTGAGAGAAGAGTATTTGGAGTAAGTATGCCAAGTGTAGTGGACTCTGGATCTGCCACTGCTGACCCTTGGAGTCCATTTACTTTGCATAACTACCCAGGTGCAGTTTTGCCCCGTCCACATCATTGAGAGTGGCCATTGAGAGTACAGGAAGCTCCTGTCTGTGGTTCAGAGCAATCATTGGTTCACTTCTCACTGGCTGCATAACTACCTGGGAAACTTGATGATTCTAGACCAGTAGAATCATGCTCAGGGCCAAAGCTTGGGTGTTTAGTTAGCAAGGTTGTGGCCTAGGGAGTGCTCCTGCTTTCCTGGCCCACACATGCGGACTGGAAGCACCGATTATGCATATCACATCTTTCACTGTGGTGCTTTGGTTTGGGAGAAAGCAGCATTTTGCATTTGAACTCCAAGGGAAGATAGTGTCAAAGAGATCTGCTGAGAATGGAGGTGGCTCATTGGTGAGGAGAGCTTGCTGCTCTTTTGGGGAACCCAAGTTTGGTTCCTATTGTCTGTGCTAGGCACCTCCCAATCTGCCTTCTTGTGGTTTAATGAACACCTACACCCACGTGTACACACAGATAAAGTAAAATAAACAAAACCCAAACAAAGATATTTGCAATGGGGATATTTTAAAGAGCAGCCTCATTAAATAGTCACTTTCCAGTCCTAGGGTTGGACAACTCACTTCATGCCGTTTTCCATTTCAGTTTAGCTCACTGGGGTGTCTCTCTCACTGGAACCTGTTATTCCAGAGCTCCCTGGCTGGTGTCCAGTTATGGTTGGCATGGGCTCTATTTGACTAGCCTGGCTTGGCCATCCTAAGATCTTCTCACTTAGGAACTGAACTCTTGGTTTTCTGTGCAAGCAATGGTCTTTAGAGAGTGCTTTTCTTTTCTGCTTCTCTAAACTTCTCCCTTGACTTTGCGTGGGGTGGCAAGGCTGCGCTGGCCAGCAAGAATGCACCAGCAGATGTGCTGTCCCCACCCACCCACGAGCACACCACACGGCGGTGCCTCCCAGTTGTCCTTTGTCGATTGGGACTAGACAGATGGCTCAGAGGTTAAGAGCGTGTGTGCTGCTCCTGAAAGGCCCCAAGTTCGGTTCCCAGCACCACAATAGCTCTATATCCAGGAGATAAGATCCCCTGTTCTGACCTCTGCAGACGCTGCACACATGTGTACAAGAATACATGGAGGCAAAACAACCATATTGAAGCTTCACATTTGGCTGTGCTGTACCAAGGCATTTAGAGACTTATTCCTGAGAGTGGCCTCCTTTCTTTCTCGTAGAGAAATAAGCCACACTGTTGCAGACATATCTGTCCATGGCAGTCTGTCATCTGTGCACTGCTCCCTGGATCTGTGCAAATACAAGCTGATCCGAGGCTTACTCGAGAACAACCTGGGGGAGCCCATAGAAGAGTTCATGCGGCCTTACGACCTGCAGGATCCACGGATTCATGTGAGTGAGATGGACTGGGTGTTCTTCTGTAGCCTGTCACCTTAGCCGATGGCTGTCCCTGTGGATGTCCCTCCAAGAAGGCGGGGAGCAGAAGTGGGAGTGGGTGAGACGGCGAGTGGACTGGGCTTCTTTACTTAGAGTTCATTTTCAGGTTGGCACTGTCACCCGAGGGCTGACTGGCATTTTCCTTTCAGACTGTGCTGAGTGGAGAAGTGTATACGTGCATGTGCTTCCTCATCGATATGGTGAACGTCAGTCTGGAGCTCAAGGATCCGAAAGGAAAGGAAGGCGCTGGCTCCCTAGCCAGGTCAGACTCCCATGAACTGTGCTTTTGCTGGTAGTTAGGAGCGATGCGAGGATACCCATCCCGTTAGCACAGGGCGGAGTGCAGTGGTGGTCTCAGGCTGAGGAAGTGTGTGAGTGTGATCATGTTTGCACATGCATGAGAATGAGGGATGTGTGCACGTATGTGCTCAAATGGTGCTGATGACCAGGTACTGCAGAGCTGTGCCCCTGGCCCCGAGTGCTTATTAGAAGTTTCAATTTGGTTCTCCTATGAGCTATGTCAGGTTAGCTTACGCCATTTTAAACAGCCAGCCCCAAATACTGGTGACTTAAAGCTGTGAAGGTATGTTTTCTCCTCAAGCTAGGACACTGGGAGACAGGCTGCTCTGCTGTTTTGTGTCTCGAGTGACAGAACATTTGCTCTGGCTATTGTTTTGATTTTGAGGTAGAGTTTTGCTGTGTTGCCCAGGTTCAGTTTGAACTGCAGGATCCCAGCTTCAGCTTCCTTGAGTAGCTGGGACATAGGTGTGTCGCTGTACCCCATGTGCTGAGCATTTTGACAGGGCAGATTGAAAAACAAGAGCCATGGAATAGTAAAAATAAAAGCTCTGGAATGGCCTTAGGTGGCCACCCAAGGAGCATGAAGCTGGAGCATGGTCTGACCAGTGTGAAGGGACTGGGGGACACCTTGCCCTGTGTCTATAGTTTTGCACAGTTCTGGGCAGTGTGCCAGTGGTGACTGCCTTGTGGGTCAGTGTTTTAAAACTGAAAGAATACAGACAGACAGACAGACAGACAGACAGACAGAATATGAATGAGAGCTGTTTTGAAAATTGACAGCATTGGACTGAGCTCCCTACTTGGAAACCTCTGGAAGTAACACAGTAGCTGCTCCCTTTTTGGGCGTGTGCTGGCCACTTGTTTGTTAGAGTAGATGTGGGAATTTGTGGGTAGGAATTTGGAGTGGGATTTTGAAGAGCTCATTGTATTTTTACCCTGAAAGCCCTCCCTTGTTCTCTAAATTGGGCAGCTGATATTCCAGTTTTCCAGATAGATTGCTGTTGTTGATATATAATTTTTAAAATTTAATTGTTATTTTACTAGCCTAAGGTTACATGGCTGGAAAGTTGGTCCACATTTAAAAATGTGGTGTCAAAGCTATTATCGTCTGTCTGAAGCACTCTGGCTTCCAGTTTGTTTTTCTGTTCGAAGCCTGTGTGGCCTGCTTCCAGTTCAGCTGAGGAGAGCCATGGTGGTGAGCCTGGTTCCCAAATTGTGTTCTTGGGGCCAGCCACTCTTCAGATGCCTGGCTGTACCTTTACTTTTTCTTGTTCTTCTGTTTGGGTGTTTTTTTGTTTGTTTGTCTTTTTCTTTCTTTTTTTTTTTTTTTTTTCCTCGAGACAGGGTTTCTCTGGCCCTGGCTGTCCTGTAGACCAGGCTGGCCTCAAACTCAGAGATCTGCCTGCCTCTGCCTCCTGAGTGCTGGGATTAAAGGTGTGAGCCACCACCAGCTGGCCTTTTTTTTTTTTTGAACTTTAGTTTTTCAATGATTCTGATTCTATGTGTATCATCATCGTAATGGAACTGAGCAACTACTAATTGCTTTATGCAGCTTTCTCTTTTTCCAGAAAGGAAGTGGGTTTGGATGCACTTCCTGTTGATGGGTCAGCTGACTTTCTTTCCTTTGTGCAGAGTAGGATGAGTTCTGGTTGCTTCTAGTGAGCTATGGTGGTCTTACACAGGTGTGCAGGCTGAGGGAAGAGACGCCTCAGGCAAGCTATAATATCACAGATGAAAAGAGACCCTAGATATCCTTTGGGGGTTACGATTTAACACGTGGCCTTCTTAGACTAGGATGGGACATGGGACTGTAAAGCACCAAGGATATAATAAATGGACTGGGTAAATCGTTATTCCTAATGCATCCCTGTGGGTGTAACCACCTTTCTGCACGTGGAAAAGGTTTAAAGCACAGTACACTAACTGCATTTTGAGTGGCATGTGAACAAAACTGATGCAGTGTCTCATTGGAAGGTACTCTGGTGCGCTGATGACAGTACGCTTGTTCCACACTTAACTTAGTTTTGTAAGGTAGGATTGTGTTTAAATTTTCCTCTGCTTTCTTTCCTTTCAGATTTGACTTTAAGAAATGTAAGCTGCTCTATGAGAGTTTTTCCAACCAGACCAAGTCCATTAACCTGGTTTCCCACTCTATGATGGCATTTGACACCCGCTATGCTGGGCAGAAGCCCAGCCCCGGCATGACCAATGTGTTCAACTGTATCTTTCAGCCCTCCAAGAGCAGCTGCGCCACCCAGGGCTCCATTCAGATTGAACTGCATTTCAGGTAGTGGAGCAGACCGAAGCTCTGCTGTCCTCCGTCTCTCTCACCCATCCCCCTCCCATAAGTCTCTTATAGCCCAGGCTGGGTTGAAATTTACCTGGTAGCCCAGACTTTCCTTGAAGAGAGTTTCCTACTTCCACTTCTCCAGTGCTGGGGTTACAGGCACATACCCCCATACTTGGACCCCCAACTCTTCCTTCCTTCCTTCCTTCCTTCCTTCCTTCCTTCCTTCCTTCCTTCCTTCCTTCCTTCCTTCCTTCTCTCCTCTTTTTTCCACCCCTCCTCTTCTTCTTCCTCTTTCTTATTTATTTACTTTTATGTGTACTGGTGTTTTGCCTGTGGGTATGTCTGTGTGACAGTGTCAGATCTTGGAGTTACAGACAGAAGCTGCCTGTGGGTGCTGGGATTCGAAGAGCAGTCAGTGCCCTTAACTGCTGAGCCATCTCTCTAGCCCTCCAGCTCTGTCTTTCTTTATGGAAATATTTCCTTTTGTGGTCAGTGGGTCAGGTCCACGTGGCTTTAGAACATCAGAGGATCAAAAGATTGGAGGCTGACTGGAACTCCCCAGCACGCCCTGTGTCTTACCAGCACCATACTGGGTGTTAGCAGTGTCTGCTCCCTTGCAGTACTAAGGACTCACCAAGAGATGTCTCTGTTGCCTTAAAACAAAAACATAGTAGTTTGGCATGGAGTCAGATCCTCAAAAGCACCCTCCTTGTAAGCTTTAATTTGTTAAGTGGCTTGGGATGGAAGAAATTATGTGAGTTGAAGGAAAACCGTAAGCCAGAACCTTCTGGCCCTCATGAAAGCAAAGGCGTTTCGACCTGAACAGGTATTTATTCAGGCCTCCCCAACCCAACGCTTGAGTCATTCTGGCGAGTTACTTGGCACCCGAAGCAGCTGCTGCTGTTACTGCTGTCATAGCTGGTACTCGTTCATGCTCCCCTAGAGCGGTGGCTCTCAACCTTCCTAACGCTGTGACCCTTTAATACAGCTCCTCATGTTGTGGTGACCCCAACCATAAAACTATTTCCATTGCTACTTCATTACTGTAATTTTCTATTGTTATGAATCTTAATATAAATATCTGATATGCAGGATATCTGATATGTGACCTCTGTGATAGGGTCGTTGGGCCCACTGGTTGAGAACAGTGCTCTAGTATGAGATTCTTATGGCTCCTGGCTATTCTTGTACTTGTGTGGCTGGTGTTTCAGTGTGACACTCAAGAGTTCCTCCCAGTTTAGCTTTGGAAGGGAGACGTTCTTGGTCTCTCAATATGCCTGACAGAAGCCTGGCAAAAGAGACATTTTAGCCTTGTGGGACATTAGGAGCCCCACAGTGGCAGCACTCGTGGCTTCTTGCTGGCCCCTGCCTCGACCAGGCATCTCACCAACCTACCTTCTGTCACACACACCCAGCCTCGACCAGGCATCTCACCAACCTACCTTCTGTCACACACACCCCCCCTAGAGAAGGTTCAAATGACTCTTGGAAGATTGCACAGCTCAGAAGTCTAGTAGTGACAAGTTAGACCTGGGCCTCTGACATCAAAGCTGAGTGGCACTAACTCTTCATGTCCTCTGGCCTCCGTCACTGGCTGACTGCAGCTTTGGGATGTGACAGGCGCGTTTGAAGATGTTTCTCAGGATGGGAGGCTTCTATGTATTTGGTCCTCCTGCAGAGGGCTGGTGTGGTGTTTGCTTTATGTTACTGACCTTGGCTTTCTTCACCCCCTCCCCATCATGTCTTTAATATGCAGGAGGCCTGAAGTTTTATTCTGTGCATATACTAAAGGCATGTAATTTCATGGAGTCAAACAACCAGTTCTTTCCTTGGCTTTTGCTAGCAGACGTGCCCTTGTTAGCAAGAGGAGGAAGCTGCTTCAGGTGGAATTGTTCTTCTGTTGGGATTTTGTATGTTTTCCAGGATGGGGTCTGACACACTGACTTTCCAGTTAGCACCGAGGCCTGACAGTCTCTGCTCAGAATGGGGTGGAAAAATTTCACTGAGGGCAACATTTTCTATCTATCACAAAAGAGTAGAGTGTTTCTGTGACAAATGCTATGTGTGAGAAGGGCCTCAGCCATGCCCTTTTACTAGAGGCAGCGAGCCAGGGTTAGCAGAAGTGAGACTGGAGAAAACAGCCCTAGGCACATCCCCAGATCAGCCTCTCCTAGGCAGGCCAGGGAGTGAGTAGATGTAGCAGCCAGAGCCAGGGTCTCTTTCATTCACAAAATCAATTCAGCTCCCGAACCCTGTGACCTGTCTCTAGCCTGCCTCTGCTGGCTTCCCTTCCTCTGCCTGCTAATGTGATAATAGGGTTGGCCATCACCCTGAGGACACTGTGGCTTCAGGCCAGGCCTGAGAGTCGTTCTTGGGAACCTTGAAGACTATAAAACCAGTCCCTGTCCTTTGCCCATCCTTCTGTCCCATTTCTTCTCCACGGTGCTTGCCATCCCTCTGTGACCAATGTCCTCTTGAGGCTAGAAGATCTGGAGTCTGAGGTTAGTTGCAGTTAAAGCCAGATAGCACTGGTACTTGAAGGTGGTGTTTGTGAAGCAGTGCTGAGCTTCTAAGAAGTAGCCTCATCAGTCTTAGACCTCCTGTCAGGGATAAAGCTGGCGTGTGGGGTAACACCTGCTATGTGCTTTCTCTTACAGTGTTAGCATTTCTCACTTTATAGATGAGGAAACAGGTGGGCATACCCAGGATAACACAGCTTGAGAGTGACAAGATTTTAGTCTGGGTCTCTTGACTTCAAAGCCTTTGCTCTTTATACTGGACCTGCCTTTCCCCGCCTTAGCCCTGCAGGGTGGCTATTCCTTAAAAGTAGGACTTGGGGCTAGAAGCACCTCAGGGTTTGGATTTTCCCCCTCATAGTTTGGAGAATTCATTCACAAAGGCTTTGCCAGTCAAACATCTCTAACAACCCTTCCAATATCCAGGGACCGGAGGAATGGCTCCGCAGTTACAGCTGCTTTTTCAGAAGGTCCAGCTTTCATTCCCAGAACCCAGATGACGATTCACAACCACTTTGGAACTTCTGCCCCAGGGGCCAGTGCCTTCCCTGGTGCAAAGACATACATTCAGGCAAACACCCATGCACATGCTACATGTAACAGCAAAACAAAGACCATCCGAAGGCTCTCAGTTCACACATGAGCGTTTCGGGTATGTCAGGGAGGGCTGCTCCTTCCTGTGAGGCTGTCTGGTGCATTGTGGCATGGTTAGGGGCATCCTACTTCTGTCTACCAGGTAACAATTGTGCCATCTCAATTAGTGTTAATGTTGTTTCCAGACAGGGTTTTACTGTGTAGTCATGGCTGTCCTGGAACTCACTATATAGACCCAGGCTGGCTTGAACTCATGGAGCTCCATCTGCCTCTACTTCCCAGTTATTATTACTAATAATTATTGTTAAAGACAGCAAAACCAAGAATTTCTCTACACACTGCCTAATAAATGCCTGTTGTGGACTCATGTTAGTTGAGGGCTCTGCTATTCTGCTATCCTCCTTTCTTAGATATAGTCCCCTCCCCTTTTTTAAATGAGGGGTGGGAGAGATGCTTCATTGAGAGCACTTGTTGCTCTTGCTGAGGACCTGGGTTCAGTTCCCAGCACCCACATGGTGGCTCGCAGCTGTCTGTAACTCAGTTCCAGTGGATCCAACGCCTTCTTCTGACTTTAATGGGCACATGCGCATGCATGTGGTGAACAGATGTGTGAAAGCAAAACACTCATACACATGAAATAAATGTGTTCTGTAAGACCCTGGTTAGCCCCCAGAAAGCTCATAACACAGTGCTCAGGGTGTTTCCATGCTCACGGTTGGTAGTTTAAGGAATACTGGAACAGGACCTGGCATGGTGCCGCACACCTAAAGTCCCAGGAGCCGGAAGCAGGAGGACCATTGAGTCCAGACACTCGAGGCCATCTTGAATTACATAAAAACAGAAGAAAAGAGGCAACCATGCCTTGGCAGTGATCGAGATATGTATTTCTCTTTGTGATTCTGTTTTCCTGTCTTCTTCCTTGTAGGTCTACAAAGGATTCCTCTTGTTTCACTGTCGTCCTCAACAACCTCCGAGTGTTTCTCATCTTTGACTGGCTGCTGTTGGTCCACGACTTCTTGCACACTCCCAGTGATATTAAGAAACAAAATGCCACTCCGGCACGCCACCGCAACGCCAGCAGCGAATCTGCTGTCGTTCCCAAAACCGTTAAGAGTGGAGTAGTCACCAAGCGGTCTTCCCTCCCCGTGTCAAATGAGAGGCACCTGGAAGTCAAGGTCAATGTGACAGGTGATTGTTCATTGTGTACGCCACTGCTTGTTAGTGTGGATGTTAGCCCAGATCTTCTCTGTGCCAGCCACACCCTCTTAGTGTTTGAGACCGGGTCTCGCATAGACCAGGCTGCCTTCTGGGTACTGGTATTAAGCGTTTTTCATTTTAGAGGAGGGTCTCACCTGTATCGCAGGCTGACCTGGGATTTGCCATAGTCCTCTTGCCTCAGCCTCTGTCTCCCAAGTGCTGGGATTGTTGGTATAAACCACTGCATCCAGCTTCATACTGTTTTTTGATGAAACCCATTGTGAGCGAATCTTCTGGACACGGATGAGTAGAAATTTGTCAGCACTTGCTCACAGTGGCAGCTGGACATCAGTGGTCTATACTCCTTGTGTGCAGCTGGACATCAGTGGTCTATACTCCTTGTGTGCAGTGTGAACAGCTGTGTAAAGCTGTCATAATACCGTGCTGCGTGACCAGCCCACCTGACTCTTCTTCCGTGGGTTCTGAGTCCTCTGAGCATCTTTTGGACCTCCCAGAATGATGAGAATGTCATTTCTCTGTCTTGAACATGCATGTTGAACAGAGGAGCTACATCCCAATCCTTTCTCCAGGCCCTGCTCTGTCAGTTCAGCTGTGCTCGCCAGGTTCTGAGTCTGGGATGGCAGTGAAGCAGAACACTGAGCGTCCCCTGGTGCAATTGTGCCACTTGTGTGGGGGCAGCCAGGTGATGCCAGCTTCCTTGCTTGCCTTGACTGATGCTGCTGTTCTTTGCAGGCACAGAGTTTGTGGTTGTTGAAGATGTGTCCTGCTTTGACACCAATGCCATTATTCTAAAAGGCACCACGGTGCTCACCTATAAGCCCCGCTTTGCTGATCGCCCCTTTTCAGGAAGTTTGTTTGGCATTGAGGTAAGTTTGTGTGTGTGTTGACCATGGCACTGCAGAGGGCCCTGGAGAGAAGCATCTAGAAAAGCTTGCTGTGCGCAAGTTTTTGTTCTTTTGACTTTTTGGGCTCTTTGGGGAGCCCACCACCCAGCTCCTGAGTAAATTACACATGGAGGATTATTCTTAGTTATGAATGCTGGTCCTTAGCTTGACTTGTTTCTTGCCCGCTTTTCTTAATGTAAATTATCCCATCTGTCTTTGACCTCAGGGGTTTTATCTTTCCCTATTCCTGTATACCTTTTCTTTCCTCCTTACTTTGTGTCTGGCTGGGTGGCTGGGTGGCCGGGTGGCTGGCCCCTGAAGTTCTCCTCCTTGTCCCGTTCCCAGATTCTGTTTTGTCCCAGATGTCTCCTCATATTTATCCTCTCTGCCTGCCAGCCCTGCCTATCCTTTCTCCTCCTCACTATTGACCGTTAAGCTCTTTATTAGACCATCAGGTGTTTTAGACAGGCCCAGTAACACAGCCTCACAGAGTTAATCAAATGCAACATAAACAAAAGTAATACACCTTAAGGTAATATTCCCCAACAGCCTCTTGAATGCTGATTTTTCCAGTGCTAGAAATGGAACTGAGAGCCATGTGAATATCTAGGCAAGCGCTTTACCACCAAGCCACAGCTTTCCCCTGTCTCCTTTTCATGTCAAACTGTTTGTTAGGCCCAGCCTCCAGAGCTTTTCAGTCAGTAGGACTGGGAAAAGACCCAAGACTCTGTGTGTGTATAATATATATAGTGTGTAATTATGTATATATGGTTATAATATACATAGTGTGTTTGTTGTGTGGTAATTTATATATATGGCTATCTATATAGTGTATATAATTTGTAAATATATATGCAAGTGTAGATATATATAATATTATATAATTTATAATATACATATAATGCATCTATATGATTAAATAGATATACAGTATATATAGCATATGATATATAGTATATGTGTAATTTATATATACACAGACATATAGTGTCTATAATTTACATGTTTGTACATATAGTGTGTATATAATTTATACATAATATGGACATATTGTGAGTATAATGGAGTGAGTGAGTGGTCTGTGTGTGTGTGTGTGTGTGTGTGTGTGTGTGTGTGTGTGTGTGTGTGTGTGTTGCTTTGGATTAAACCAAGGCCTTGAGCATGTTAGGCAAACACTCTACCAACTGAGGTAAGCTACATTCCCTGATCATCTCAGTTCTTTTTTGTTTTGATTGTCTTAGTTGCCTGGGCTAGCCTTGAACTTTGGATTCTTTTGCTTTAGCTTTTGGAGTAGCAGGGATTATAGACCTATGCCACCGTATCCATCATGGCCTCCTGAGCTCTTCTATAGGGAAACATTCAGTGAAGGGCCTTTGCTTTCTCCCCAAATCTAGCAGCTTTTACCCCGCTGTGTCTTGTCCTCCAGTGTGAGCTGTGAACACACAGGGATGCTTTTCTCATACGCCCGCCTTTCCTCAGGACATTAGTTAGGGAGACCCTCTATTCCTATCCCATTAGCACCTTGTTGGGTAGTCTGGTTCTGTATGTCTCGTCTTCCCCCGTCAGGATTGATGCAGTGTTTCATTGCAGTGATGAAAAATATGTACCATGGGGCCCCTTAGCATATGCCAGGTTAACATCTTCCACTGTGAAATCTCCCCCGTGATGTCTCAACGAGAACTCAGAAGTGAGATTCAGTTGGGGATTGATTAATGGATCGCCAGGTACAACTGGGTTTTGTGTAGTCCCTGAAGGAAAAAGGAAAGTGAGTATTTTTCCTCTAAAGCATTAGAAAAACTCAATGGCAAGCTTGCACGGTTGAGGTAGTGGTCCTGCTTGAATCCTCTTCCCTCACAATGAGCCCTGTCCTGTAAAGAGCCCAGGTCCAGGAGGAAGGGAGGCCTGCTTAGAACAGACAGTAGGGTTTTATATGATATCCACCCCTTAAGGAATATCTGACCTATAGTGACATCCCTAAAGGACCATGTCTCTGACTGGTGTGATTATTATGAAGGAGGTAATTTGTAGCTGAGTAGCCTTTGTCACCTGGACATGTCGTATGCAATATTAATCAGCATCCACCCTGTAGTGAAAGTTCAGATGTAGCTGAATTAAACGGGATTTCTCTCCTTGACCAGTTGCTTTTGTAAGGTGAAGAAAACTCAGTGGGGACAAGGAGCTGTATGCTCAGGTGCTGGAGTTGATCTTGGGATTGCAGTTGGTCTGCTTTTCAGGCCATGGCAAGGCCAGTTTTGGGTGGGGCATTGTGGTGACTGATTAAGGAACTGTCGTACAGTTGGGCTCTGTGCAGCTGAAGCCCCCAAAGGAGAAGAGGAAATGAAACTTTCCTGTTCCAATGTCTCAGAAAAATGAAGTGGCAGAATATTTGAGATGCCTGATTTGTAGTTGGTACAGCCAGATCTCCGTGTTAGGACCTCTTTGGTAGATCACTGGGGAGAACTGATGACGTGTAGCCCATTAATCTCGGATATGGTGAAGGGTTCTGGTATTCCACAGTGCTAGGGAAATGCCCTGTGACGATACAGGCTCACAGGAAGACACGAGTGGCTTCAAATGAATGCTCCCTTCTTTTCCCCCATGCTCCTTCTGAACAGGTAAATTAATCTGACTCCACAATGGGAGTCCTCACTTCTGTCTGCCCTGAAACACATTTGTTTACTTGTTAACATTGTAGACTGTTTCATGCATTCAGGGTGGGAAGTCTAATGTAATGGATTCCTTCCTATGTACCTGTCTGGCAGCTTTAATAATGAATGGACTTTAAGCTAGGAAATTCTGAGAGGAGGGAAAATTACCTGTCCCAGCTACAATTTCTGCTGTTACTTTGGTTTGTTCTGTCCTGTTCTTAAAAGAAAGTCAATGTTGTTATTAGTTTGTTCTTTTGAAATGGAAGAGTCCCTCGGTGTAGCACAGGCTGGCCTTAAGTTTTCAGTCCTCCAGGCTCAGCTTTCCTAGTGGTAGGACTACAGTCATGTGTCTCCAAGCCTAGCTGTGTAATATTTTGATGGGGCTGTATTTTTACATAACCTATGATGTGCTGATCTTTCTAAGATTAAAGGTGTGTGCCGCCACCACCTGGCCCTCTATACGGTCTTTGCAACTGAGTTTTCCCTCCCTCCTTCTCCCCTTTCCCGTTTCTTTATGTTTCCAGAGACAGGGTCTTGCTCTGTAGCCTAGGCTGGCCTGCAATTTGTGATCCTTGAGTCTCCCAAGGGCTGGGTTAGTGCATCACCATTCTAGCTTTTAGCTCCTACCTTTCCATGGCTGCAGATGCTTCACCAGGTAGATGTGGTGCGACCTCATTTGCTGTTTTTAACTATTAAAATAGTTAATGAAATTTTCTATATTTTGTATTGTTTCCTTAGATTAGTTCCTAGGGAGAAGCGGGATTATTGGGTTAGAGGGCAGGAGATCTGTAAGCCATTGTGGATGAATTGGAAACATTTTCCTGCAGGTGAACCACTGCACCTACTCTTAGCCGAAGGCTAGAGTGGCAGCCGGGATCCTTGCAGCATTTCCTTCAGCAGCTGACTTGGGTCCTGTGAGAACACAGGACTGATTGCTCCTAAGACAGTCCGCTGATGCTGCTAACTGGTAGAGCCCCCCCCCAAGGCAGACAGTAACCTTTGCTGTATGGCATTTCTTTTTCAGGTGTTTTCTTGCCGACTGGGGAATGAGCAGGACACCGCACTTTCCATTGTGGATCCAGTTCAAATCCAGGTGGAGCTGGTGGGAAACTCTTCTTACCAGAATAGCTCTGGACTGATGGATGCTTTCAACAGTGATGATTTCCCACCCATCCTAGAGGTAATGCCAAGCAGTGTTGTTGTTGCCCGTGTTCATGCCTGAGACAGCGAGTGTGGATTAAGAAATGGCAGGTCAAAAAATTATAGATACGAAAGAAACGACACAGGATAGAATCAGGAGGGCACTCCAGTGAATACTGGGGGAAAAGCCTCAAGTTTATTACACACAGTCTTTATATGCCCCAATCAAAAGTGGGGGAAGGCAAAGAGACTTCTTTACCAAGATACAAAGAACAAGCAAGCACAATTACCTTCTAAATACCCAAAACATCAAGTAACCACACCCTAAACCAAGTATCCTGTCGTCAAGACAAGATAGACAATAGCCACACCTTTGGCTGTGGTTAAAGTAAGACATCCATTAGTTACTTCTCAGGCCAATTATCCCGTAGTTTAACCTTGAGCAAGCAAATAGTGGGTCTCAACTCTGACCTTAAACAAGATAAAGTGGAGCCATCTGTATGGGCCTGACAGTGCCTAACCCATGGATATACCCGTGGTTCCCTGTGCAGACACTCTTGACTACTCTGAGTCTAGCACCATTGTAGTTACCCAGCAGATGGAATAAAGATGAGCCACCTATGCCCTTGCAGTATGGACAAGGAGAAAAGACCCTTTACTAGGCTAGTATCATTCTGAAGTTCTGTAAAAGCTGAACGCAACATAGGTAGGAATAGTGGGTGGAGTGCTGCAGGATTGTGGCATCTGCAGGTGTGGTGGGCAGGTAGGATATAAGCCAGCAGAGGAGGGAGGGCATTCCAGAACAAGAAACCGAGTTAGGGCAGAAGCAGAAGGTCTCGCTGGGACTGACAGGTGTTGAGGGGGATGAGGACTGAAACTGAAGCCAGGTAAGGGAGGCTTACAGCTCTGGTGATCATGATGTTGCTTCCTTCATTTCCTTGTATGTACCTGTGTCTGTGTGTCTGTGGATGCACACCGTAGCCAGAAAAAAGAACTGGAGTTCTAGGCAGTTGTGACTGCCTGGTGCAGGTGCCGGGAACTGAACTCAAGTACTCTGGAAGGAGCAGTAAATGCTCTGAACCACTGAGCCACCATCTCTCTAAGCCAAGTGTTGTTTGCGTGATAAGTGATAATCAGTCAGTCCTCCTGAGTCATGGGGACCTGAAAGAGAAGCTATGTTGCTTTTCAGCTTCAGCAGTACCTCACTGGAAAACAATGAGTGAGTGAATGGAGAAAGGTTCCTTCACGACCCTTTGCATCCTGTCCAGTGTTGTCTGCTTGCAGCGTCTGTGCCCTCGCCAGTGGAGCTGAATTGCTTACCGCTGAGGAGGGGTGCTTGTCAGAGATGGTACTTCCAGACTTGACCAGTGTAAGGTTATGTCTGAATAAAGATAGTTTTTCCATCATTGTTGTTTTTATTAATTATTGTTGTTATTTTTATTATTGTTTTTGTTTTTATTATTATTGACAGGGTCTCATGGAGCTTAGGCTGGCCTGGGACACCTACCTCTGCCTCCGAATGCTGGCAATATAGGGCAGAGAGATCCATTTTGTAGTTATCCTAGTTTCATTTTTGTTGCTGTGATATAATGCCCTGATGGAAAGCAACTTAGGGGAGAAAACGGTTTATTTCATCTTATAATTCCAGATTATGGTTCAATATTGTAAGGAGGTCAAGGCAGGGACTTCACCTAGTGACATCATATCTCCAGCTAGGAGCAGGGGAAATCAGTGCATGCATGATTGCTTTCTTGCTTATGCTTAGCTTGATCTCTCTGCTCTCACACACTTCAGTACCTCCTGCCCACAGTGGTGGTGCTGCCCACAGTATTCAGTTAAGACATGCCCTCTGAGACGTGCCCAGAGGCCAACCCAGTACAGTCAGTCTCTCACTGAGACCCTCCTCCCAGGTAGCTACACGTGGTGTCAAGTTGACAAAGCTACCCATCACAGTGGATCAATTTACTTCAGAGATTTAAAAAAATATAATGAGTCTATGCAAAATTTATTAACAGAATATTACCATTAGGTGGTCCTCACCCCACCCATATTCTTATCTTGTGAGGTACTAATTGCTCTAGTAATTATCCTAATTTAGTTTTTTTTTTAATTTCATTTAGTGTTGTGACTATTACCTGAGCTGAGACATTACCTCATCATTATTTGCTTAACTTTAAGATCTTTGCAATCTTTTAAATGAGAAGTTGTGATGATGTCTGGACTTCTAGGACATAAAATAGGAATTATGTTTGAGTGATAATGTGGGCACAAAGCCAAAAGCAACTTTAAAACTATTGCTACCTTTTATATTCCATCAGATTCAGTTACAAGCCCTGGATATCAGACTCTCCTATAACGATGTTCAGCTGTTTCTTGCCATTGCAAAATCCATCCCAGAGCAAGCTAGTGCTGCAGCCCCAGTCCCAACAGCCTTGGAGGCAGACTCTGTCAGCACTGGCCTCCCAGGGGCGTCTCAAGTTGGAGAGGATGTCAGAGAGGGATCAAAACACACCTTAGATCCTGTCTTGGGTAAGTGTCTAATTGGAAACCCAATCAGTCTTCTTGATAATACGTATTCTCTCTCTCTCTCTGTCTCTCTCTGTCTCTGTCTCTCTCTGTCTCTCTCTGTCTCTGTCTCTGTCTCTCTCTGTCTCTCTGTCTCTGTCTCTGTCTCTGTCTCTGTCTCTGTCTCTGTCTCTCTCTCTCTCTCTCTCTCTCTCTCTCTCTCTCTCTCTCTCTCTCTCTCTCTCTCCTCTCTCTCTCTCTCAGTTTAGTCTGCACCCTGACTGGTCCAACATTTGCTATGTCATACATCATCCATGCTGTTGTCAAACTTATGGCAGTCCTCCTGCCTCAGCCTCCCTAGTACCTGACTTGTCCACCATACTGGTAGCCCCCCCCCCTTAACTTTTTGTTTTCTTGTGCACAGTTCAGTTATTCATAATCTAATTCTTAGTGATTGAGTATGATTATTAATTGTAAGTATGACTCTGCAGCAACTACTCCAGCTAATAGCTCGCATCCCCTCACAACTGCTTCTGGAGTTGTATTGCCATCTTTAGTTTTAAAAACAGACTTTTCTTTTGAAAACTTGGAGTCAATGCTCTTCACACTAAACAATAGTCTTCCCCTCTTAAAGATAAAGCATAAGGAAATGATGGAAAAGTCCAAGGCATACACGATAGAGGTCTACACTAGGAGCCCATTTCCCCTCAAGAAAGGAAATGCTGTTAGTCCCCCTCCCACTGCCTCCAGACTGTGGAGTAATCTGTGTGAAATTGTTTCCTAGAGTTGCAGCTGGCTAGACTGCAGGAGCTGGGCTTCAGTATGGATGACTGTCGCAAGGCTCTCCTGGTGTGTCAAGGTAATTTGGACGGGGTCCATGGTCTGCTGTTTGTCTTGACAACATGCTTCCTTCTTCTTTCCTCCTCAGTCTGAGAGGGGGGCTGGGAGGAGAGAGAGAGTATGAATATTCAGGGGGGCTTATATATTCTTGGGGGGGCTTGGGTATCATTCTGGTTTGGCCATCATGATCTGAAGGATTTTCTGTGATCAGGGGGTTGACTGTTGCTGGCTCTGCGGGTCAGATTCTTCCTTTGTTCCTTATCAACTGCTTCTAAGGGACTGTGGGCAGCTACTGAGCCTCTCCATGCTAGTGCTTCCTTCCCTGTGAAGTCAGGGAAGTGCCCAGCACTTGGGAGTAGTTGTTGGTCCTGGTGGTGTTGGTAACGGTGGTGATTCTGGCAGCCATGGCCATGACCATGTGCTGAGCTCTTATAGCTCTGAACAAACCAACACCGATTGCATTTATTTCTTTGTGTGGATGCATGTATGTTGACAGAGTTTCTGTTCTGCCTAGTCCTGCCTCCCTTAGTCCCAATTAAATACACAGAGGTTTATACCAATTATACACTGTTTGGCCGATGGCTCAGGATTCGTATTGGCTAGCTCTCTCTTAATTATTAAGCCATTTCTATTAATCTAAGTATTTCCTAGTGGTCTTGGCATACTGGAAAATGTCCGAACCTGTTACTTCTTTGGTGGCTACTTGGCATCTCACTGGCTTCCCCTCTCTGCATCCTCTCCCCAGAATTCTCCTCATCTCATAGCCCCACCTATACTTCCTGCCTAACTACTGACTAATCAGTGTTTTATTCATCAACTAGTAAGAGAAAACTATGTTAACAGCATACAGGACATCCCCCTCATGTAAGAGAAACCTATGTTAACAGCATACAGGACATCCCCATCATGTAAGCGGGTATTCACATATCACCATGTGAGTGTATGGAGGGTCAGAAGACAGCATGGGGTTAGTTGTCCCCTTCCAAAGTGTGGGTCCTGGGGACTGAACTCAGTTGTCAGGCTCAGCAGTGAGCGCCTTTACCCACTGAGTCATCTTAGTGGGCCCAGTTTTGTTTTGTTTAGCATCAGAGCTTTGTGTATCCAGGCCAGCCTTGAACCCATTATGTGCTTAGGATCGATCATCTTGAGCTCCTGATCCTCCTGTCTCTGCATCTCTAGCACTAGGATCACAGTGCAAGCCACCTTGCCTTTTATGCAGTGCTGGTGATAGAGCCCAGTGGGCAAGCACTTTGAGCTCCATCCCTGTCCCCAGCCTAGCTCTGGGTTTTCTTTCGGAGTTTCCTAGGTTTTGGAAATAGCCATTGCTGTCTGTACTTCAGATGAGGAAACTGGCTCAGATAGGTTAATGAAGTTTGTCTGAGTTTATCCATTAGTGTGGGCTAAGGCACTTTAAAGAGAGGTCTGTCTGATGTGGAACCTCTGTCCTTTCTATTATGGCAAACTGTGTCCTTCCACCATGGCACATCCTACCCACCTTTTGTTTCTCTTAGGAAAAAGATACAGCCAAATCGTGTTTCCTTCCAGCCTTTACAGCTGTGCAGGTTTCTACTTTCCTAGGTGTTATATGTGTGCGGGTGCAAGGATGGACACACACACACACACACACACACACACACACACACACACACACACACACACACACACACACACAGAGTTCCTTTTTCTTTCTGAAGTGCTGGAGATAAACCTAAGGACTTGTACATTCCAGGCAAGTACTCTACCACTGAGCCACGCCCCTGGCCCATATTGCATTTTGTTTATTGGTAGACTGCATGGTAGTTTCTTTCTTAACCCTGATCTTCTCACTCCATGGTTTCTATCATTTGAGCTCAGCCCTGGTCTGAAAAAAATTAAATGGAAAAGCCTACACATAATTTATGAGTTTCAACTGTCAAGCCATTCTGAGCAGTATAGTGAAGCCTCTCTCTGTCCTGTCTAGGACATGAATCATCTTTGGCTAATGTGTCCATACTCTGTGTGCTACTTGCTCTGTAGTTACACCTGTCATAATGGGGCAGTGCTTGTGTTTGTGTAAGTCTTATATAACATAACAAAGGGCTCAGAGTGTAGGAGCAGTGTCCTGGGATTCAGAGGTTCCTAGAGAAGCTGTAACAACAGTTTTAGGGCAAGGTGAACATTTTTAGCAAGGAAAGAAAAGTTTAGAAAAGCCCTGTGTTGCTGCTGCTAAGATCTGTTTCAGAGCAGTCTTTTTTTTTTTTCTGCCCATAAATTGGGAAGGAAAACTCGTTCTAGTTTTGCCAAAAGCTTCAGCCATAGTAAGTACCAGTGACTGGGAAAGGTGCTGAGTTACAGGGCTTGGCCGTGTGTGCATGTGGCATTTTGCTTCATATGAGATAGCCACTTGTGCTCACTTTCCCTCAGACTACGTCATCTCTTTGTTCTCTGTGGCTGAACTACTGAACTGTGCAGGAGAACCACGTTTCCTGTGCCCACTCACACTGATGGACACCTAGGCTGACTCAACAGGGCTATGCCTGTACCTGTGGTGTCCTCACAGCTCTTACTGTAGAGGACACAGTCTTCTTTGGAACACCATGCCCAGGCTGCGCAGCAGCCAGTTGTGTGTAAAGATGCTCATCCCGTCACCTAAGTGCCTCTACCCCTGGAAGCAGTGAAGGTGGGCTAGCTGTCAGGGTCCTTGGTTTTGTTTCCACTCAGTCACTGTTGGCTTAACTTCATACCTTGTCACGCCTAATTAGTTGCCCTGTAGTTTCTATTCTTTTTTCAGTCATTCAAACACATCTTCCTGTACACTGTAAGAACCATTGGCTTTCCTTGTTATTGAACCAAAGCCACTCCTTCCCGTTACTCAATAAAATGGAAACAACCGCTTCTTCAAGCAGCACGACTTGCCAGGCCCTGCTCTGAGAACTCCCTTCCTCTTTCTGGTATCCTCTAAGTCAGTGGTTCTCAACCTTCCTGATGTGGTGACCCTTTAACATATTCCTCTTGTGTGGTGACCCCAGCCACAATATTATTTCCATGTCTACTTTGTGATTTTAGTCTTGCTACTGTTGGATTATAATGCAAATACCTGTTTTTCATTGGTCTTAGGTGACCCCTGTGAGAGGGTTGTTTGACCCCCAAAGGGGTCTTGACCCACTGCTTTAGGTGTGCTGAGATTCAGTATCTGGGAAGTGCAGAATCAGTCTAGAGCTGGCTCACCTTGTTCCCAAGCCCAGGTCCTCAAGCAGATGTCCCACGTTCAGAGTTCAGAGTGTGGGCTGACATTGATTTCTTCCTCCTTCCCTTCTTCCTATTCCTCCTTTTCTCTGTCCTTTTTTTCCCTTGGGGGCAAGAGGGCATTAGCACTCTGATTGTTATTCAGGGAAATGATACTAACAGCCCCCCACACCTCCTCCTCCTCTCCCCCCACATGTATGTGCATTTGCACGCATGCACATCTCATTTTGCTCTCTGCCCTCAGGGTTTGTGATTGAGAAGACAAACTATGCACAAAGGAAGACATTTATAATGTCTGCACATAACATCCATATGTGCAGAACTAGAGTAGAGATGATACTTGCATACCAAGTGACCTTGAGGCTCTGGGCAGCTCCACCCCTGCCCTCCACCCCACCCTTCCACCTCTCTGTCCACAGATGGCACAGGATGGGGGCTTGGGAGTCAGCAGGGAAGGTGTTATCAACTTGAGTAGGTGTACCACCAGTGAGAGCCTTCTGTGTTTGCTTCAGAGCAGAGTTCCTGCTGTCTCCCCGCCTCCAGCTCTTCTGGACCATGCTTTCTTAGACCACTCTCAGATGGCTGTAAAGCTTTAGGAAGTGGTGTAACTCCTCACCCTGTGATTTTCTTCAAGGCCAGCTGAAAAAGGCAGCGAGTTGGCTGTTCAAGAATGCGGAGCCCCTGAAGTCCCTGTCCCTGGCCTCCAGCAGTAGAGACAACCCAGGGGCCATGTCAGCCCCGCGCATCTCTGGAGTGGAGGTCAAGGCTGAGAGCGTATGCATCTGCTTCATTGATGACTGCATGGACTGTGATGTGCCCCTCGCCGAATTTACCTTCTCTCGTGAGTGTGCCTAGAGTGGGGCACCTCCAGCAGCCCAGTGCTGCTCGGTTCTTAGGGCCTGCCTTTTTCAGTTTTCCATGTTTCTTGTTCTCCTCTACTTCATAGTGCAGTAATTAAGTAATTAAGGTAAAACTTAATTGTTTAACATGGTTTTCAGATTTTTTTTTTTTTTTTTTTTTTTTTTTTGATGTGTGACAGTTTCTCTGTAGCCCTGTCCTGGAACTCTCTCTGTAGACCAGGCTGGCCTTGAACTCAGAGATCCACCTGCCTCTGCCTCTGCTGGGGTTAAAGGTGTGAGCCACTATGTCCCACCAGATTTTTGTTTTAAACAAAGCAGAGTTGAGGCTTAGTAAAAAATTTAGATATTAAAATACATTGCATGAAATTCCCAAAGAATTAGTAAATACACTAAAAGCAATTTAAGCTAGTGTTCAGCAGGACATGCATTCTGCTATCACTGCCCTCTTTCCATGCATTCAGGGAAAAGAACCTTTTTATGTTCCAAGGACTGGGGCAGGGGGAGTGAGACCATCTTTTAGGTATAGTGCTTAAGGGAGTGCCAAAAACTCACAAATTCAGATAATTGTTACAGATGGTTGGGAGATGTGGTTGCCGGGAATAGAACCCAACTCCCCCTGCAGCTGAGCCGTCTTTCCATTGCAATAGTAATATCTAAATGCAGTGGTTGTACGATGTGACAGCTGGTGCACAAACTCACATGGGGCTGTCAGTACCAGTTGCAGCTAGGGTCTGAAACGCGGTTCCTCTGGGGAGGCCAGCTTTGCTCCTGCCTCTGTAGTGACATTCACTTCTGTTGGCAGGTCTGAATTTTCTTCAGCACATAAGAACTAGCCCTGAGGGCTACGCCCACTTCACCCTTTCTGGAGATTATTATAACCGCGCTCTGTCAGGTCAGTATAAAGTATATGTTATTGTAGGATTTAAAGAATAAGTGACATGTTTACCAGGGCCCCTTGCTGTGTACATATGAAATGAGGAAAAGGGTGGGTGGGGTGAGGCTGAGAAATGAGAAAGATCAACAAGTGTGTTTGATATGTTGATATGTTTGATATGTTGTGACTGTACTTTCAAAGGGTGGTAAACTGTTCTTGAAGAGTTGAGCATCTTTGGTTTTGTTTGTGCATTTGTTTTGAGACAAGGTCTCGCTCTGTAGTTCAGCCTAGTCTGTGCCTTACTGTTATAGTTCGGCTGGCCTGGAACTCATGGAAATCCTCCTGCCTTGGCCTGCTGAGTGCTAAGATTAGTCTTGCACCACAACACTTAACGGAAAATATAATTTTTAAACACCTAACAGCCAGGCAGAAGTAAAGTGTGACACTACTATATACTGGGTACAAGTGAACCCTAGTTTCTGAAGTGGAGTTTTAATTTGTGTAGTTGGGAGGTTTTCATCATGACCTAGTGACATTGAACACAAGCACATTAAGAGTTGGTCTGAACACCCTTTTCCAGGTCTGTGCACTAACACACAGAGGGGGACACAGCTGTTTGTAATAATATTTCCCTAGTAGTGATGAGTTGAGGGAACATCTTTCAGGAGTAAAATGATCGAATTAGATTGGTGGATTGCTACTCAATTGGCAAAAAATACATCTCAGTCAGCTTCACCAATACATTGCAACAGTGTGCTCAAACATGTTTTAGGGGCAAAGAAATCTTGAAAATAATATATATGGGATTCCATTTATGTATCCATCTATTCATAGACAAGGCAAACCATCTACTTCTTAAGAAGTACAAAGTCTAAATGCATAAGACAGACAGAAAGCAGAGAACTGTCCAGGCAGATGGTTGCTGGGAGTGGCCGAGAAGGTTGTTGGGAAGGAGGTGGGTTAAGCACTCAGACTTCACAGGGACCTGTGGTTTTCTAGTTCTTCTTTCTTCCTTTTTCTCCCCACCCTCCCCATTTTTTTGAGACAAGTTCTGTCTATAGCCCAGGCTGTCCTGGAACTTGCCATGTTCACTAGGCTGGCCTCAGAGTCAACAGAGCTCTGCTTCTGCTTGCCAAGTTCTGGAATTAAAGGAGTATGCCTGATTTTCTATTTCTTAATTCCTTAAGTCAAACAATTACACAAGTTCTTGTGATAGTATTTCTTTTAAGCTATACACACATACACACACACACACACACACACACACACACAGACAATCTTGCTTAAATTCCCTTTGTACATATGACACGTTTTAAGATTAAAACATAAACTTGAGAAAGTTAAGCTAATGAGCCTGCAAATGTGCCTCTGTCAGCTAGTGATTGATCTGCGAGCAAGAGGATTGATGTAGGCGCTCTTAGCTAAAGCCACTGTGTTTCTTTTCTAACCTAAGCCTAAGACTCTTTTTCCTGTCTCCATTGAGGAAGAGGTCACTTGACTTTAATGAAACAGAGTTTGTGTCCTTCCTGCCCTTTTTCCTGCCACCTGGAGAAGAGCCTGGTGTATGTGGGGTGTTAATGCTCTTCCAGGCATGTTACATGGACAGGACAGCAGGCATCTGTAGCGTGACCTGTAGCCAAAGGTGGCTCTTTCATTGTGGGGTTGAATTGGAGCCATTAAGCTGTAGTCTGTCCTTGCTGAGCATTCATGAACAGTATTTTCCTATAAACCCTTGATATCTGCTGAACAGATGTTTTATTTCCTGCATTCTTTTAGGCTGGGAGCCATTTATTGAGCCATGGCCGTGCTCTGTATCCTGGCAACAACAGGCAGCTAGTCGCCTCCATCCTCCTCGACTGAAGCTGGAGGCCAAGGCCAAACCCCGCCTGGATATCAACATCACTTCTGTACTGATTGGTGAGTGGAAAGCTGCCTGCTGCAAGCTAATGTTTTTCTGTAGCACAAGCCCTTCACCTGCAAACAAGGGCGCCAGGTGGGCAAATGCTCGGCCCTGTGCCTGGCATCACTTAACCTGTCATGGCTCCTCTCCTAGTGAACCCTAACCTGGGCCCCATGTTAATGCTCCCAGTGGCCAAGCAAGAGCTGAGGCTGCTTAGGGGCCACACAGGGTCCCTATGTGTGAACTTTCTCCTCGTAGTGCTTTTCAGTCCTAGAAGTGAGCTTAGATTCACTTCTGTTAGCCACAGAGGAAGTTTTGTTTGTTTGTTTTTGAAACAAGATTTTTGATGTCATCCAGGCTAGTCTCCAATTCACACTTCTGCCTTAGCCTCTAAAGTGACAGGAATTGTAGGTGCCCATGCCATGTCCAGGTACAGAGCAGTTCTGTGAGGTATGACTTGAACAGAATGAGTTAATTCTCTGTGCTGCTCCCTATCAACTGTCACACTCACTTAGCCATGAAAACGGCCCTGAATGTGCAGCTGTGGATCTAGATTTCTCTGCTGTGTCCCTCCTGCCGTGTGCACTGAAGGCACAGCACTGCACTCAGTGTTCCCCGAGAGTCCCAGAGGCTTCCTAGTCCCTGTGCCTAGAATGTGGCTCTGTCCTCAGTCTCTATTCACTTTTTCAAGAACAAAACACAGGTCTGTCTCTCTAAAGACTTCCTGACCTGGGGTACCCCTGCCCCCTCCCACACACACTGTTGTCAAAGCAGAGTACATCTACCCTTCTCTGCCTCATGGCGTTGTATTTCTGTCTTTGCTCTAGCCCTTTTCACACCATGGGTGGCGGTTTCTGATTGCTTTGATCTCTTCCATGTGGAATTGCTGTCCCCTGGGCCCAGCCTCTTCCGCTTCTAGCATAGGCCCAGCAGATAGGGCTGCGCTTAGTAAGAGCTTGTTTCATTGAATTGGAATAATTTGATATGAACCTTTCCCTTTTCTAACTTTCTCTTAATGTCTTCACGGCATTCTCTCTAGACCAGTATGTAAGCACCAAGGAATCGTGGTTGGCGGATTACTGCAAAGAAGACAAGGAAACAGAGTCAGCCAAGTCAGAAGACTGGATGGGCTCCTCAGTAGATCCACCATGCTTTGGACAAAGTAAGGTTTTTATAACTCATGTCTGTCTGTTCCAGAGACGCCCTCCACCAAGAGATTCAAATAAAATGGTCATTCTCTGTGGAGAACTCCGTAGGAAGTCCAGACTGGCCTCTGTTGTTCCTTTTAGTCTCTGAAAAAGACAGTTTTCTGGCACAAACTACTGAACTGTTAATGCAGGCTCTAATTCCACCAACGTGGGGGAGAGGGGATCTGTAAACAGTTACTCTTGATTTCCAGTGACATCGAAGAAGAGCTGGTGCACCCGAGAGCATGTCAGGACACACTGTTGGTTGCTTTGTTTTCAGTTGGGCAGAAACAATTGGTTTTTCAGTCGACAGGATTTTTTTTTTTAAAAACTGGGTTATAAAAACATTTAAAGCTAGTGCTAGAGGGTTTGCATGTATTCTTGGAAAGAGGGAGGGCAAGATCCCAAGTGGGAAAACGTTTTTAAAAGAGGGGCCTGTATTGTTCATAGAGCATAAAGAGATTGAATACAGGCCTCTTGAGGAAGGAAGGAGTCAGTGTGTTCTTTGTTGATGATGTTTCTGGTCCAGATGAATGCCTCAGCATGGAGCTCTGTTTGCTTCCAAGCTGGGGAGATGGTGACAGACACCACTGGTCCTGGTTGCCCCACAAGCCATTGTCATCCAAATTCAGCTCAGCCCCAACCCTTTCAGTGTGGTTTCTTTGGAGAGTCTTGGCAGAACTTCACATAGCTCATGAATACGTAAATATTCCATCTGGTCTGCAAACAGTCCGGGAAGATGGCCTTTCTTAGCATAGGAAGCATTTGTGCTGGTTTGCCTCTCCTGGGGAGTGAGCAGACTGCCTCGTGCTTCTAGAAGGAAAGACAAAAGCTTCAGCTGTGCGTTCTCTCTTCTGTGCGGGTGCTTCTGAGCCCAGGCTCCAGCTCTCCTCACTCTGCTAATGACCCTGCCTGTCCTGAGGTCTAAGCCCTCCTGGTATGTCCATGAGTGTGGTTCTGAAGAGAGAGCACCTCAGATCCAATCAGGGCCAACTCCAGGAAGGCCTGATGTGCTGGAAGGCCCTACTCTCTTACACTTTCTCCTCTTTCTGTTGTTAATAAACCAACCTATCTGTATTAAAGCTTAATTTTTATTTATCTAGATTTTTACAGTTAGTGAGGCTGTTGTGATATACTAACCCTAACCCAAAATTCATACACCTAAGTTTTAAATGTCTTTTTATTGTGAATTCCCAGTAGCCTTCTAAGAGGCATCCCACAGCATGTGTAACATTGGTTTTCAACTATTTTGAAGTGACTACTAATTTTCAGATCTTTTTTGAGAATTTTTAACCATAATTCTCCCATAGTTGAGGTTTTTGTTGCCATGGTTGTTGTATTACCATGATTGTGAGCTTCTCAGTAAGGGCTTATTTGATAGGCAAACCTCAGCAGCATGACTCCATTGATCAGGTTTATGAGGAGTACAAGTGTTTTCATGACGTTTATATTCAGTTGGAATTTAGTATTCTGTCATTCTTGCATTTTTCCAACTGGGATGGCATGTCTCCCTTAAAATCCACACTGATTAGACTTTTCTGGGCCAATACATAACATGGTTTAAATTAACCCCTGCCCCCCAAAGGCTTGTTGTTCTCTTCAAGGGGATGTTCAATGCATTCATAGTTGCCTAATTAGAAAGAGGGTTGTACACTGCCTTGACACAGCCACGCCATCAAAGTCTTGCAGAAAATTGCTGGCTTTGCCAAGCACGTTCTTGGCTCCTAGCAGTCAGGAAGGGTGCTCTCACAATTACACGATGCATGCCATTTGTAATGTTCTTAACTTTCGTGTTTGTGGAGGTGATTCTTCCTTGCTGCACCTGCTCTTACCCTCTAACTTTGTCTCTCCTGTCTACCAGGCCTCCCTCTTGTCTACCTTAGAACTAGGAGCACAGCCAGTCTGACTAACCTAGAGCACCAGATCTATGCTCGAGGTACAGTACAGCCAGAGGGCTTGCATCATCTTCCTGTTTCAAGAACCTCCCTCTCTGGCCATTTGTACATGGTTTTTCCATATGTGTTGTTAATTGGAGCTGAATTGGAGTATATTCAGTTGTAAGTACTCTGCTTCAGTAACCTGGAAGAATGTCTCCAGCGGATGAGCAGAGTGGCACCTCATCATGGCAGTGGCAGCTGGCGGGACATCTGCTCCCTCAACATCTCCCTTGACCTCCGGTGAAAGTGGGGTCAACTGCATAGAACACAACACAGAAAGCCAAAGGCATGAAGGGCTCTCACAAGGACACGGAAGGAGGGGACGAGCTCCATCCTCCAGCGGGTAGTGCCGCATGGCTTTGCCTACTGAGTCCTCAGTCAGTGTTTATTCTTCTGGGGATGCAGGGCTCTGTGAGACAGGAGCTGTAACCATTAGTCATAGAGCCGAGAAAGTGTTTCCCAATGAATTGCTTAGATACAGACTCTAGTTTCTTTATGTAGGAATTTATGTGCTTAGGAGATGGGAAAGAAGAGGTTCCTGGAGAATTGACTGGTGAGCGAAAGCAGAAAGAAATACATTGTGGATCACCAGGCTGCATTTCTTCCTTTGTGTTAATGAACACTATTAATCCAATTGATTTATGTTTGGGACTAATTCCAGATCATGGGTCTAGATATATCTTATTTTAAAAGGCATTTGAACTGGGTCTGGTGCTCCACATCTGTAATCCCAGCCCTTGGGAGGCTGAGGCAGGAGGATTATAAATTCCAGGCTAGTCATGGCTACATAGCAATACCGTGTCAAAAGATAAGGATGATAAACCAAAAGGCATTTGAGCCTCTCTCCCTGGGAGTTTGGACAGGGTTATTAACACAGAAGGGTGGCTGTATACTCTGATTCTAGAAGGCTCAGCTGAGATAGGTCTTTGAGAGAGGCTCCCATCTTCATTTATTGTGAATTCACACTGCTGAGCTTTCCTCATTGAGGCAAACACCGAGCATTATTCCCCTGTTGCCAGTGCGAGATAGGAATTTGCCTTCACTTCTGTGACTAGCCAATACCACACTTGGGGTTTCAGTGTCTTTATTATGGTCCAGAAACCAGGTCCTTTCTGATAGCCAGAGCTGCTATGTAGTATAAAAACCCCACTCCTTAGAATGATCAGTTACTTTGGAAAATCTGTGCAGAGGGGTAGGATTTCCTCAGCTGGCCTTGCTTGATGCTGAACTTGGATGTGAGGAGCTTGAGGATTTCTCAACCCCTGAAGGAATTGGGTTTGCTCACTGGAGGCAGATTTTTGAGGTCTTCAGGAAATAATGTTCTCTTTGATGGATTTGGGAGTTTTCTCTTGGTATTGTGCCAAAGGCAAGGACACAGACGAGTTGGATGCTGATGCAGTGCTGGGATTGAGTGTTCTCTGTGGTTTTAGCCTCTGTTAGTAGGTCTGATCAGCACATGAATCTTGGGGTCCTGTGCACTGTGCCTTCCGTGTTATCTAATCCCACAGCATGTAGACATGTAGGTGGCTTTGTATGGATTTTTTGTAGTTGAGCCTGTATTTCAAAGTGGTCAAAGCCAATCTGCCACCTGTTCTGTCAAAGCATGACATGCAAGTGGAAACTTTCAGTCTGGTTTACAGTGGGATGGGAAGGCATGTCTGCTCCTTTTCCTCTTGGCCCGAGTCTACTGTAATTAAGGCGCTCTCCTTGCTTGCATGGAGGGAGGTTCCTCCCTGAGCATATGAGCACTGTTTATCCTTTGGAAAGCCCTTGCTGAAGCCTTATAACTTTATCTTTCACCTGCGGAGCACCTAGGGAACCGAATGAGGCCACTGGGCTGGAGGTGTGCAGTATCAGGCAACCATTATCCTTAGCAGTGTCCCCACACAGTATGGGACTGTTGTTCTCAGCCTTTCTAGTGCCCTTTAGTACAGTCCCTCATACTGTGCTAACCCCTAAACATAAAATTATTTGGTTGCTACTTCATAATTATAATTTTGCTACCATTTGTGAATTGTAGTGTAAATAATTTGGAGATAGAGGTTTGCCGAAAAGGCTGTCGGCCCACTGCTCCATACTGTCTCTGCCCTGGGCAGATGGCTGCTGTTGGTCCTGCAGAGTTGCAGCTGTCAGGGAGAACTTGAGTTAACCTGAAGTTGTCCACTTGTCATTCACCATGCTCCTCCCCTTTGGAAAGCTGTCACAAGGCAAACATGAGACAAAGTGATGGATTCTTGTTAGGTTGATGATTGTCATGGCTGGACATGCGTGGCTTAACTTCTTGGTCTTATCTGTGGGAAGCCTGTGGCCCTGTGAAATGATTTCCACCTTGATGGTGCTCTCCACTGCTGGCATTTGCTGTCAGATGCCCAGCCCCAGCCCCGCCCCGCCCCTCATCCCACGCCACCCCCGCCTCCATTGAGTTTGTGGTTGCTTTCAGGCTGTCTTTGCCCTTTCAGGATAAACAAAAGTGATGGCTGGATCCTGGGGCCTGCTGTGGTCATCAGAGTCCACGACCTATGAGCTCCTCAGCCAGGTGCCTCCTATCCTGGATTGTCACTGCCTGGTGGTTCCTGCTGCCACCTTCCACTTACTTTGTATGGTTATTGGAAGTGACAGGCCCTTGGTCAGAGTGGACTGCAGCAGGGTCCTGAGGACACTGGAGTGCCCTCTGGCAGTTCTCAGTGTTGATAGTTTACCTCTCCCTAGAATTTGGTTGCATCATTTTCTTTTAGTTGTGGTTTCTCTGCCAATCAGAGGCTGTTTTGTGAAACAGGTGTAGGGAATGTTGCCTTTGCAGCCTCCTTGGTACCTTCCTTATAATACCAGCTGGGTTGCCTGTGTTGGGGAGCTGGCTCTGTGCAAGCATGAGGAATTGAGTTTGTTCCCCAGACCCATGTGGAACATAGTAGCTTGTGTCCATAATCTCGTGTTGGTGTAGGATGCGGGCAAAGGCAGTCAGTTGGTGAACTCCAGAATCATGTGATGCCCTGTAGTAGTAAGTGAATGGTAAAGTGAAGAAAGATAGAGGAAGACAACCTTGACTCTAATTTCTGCATGCCTGCCTGCACATACATGCACACACATATACATACACATACATACACATACAGTACCCACTAAAAAGAAGAAAGAGCTAACATTTCATTTTAAAAACTTGCAGATAGCATGACCTTGATTTCCGAGAGAGAGAGAGAGAGAGAGAGAGAGAGAGAGAGAGAGAGAGAGAGAGAGAGAGAGAGAGAGAGAGAGAGAGAGAGAGAGAGAGAGAGAGAAGTTAGCACTAGACGAGAAAACGGGTTTCACCAGGGTTAGTGTTGAAAATGCATTGCTTGGGATGAGTTGCCTGTGTCAGCCTTTTCTTTTTTAAACCAGGTCCAGTCCTCTTCTCAGCTGTAAGACCTGTGAGATTTGTGGGGGACTCTGTGTGTGTGTGTGTGTGTGTGTGTGTGTGCGCGTGTGTGCCTGCACGCGTGTGTGTGCGCGTGTGAGAGAGACATCACACAGGAGCCAGCAAACCCACGACGCATCTATTTGTCATGTCAGCAGTTCCTTTTCTCTTGCTTCTGTCTTCACACAGGAGACAGAGTGGATGTTAACAGACTTCTTTGTTTGTTTGTCACAGCAGAGGTGAAAACCCCCAAGCGCCGGCAGCCGTTTGTCCCCTTTGCTCTGAGGAACCACACAGGATGCACGCTGTGGTTTGCCACCCTCACTACCACACCCACCAGGTAAGGTGCCTTCGTTCTGTCCCTGGAGCCACGTAGATACTGGCAGCATCCATTCAGCTGCCTGGCAGGGAAGGTTGGCCCCAGCTCAAGGCCTCTGGGCTGGTGACGGAATCAGTATCTCATGTCCTGAGATGGATGGTGGAAGTTCTGATTCTGCAGAGACCACAGAAGTGGTTCCTCAGTGTGTAGTAGGGGAGCTGTGCTCATCGTGACCTGGTATGTGTTAGGTTCCCAGTTAGAGGGTCAGAGAAGAGTCATTCCAGGTTTCCTTAGGTGCCATACTCTTTAAAGGAGCTGTGTATGCACACAAACTAAGTATTTCACATTTTCCTCTGAGCCTGCTTTGGAAATGCCCTCCATCTGCTATTCCTGAGACTTGTTTTTTTTTTTGTTTTTTCTTTCTCTAAAACACGCTTTGGTCCAGATAGCATTGGGTGGAGTCAGGAGGGCATGAGAATTTGCCTAAGCTAAATGCAAAGCTTGTCTGACACGTTTGCCTGCTTAGATGTTGGCTCACTCTTCTAAGTACACGGGGAGGGTGGGGAAGGGGATTTCAGCTTCATGAAGTGCAGGACTGAGTACCTGTCAGCTGATTGGAAACTACATTCTCCTGTTTCTAGTAGCCATGAGGGTACCTTGGCCAAGACTTTGGTGTTTACCAGTTCATGTCAGTTAAAGGCTTACTGGTCACCAGCATGCTCCCTTAGGAAGTCTTGCCTTGTTTTTTATGTTCCAGACTCTCTGCTAGAGCAGGCGACTGGGTACTGACAGCTTTCAGTAGTTTCTTTCTTTTTGGTGTGTGTGCATGGTGCGTGCATATGCATTCAGAGGCCAGAGAGCAACCTTGGATGTCATCCTCAGGAATGCTGTCTACTCCTGTGTCAAAGGGCCTCTCATTGACCTGGAACTTTCGATTAGGCCAGGCTGGCTGGCCACGCAGCCCCAAGGATCCTGTCTCCCCTCCTCAGCGCACCGCCATGCACCAGTACCCCTAGCATTCTTCTGTGGGTTCTGGTGATCAGACTCCTGTACTCGTGCCATGACGCATGCGCCTTAATGCCTGATGTGTGGGGCTGGGAAGATGGCTCAGCCAGTGAAGTTCTTGCTGTAAGCATGAGGATGTGAGGGCGCACCCCCAGCACCCCTGTAAGAAGCTGCAGATGACAGTGTACTTGTTGTCCCCGCATTAAGAAGTGAACACAGGGAGATCCCTGTCTCAGATAATGAGGTAGAGAATCACCGAGGAGGACATCTGATGTTGACCTTTGACCTCCACATATGCAGATGTGTATGATGTAACATACACATGCTCACACCACACACATACAAATGAGCTTCCTTTAAATTAAACATTAAAGCAGGGCCTCACTCTGTAGCCCTGACTGACCTAAAACTTGTCGTATAGCACAGACTGGCTTTACACTCGTCCTCACTCCTCAGCTGAGGTCATAAGTTTGTGCTGCTATGCTCACCGTTACTTCAGTCTATTTCTAAACACCCGGAGAAGGTGTGACCAAGCCTGAAAGTAGCTGAAGTCATTGGCCTGTCAGGTCCTTCTTGGGTCGCAAAGAACAACCAGGTTATGTCATACTGGTGCAGTTAGTCAGTGACAGGAGGCCGGCTTCTCCTTGGCCTGGGCTCGGGCAGAGACAGCAGAGAGAAAGGCCGGAGACACAGCCTGTCATCTGTTTGGTTCCAGGGCTGCGCTGTCCCACAGTGGGAGTCCTGGGGTGATTCCAGAGGGGAATGGAGCATTTCTGGATGATGCCCACAATGTCAGTGAGTGGCGCGAAGTCCTCACGGGTGAAGAGATTCCTTTTGAATTTGAAGCCAGAGGAAAGTTAAGACACAGGTAAAATATGGTTGTTTATTCTTCTGTGAAGAATGATGTGGATGCAAATGTTTGTCCCCGGTGTTCTCTCTTTCACATAGTCATGACTTGAATGCTTTTTTTTTTGTAAAGATACTTTGAAAGTCACTGTTTTCCTCTTAAATACAGACTGTCATGCCATCTAGGAAAGCATTTCTTTCTATTCCCATTTACTTGATGTGTGAGGAGATAACTAAGTATTTCAGAATCTGGCCAAAGGCTAGATTCATCCTAACACACAGATCCATTGTATCCAGGCCAGGTTTCCACATGCAGGGGTGATGTGCTATTCTAGAAAGGTTCTCAAAGCCTGGTGATTTCAATCTGAACAAATGTTCTGTAAGCAGATAGGCTCAGGATGCAGAGCCAGTAACAGTAAGGCAGTAATTCCAAGATTACTCTTCAAGGGGCACTGCTGGCTCGGTCACTCCTGAAGCAGCCAGCTAGAGGACTTGGAAAGAAGGCTTTAAGTCCAGTTTCCTGTAAGACAATAGAATGTCCAACAAGGCATCTCACTGTGTTTTTAAATGGGAAGGCTATCGTGGGCGTAAATGGGTCAAGATTTAGTGCTTTCGGGGCAAGCCCCATGCTTCTGTGCAAATCTCTCTTACAACCTCAAGCATTCTTGTGAGGGTTTTCACAGGCTAGTCCTGTCCGGTGAGGGCTTTGGATACGTGGGTCTGGGTCTTGGGGGTCTTATGGAGGTGGGGGGTGGAATCTCTATGCTCAGCAGATTTCCAGGTGTCCTGTCCTTCGTGAGACTCTTGTTGATGGTGACTTTGAATACACATGCCCTGCCTCTTGCATTAGAGAGGGCTTGACCTTGGTGTCATTTCTGTCTCGGTTCCCATGTTCTGTAACCCACTGTTCTGTTTGAACTCATCAAAATAAATGCCTTTTTTGGCATTTTCCCCTTGGCACACTGTACCCTGTGCCGCCCTCCTCCCTTCCTGTCAGCCTCAAGTTCAGTTCCCCATTTCAGCCTTCTGGCTTGAATTAGGCAAAATCTAAAATAGAATTAAACGTGCAATTTCCTCCCATTCCTTCTGTTCTGCCCACTGCCTTCTGCTCCAGTTTCAGCAGAAGACTCGAGCTCTGTAACTCGGAGGCCCTGTCTCTCAGGCCTGTCTGTGGTTATGTAGGGCTGCAGCCAAACAACTGGATGTGTCCCTGAGAGGAATAGAGCTTTCAACAAAGGAAGCAAAAAAAGAGAAAGCTTATGTATCCCCATAATATGTGATTCAGTGACTGGCATACTTTGACTGCCCCACTGAACTGATATCCACTGACATCATTATCTCTTCGAGGCTAGGCAGGGGCAGCTGGGGAAGATCTGGCAGGCATACAAGATTCCATGGTTTGTATGAGAGGAGGGCAGATGCCCCTTGGTTCAAGCCTTTCACATTTCACCATTTGTCACCAGCATAATAGCCAGTTGAACGTCCCCTTGACTTCTCTCAGAAGGTAATGCTGAGAAGGGTTAGCTGGCTGGCTTTTACGTCATTATGCCATAAATTGGATTAGAGTCTCTGCTCCTAATTTCCTTCCTTTTTGAGACTGAACCCTTTCTGTTCTGATTGGCAGACATACCCATGACCTGCGCATCCATCAGCTGCAAGTTCGAGTGAATGGCTGGGAGCAAGTGAGCCCAGTGTCTGTGGACAAGGTTGGGACCTTCTTCCGGTATGCAGCACCAGACAAAAATTCGTCTTCATCTACGGTGAGTGACTGCTGTGTGGAGTCATGCCACACCCTGCCAGGTCAGACTGTCACACAGTGAAGCTTGCAATAACCTTGCTCCAGGGAAGTGTTTTGCTCCCCTCTTATTGGCTCAGGCATAGGGGTTGGTAATCAGCATGCAGATAAGCCAGGCAATGGTTGACATCAGAAGAAAACAAGGTGGAAATTTGGCAGCAGCTTGCTGTCTTATGTAGGCAGTTATCTTTCTTGGTTGCTTATAGTCTGGGAAATTTGAGTACGGTCATCCCTCAGTGTCTCTGGGGGATGGGTTTCACGACTTCACCTGCCCTCCCCATACCCAGATCTTAGGTGCTCAAGTCCCTTGTGTTAAGTGACATAGTGTTTCCACACAGGTTGTAGATAACCTCTAGTAAACTGGAAATTATCTCTAGACTACCTAGAGTACCTAGCACCAAGAGTGCTGAGGAAATGGTTTAGTACTGTATTGTTTAGGGGATAGAGACGAGGGAAGGGTTTGTACATGTTCAGTACAAGGTGACCATTGTAAGCCTGACCACACTACATATGATCTGTGCTTGATTAAGCTTGAGGGTTTGAGACCTGTGTATATAGAGGGATAAATATATTGACTGTTTCTGATATATTATAAAGCTTTATAATTTATTTACATTTTCATATTATAGTGTTTTTCTATGTCCTCAAATCCTGTGTGGCACAGAGGTACAGAGGTGACCATTGCTGCTTTTTATCTGATTGCACATGATTCACATGCCCTCACCTTAGTTTCGCCCTGACCTGTAGTCCTGGGGCTGCAGGGCAGTGGGGAAAGAAGCAGACGCCGGGGAAGGACGCAGAGGAGGATGCAGACCCTGGGGAAGGACGCATTAAATGATTGCAGAATTTTGTTTCCTGCCTACTGCTCACAACATGTTATATTGTCTTTAGACATACTGTTCCTGAAAGTAATTTCAAACACCACTCAAGGCAGTTAGATTGTCACTGAATTTAATTGCACCTGCTAATGTGGGTCTGTGATGACACTCTGACTCTGCGACTCTTTCTTAGATTGGCAGCCCAAGCAGCAGAACAAATATCATACATCCCCAGGTTTATGTGAGTATGATCTCTGTTGTCATCATTGTGCTTACTGAGTGTGTGAACCGCACTGACACTGTACATAGCCATGTGTTACTGAGTGTGTGCATCTCACTGAGATTGTACATAGCCTTGTGTTACTGAGTGTGTGCATTGCACTAAGATGTTTGCACATAGCCATGTGTTATTGAGTGTGTGCACTATGTATATAGCCATGGGTTTCTTGATGGTCAAAGGACTCTGTTGCCTGTATATAACTGGATGTTACCCTACCCTTTCCTATTAGTGGTCCCCCTAAATTAGTGCACCTGAATTAGCCATTTTCCCTAGTTTAGTTGTGATTCCTATGCTTGGTCCAAAGGTCATGCAAGGAAAATACAAGACAATAGATTACCTCCTCACTGGTGCTGAAATATCATTACAAAGTGACATGAACGTCATAGCCTGGGTTTTCCATTTCCAATCCTTGTGCCTGATGACTGAAGTCTCAGGTGGGCCTGGAAGTTCTGGGGTGGCATCCTTGGGAGCTGAGCTAGTGGAGTCTGGAGCTTTGCTGTTGAATTGGTTGTGATCAGTGACCAGAATGTGCTCCTTAAACACTGCAGAGAGGGGGCTCAGAGAATACAACTTTAATTCCCAGCACCACGGCAGGCAGCTCCAGTTCAAAGGGATCCAATTCTCTCTTCCGGCCTCCAGGAACACGTGCACATCTATGATATCAGTCACACTGAGATACACACATCCACATTAAAAAAATAGTAAAAAACAAAACAAAACCCCCAGAATACTCCAGAAAAGATGGGTTGATTTTTGACTTGCACTTTCCAGCTCTCTAGTTTGGAAGCAAAGTGCTTTGTTTCATTGCTCACTAGGGCTATTCTCACACAATTTGCTCTAGTAACAGTAAATTTGGCAGAATGGAGCACTTGGCTGTGCTGTCATATGTTTCTGTGGCAAAGAAGCATCGTCAGTATGTCTTAAGAGTTGTGCCTCCAGAATCCTCTTTGTGTCTCACGTGGAATTGATTCTTAAACAGATAGTTCTGTATGGTGGTTGCACAAAGATACAGGAACACAGCAACTGTAACCAAACAGCAATGGGGAACCATTTCCCTCTGTTATACCGAGTGTCTAAGCCGGTGTCCCATTTATAAAGGTTGTGCATACCTGTAATCTCAGCACTTGGGAGGTAGAGTCAGGGGGTCAGGGGCTCAAAACCATCCTCAGGTACATATGGAATTAAAAGTCAACCTGAAAAGTCTACATGAAAAACAAAACAAATGAAGCCAGATCATGGTTATGGAGCAGCCTATTTTTAAAGTTCTTGAAAGCACACATTAGTTTTTGGTCGCATGAGGGTAAGTTGAGTCACATCGAGAGAAAAAGAAGACATGTACTCTGGAGGAACAACCCCCAAACAGACAAGGCTTTAATGCACACTGCTTTTCACAGACAGGTCAAAGCCTCTGCAGACATCCTCGGTCTCCCTGTGTGTGTCTTGGCAGGACCTGGCCAACCCCTTGTTAGTGTTCAGGAATGCTTTCTCAGCCTTAATTTAGAAGAAATATGCCATGTAAGGGAAATCAGTTAGTGCCATGCAAGGTCCTACCTCAGTGTCTCTAATTTTAGCTGATTTGCATGACTGTTCTTTTCCATAGGAGAGATAAAACAAGTCTTATCTACAGTTTCTTCATGAAGCTTGTGGTACCAATTCACAGGAAAAGTTGAATATGTTATTACCACCATTCTAGTTGAAGTTTTTTTAATAATATATCTAGAGACCTGGGCATAACCCCCTTCCTTTCTTTGTAGAACTAGGGACTAGCTATGCAAATACCCTACCACGAGCCATACCTCCAGCCCTGATGGTTTCTTTTGGCACATAATTTGTGGTGTTATATCTGAGCAGATTATTTTATAGACATTTTTAGAGTTGGTTCTCTAAAAAAAAAAAAAAGGTTTAATTTCCTTAAGTATTTTATGGTGTGATTGCCTGTGTGTGTAGGTGTGCCATGTGAGTATTTTGTTTCTGAGAAGGCCAGGAGTGGCTAAGTCTCCTAGAACTGGAGTTACAATTGGTTGGGAGCTGCCATGTGGGTGCTGGGAAATGAGCCTTGGTCCTGTGGAACAGTGGCCTGTGCTATTAACCCCTGAGTTATCGGGTGTTGTTTTGAGAGAAGGTCTCACGACAGAACTCTGGCTATTGTGGAACTTACTATGTAGTCTCCATACTAACTCAGAGAAATCCACCTGCCTCTCCCTCTGGAGTTCTGAGATTGAAGGCATGCACCACCATGCCTAGCAGTTCTGGCTCTCTTATAGCAATATTTATAACCTGCCTGTTTACTTTAGAGTTGCAAATTGGTTTGGGTGGATAACAGCGCCTTGAGAAGCTGCGGTGACAAAGAGCTCCAGCTTCTCATACTCTGGAATTCACACTGTGTGTTTCTCCAGATGCACAGTTACTTTCCTTCTCTCCCACAGTTCTCTTCTCTCCCACCCGTGCGGGTGGTGTTTGCCGTCACAATGGAAGGCAGTGCTCGGAAAGTGATCACTGTCCGGTCGGCTCTCATTGTAAAGAACAGACTGGAGATGCCAATGGAACTACGATTGGACAGTCCCTCAGCTCCTGACAGTACGTTCAGATGGTGTATATTGTCTACTGTTCTTGTGCCTGTCTGTCACCATGTAGTCAGTGTACACAGTGTGTCTGGCCTCTGTCCTGAGTCAATGAGTCTTGGGGTGGGGCCCACCCCCTGCAAGCGCTGAAGCCCTTGTTTCTGTGACAGAGCCAGTGGTGCTCCCCGCTATCATGCCAGGGGACTCGTTCGCTGTGCCACTCCATCTCACTTCCTGGAGACTGCAGGCCCGACCCAAAGGACTGGGTGTGTTTTTCTGCAAGGTTCCCATTCACTGGACCAACGTCGTGAAGACTGCAGAGGTCAGCAGCAGCAAGCGGGAGTGCCATTCTATGGACACGGAGAAAAGCCGCTTCTTCAGGTGTGTGTCCCTGGGATGGCTGCCTGGGCATGGGCTTTTCCCCTGCAGGGGTGCTGCTGATCCTCAGGGAGTCTTCTGTGCTTGGTTAAAACCCCCAAGTTCTGGGCTGGAGAGATGGCTCAGAGGTTAAGGGCACTGACTGCTCTTCCAGAGGTCCTGAATTCAATTCCCAGCAACCACATGGTGGCTCACAACCATCCATAATGAGATCTGGTGCCCTCTTCTGTCCTTCAGGCGTACATGCAGGTAGAACCCCATATATATATAATAAATAAATACATCTTTAAAAAAACAAAAAGCAAAATAAAAAACCCAAGTTCTCATTCTGTAAGTTCTTGAGTGAAAGTTTGTGGGAGGAAAAACTAACGAAGGCTGTAGCCCATCAGATCAGTGCCGTATGTGTGCAAAGAGAGTATAGATGGGGAAGAAAAGAACAAAACAAAACTCACAAGTTCCTGAATCTAAATTGGGAAGCCAAATCCTAGGCCTGTGTTTTTCCTAATGAATAATTTTAAAGATTCCTACCTGGTGTTGATGTTCTTGAACCCACACTGACAAAATCGCCTTACCACTTAAGTCTGTGCTTCCATCCGTAGCTTTTAAGGGTAAGGGCATCTTCCTGGGTTCAGTGTTGGCAGAGATACTGAATTCTGCCTTCAGGCTCTCAGAGACTTGAAGCTCACTTGTTATGCTTTTCATGTAGTGAAATGGACATTCATTCAGTTTAAACTTAAGTGCAAGCATAGTGTGGAGAGTTCTAGTACACCCTTGCCCTAAATGTGCCACTTGGAGGAAGACTAAACAGAGGAATAGATGAATACACATAGAATCACAGTTGGTGAAATAATAAAGATATCAGATTTTAGCCACAGTCAACTAGCTTGTTGTAGTTGGCATATACACAGAGAATGCCTTGCCCTGTAATTCCAGATTATATGTTATTTCAAGTATGTATGGAACATTCTTTGAGAGGTCAACCCCTGGGACCATAAAATTAAGATCAATAAGTATTTAAAAATTGAAATCATACAGAATACATATCCTGATCATATTAGAATTGGATCAGATCAACAACAATATGATGCCTAGACAACCCTCAGGTATTTGGAAATCAAACTGTACTTTTAAATAACCTTTGGGTCAAAGGAAGAAATTACAAAGGAAATTAGAAAATATTTTTAATTGAGCAATAATAATAAAGCAGTAATAATAAAGACATCTAAAAATGGGGCACACTGCAAAATCAGTTTTATGGGAAAGCTACAGTTTTTAATGTTCTATGAGAAAATAAAAATAAGTAAAACCACCTATTTAGCCTTGAGAAGCTAATAAATGCATGAGAGAAAGCTAGAAGAGGCCAGGCATAGAGACACACACCTCTAATCCTAGCAGTTGGGACAGGGAGGGAAGAGATGAAGAGTCTGAGGTCATCCTCAGATTTATTCTGAGCTTGAGTCTGGCTTAGGCTACATGAGACCCCGTCTCATCCCAAACCAAAGCCACACAACACACATGCTGTAATTTTAACAAAATAGTAGGATTCCCTATGACTTTTTCAAACATCCTTAGTGTTTTTTAATCTCTCTTCCTTAAATGTGAACTTGATACAGCTTGGAGTCACCTTAGTGGCAAGCTTCAATTAAGGAATTACCTAGATCAGATTGGCTTTTGTGGGTGTGTCTGTGGGGGATTGTCTTAATTATTAACTGATGGAGGAAGGGCCAGCCCACTGTGGGTGTCACTATTCCTAGGCAGGTTGAACAGTCCTGAGCTGTAATGAGCCAGAGAGTGAGCCAGCTCTTTTCTTCTCTAAAGTGCTTTTGGTCAGAGTGTGTTACCACAGCAATAGAGTGAAACATGCATGAATTTTGTTAGACAAGAAAAAAGCCCAACGCAGAGTAGTGTATACAGTGTGACTCCATTATGTATGTAGTTCAAGACAGACATGTCTGATAAAAGGGGTGTCTTGAATGGCTGGGAGAGCATACTGTTTGGAAAGTTAGTGAAGGCGCTTTGGCGGTGAAATAGTCTTGAACTTGTATTGAGTGATGGTTGCACAGGAGTATGTAATGGCTAAAACCCATTAAACCCTAGTATTCAAAACCTGTACATTTAACATGTGCTACATCTCAGTACATATATTTTCATCAAAAATTGCAGCTATCTGGCTGAACTGTCTTAACATCATTCAGCTAAACAGAAACAAATTCCAATTCTTAATTCAGGCTGACGTTTTTTCATACTGTTTTGTCTTTGCAGGTTTTGTGTGGCCATAAAGAAAGAGAATTATCCAGATTACATGCCCTCAAACATATTTTCCGACAGTGCAAAACAGATTTTCAGACAGCCAGGCCATACCATATATCTTCTACCTACAGTGGTCATTTGCAACTTGCTGCCTTGTGAGCTTGACTTCTATGTGAAAGGAATGCCAATTAATGGGACCCTAAAGCCCGGCAAAGAGGCAGCCCTCCCCACGGCTGATACGTCCCAGAATATTGAACTGGGTAAGGCGGCCCTAGCATCATCTGTAGTAATACTGTGAAAAATACTGGGGAGTATTTTGTGAGCGTTCTGAGCTCCTTGTGGGTAAGGCGGCTCTAGCATTGTTTGTAGTAATACTGTGAAAAATACCAGGGAGTATTTTGTGAGTGTTCTGAGCCCCTTGGAGGAATCAAGTCGAATGCAGTATCTCAGTGATCCAGCTCAAAGCCAAAGACTTAGCCAGGCAGCAGTCATCAGAGCCCTTTATCTGTGTGTGAGTATAGGGAGTGATTCCATCTTTTCAAACCTTGCATATTCCTAGCTCTAGAATTGGAAGAGACAAATGTTTATATGCACTCAGCCCTTGAGGCAGAAGGCAGGCTCTTTACCTGTGCCCTTATGTAATCCTTACAACTGCACATATTTGGCCCATTTTATGATGCAGAGATGGAAGTTACAGTGTTTACTGCAGTGAGTAGCTTTCCTTTGTAAGGGTCAGGGCAGAGAATAGCCACACTTCAAACACCAAGGGGAAGTCACTAACCATAACTCTATTGGGGCCTTCAAGGAAAACTAGGTGGTGGCCCATGCCTTTAGTCCCAAGGCAGAGGCAGACAGATCTCTCAGTTTGAGGCCAGCCTGGTCTACAGAGTAAGTTCCAGGACAGCCAGGGCTACACAAAGAAACCCTGTCTCAAAAAACCAACAAGACAAAGAAAACCACCCATGTTTATCATTCTGTAAGATCTGTACGACGCTTTTTCTTTTGGGCTACCAACTAGCTCCCAAATGATGACATAGAAGCTTATTAATTTTGAATGCTTGGCCTAGCTTAGGCTCATTTCTGGCTAGCTACTTTTGCTTAAATTAACCTGTTTCTTTTTATCTACTTTTGCCTCAGGGTTTTTTACCTGCTTTCTGTATATCTTATTTTCATTGCTTTTCTCTGTCTGTCTGGCTTCTTGCCCTGGACCTATCCTTTTCTCTTGTTTTTCTCTTCTTTTCTGAGCCTAGATTTCTCCTCCTGTTCTGTCTGCCCACCAGCCCCACCTATCCTTTCTCCTGCCAAGCTTTTGACTGTCCAGTTTTTTATTAGACCAATCAGGTGCCTTAGGCAGGCAATGTGAAACAAACGCAATGCGTCTTTACATAAATAACAAATGCAGCATAAATAAAAGTAGCATACCTTTACACAGTTTAATATTCTGCAGCAGAAACAAATGTAACTCATCTTTGCCTAGTTAAAATAGTATTCCACAGCACAGACTTCCTAATGTGACTCTTGGGCTCTGATTTGCTTCCTATTTGGTCCTAGTCAACAATAAGAAAGTGGCCTTGAGGTTTCTATCTTGTAGACCCTTAGAGATTTCTCTAAAAGGACTCCAGTTTAGTTTTGTTATAGGCTATTTTTGACAAACTCAAGTGCAAGTCCAGAAACTCAGTGTCCTGTATCTTTAGGGGTGTCACTGGAGAACTTCCCACTCTGTAAAGAATTGCTCATCCCGCCTGGGACCCAGAACTACATGGTCAGAATGCGACTCTATGATGTCAGCCGGCGGCAACTCAACCTCACCATCCGCATTGCGTGTCGAGCAGAAGGATCCTTGAAGATCTTCATTTCTGCACCATATTGGCTCATCAACAAAACAGGTATACCAGGAGACCACCCAGGTAGACCTCTGATGTGGGCCTTTGGATGTCTTTGCTCAGCTGACTTACTGGAGCCAGTGCAGACATTACTTCAGCAGTCTGATCTGCTCAGGCAGCCGTCTGACCATAGTTAAGCTGTCATTTTAGGTTCCTGCAGACAGTGGGCTGAGCCCCTGACAAACACCCTTACCTGCTTCCCCCGAGGTGGTTCCCCCTTTTGCTGTTTGCATGTTTCACGGGGAGACTGGGTGGGAACGTTATAAACTTTTCCCTCCTTCCTAAAGGGTTACCACTGATCTTCAGACAGGACAATGCAAAGACAGATGCTGCAGGCCAGTTTGAGGAGCATGAGTTGGCCCGGAGCCTGAGCCCTCTCCTGTTCTGCTACGCTGACAAAGAGCAGCCAAACCTGTGAGTGTGGTTGTGTATGGGAGGGCTAGTGAGCTGGGCGTGGGAGGTGGGGGAGGAACCACCAAGGCTAGCATCTACCTGCACAAGGAGAACTGCCCTGCAGTGGAGCCCTGACTTCATGGGGTTCTTTTTTCTTTAACCCAAGTTGTGTTATTTGATACTGAAAATAACCACGTGTGAGGTAGTTTTATTTTATTGAAATAGGACTCTTATTTGTAATTGTGCTAGAGAAGAGAAACTGCCCACGCCCCCACTCCCCTCCCCGTCATCTCCCCTCTGCTAACAGCTTTGAGACCTGGAGAGGAGTGACATTAGGGAGGACACAGGTTGTCCTTGGTGAAATCTTCAGCTCATGAATCCCGCTGAGATTGTTTGTGGGAGGGTTTGTGCTGTTGCACCATCTTCAAATTCATGGCAGTCTGGGGTTTGGGGAGCAGTTGTGAGGTTAAGTGAGGTTTCTTCTTAAGGCACGCAGGGACATTAATTCACTTCTGTTGGCTTTGGCATTCAGTTTTCCTCAGGAGTTTACAACCTTCATCTAAAGATAAATGATGTGTCCTGTATTTTTCACCACCATCTTTAGGGCGCAGCTGAAGCCTCACAGGAAGGCGGCCCCTGTGCACTCCAGTGGGCATGATGTGCTTATCACAGCTTCCTGAATCTAGTGTAAGGTTGCAGTTAGTCAGAGTTCTGGCTCTTGGAGGAGACACAGCCGGTCAAGTGATATATCCAGCAGTCTGTCTCTCGTGGCAGTCTGCAATCTAAGACTCGGCATTTGTCACAGTTTGGTTTACCTGTGGAAGCCACACTTCCCAAAGGGTTTCATGAAGACGATCTCACTGCATTCTCCTTAGCCAACACCAACAGTGGTTTAGAGAGGGCAGGAAATGCTACTAAATCTCAAGATGAGGAGACCGAAGCACAGAGACAGAGTTTCTGCGCAAGGCCACGTTGTTATTGGCAAAGCTCGAGCACATATTCTGGAGTCTTTTTCCACCTCAGCAGTGCTCTACTGCCACTGTGACCGTCCTGTTCTTAGAAGGCGACCCTCCCTCCAGCTGCCTCGCTTTACAATGTTTTCTCAGGGGGTTTCTTGACTTTTTGGAATTTAGAGAAATGTTAGCTTTGTAGCATGTGATAAGCTTATGGAGGATTCTAGCGTTTTCTCCTGAAGTGCTTAGCTGCAGTTCTCAGTCATCCATCCATTGCCGTGGGTGCTGTGCTAGCTCTGGGGTTCACTGTCTCGCTGAGCTTGGGGTCCCCAGGAGGTAAGGTTGAGAGTCAGTGTGAGAATCAGTGTGAGAGACCTAAGTGGACGGATGTGTACATGTTTGCTTTTCTGCCCACCACAGCTGCACCATGAGAATTGGAAGAGGGATTCACCCAGAAGGCATGCCGGGCTGGTGCCAGGGCTTCTCCCTGGATGGTGGTAGTGGTGTCCGAGCTTTGAAAGTCATCCAGCAAGGAAACCGCCCGGGGCTCATCTACAACATTGGTGGGTCGTGTTGGGGGCTGAGGTGAATTGGAACCTTGGGCCAAAGACCCCAGGCCTGCATGAGAAAACCATCCATGCATGTTGGCCTGGCAACGAGTACAGGTTTTCTGTTTTGACAGTGGTCATCTGTCTCTTCTCAGAAGAGATTGATATCTATGTAGATATGTTCTCTGAAACACATTTTTTTTCTTTTCAGGGGAATAATAGGAATACTTAGAGCACTTCCGTCCTCCAAGTGTTCCCACACATTAATTCAAACTTAGAAACCATGAGCAGGTTAGAAGAGTTCACCTGGAACTGTAGTGGAGGCCTTGAGTGACAGTCCAGATGCGGATGGGAGGTCTGGGTCAGAGGCAGGAGGACAGTGGTGTGTGAGTTTGAGGCAGAAAATACAGTAAAGTGTACTCAGGGACATCGGCCTCCAACTTGCTTGTCTTCCTGGGTGTGTTGGGGAGGTTTCTGTACCCATGTCCCTCAGAGCTACCTGAGGACATATGGAGCCTTTTCTGAAGGCTCAGGGGCAGTTGGACTTAAGTATTCCCTGTGTTTTACATGTTAGCTGAGTGTCCTTGTAGTAAATCATTTCTAGGGAATTAACAGCCGTGTTTAGCATAAAACTGCCTGGTCCTGGGTCCTGTAGAAGCTTCTGGAATGCTAGAAGTATTTCATGTGTACTGTGCAGCACAGTAGCCCAAGCCTCAAGCAGCCACTGAGCACCTGAGGACACACTCCTGAGGATGGTTGTATAACCAAGAGAGGCAGCAGCTTTCATTGTATTCAACATTTTTTTTAGATATTTGTTTTATTTGCATGGGTGTTTCACGTACCTGCCAGGAAGTGTACCGTGTGCATGTAGTGCCCCAGGAGGCCAGAAGGGGTCGTAGGATCCTCTGTAATGTTGTACAGTGTAGATGCTGGTGTAGACAGTCATGCTGCAGGAGGAAGAACCTTGATGGTAGAGTGTAGCCTGAATCCTGCAGAGAAGGGGGGGGTTAACCTTAAGTCCTTTTCTTTAAATTATTATTATTTATTTATGTGGTGTGTGTGTGTGCACGCGCACGTGCATGCATGTGTGCATGCACACGCATATACATATAGAAGACAGCTTGCAAGAGTTGTTTCTTCCACTTCCATCATGTGGATCCTGGGAATTGAACTGAGGTTATCAGTCTTGGAAGCAAGTGCCTTTAGCTACTGAGAAGAATTGTCCAAGTATAGTTTCCCTTTCAGGTTGTTTAAGCTGGATTTGTATTCATGCTCCCATTCAAACTGCTTCCCTACAGTGGACAGAAAGATTCTTAATAGAAACCCACTTTATTTGAACAGAAGAGAGTATTCTACTCACATCTGCCTGCTCCACTCCTGGAGCTGGCTTGGCTTTCTGCTGGCCTGTCTCGCCCTTAATTTGTTTTCCAAAACAAGTTACCCAGGTTGTCTGGAAGCTATATTTGGTACTGATTTGGAATGGGAGAAGAAAGTTGCTCCTTTTCAAACAGCCTTTGCTGAGAACCACAGAGTTGTGTCAGACAAGCAAGTGGAGCAATGAGCACATGTGTAAATGTGCATGCTTTTGTGGCTGTGTTTGCAGGTGTGAATTGCAAATGCATGTGTAAACTTGCAGTATCTGTAAACGTTTAGGTTAGGAGAGTGTTCCTCACAGGTCTGTGGTCTGCCTTCTGTCCTTCTTCCAAGTGAAGGGGCAAAAGGGACGGGCTGAGATAGGATCTTTAAAGTCTCAGGTTTGTGACATTTGTGTATGTGTTGTCAAGGTGATCTATGAACTATCCTAGTGCACACAACTGTTTCCTTTTGGGAATGTTTACAGCACAGTCCCCAACAGAAAAGCCGGGGACATGCATCTTGAAAAAGAAGGGTTTTGGGTATTTGATCTCAGCTCGATTTATTGGGGGTCTGCTAGGGTAAACTAGGGTAGAAGGGAAAAAGCTCACCTTTTTCCAAAAATAGGGTGTCTGTGCTGCTCTGGGTGAGTCTTTGTGCTTTCAAATTAAGCCCAGCTTTTGAAGTGGACTTATATTAGTTAAGATCTGATCACTCTGACCCTGTTGATTTCTGGCAACTAAAGCTTTTCTTCTTTCCCAGAAGAAAAGTGTGTATGAGTGTGGGGGTAGGGGAGTGTGAGTCTGTGAGAGAGAGAGAGAGAGAGAGAGTGTGTGTGTGTGTGTGTGTGTGTGTGTGTGTGTGTGGTTTCATCAACCTAGAGCCATGTGGCATTTCTTAGGTAAAAATTCCAGAGACAGTTTCTGGAGACAGCTCAGTCTTTTAAATCAGCTGACTTCTCAAGGCAGTTGAAGCCCGGTAAGGAGTCAGTAGGTTGTGGTACTTGTAACTGGGAGGGGTGTTGTCTCTTGATGTGCCCTGGCTGAACGCTTAGCCTTGTCTACAGCCGCATGACCTAGAGCAGGTGACTCTGTGCTTTACTTTCTGCAGCTGTGCAGTGAAAGTGATGACTATATTCCAAGGGGTGTTATGAGAAATAAGGGGTCAATAAGTATCAGGATTGTCATTACTTTGGGTTAAGCATTTTAATTATTATATAGCCAGAACTCAGCATAGACCTTTGGACTTATTTCCTGTATTCGTTGTCATAGGGAATGAGTGAGTCATCCCACTGAGTGTTGTATTTTACAAGGTAACTCAGTGTCACTCCATCTGTCTTTATGTGATACTTGTGAGATTTCTTTCTCACTGGGTGGTGTGTGTGCGTGTTTGTTTATTTGTTTGTTTCTGGTTTGTAGTAAGTAGGAAAGACTTTTTTATTGTTTTTTGAGACCGGTTTTCTCTGTGTAGCTTTGGAGCCTGTCTTAGAACTCAGTTTGTTGACCAGGCTGACCTCCAACTCACAGAGATCTGTCTGCCTCTGCCTCTGGAGTCCTATTTTTTAATGAATAAATAATCCTAGCATCGTGTATGAGTTGGGTTATTTGGCAGTAGGCTAAAATTGCTAGAGAAGATTCTAGCTAGAGAGTGCTTGATTGAGTTCAAGGTGGTATAGAATGCAACTAAGTAGTGTGAGGTTTCTACTTATCCTTTAACAAAGGAAGGTTCTTGGTGGTGAGTTTGTGTCACATGGAGCTGTCTGAGGGGTTAGTTTCATAAACAGAAAGCTAAGGTGTGTGTGACTAAAACACCAGTGTCTTAGCTGATATTATGCTGGTGTATACAGTGCTAAGAGACTAGGAACTCAAGGGACATTGGCATTGCCCTCGAGACTTTTTCAACATTTACTTACTTATTTTGTGTTTATATGCATGTATGTTATGGCACATGTGTAGAGGTCAGAGGACAGCTTGTAGGAGTGAGCAACGTGGGTTCCAGTGATCAAAATCAGGTTGTCAGACGTGGTGGCAAGTGCCTTTTCCCTCTGAGCCATCTCACCGCCCACCCCCAGGACTTTCTAAAGCCTAAATAGAATATTTCCCTTGAAAGGCTTCATGCTGTCTCCAGGTGATATGCCTGTTTGCTCACAGGCACTAAGGAACTATGAAGGCTACTTTACTTCTGTCAGACCTAGAACTTTCTGTCACAATTAACCAATGAAATGGTCCTTGTCATTTGCAGGTATTGATGTCAAGAAAGGCCGAGGTCGCTATATTGACACTTGTATGGTCATCTTTGCTCCCCGTTACCTGTTAGATAATAAATCATCTCACAAGCTTGCATTTGCACAAAGGGAATTTGCCCGGGGACAGGTAAGCAGTTTGCTCTGAAGAATGGTCAGAGTTTGTTAAATAATAGGGGGTTTAATGAGTCTGGCTTCTCATCGAGTCTGTGTGTTTCATGATATGAGTGACCCAACAGCTCAGAGTCGGGACTCAGCAAAATTGTATGTGACTTTGTCGAGTACTGAGTAACGTGACTAAGGCCTGTGTTCTGTGTGTTTTAGGGAACAGCCAACCCCAATGGCTACATTTCCACCTTGCCTGGTTCCAGTGTGGTGTTCCACTGGCCACGCAATGACTATGATCAGCTCTTGTGTGTCAGGCTGATGGATGTCCCTAATTGCATTTGGTCTGGTGGCTTTGAAGTCAACAAGAATAATTCCTTCCATATCAACATGAGGTGAGTTTGAGACTTGAAAGAGAAAACATAGCTTTGTTTGAGGCACAATAATTATATATATATATATGTATACACACACACACACATACACTCACACACACACACATACAGCAAGCCCATTTCATTCTTTGTGAGTTAGGCTTGTGGGTTTCTGGGCTCAGGTTGAGTTCTTAGAACTTGTAAAATCCCAGAGAAGTGGGAGCATTTTGATCAGATGAGTTCATGGAAGATGCTTTAAGTGATGGATACAGCTCTGTGGTCTCAGTCCAGAGTGACTGATGGGACTCCTGGTGGTAACCGCCTTTGTTTTTATTCTTGTACATTTGAATGTTCTTCTCTCATCTGACGTTGTTCTGGTAAGTTATCTGGCCTTCTGTTCTCCTTCATTGCTGTTACCATGATAAAATAGCCTGACCAAAAAAAAAAAAAAAAAAAACCGAAAAAACAAAAAACAAACAAAGACAAAACAAAAAACAAACGGAACAAAACAAAAGCAGCTTGAGGGAGCATGGGATTTATTTCAGTTTATCTTTCAGGTTATAGTCCAGCACAGTCATGAGAGAGAAAGAAATGAATGCACCCATGGTCACTTACTTATTATATGTGCTTAGCTCCATTTCTCCAATGTCATACAGTTCAGGACCCTTTGACTAGGGAATGATGCTAACCACTGTGGCTTAGGCCTTCTCATATTGATGAACTAAACTAAGAAAGTTCCTGACAGAGCTACAGGCCAAGCCAATGTGAGACACTCAGACTTTTGGTTGTGTCAAATCTACAAATCTAAACATCCCATCTTCTTTGCTCACCCTAATGAACTCAGGTCCTTGTTAGAAAAATCACCCAATTCAGCTCTAGAGTGCTTTATTGTTACCATTATTGTTGTATCTCTTGCAATTGAACTGCCACTGAGCTCATTCCCAGTCCCATCAAACAGCAACAGTTTTGGGGTTTTATGTTTTGTTTTCTTGAGACTAAAGTTTTTTTGCTGGGTTACCCAGCTTGACTTTAAACTAAAGTGATCACCCTTATTGATTATGCCCTCGAACATTACCATACACCTGCAGGGATCTCTGCAACCACCAAGGCCAGCAGACTTGGTAGTTCTGTTCAACATGACTTAATAGCTGGTATTGGTTCAAACTATTTTCAAGTAGTTTATTTTAGGCATATTTAAGCACAGTGCAATTTGGTGAAGAATTTCCTGGTGATAATTAACTCAGTCCATTTGCACATTACAGCTTAATACATGACTATATTGAAACTCTGTAAAGTACATGTGACACCTTCCATAAAGATGAGTTCTGTATATTGACATGTTCACCATCAGGATCTGGCGAAGATCCAGTGTGGTCTCACCGATATGGATAGTGCAAAGATCACCAGGTTATTAACCATGTCTGCTCCCAGCGTTCTGGGTAGATAACAGGTTGCGCATCTCTCCCTTTGAAGGAACAACCCTGTGTGCTTAACATTCCTGCTTTCCTCAGTGTTATCTGTGAAAACAGAACCTTTGTGCCTCCCACACACACCCTTGACTAGCTGGTACACACACACTGCTGCACACCCTTGACTAGACAGTGCACACTCACACTGCTGCACACCCTTGACTAGCTAGTGCACACTCACACTGCTGCACACCCTTGACTAGACAGTGCACACTCACACTGCTGCACACCCTTGACTAGACAGTGCACACTCACACTGCTGCACACCCTTGACTAGCTAGTGCACACTCACACTGCTGCACACCCTTGACTGGACAGTACACACTCACACTGCTACACACCCTTGACTAGCTAGTGCACACTCACACTGCTGCACACCCTTGACTAGCTGGTGCACACTCACTGCTGCACACTCTTGAGCAGCCAGTGCACACACACTGCTACACACCCTTCACTAGCTAGTGCACACTCACACTGCTGCACACCCTTCACTAGCTAGTGCACACTCACACTGCTACACACCCTTGACTGGACAATGTACACTCACACTGCTGCACACCCTTGACTAGCTAGTGCACACTCACACTGCTGCACACCCTTGACTGGACAGTACACACTCACACTGCTACACACCCTTGACTAGCTAGTGCACACCCACACTGCTGCACACCCTTGACTAGCTGGTGTACACTCACTGCTGCACACTCTTGAGCAGCCAGTGCACACACACTGCTGCACACCCTTGACTGGACAGTGCACACTCACACTGCTACACACCCTTGACTGGACAGTGCACACTCACACTGCTGCACACCCTTCACTAGCTAGTGCACACTCACACTGCTACACACCCTTCACTAGCTAGTGCACACTCACACTGCTGCACACAGAGCCTAGAGCTTCATTTCATGTCCTGTAAAACTCAGACTCTACACCAATTAAATAACTGCCTATTTCCCTTGCCCCAGCCGTTGGCAGCCCCCATTCTACATGGTGTAGCTAGAAATTTGATTATTCAAGAACATTTATGAGCAGAAATGTAGAGTATTTATTTTTTGTGACTATCTTATTTTACTTAGGATAATAGCCTGTAAGGTTCATCCATGTGGCATGGGTCAACATTTCCTCCCTTGTCTGTTCCACATTTTGCTTGTCCATCTACTGATGCTTCTAACCTTTGGTTCCTACTGTGAACACAGGTGTACACAGACTCACTCAGATACTGGCTTCAGTTCTTTTGGTATATATCCAGGAATATAGTCTTTGCATGGTATGATTTTGTTTTCAATTTGTTTGTTTTTTGAGATAGAGTCCTACTTTTCAGCCTTGGCTGGCTTCGAATTTGCTATATTGACCAGGCTGAACTTGAACTCACAGAGATCTGCTTGCCTGTCTCTGGGATTAAAGGTGTGTGCCACCATGCCCCACTGTTGTATTTTTAACTATTTTCTTTAATGCAAGATCTTACTGTGTTGTCCAGGATAGTCTTGAACTGTGAACTCCAACAATCTCCCCATTCCAGCCTCCTGAGTGGCAGAGATTGCAGGCCTAGGTCATAAATGGAGGTCATTGGCTTTATCATTTTAATCTTTCAAGGATATGCTGTGCTGTGTTTTGTTAGGATTATAACATTTTATTTTCCTGTGAGCTATGCCCAGGGACTCCAGATTCTCCAGTTTTCCCAATAATTACCATTTGCTGTTTGGGATATCTGTAATAGCTATCCCAATAGCAGTGAGTGGGGAATCTGACTGTGGGTTGACTCTGGGCTACTGGGTATTGAGCCTCAAGTTCTCATAAATGCCAATAGGTACTCTGCTACTGAGCTAAGCCCCCAGGCCTCACTGTCGCTCTGGTTCACACTTCTCTAATGATCATTTTGTGTGCTTGTTTGTATTCATCGAATTGAACTGGGTTATTTGAACTTGTTATTGTTCCTTTGCACATTAGCCCGGACCAGGTATGTGATCTGCAAATCTCCTAGTCTGCCTTTTCATGCTGCTGATTGCCTCCTGTGATAGTTCTGTTGTTGTCTAATCCAGTTTATTGGGGCTTTGGTTGTTTTTGATAATGTATCCCAGGAACAGTTGTCAAATCCAGTGCCACGAGGCTGTTTTGTTTGCTTAAGGGTTTTATAGTCTCAGCTCTTTTGGGTCTGGTCTGCTTTGAGTTAACCTTCGTGTGTGGTGTATCTGTGAGGGGCCACTTCTTGCTTGGTGTGTGGCTGTTCTGCTTCTCCACTGGTTGTTGGAAGGCATTTGGCCCTACATACAAGGGTTGATTTCTGGGCTTTCCTTTCGTTCACTGGCCTGTCTGCGAGCCCAGTACTAGTTAGTGTTGATTGCTGGAGCTTCCTAGCACCTTTTGAAATGAGGCAGCGGGAGACCTTCAGTTTGGTCTCAGTGGTTCTTTTGTTCTTTTCTTCAGAATCCCTGAGATCCATAGACATTCACTGACACCAGCATTTGCTAAGTCCTACACTGCCCTCCTCCTCATCCCCACACCTGCTCTATGGTTGAGCATATGTAAGCACACTTTGCTGAACCATTGGGAAGTCAGTCAAGGTCATCGTGGTACTTGAGCTGTATTAAATCCAGCTTCTAACACAAATAATGATAATGATATGTATCTAGGGAAATACTTTTGTTTTCAAAACAAATAATACTATAACTATGATACCATTAATAGTTATGCAAGGGATACAGTACCAGTACAGTGCTTTCTAATAAGTGAGCTCTGTCACAAACTTGAGTGGGCATGTTTTCCCTCATTTCTGATATAGGAGCTGGTCAGTGGTCACTTGTCTAATGCAGATGCTCCTACCTCTGGTAGTGGGGAGCTGGCCCAGCTCTTCCTTTTTGGCTGTGGTGTTTGTTTACCAGTTGCTCTGATGGTCTTGTAGCATGTGCTCTTTCTTTCCTGTGTTTGGATGCTGGTGTCCTGTGTGTAGATAAGGCCAGTCCTTTGTGTGAATAGTTTCCCTTTGTGTGAATGTGTGTTTCCCTTGAGTAGCATCAGGAGGCCCGTGACACATTGATCTTGTTACTGGTGTGGTTTGATCATCACTTGGCTGTCATAGTGCCCACCATGGTGCACACCTGCTCCCTCTGCTGCAAAGTCACTTTTCTATCTTCGCAAAGGGGACTGATCCATTGAGGGGTCACATGCAGTCCAGTATTGTTTCCTCAAACCTGTTACATAACTGGGATTATTTTATCATTCAGGGGTTGGAAATGGTGATTTTTTTTAAAATTTCTTCATTTGTTAATTGATATTCTTGTGTAAAAGCAAGGTTTTTCTTTCCTCTCATAATATATCTAAATAGAGTGCACATAAGCACACAATACCACCCATGTGCTACTTTCCCCAGGGTCTCACGTAGCCCTGGCTAGCCTGGAAGTCAGTATATACCTGAGGATAACCCTGAAGGTCTGAACTATAGCCCACCCCTTTCATAGGTCTTTTTCATAGAAGAGTATCAGCTGAAGAGAAGACAATCACCATTTGTGCATGATAGCAGCTTCTACTTTCTAGGTTTTAGAATCTTTGGTTTTAATTCTATGTGTGCACGCATGTCTCCGTGTGGCTATGTGTGGCGTGAGTGCACGTGACTGAAGAGACTGGGAGTGGTGTCACAGGTAGTTGTGTGCCTCTTGATGTGGGTGTGGGGACTGAACTCTGGTCCTTCCCTTCATGTGTTTGATGTGCCTCTACCAACGAGCCCTCCCTCTAGTCCTTCTGCTTTCTAAGTGTGCTCAGAGACCACATAGTGGCTGCAGTCCCCAGCACCTTGGGGGATGTCATGGCTGAGGAGCAGAGGGACTGCAGTTTGTGTCCTCCTTCCCTTTCTCTTTTTAAAGAGCTATTTTCACTTATGTGCAGGAGTGTTTGAGTGCATGCACGTTTATACAGCGTGTGTTCCTGGTGCTCTTGGAACCCAGAGGAGTTGCTGCTCTGTCCACTGAGCCATCTCTCCAGCCTGTCTCCTTTTAATGTGACCTTTGTTCCTTATCCTGCAGGGACACCCTGGGAAAATGCTTCTTCCTCCGAGTGGAAATTACTCTCCGAGGAGCTACATATAGGATCTCCTTCAGTGATACAGACCAGTTACCACCTCCTTTCAGAATTGACAACTTCTCCAAGGTACCAAGTGCTTCTGAGGGTTGGCTGCTGACGTGGGCAGGGCGGAAGGTCATGGTGCAGCACACAACACTCACTAAAGTCTGTGGCCTCGAAACCCTACTCTTAAGAGGTGGTTTCAGCTGGTGTTGCTATTATTTTTAGATTTCCTAATTCATTTCATGTGTCTGAGCATTTTGTTTGCATGTATGTGTGTGCCTGGTATCTTTAGAGGTTAGAAGAGGGCATTAGATCCCCTGGAACTGCAGTTATATACATGGTTGTGAGTCACCATGTGAGTGCTGGGAATCGAACCCAGGTCCTCGGCAGGAATAAGTGCTTTTAATCACTGAGTCATCTTTCCAGCCACTGTTGCCGATTATTGTGGTCACTAAGCTGCCTCATCCAGACTGAAGTAGAGTTTCTGCCTCCCAGACTTACTTTTGACTAAGAATTTGGTTGACACAGTGCTCTCTGTAGACATGTTGAGCAGGCAGAGACAGGGGTCAGAGCGGGTACACTGCTGTTGCCCAATTATAGTGAACATTTTTACAACTCTAAATGTTAAATAGAAATCAGGAGGGTTTTGTTTTTGTTTTTTTGGGTTTTTTTTTGGTGTGTGTGTGTGTTTGTGTGTTTGTCTGTGTGAGTGCCACAGTGGACATGTTAAGGCCAAAGGACAAGGATGGTTTTCTTCCACCGTGTGGTTCCTGGGGGATCAGACTCAGGTCATTAGACTTGGCAAAAGTACCCTCATCTGCGGAGCCATCTCCCTGGCCTATAAGATTCCATTTTAAGTTACTCTTTCAAATTATGTGTCTTAGAGAATAAAACCTTTTGTAGCCAGTGTCCAGACCATCATTTCTTCCGTTTTCAGACATCTATCCACCGGGAACTAGACTAGCAAAGATTCCCTTGAAACAATGGAATTGCTGCCTTGGATATTTTGGCACAGCCTCTATAAAATTGATTATTTGTGTTTGTGTGTGTATATATTATGTATCAGTACCTGCAAAGGTTCACATGTTGTATTTCCTGGAGCTGCAGTAATAAACAGTTCAAGCTGCTGGACACTCTGTTTCCAGTTGGCAGTGGTCCTTGCCTTCCAGCAGCTCCCTGTGGAATCCTTAAGATGGCCACAAAAGCATTGTCTCCTCACTGGCCATCCCTCCCTGTCGAGTATTCATCTAGGAAGATGGGGGCTTCCACCTCGGGCTGGCTGGGCCACTTTGGAAAGGCAACAGCCCTGCCCTCAACAAAGTCCTCTTCCCTCCAGGTGCCTGTTGTCTTCACTCAGCATGGAGTAGCTGAACCCAGACTGCGGACCGAAGTGAAGCCCATGACGTCATTGGATTATGCCTGGGACGAGCCCACCCTCCCGCCCTTCATTACGCTGACCGTTAAGGGGGGCAGGTTCCTCGGAGGTCAACTGCAACATGAACGACTTCCAGAATAACCGGCAGCTGTACTACGAAAACTTCATTTACATTGCTGCCACGTACACATTCTCTGGGTAATTCTGGGCTTAATTACTGTTCATGCAATGCAGACTATTTTAACTATTCACTGATTTTAAATTTTAAGCAATTTCTGAGGAGACAAGTCACAGCAGATCCCTTCTTTACCACACCCCAGGCTCAGGGTCTGTTTGAGAGTCCAGTCCATGTCCTCACCTGTAGTAGCTTGATTTCCCCTGAGCCTAGACTCTTTGGATTTTTTTTTTTCTTTTGAGACAGTGTTTCTCTGTGTAACAGTCTTAGTTGTCCTGGAACTCACTCTATAGACCAGGCTGGCCTTGAACTCACAGAGATTTGCCTGCCTCTGATTCCCAATTGCTAGGATCAAAGGCGTGTGGATGATACCCCCTCACCTCCCCCAGAGACTGACAAGCCCCTTCCTGGATCCTGAATTCCTCCAGTGTTTGTCTTGGCACTGGGCTTGTTCCTATGGCACTGACTAATGTGACCTCTTAAGGGTTAGTGCCTGAGAAGCCAGGTCAGTCTAGCTGTGGGTCCCACTTGCTGTTTGTTTTCTGGAAGTTCCAGCAACCAGTGGAACTTTAAAGGGGGACTCTTTAAAGGGAGAGTCCTAATGGGGACCATGAGCTCTGAGGTGCGTGTGTGGAGCAGGGAGGGAGAGAAGCTCTTGGGAAGCCTGTCATAGAATGACCCCAGGGCCTGTGGGAGTACTAGGAGTTGGAACCAGCTTTTGCCATATATCTGATGCTGTTGGTGTGCTTTGTTAATTAATGATGGAGAAGAAAGAAAAAAGGTTTTTTCTGTAATTTTAATTTTTATTGAGGTCAGATTCATGTAAAGAAAATTAACCATTTCAAACTGAATAGTTGGTGGCGTTGGGTACATTTTTGATGCTGTTGATCATCACTGCTGATTTCACCAAAACATTTTTGTTGTCCTTAAAAGATCCTCCACTGGCACTGTCATTCATCCCTCCTCCCCGACCTCAGCAACCACTAATCAGCTTCCTGTTCCTGTGGGCGTGGCTAACTGGGTAGTGCTTGCAGTCCTGATCACCCCCAGGGACCTTCTCTGTCTGGCCTCATTCACTTAGTGTCATGTTTTGGGTTCAGCCATATTGAGGTGTGACTCTGCTTTTAGGAAATGTGTTCAGTCTGCATGAGCCTGAGAAATGCTCTGTGCTGTGTCCTTGCCTGCCTGCCTGTCAGTCTGTCAGTCTGTCAGTCTGTCAGCAGGCATCTCAGCCTTGCAGATCGTTTTCCCACTGTGTGGATTGGCTTTTTTTGGAAGGTATCATTTAAAGAACACATTTTTTTTTGTTGTTGTTTTTCAATCCAGTGAAATTTAATTCGTTGAATTTTGTTTCACTTTTGTCACATGTGCTTTTGATGTCCAGGTGATGAATAAATTTTAACCTAACTCATCAGGACTTTTTGTAATCGTAAGCATTGATGGAAACAGGCGAGTGGTCTAAATTAAACGTCATCCAAGCATTATGCATACCGTCCAAGGCGCGAGGGGCTGGAAGGGCTCAGCGGGTACATGCTTTATTCACAGTGTAACCTCCTGAGTTTGGAGTCCAGTACTCTCATGGAAACCTAAGTGCAGTGGCCAGTGCTCATGACCCCAGCACTGTGGGCGGAGATGGGCAGGTCCCGGCCCTGCAGGCTAGCCAACCTAACTGAACCAGTGAGTCCCAGGTCTAATGAGAGACCATGTCTCAAATGATTGGGTGCAGAGTGACGGAGACAAACACCCAGTGTTTACCTCTGGCCTCCGATGCACACATAGAGGAGAATTTACCCACCCGTGTAATACCTGCACCATCCCCAAGCTGAGTCAACATCCAGAAATGTGCGATTTTTAGTCACAGGGCAGTACCACAGGGAGAAGGTGACTACTGGCCCGTTGGATTCTTTTCATCCTGGAAGGACTTTCCCACTTCTTGCCAAGACTCAGGAGTGCGACGATGCTGATTCTCTGTCTCACAGAGCAGAGCATGGCTGTGCCCTTGGACATCTGCCTTGGGCTTACCACCTCTCCTTTAAAGATTTTAGCTGCCATTTCATGCCTTAATTTTATGTCACTGAAGTTAGAGGAGAGGGAAAATGGAAGAGTTTTGTTGTTTGTACAAGCAAATCCTGAATTATGCAGGGTACAGGTAGCTCTAAGCCTGTGTGTGTTCTATCAGACTCTCTTCTGTATTTCATGGTTTCTGTTGGTTTGTTTGTCTCTTTTGACCAAAGTCTCTTCTGCATAGCCCAGGTTCTCTTCCTAATTCAGTTTCCTAAGTGCCGAGATGACAGGCGGGGCCAACTTTTTGTTTGTTAGTAGAGATTTGTGCTTTGCTCGTGTGCCTCTGTGTGTGTGCGTGCGTGCATGCTTCCGTGTGTGTGTGTGTGTGTGTGTGTGTGTGTGTGTGTGTGGTATGTGCGTGTGCACTCATTTATTTCCTCTTAGTTTGCAGGAGGGGAAAGGAAGGCCTGTGGCTTCCCACAAGGCAGTTACCTGTGCAGAACTGGTCTTGGATGTGTCCCCAAAGACACAGAGAGTCATCCTAAAAAAGAAGGTAAGAACTCAGAGGTTGGAGATGAGAGTCTGGGCTTAAGATTATTTACCCCAGAGTGTTTGGCACTGGAGGAAATGGGTTGGGGGGCCCTGGAAGCTCTGGGTTTGTGCTGCTGCTATAGTCACTGTATTCCTGCTGGCTGCTCAATCCCAAGCCGCCTCCTTCCCAGTCTTGAATCTGTGATTTGTGGTTTTCATTTTGTTTTTCTCTTCTGTCACTTTTCTTATCATCTTGAACTAAACTAAAGTGTCACACTGACAATCCCTTTTCATGTTCTCTGATGAATTTGTGTAAGCAGAGCAAAGTACGCCTGTGAGAATAGGAAAATATTTCTCTTAGCTGGGCTAGATTTTGAGGGAAATGCAGTAAAATTTGGTCAAAGATCATAATAGATGCAGGCAGGACTCTGGGGGAGACAACTACAGAGTTGTCATTTGGAACACATAGACCTGAAGAGTCTGCCTGTTTAAATGCTACAGTTGGGAAAGAGCCCTGATGGTGTCTGTGTTTGCACTAATATGTTACTACCTGTGGCATAATGTAGCTTGTTCATAACTGTTCCACTTTGAGGGACTACAGATTGGACAGGTTTCTAGTAGTCCAGGGCACCCTGACCACATTCAGTCTCGTGGATTTCTTTCTTTCTGTCTTCCTTCCTCCATCACATCTAAAGGTTTAGGACTAAATTGTTAGGGTAGAAGACTAGGGCTTCCCAGGAGAGATGAGAAAGTTCTGGTTGTTGCCAGCTTAGGATAGGTAAGTCCCTGCAGACCAGCTTCCCTCACTGTGCAGCCTCATCCTGACTCAGCCTGTGGCATCTGAGGGGCTTTTTGTGGGGGCTGGTGCTACGGGCAGATTGAACACTGGCAAGGCTGAGGGCGCTGCATGTGGAGACTGAGGCTGGCTTTGATCTTAGGGCACAAGCAGCAGTTCCAGCAGGAACAACGGGGCTGGTCTAGTTTGAGGCTGGTTTCCCCACTTCCCCTGAGCTGCATTCTCTTACTGACTGTCTGAGGTATTAAAGGAAACACCTAAGACCGTGGTTCTCAGCCTTCCTAGTGCTGTGACCCTTTAGTATATTCCTCATTGTTGTGGTGACCCCCATCATAAAGTTATTTCCTTGCTACTTCATAACCATATTTTTCCATTGTTACAAATTGTAACGTAACTATCTGATATGCAGGATGTCTGCTATGCACCTCTCGTGAAAACGCCTTTTGATCCACCTCCCCAAAGTGTAATGACCCACGAGTTGAGAACTGCGGATCGAGGATAAAGTACATGTAGTGGTGTGTCAGAGATGGGGGTGAAAGCATAGCACGCAGTTATGGCGCCACAGCTGCTCCAGCTCATACTGAGCACCTGTGTTCGACACTCATCGTAAGAACTGAAGAGGTAGTTTAGTTTGCCCCTTTGGCATGTCAGAAAGCAGACTCCGAGAGCTTGGTGTTAACTCTAACCCGGTCACTCAGGTTGTGAACTAGCTCACCTTGTGACTGTGGGGCCTGGCATCTTGACTCTGATGTTCACACTATACCCTTGGGTTTCTACTCTGTAGGATGTAGAATGCAGGCCTGGGGATGTAGCTCAGTAGCAGAACACTGCCCAGCCCTAGATTCAATTACTAACAAATGCAACGAACTGTCTTTCTAGCACGTTTGTGGCATGTGTTAAGTTAGTGAGGGCAGCCAGAAGTGCCCACTGCTTTGGTGAAGCTCCTCCTTGGGGAGTGTGTAGCTGTCCCTGCAATGGGGCTATGTGGCTGGGTTAGGGAGGCAACATTACAGAACAGTTGAGGAGCTCTGGGATTGGACAGATACAATTGGTCCTACTGCTCACTAGTTGTGACAGCATAGCGAAGTTACTTCTTCTCACCAAGGCGTAATTTCCTCATCTGTAAGGACAGTGACAACATGCATCTTGTTGAATTGTTTTCATGGTTAAATGAGTTTCTGTACCAAGACCTGACCTACAGCCGGTTCTCAATAAGTGTTATTACTATAGTCTACATTGGATTATATAAACTTCCTTGATTGACATGAAAGCCTAATTACAGTATTTAAGTATTCTAGCAAAGAAAATGCATTGAAAATTAGAAGCAGTCAACTGGAAATAACCTTTAAATGCAACCAAATTAACAGCAGTTGGTTAAAATCAGTGTGTAACTGTTGAGATGGTTAGCACTAGATGTAGTGAGAGCTGCTGCTGTCCCTGCTCTGGCACTTTGCAGGGTGCCAGAGACCGTGCTGCCTCTTGTGCATGCGCTCTTGGTGTGGTTAGACTCTCTTGACTAAGACATCTGAGGTTACCGTATGGAACAGTGGTAACCATGGCAGTATAGCTAGGTAAGAAGCCGCCCACTCATGGGCTTCTGATTTTGTTTTTTAAAAGGAAAAATATTAGTTGCATAAGTTATGAAAATTTCTTTTAATTATTCATACATGTGCATATCTGTGTGTGGGCATGTGGACTTATCAGTGCTTTGTTTGTGGAATCCAGAAAAGGTTCTTAGACCTCCCAAGAATTGTCCTCAGGTTTCCACACATATTCACCGTTGGATACGCATGCTGGCACTCAACATATGCACACACACACACACACACACACACACACACACACACACGTAAAAGATGAAAAAGAGTATAGCAGACTTTATCTAAGTCTAACTAGAAATTCACAATAATGAAATCTTTAGTTGGGTATTTCTGTGATGTGGAAAACAGTCCAGTTCCGACTGGAGAACCTCCTTGGCCCTTAGAAGGGGCTTGTGAGGGACAGGGTTAGCTGTGGCCACATCTCTGTGTATCTGCCTGTTAGGAACCAGGAAAGCGCTCTCAGCTCTGGAGGATGACGGGGTCGGGAATGCTGGCCCATGAGGGTTCTGCAGTTCCTCACAACCCCAACAAGCCCTCAGCCACCCGGTCCACCGAGGGGTCCGCCATCTTGGATATTGCTGGCCTGGCTGCTGTGACAGACAACAGGTAATCCGATGGGTAACTTCCTAGTCAAACTTATTGCCTTCAAATTAAGATTCAAGAAATTTGCTCCTCAAAAGAAGAGTCTGTAAACCCTCTTGATAATTTGTGTTTATTTTGCATTTTTTCCTTAATGACTTATGCCTGTCAAGTTCTCAGGTATCATTTAATTTTAAAAATTATTGTGATAGTACCCATGCAGGTGTTAAAGATACAATTTTTTGTTGTTGTTTGTTTTTCGAGACAGGGTTTCTCTGTATTATTTTGGAGGCTGTTCTCGAACTCGCTCTGTAGACCAGGCTGGCCTCGAACTCATAGAGATTCGCCTGCCTCTGCCTCCCGAGTGCTGTGATTAAAGACGTGCGCCACCAACACCCGGCTTTAAAGATCAATTTTTTACTGAGTATTCCAGCCTACCCTTGCTTCTAAAAGTGAAGTTTCTGTTTTTAAGTTTTTCTTTTCTTTTCTTTTTTTTTTTTGAGACGGGGTTTCTCTGTGTGTAGTTTTTTCTAATAATTTGTTGAATTTGTTGTCTTTTGAGAAAAATTAATTTAATTTTCTGGGCAGTGGTGGCACACACCATTAATATCCCAGCACTTGGGAGACAGAAGTAGACAACTTTCTGTGAGTTCAAGGCCACCTTGGCCTAGAGAGTTAATTCTAGGACAGCCAAGGCTATGTCTCAAACAGAGAGAGAGGAGAGGGAAAGAGGGAGAGAGAGAGAGAATGAATTAATTAATTTAATAACATTATTGAGACATATTTTTATGAGTAACTCTGGACTATTTACATGAGTTATGAGTTACATTAACTTAACAAAGTTACTTTGTTTACCGTATATTTGTTTCTCCATAGAATCAGTGTGGTACCTTATTTATTTCCAAAAATATGAAAATTAAGACACAGTAAAAATATTTAGAAATACAACAGTAGTGACAGTTGAGAAGATTTTAACCATTCAGCAGATAGCTGCTCCTAAGTGCAAGATGGCATGTCCCATGAGATTGCAAACACCTGTGTTGTGGATCTCCATTCTCTTGACTTTCCTCATGTCGAGGTTCAACTAGGAAACCCATCAAATTTCAGGGGGACGGTACCGGAAGGCAGAGGGGCAGAACGTCAGACTCATCTGGTTCGTTGTGTGTCTCTGTGCAGGTACGAGCCACTGATGCTGAGGAAGCCAGACCGCAGGCGCAGCACCACGCAGACATGGAGCTTCCGGGAAGGAAGACTGACCTGTGGCTTGCATGGGCTGGTCGTTCAGGTCAGTTGCAGCTCCCAAGGGTAGAGCTTTCTTCAAAATGAAGCATTACCCAGGTTATGCATGATGAATTACGGGAAAATTAATCAGAGAGCAGTACTCTCTAGTTCCTCCATTCTTGTTGAAGGGAATCAAGAAACTTTTGCTGTGCATCTGTGTGTTGCTACATGGGAGATACTCCCAATTAAAACAGAATCACATCGCTTTCCCCCTTCCCTCTCCCTGCTCCAGCTACCGTCCCTCAAACCCCTCTCAAGTTGATAGCCTCTTTTTCTTTTATTATTGTTACATGCATACATGCATATGTATGTGCATAAGTGTATGTAAATGCATCCTGCTGAGTCCACCTTTGTTCTGTGTGTGTCCTTTTAGAGGTGACCGCTCTGCCTGGGAAAACTGACTTGGGTGACTCATCACTGGGGGAGACCAATCCTCCTTCTCCCTTCAGTCGTTTGTTGCCCCCTTGCATGTTGATAAGACCACGGGTATTCCCATTGTTCCCATCCTGTTTATGCAGCCAGGTCTAAGAGAGATTTTCACAGCAGGGTTCATGGCTCTTATAACTCTCATAATCTTTCTATTCCTCCAGCGCCTGCATCTATGGCTCAATATTTATTTTAATTGTGTTTGTCTGTGTGCATCTGTGTGTGGATATGTGTACATCAGAGTGCTGGTACCTGTAAAGTTCAAAAGAAGGTGTCAGATTCCTGGGAGCTGGAGTTATATAGGTCTTCGTATGCTACTTGATGTGGGTGCTGGGGTTCGAACTTAGGTCCTTTGCAAGAGCTGCAAGCATACTTAACCACTGAACCTTGCCTCCAGCTCCATAGGATGTGTTCTTGAAGGTGATAAATCAAATGTGTTAGAAGTAGCTGTCCTGGATGATGGCTTTTTTCCCTCCCTTCTGTTCTTAGTTTCGCTGAACTTTTTTCCCTGGTGACATAAGTTAACTGTGTTTTTTTTTTTTTTTTTTTTTTTTTTTTGGTTTTTACGAGACAGGGTTTCTCCGTATTGTTTTGGAGGCTATCGGTCCAGCCCGTCCTCGAACTCCCAGAGATCCGCCTGCCTCTGCCTCCCGAGTGCTGGGATTAAAGGCGTGCGCCACCACCGCCCGGCATAAGTTAACTTTTTAATTGAAGGGGAAAAGTATCTGTTTAAAGACTGAGATGGGCTCTCAATGTTCACTGAGGTGGAAGCTCCAGTTCTCTTTTGTAAAGTGTGGGACATAGTCATGAGCTGCACGCCATCGCCTTTGTCGTCATTGGTGTCTTCTTCCTCTTCCTCCGCCTCTTCTCCAGGATTTAGCTGGACAGTACCCTTTCTTTTTAAGTTTTTGAGATTATATTTTATTGCATCACTTTCCCATTTTCATCCCTTCAAACCCTCCCGTTTCTTTCCCCCTTGTTCTCTTTCAATTTCATGCTTTCATTTTCTTTAGTTGTTAAATATATCTTTGCATGCACACATGTGTATGAGTGTGTGTATGTGTATTACTTGTATGTATATGTTTTCAAGGCTGACCATTCGGCACTGTATAACCAATTGGTGTGTATACTTGTTTTTGATTTTGCTTATTGCTACATTCTTGTTGTAGCAAATGTGGCAGTCAAGACTGCTAGACATTTTTCTTTGTCCTCAACTCAGCCAGCCTGTGGCATAATAAATTTCCAGGGACTTTATCAGGGATTTAGATTTCTGCCCTTTCTCTGTTTGGGCTCAGTATGGGCCCCTGCATCTGAGGTGAACAGGTGGGAGGTTGCTTGGAGGGTTGAGTGCATAACAGAACAATACAGTGACTTATGTGTGCAGGCCTACCCACCGTGGGACTCACACAAAATTCAACAGCCCAGCAGCAGACCTGCAACAGAGTTAGTGTTTCTCTCCCTGGTGGAGCGAGGCTGCCCTCTCCTATGGTGGTGCGTACAGCCATAAGAAGCCTCTTCTGTTTAGTGAGATTTATTTTCTTTACCTCTGTGGCCCTGAGCTTTTCTCATCAAAGGCCAGCTGCTTACTTATGTGAAGCTCACATCTGGAGTGGATTTGGGATTTTCAATTAGCAATACAATTCAGATTTCTAGAGGCAAAAGAAGGCTTGTTATAATTGGTGGGTTCCGGGTCTGACCCTGACTTTACTTGTAGTTTTTTTTAAAAGCCCATGTAATTCCAATTTTCGTGGAGCATTTTCCTCCCTCCCCAATCACTTTTTAATGTTTGTTGTTTCCCGGATCTGCCCACCATGTATTTGCTGTGGGTGTGTTTGGTTAGGGAATTGGGTTTATTTCGTTTCTATGCTAAATACAGCAATAGAAGGCTTGCAAACGTTTTCTGACCTTCCCGTTCCAGGTTATGTATATGCTTTCTAAACTTACCCTTATGAAAGGCTCTCCTTGTTTTGAAGCCTGTCCTAGATGCCCTTTCATCACTCAGAACAAAGATGGGTGGTCATGGTGGTATCTACAATCCCATCAGACCCAGGCAATGGGTTTGAGGCTGCCCATGCAACAGAGCCCTGTCTTGAAAACCAAAACAAAGAAAGAGAAAGAATTGAAATATTTGTTCTCTCTAGCTACGGTGTGTCCCTAAGGGCCTCACCCTGTTGACCTGCGTTTTGTGTGGGGAAAACAGGAACTATGACTTTTTTCAAAAGCTTACCAAACTGTGTGCCAGTGCTATATCAGCCTGGGGGAAGCTTTTGCTTTGGAACTGGCTTTTTAATTGGACAGTTGAGTGATTAGTGATCAGTGTTATAACAGTTAAGATTATTAGGCAAACCTCAATGATAATACTCCAACAAAGCTGGCTTTGGCTGCTTAATGAGCTTAGTTTTAGTGACTGAGATTTATGGTAAGGTAGAGTAAAACCAAGCCACTTTGTTTGTGGGGTTACCTCCTACTGTGTGTGTGTAACCTTCCATGTTAACACATAGATGCACATTGCCATTTTACACAGTCCTACCGTTTTTTCAGTCTGTTGGACTAACACACTGTGAGTCCTCACAGGAGAATTTCAGCTCATTTGTCTCCCAGGTACTATGCTGAATTGTCCAAATCTTTGATTAGACCTTTTCATGGATCTCCTTACTTTGACATCTTTTAGGCCAAAGGAGGGCTTTCCGGATTGTTTGATGGTGCTGAAGTTGTTCTTGGTCCTGACTCATCTGTTGAGCTGTTGGGACCAGTTCCACCAGAACAACAGTTTGTTAACCAAAAAATGAGGCCGGGTTCTGGAATGTTGTCCATCAGAGTCATCCCCGATGGACCAACTCGAGCACTCCAGGTAAGAATAGAAGGATTAACGCAGCTGTGTCTTTTCCCTCCCATCCCCTTGGTAAGTCAAATATTTAGTGAGTGTACTCATGCTGGATGTGGGCTGTGCTGCCCTCCTCTGTAAGAAAGGGCTGGGTCTCCACTTAAAGTTGTATGGGAGCCAGTGTGGAAGTGACTGCAAATACAAAGATAGGCCAAGTCTAAAAAGACTTAAGAATTGACCAGTCATGGAGGCAATTTCTCATGCTCAGAACTCAAGAGGTGAGACCAGAGGCTTACCTGAGTTCAGGGCCAGCCTGGGCTACATCAGAAGACCTTTATCTCCAGAAGTATAAAAATTTCAGTATATAAGAAAAATACATGGCCATGCTGTCAGTGTAGTTAAGTATTTTGGTGTTATCTTGAGTAATTGGTGTGTGACCCTTTGTGAGGAGAGGTGAGCTTTCCTAGCCAGACAAGTGCAATGCCATGTCATGAAGGGTGTAGAAGGGACAGGGTTCTGAGGCTGAGGGAGCTCCCTGCATGAAGGGGCGCTCAAGCTGAGCACCACGTGAACAAAAGAGAGAACCTGGGGGAGAAGGCAAGGCGGAGGGTCTTTGCCATGGTGGGTGTGTCCTCAGAGAGGTCATTTACTGAGCAGCTATTGGACAGTCTGAATTCTGTCTTTCTAGACAGCTGATGAGAGATAGACATAGTAAGTTATTATATTAGGGTTCCCTAGAGAAACAGAACTGCTAGAATGATACGTGTATAGGTTTTTTGTTTTTTTGATTAGTGAAGAGACTGGTCGGTGGTATATGATAAGAAATAAGGCTAGAGATGGGATTGGGGCCTGAGATTCATACTGAAGTTAGAATGTTTGTTCAAGGCAGGCAGGAGTCAGGGGTTGGCATGGTAAGGATTTGTTTGTGATAACTACGTTGGCTACAGTGTTGAGAAGACTGGAGGCAGAGAAAGCCAGGTTACAAGGCTCCAAAGGCATGATGCTCAGGGATGGTGGCTTAGAGCAAAGTGCAGGGAGAGTGTGTGAGGGTGAGGGAGAGGAGTTAATGCAAAGGAAGCTGACTGAGTGGTCAGCGTGGGAGGAGGCTTGAGGCAAAGTGGTAGCAGGGAGGACTAGGGTCCTCGTCACTAAGCAAAATGCAGAACAGACTTGAGGAAAACAGAAGTTACTGGCACTTGCTGAGCCAGGGTAGCCTCGGGATTCTATATGATGATGTTCAAAAGCCATTGTCATATCTTGTCTGAGGCATGGAGAAATAGGGAGCTGAAATAAGTAAGACAAGAGTACTGTGTGAGCATTCTGATAAAACACATCATGATCCACACCCTGATCTCTAGTGCCACTGTACAGAGCGGTGCTGGAAAAATCAAGTGCTCTGTGAGCCTGCCCATGCTCCGTGAGGCCTGCCCATGCTCCGTGAGGCCTGCCTTCGCTCTGTGAGCCTGCCCATGCTCCGTGAGGCCTGCCCATGCTCTGTGAGGCCTGCCCATGCTCCGTGAGGCCTGCCTTCGCTCTATGAGCCTGCCCGTGCTCCATGAGGCCTGTCCATGCTCTGTGAGGCCTGCCCGTGCTCCATGAGGCCTGCCTTCGCTCTATGAGCCTGCCCATGCTCTGTGAGGCCTGCCCGTGCTCCATGAGCCCTGCCTTCGCTCTATGAGCCTGCCCATGCTCTGTGAGGCCTGTCCATGCTCCGTGAGGCCTGCCTGTGCTCTGTGAGGCCTGCCTGCATTCTATGAGGCGCTCAAGGTGTTTAGCTGGATAGAGTGCTGTCTAGCCTCAGAATTGAACCTGTTTTATTATTGCCCAGATCTTGTCCTAGGATTCCTGGGCATATAGTGACTCTTGACCTATAGTTGACACGAGAGTGTGAACCCCCATCTTGCTGTTTTGACTTCAGATAGCAGACTTCTGCCAGCGGAAAAGTGAGCACTCATCATATGATGCAGAGGAACTCCCCGTTACAGAGCAGGAGCTGCGGAAACTGAGGGACCCAGACACACAGCAGGAGCTGGAAGTGAGTGCGCCAGTGCACTCAGACGTGAGCTTGTGGGGGGGGGGGCATGGTGCCACAGCATTCGAGAGGTCAGTGGGAACTCGCAGGAGTCAGTTCTCTCATTCTGCCTTACCCACTGAGCCACCCTGCCGCCCCAAGCAGCGAGGTTTTTAAGTGCTGCAGATGAATTTTCCTGGTCACCAGTTGGTTGAAGATTTGATCTGTGATTGTATGAACTCTGAGTGTGGGGTGCTGTTTCACTGTGTTTACTGTTAACCACATGTGTGTTTATGCCATGTGAGTGGCGTCTGGAGCTTATGTGGAATTGCAGAGTAACAGATGTTGCTCAAATGAGATGTCAAAAAGGAAAGCTAAATGATCCAAATTTTAGTAGTATTTAGAGAAAAAGAAAATTTGATTTTTCCCTCCATCTGCCTCAAATCCTTATTCCTTTCTCTTTGTTTGGGCTTTGGGAAGTGATGGCAGGTTTGAAATCAAGATGAGACAAACATGAGGAAGCATGTTTATTTGATCATGTTGAATGGGGTTTAATCAAATACCTGTGTGGAGTCATGTCAGCCATGTCAGGTGCTGTGCAAATGCACAGAGTAACCTGTGAGAGAGATTCCAGAACATTCACTCTACTGTACTGCACGATCTGTGTATGCTGGGTGAGGGGTCCGTATAGCCCTCTGCCATTCTGACCTGGCTGAGGAATACATCTGAAGTGGAGGGCTTCCAGGGAGACGAGGAATCTGAGCCAGAAGGTGACTAGTGAGGTGCTTCTGTGCTTTTCTGATCTTCAGAGGAAACTGTTCATGTCTGGGTTCCCTGGCTGCTATGAGCTCTGTTATAAACAGTTCATGGACAGTGCTTTGATTTCCTTTCAGGTGCTTGTTCGGTTGGAAGGTGGAATTGGTGTTTCTTTAATTAATAAAGTCCCAGAAGAGTTGGTCTTTGCAAGCCTTACGGGAATCAACGTCCACTACACCCAGCTGGCAGCTAGTCACATGCTTGAGCTCAGCATACAGGATGTGCAGGTACCAGGACCAGAGTGTTGTCTTCATGCTCTATGTACACATGCCCAGATCACAGTGTTTGGTGTCTAAAAATACTCTACTGTTTTAGAGGAAATGTCTTTTTTAAATTACTTTCAATCGTGTGTATCTGTATGTGAATATGCATACATGAATGCCAGTGTCAAGGAAGGACAGAGCTATTCCTTGGGATTTGAAGTTAGAGGCAGTTGTGAACCATTCAACATGGGTGCTGGGAACCAGACCTGGGCCCTTTTCAAGAGCAACAAGCAATCTTAACTACTGCGCCATCTCTCCAGCCCCTGGAGGAAATTTCTTGTGATCTTCAGAAGAATCATCCTGTGAAGGAGCGTCCACCCCAGTGTGTCTCACAAATTCTCTTTGTTTTTGAGATGGGATCTTACTATGTAGTCCTGGTTGACCTGTAACTTACTGTGTAGGACCAAGTTGGCCTGAAACTCAGAGATCTGCATGCTTTTGCTCCTGAGTATTGTCCTCAAAGGCATGGTTATTATCCCTGGTGATACAAATCAGGAGAATTCCCAGTGCTCTATCTGCTGTTTAAATAATCTAGATAACCAATTGGGGTGGGGTGGGGGTGGAAAATGCACAGTACACACGTGGAGGTCAGGTACAGTCAGTTCTCTCCATGTGGAGGTCAGGGACAGTCAGTTCTCTCCATGTGGAGGTCAGGGACAGTGTAGTTCTCTCCATGTGGAGGTCAGGGACAGTCAGTTCTCTCATGTGGAGGTCAGGGACAGTCAGTTCTCTCCATGTGGAGGTCAGGGACAATCAGTTCTCTCCATGTGGAGGTCAGGGACAGTCAGTTCTCTCCATGTGGAGGTCAAGGACAGTGTCGGTTCTCTCCATGTGGAGGTCAGGGACAGTGTCGGTTCTCTCATGTGGAGGTCAGGGACAGTCAGTTCTCTCCATGTGGAGGTCAGGGACAGTCAGTTCTCTCCATGTGGAGGTCAGGGACAGTCAGTTCTCTCATGTGGAGGTCAGGGACAGTGCCAGTTCTCTCCATGTGGAGGTCAGGGACAGTCAGTTCTCTCCATGTAGAGGTCAGGGACAGTCAGTTCTCTCCATGTGGAGGTCAGGGACAGTCAGTTCTCTCCATGTGGAGGTCAGGGACAGTGTCGGTTCTCTCCATGTGGAGGTCAGGGACAGTCAGTTCTCTCCATGTGGAGGTCAGGGACAGTCAGTTCTCTCCATGTAGAGGTCAGGGACAGTCACTTCTCTCCATGTAGAGGTCAGGGACAGTCAGTTCTCTCCATGTGGAGGTCAGGGACAGTCGGTTCTCTCCATGTGGAGGTCAGGGACAGTCAGTTCTCTCCATGTGGAGGTCAGGGACAGTCAGTTCTCTCCATGTAGAGGTCAGGGACAGTCAGTTCTCTCCATGTGGAGGTCAGGGACAGTCAGTTCTCTCCATGTGGAGGTCAGGGACAGTGTCGGTTCTCTCCATGTGGAGGTCAGGGACAGTCAGTTCTCTCCAAGTGGAGGTCAGGGACAGTGTCGGTTCTCTCCATGTAGAGGTCAGGGACAGTCAGTTCTCTCCATGTAGAGGTCAGGGACAGTCAGTTCTCTCCATGTGGAGGTCAGGGACAGTCGGTTCTTTCCATGTGGAGGTCAGGGACAGTCAGTTCTCTCATGTAGAGGTCAGGAACAGTCAGTTCTCTCCATGTGGAGGTCAGGGACAGTGTAGTTCTCTCCATGTGGAGGTCAGGGACAGTCAGTTCTCTCCAAGTGGAGGTCAGGGACAGTGTCGGTTCTCTCCATGTGGAGGTCAGGGACAGTGTCAGTTCTCTCCATGTGGAGGTCAGGGACAGTCAGTTCTCTCCATGTAAAGGTCAGGGACAGTCAGTTCTCTCCAAGTGGAGGTCAGGGACAGTGTCGGTTCTCTCCATGTGGAGGTCAGGGACAGTCAGTTCTCTCCATGTAGAGGTCAGGGACAGTCAGTTCTCTCCATGTGGAGGTCAGGGACAGTCAGTTCTTTCCATGTGGAGGTCAGGGACAGTCAGTTCTCTCATGTGGAGGTCAGGGACAGTGCTAGTTCTCCCTTTTCAGCTGGATTGTCAGGCTTGCATTGTCAGGCCGTGTCACCAGCCTCAGGTTTCCCATCTCACCATCTTAAAAAAGGGAACATAGCCGTGTAGCTGTGGTCATCATAGGGACAAACAACAGGGTCTAAGATGGAGTAACTGAGATTGCCTTTATTCTCCTATTGAGACAAGCCCTAAATCCACATAAAATAACGACAACTTCAGGACACTGGGCATCAAACCACAAAGGACAGTGACTGGTGAAAGGTGGGAAATAAAAGTGGTGAACCTTGGAACTGACTTAACATGAGAACTTTCCAGGCTGTGGTGCTGGGAGAGGAGGCCTGCAGAGGGGAAGTGTAGAGAAGACAGACTGAGCATCCCGAGGGGCTGACAGCTAAGTGGACAGCAGTGTACCTGTGGAGTGGCCAGAGGTTTGACAGAGTGTGCCAGTCTGTGCGAGGAAGACCTGTGCAGGCTGTGAGCTGCACTGGAACCCCACAATTTGTCTCAAGGGAGAAAAGTCTCAAGGCTCACATCCTGTCAGCAGTTGCCATGTGTGTAGATGAGCGAAGCAGCACGCTGTGAGGGCGAGAATGCCTTCAGGTTGGCTCAGTGCCAACACAGCCGTTTGAACATATTAAAACTGGAGTTCTGTGTGGCTTCAAGAAATGAAAATTTCAATGGATGTATATAACATACAACCATGTACACAGACCTTTCTCCATGTCGTTGTTTCCTAAACAAAGTACAACAACTGCTTCCCGTGCACTTACACTGTATGAGGTGCTGTAAGCTATTTAGAGACTGTAAAGTGTGCAGGAGGCTGTGTGTAGCCATGTGCAAACACCACACTGCTCTGCAGGCTAGAGCATTCATAGATTTTAGCATGTGGGCATCTTGGAACCAATCCCTGCCTAATATGAGGTATCATAGTCAGGTTGTACAAAGCCAATAGTAAAGTGAGTCATAGTTAAATATAATATATACACAGGAACAAAGATAAGATTACAAAGATGATAACAGATTTCTTGTTGGGGAAAATTACAAGTGAAAAGATGGTTAGTAATGTCTTGAAGTGTTGAAAAGGGAGCAAAAAACTGTCATTCTAGAAACCTACTTCCAGAAGAAGTGTCTTTCAAAGGTAAGGGTGTCTCAGTCAGTGTCCTATTGAGATAAAGAGACCACGACCACAGCACCGCTTAAGAAAGACAGCTTTTAATTGGAGCTGACTTCCGGTTTCAGAGGTGTCAGTCCATTGCCATCATGGTAGGGAGCATGTGGCACGCATGCAGACATGGTGCTAGAGAAGGAGCCAAGAGTTTTACATCCCAAACCCCAGGCATCAGGCAGAGAGAGAGGCTTTGAAACCACAAAGCCCACCCCCAGTGACAGACTTCCTCCAACAAGGCCACACCTCCCAGTCCTTCCCTGAACTAGGGACTAGACATTCAAATACAGGCACCTCTGGGCATCCTCATTCAAACCACCTTGAAGGGTGAAGACAGGATGCTCTTAGACATAGAAATGATAAGGGGATTTATCATCGCTGACCACAACTTCCAAAAGCATTAGCGAGCATTACTCAGTGGACAGAAAATGGTGCTGATGGAATTGGGGTCAACACAAAACAGAGAGAAAACCTGAAGTGATGGCATGATCAGGCTTCTCAAGTGAGTCTAGACAAGCACAACAACTCTGCTGCGGTGTCTGAACCACATCTAAAAGTGAAATGCTTAACAACAATGGTGTGAAGTCTGCAGGTGAGGAATGAAAGCAGAGCATTGTACGTTTGTACATGGAGAAAAACGATGTCATTTAATAGAGCAACACATCGAGTTAGGTATTGTGAAGCCCCCCAAGTAATAATAGTTGTATGTAATCAATAAAGTGGATTAAGTGCTTGAAGCATCCAAGAGAAGGCAGAAAATGGGGATGATAACATGTGGGACGGGTAGCAAGCCATAGCAAGATGGCACACAAAAACTTAATGGTCCCAAATGCCACCCCCAAATAACACACATTAGTAGGGCCTGTAATGGCATGGAGGCTGAGGCAGGAGGATCATGTGTTCAGGGTTAGCATGCGCTACATAGTGAGACCCTGTCTCCAGTCCCCAACCCCCACTTGTTAGCTGTAAAGACACAAATAGGCTAAAAGGACCCGGGTTGGGGGAAGCACACTGCACTTTTAACTAGTCTTGAGGAAGGAAGTAGGAGTCACACTGATTAATGTCAGAACAAAGAATATTAGCAGAGATAAAGAAGGTAATTTCCTAATGATAGGAGAATTAATTAATCAAGAGGACATGACACATGTGAACACTGATACGCCTAATCACAGACTCTAGCCTTCTGACATTGTGACACTGTGTCACCTCCAGAAACCTCACTTGAGAACGGTGCAATTGAATTACAAAGAAAGAAACCGCAAGAGGAAAAAAGAGAAACCTCTGAATGTTTTAATATGTTTCATGTTGCGATGCATTTGTAGCTGTTCTGGGCTGCATATGGCTCAGAGCCTGAGGGCTAGGCATTCCTGGTTAGCACTTCAAAATAAGCAGAAGAGAGCTCATGAGATAGCTTGGTCGATAAAGGCACTTGCTGCCAGGTCTGCTGAGAACTGACCTCCCTATGCACACACATGCAACACCAATCAGTTGTGTACTCAGCCTGGTGTGTATGCAGGGGTGAGCAAGAGACCTGTCTCAAACAAGGCACCGACTGACACCCAAGGTTGTCCTCTGTCCTCCACACATGTGACCACTGGAACATACATCATACATACCTGCGTGCATGCACAGGCACAAAGGTTTAAAAAAAGAAAAATTGAGATTGAGCAGCAAGGAAGAAAACAAAAAACGAAAACCACCAAATGCCTGAAATTATGAACCAGAATCTATGATTGTGGTAGAAAATAATTAGTAAGATCAAAGTTGCCTTTAGTGTCTGGGGAGACAGCTCAGCCCTCGGAGCTTGCAGAGGACCAAGGTCTCTGCTTTCTTTTATCTTCAAGGAGTTTGGAGTGAGGGAGAAGCATCAACAGCACCCCAGCAAGAACCCTGGCCTAGATGTATCCAGTTCTATCACTGGTCAGCTTGAGCAAGGGCTTCCCTTCACTGCCCCACCAGTAAACACGCTAGGGACAGTGTGCTGAGGCCTGCACCCAGGCATCATGGCATGGCAACCAGCATAGCTCTGGGCACTGCAAGTTGCGGTGTGTGTGGTGACCCAGTTTTGGACATGACAGATATCTACTCACCTGATGTGTTGAGGTGTTGTTTTTTTTTTAATTTTGAAATTACTTTTTAAGTGGCAAATAATTGACATCTATTGTGTCATATTTTACATGTTAAATATATATATATATATATATTTTGTACAGTGGTTAAATTGAGCTAATTTTTTAGTCTTCATCCACCTAAAAAGTGTGACTCCCTTTGTTATTTCTATTATTACTGTGTTGTTGTTGTCGCTAAAATTTTGATTTATTTTGTGCATTTATGTGTGTGTGTGGAGGTCAGGGGACAACTTGAGAGAATCGTCTGTCTCCTTCCACCATATAGATACTGGAGATTAAACTCAGGTCTTCAACCTTGCCAGCAAATGCCTTCATCTGCTGAGCCATCTTGCTGGCCCTGTTAATTTTGAGACAGGGACTCAGTGTACAGTGCAGTCTGGCCTCAAGTTCTCAGTTCTCATGCTCTGCTTTCCTAGAGCTGGGATTGCAGGTACATACCGTGTTGCCCATCAGCAGCAGCAGCACTGGTCTTGGATGAGAATGTGTGTGTGCTCTTGCTGTGAGCTGGTAGGCTGCCCAGGGGACTCTTGAGCAGCCTATGTAGTATGAGACAGCAAACAGTCAAAGGTACTAAGCAGCTTGTCTTGTTTGGTTTCGTTTTGCTGTTTTTTCCTGCCCCAGGTGGATAACCAGCTCATTGGTACTACCCAGCCCTTCATGCTCTATGTGACGCCCCTGAGCAATGAGAATGAGGTCATTGAGACGGGCCCCGCTGTGCAAGTCAATGCAGTGAAGTTCCCCAGTAAGAGCGCGCTGACCAACATCTACAAGGTGGGCTGGCAGGGAGGCTGCGGGCGATGGCATGTAGGAGGCACACTTGCTCTCTCATAGCCAGGTTACAGAGCAAGCAGCAGCTCGGCGTGTGCGCAAAGGTGGCTCTCAGGGCTGAGCCACCTGTGGCTTGCCTGACCACCGAGGGAAATGTTAGGAGCACCTTTGCTTGGCACCCTGTGTCCTAGTTGTGTTTTCATTGACCTTGTAGCTGAACCGTTGGTAGTACTGATCCACAGAGACCAGAGCCTTCATTCCTGAGTGAAGCAGTATCTCATAGGCTGCCGCGATCTATTATTAAGGGTTGAGTAGTCCAGAGGTACTTCTGGAGGGCTGTGAGTGTCTGACTTTGGAACAGACAGGGCACTATGTAAACTTCCATGCTTGTATTATCAGTAGAGTTACAAATGAGAGCTCTCTCTGACCTACAGGGGTCCCCGGGTAGAAGCCCACTGTGATAGTGACAAGCTGTAACAGTGGGAGCCCTCTTTCTGGTCCTTCATTACCAATGCTGATGGGGCCAAGTCTACCTTGAGTCCTCCTATAGACCAGTCAGTTAGCTGTCCTCTCACTGCTGAGGCCCTGGGGACCAAGCAGAAGGGTGACCAAGTTTCTCCTGAGTACCTGGAGCTCTGTTCACTAGAATGAGGCAAAGAAAGGTGAATCACGTGTTCATCATTGAATCACACAGGCAAAGAAGCCTTGAGCCAGGGTCTCTCTGTGCTGCTCAGGCTGATCTGGGCCTCCCTCAGTAGCTAGAACTGTAGTATCACCATGCCTACCGCCCTGAGGCCTCCTTGATGGCACTTATGAAAGCCACTTGGGTGATTGCCTGTAAACTGGACTTTCTTTCTCTCTAGCATCTCATGGTCACGGCCCAGAGGTTCACAGTACAAATCGAGGAGAAGCTGCTGCTCAAGCTGCTAAGTTTCTTTGGCTACGACCAGGCAGAATCAGGTAAAACTGAACGCTCTACACTTGTGCCCGAGATTGGTCCACAGTGATGGACTAGTCTGTGAGTCTGTGTAAAGCGCAGGTGGTCAGTCCATAGACGCTAATCAAGCTGGCTCTGCCTTCTGGCCTGAGCTAGCAGGCTTAGGTTTGCAGTTCAGCAACCCCCTTTCCAAACCTGCTTGTTGTCTGAGCCATGTCCTCAAGCTAGGCATGGTGTCCTGCAGTGTCTGGCAGCTGCCATACACCCTGCTCTGCACTTTGCAGGTTCTGTTCCTCTGCTCTCACAGAACAGAATGATGACCATTCTTTGTTTAGGAAGCCAGCTCAGGGCCAAGGGTCAGATAGGCATTTTAGCTGGTTGCTTTGCTTTAATTTGAAAAACAAAAACTGCCTAACCTCTATTATTGGCTTTTGACATCTGCATCCCTATGCCTTAATGCCATTACAAAGGTTTCTTGTTGTTGTCCTCTGGTCTTTGGAGGGGGAGTCAGATCGCTATCAGAAAGTGTAAATTTCCTGTAGAGCTGGAGGGAGAATTCAGCTGTTGTAGCTTGAGCTTGCCCTTTCTCTTGCCTTTAGGTGACTACTTAGGACTACAGCTAAGAAAGAAGCCAATGGTGCACAATCTTTTACAAGGCTCTCTCTCTCTCTCTCTCTCTCTCTCTCTCTGTCTCTCTCTGTCTCTCTCTCTCTCTCTCTCTGTCTCTCTCTGTCTCTCTCTGTCTCTCTCTGTCTCTCTCTCTCTCGTGTCCGTGGTCTGTGTCTCACCTGTCCTGTGTGCACCTGTGGAGGCCAGAAGAGGTGTTTGTGAGCTGCTGAGCTGCCCTTGTGGCTGCTGGGAAGTGAACTTAGGTCCTCTAGAAAAGCAGCAAGCACTCTCAGCTGCTACGTCATCTTTCTAGCCACTTGACTAGTTTTTTGTTTGTTTTGAGCCAGTGTGTCTCTGTAGTTCATGCTCAAGCTCATGATTCAATGCCTTCACCTTTTAAAAGCTAAACTGAAGAAACGATGGTAAGGAGGTTTTTGGTCTTGTCTGCATTTGTCTACCATGTTGGCTAGAGGGAAAGTGTATATACACACCCTCAGTGCAGCCCAAATAAAACAGAAGGAAGCTCTAGGAGTGTGGATTGTCTAGGGAGTCTGTTCAGTGGTCTGACATGTAGGGAGCACTGTGCTGAGTCCGTAGTGCCTCAAAAAGAACGTAAAAAAGACAAGCGTTTGGGAGGAAGAGCAAGGCCCTGTCTGTCTAGGGCTGTGCTTTCCCCTTGCCTTGAGCTCCAGTTTGTTTGGAGTCACACAGCCACCTGAATGCCCAACAGCCAGGCGGGCGGGCGTGCGTGCAGGCAGACAGGCATTCTGTTTGGCCCCTCCCTAATAAGATTCAGCTCAGGTTTCACTGGTCCTGCTTTTCCTGCGTTCTCCTAAGTCCCTCTTGGACATCTCATACCACATTGCGCAGAACACTCAGGCTTTTGTAACGACCTTGTCTGCTTTTCTTTACTCTTCCTTCGCTCAGTAGCCAGTTCTGTTTCCTGAGTCTGGAAGCCAAGTCTTCCTTGGAGCATCCCTGCTTTGAGTAGAACTGATAGCACCTTTCACTGGGAATCTGCTAAGTAGTGTGAGCATTCCTCGGTTTTCCTTAGGAGACACAGGAAACAAGCAGATCCTGCTGCCTGAGTGGTGCTGGTCATCTTCCCATGCGAAGACTGCATTGCTGCTCTAGCGCGTGTCCCTCCTCTGTGCTCTGCCTTGACTCCCCTGCTTCTGAGACGCACCCTGCTGGGGAGGTTGCTGTCCCGGCTCTCTCTCAGGAATGGGCTTGTTCATAGCATTGTTTACATTGAGAGTAGCCTCTTCGGTTTAGCCTTACTGCATTCTAGACTCATATGACCTGGATCATAGGTACTATCCATAGGTAGTAGTAGTTCTGAAAAGTCTGTGACCAGCAAATGAATCTGTGACCTTTGACTTTGCAAAATGGGTGTCACAAAGTCACAGGTTAAGAGATTGGAGATAACCTGCATTTATATAGAAATGGTGTCTGGATACTGTATGCATTGCTGAGCCCACAAGGAACTAAGAAAGTGAGATGCCTACATTTTGTTTGTATAAGTTTTTTATGTGAGGTCACACGTGTTCAAATCATTGATGCCAACAGCTTTTGGTTTTGTTTTTTACTGCTGCCTTTCTACCAGAGGTGGAAAAATATGATGAAAACCTTCATGAAAAGACAGTGGAGCAGGGGGGTACCCCAACTCGATACTACTTCGAGAATCTCAAGATCAGCATCCCCCAAATCAAGCTGAGTGTGTTCACTTCCAACAAACTGCCCCTGGACCTCAAGGTGAGCTGACAGCTGTGCGCTCCAGGGAGTGTGTGTTGATTATTCACTTTCTCTGACTGGAATTAGCATCCATTGCATTCATTTGGTACCTTTCCTTTTACAGATGTTCATTAACTCACGTAATAATCTTTTTTTGCCTAACATTTGGTTATAACTTTGCTAAAGATCAAGGCATTACTAAACAGGATGAAACAGGATGATGCAACACTCATCTGTTCTTTGGAAACCTCTAGGTTTACCTCAGAGTAGTAGAAACCTCTTCCCTGGGCTTGGCTCGAGTTTTAACTGAGACCAAGACAGTCTTTATTTTGACACAGTTGCTCTTTTCTGAGCATCTGTTTCTACTGTGACGGCCGTTAGAGGGAAGGTCTGCCATCTTCAAGGGAGACACAGCTACAGGCTGGGAAGTGGCCTTGCCCAGCTTCAGGACATAACCCTCCCACCAACCAACCGTCTGATCCGTAGTTGACAGTTACAGTCTCAGCACCACCTTCATTCTTAGTAGCAAAGCATATTTTAAGGAAGGGAGAGGGCTGACATTCAAATCAAGTCCATGTCACGTCGGGGTTCCCCAATGTACTGTGCCCCCCGCTTTCTCTGGACACAGAAGAGGATGTTTTTTAGACTGTACCTCCTCAGTGGTACCCTTGCTTGGCAGGTGAGAAGCTGAAGTTCACTGATTTGTTTCTTCATCCTGTGTGGTAGCTAGGTGATGCTGGGAGCAGGATGGGGCAGGTGGTTGTCGAAATGCCTTTCCTTGCTTTGACTCTAAATCTGCCTTCTCAGACTGGCAGCCACTGTGATGTGCTTGAACACAGGTGTCCATCTCTCCCTCTTCCCGCTGCACACTCAGTTTCCCACTGGCCCCTGAGGCCTTCTCTTAGGAGATCTGCTCTCTCCACAGAGGAACATCTAGATAGCCGAAAAGTCGTCAGGCTGCAGTGTTAGGATGCAGGTCAGTCTTGTGGTGCAGGGAGCCTTCAACCTGAGGAACAGTTGCATGAGGAGGGGCTGCCCAGCCCCTGTGCAGCCCATTGCTGTGGATGGGGGCAGTGTGAACCCAGTGCTGCCAAGGATTCAGGTTTTTAGAGAAAAGTTTGAAATGTGCATTTTTATATGGAATCTCCTGGTTTTTAAATGTTGGCAACCAGTTTACATTATAAAAAAACAACAACAAAAAAGCCAGCCTTGTGGGCCTGACAGAACACATGTGTGGGCCTCATGTGCCACAGCCTGCCAAGTCTCAGCTTCTAAAATAGACCTGTAGGTGATGAGACAGCTGTCTGCTCAGCCTCAGATTCTAGAAGAGGCTGGGATAGGGGTGATAGCTTCGGTGAATGCCGACAGGGGAGGGCCAGCAGGGTCCAGGGCAGCGTCCTGGGAATTGTGGCACTGTGCCCTTTTCTTCTCACAGCCCTGCTGCCTCATCTGCCCTAACGTGTTAACCAGGGAGTAAGGGGAAAACCATGGGGAAACTACTGTCTTCCTAATATCCACAAGTATCCACTTGACTTTTGTGACCTTTGGAATGGGTTTGTTTGATAAAGTCTGTTCCCCCAGAACACTTGGCTCTCACCCAGCAAACCAATGCTAAGCATTTCCTGCAAGTGGAAGACTTCTTGATTTAAAATTATGTCATTAAAGAGCACAGACCCCCCCCCCCCAGCATTCCTCTCAGCGTGCTCCCAGCAGAAGTGCCTGGTGCGCAGTCCTGGGGTACCGATCCATGTGTTCTCTGCAGTCTTGGGGTACCGGTGCCGTGTGTCCTCTGCAGTCCTGGGGTACCGGTGCCGTGTGTCCTCTGCAGTCTTGGGGTACCGGTGCCGTGTGTCCTCTGCAGTCCTGGGGTACCGGTGCTGTGTGTCCTCTGCAGTCCTGGGGTACCAGTGCCATGTGTGACTGTTCCTTCATGCTGACTCTTGGCAGTCTACTGGAGGACTGTTTTCAGAGCACCATTAAGCGGATGCCATGACACACCTGTGTTTCAGCAGGGTGTTGGGAATTGGGATTTCAGAGTTGAGCTCTAGATTTGTGGAAGTCACCATATTGCCCTACCTTGAGTGTTCCTACTGGAGTCTGGGACTCCTAAGATAATATCATTGATTCAGAATTTCCTAACAGAATAACAGCCCTTTATTAGGAGCTCTTAGGAAGGGCAATCTGCTCTTTCTGATGAATATGGAATCACTAACAACATGTACTTAGGAAATGAAGCCTTCTTCCTGAACAGTAGCCGCAGGAATCTAACTCAAAGGTAAGCCTGTCTTAGTATTGAAGGAACAATTGCTTCCATTCTCTGGATTCCCAGGCAGGAGTGAGATTGTCAGGAATCTCAGTGGGGATCTTTCCAGTTTCACACTGACGTACATTGTTGCTAGATACAGTGTCTGTCTGGTGACTAAAAGGCATCCACACTGTCAGGTGATTCAAATCCATCTACTTCTGCTATCTTCGTTGGATCCATGACTGACAGAAGAAGGGAAATTAATATTCCATTTCATAGAGACTAGAACACAGCTGCCCCTCCCTGCACGTCATACTCTGTATGGAGTTCGCATGTTAGAGATGCCATGGTCATATTGAAAAACCAGGTAGCTTTTCTCTGGGGGTTTCCCCAGCTCCTTTAAACATCAAAAGATATCACGGGGTCTCTAAAAGGTTTCAAAAGGTGGCCTACAGCAGGCCTTTTCCCATTTAGAGCATTGGGGTATAACAAAAGAAGGACCTTAATTGAGCAATCTAGTTTGGAAGAAAACCCACACTTTAATGGTCAGAGAGTGAGCGGGTGGGGTAAGGGGGGATTTCAAACAAAGACACTATTTAAAAAGCCTAAAACTGTCTTCTCAAAGGCTTGAAATAATTTGTTGGGAAACTTCAGACCCTTTACTTTTTCCCTCCCCTCCCTAAATAAAAACCAGATTTGTTAAAAGGAAAAAAGATCCAGTATTGTTAATTGTGTTTCAGAAAGTGCCAGAGAGGGAAGTAGCCCCGTAGCTTTAAACACTGTCCCAAAGGGAAATCGGCAAATACCCTGCTCCACATAAACAGTCTCTATGTGCCATAAATAAACCTTTAGAGAATGAATTCCAGACAGTTTTGTTTAGTGTGAGATAAAGTAAGAAAGGAAAGGACAAGGCCCAGGGACTAGCTGTGATCTGAGGCCTTGTGGACAGGTATTTCTTCTTTCAACTCGGCGCCCCGTCTCTGGAAGGCTTCAGCCGTTTTGTCTGGGAGGTGGGAGTGGATGGTTTCCTATTTTATTAAGAACTTATGAGCACAGGGTTGCTTTCTCCAGAATCCATTTTACAACAGGAAGCTGCTACTTGAGTAAATAAGTGTCAGTGCCACGTCCTACTGTATGTGACCAGTCATTTGGTTCATCAGGAGGGAGCAACCCTGTTTGGCTTTCTCTCCGTCTCCTGCCTTCTCCTTCCTTCCACTGGCCACATCAGCCTGAAGGTGGCGGAGTCATTCATACCAGGGGGCTGGCCCTGTGCCTTTGCAAATAGGGACCTGGGGCGGTAAGTGACTGGGTGAGGACAGCTCCACTCCTGGCTGGGTACTTCCTTGGTTCCAGGGCAGATGGTGCCTATAGAGAGGTCTTGGCAGCCTAGTAGAGGTCAAAGGTCAAAGGTGGCAGTGGACGGCAGGGTACCAGTCAAAGATTCCTTAATGTTAGGCTGCAAGGAGGAAGTTGTGCTTTTTGTTTTTGTTTTGCTTTGTTGTTGTTTTTTGTTTTTTTTTTTAAAGCTTTCTGCCTTAAGCTTTTGTTTAGCACTTCCTTTTTTTCTGAGAAGAAAGTAAGACTATGCGCCCACGATTCAGTCCCTTTAATTCTCCATGTGCCCACATCCCATGTCCCTTTCACTGCCCATGTGCCCATGCTTCAGTCCCTTTCACTGAGGCTGGGAATGAAGGAGTTTACTGGTTGACTCTCAGTTTCTCTGTCAGTGAAATGAGGGAGCTTCAGGCATGCTCTCTTTCGTGCCTACTCTCTCTTTGGTGGGGGATGGTCGAATGAAAGGAAGAGAGTTTTCAGAAGAAATATGTATGTGTGTGTGTGTGTGTATGTATGTATGTATGTATGTATGTATGTATATTTTAAGTAGGCCTTTCTGACCTGTGTGCTTTCTATGTCGTAGGTAGCTGATGTTAAAAACAGCGCATTCTGCTGGTGGCTAGTCATGTGACTTTAGGTCATGCACTTAGCATATCTTCAGTTTGGGTGGGAGGACGGGCTAGGCTGGCCTTGAGTTTAGTCTGTACCCTGCCTCATCCTCCCAGGTGTTAGAGTTAGAGGTGTATGCCACCACACTGCAACTTAGTTCTTGGTCCCTAAAATTCTTCCTTCTGACATTATGAGAGCAGGGTTCTTGCCCTGTCTTTGTCTCTCTCTGGTCCTCTGCTGTTTGGCATTTGACTGCCCATACCATGTTTGTTTCTTCTGGCTCTCCTTCCTCTACCATGGTTCTTGATCTTTTTTGGTGGTTGTTTTTATTCTTCTCCATAAGCGCTTGGCTTCATTTTATGAACTGTCTGGTCCTAGTACTGGCCAGATTCCTGTCAGGTTATTGGTTTTTATCTCTTCTCATTTTACAAACTCTTTATAAAAGTCTTGTGAGTGTTTTTCAGGGTTTAGTTTGTCCTTTTACTTGGCTGTGTGTGTTCAGGCCCATGTGTGTATAGAGGCCAGAAGACAACCTTAAGAGTTGTTCCTTGTGTTTGAGATAATGTCTCACTGACCTGGGCCTTGCTGACTAGGGTAGACTAGCTGGTCAGCAAGTCCCAAGGATCTGCCTGTCTCTGGAATATCAAGTACAAACTACCACCACATCGTGTGTGTGTGTGTGTGTGTGTGTGTGTGTGAGAGAGAGAGAGAGAGACAGAGAGAGAGAGAGAGAGAGAGACAGAGAGACAGAGAGAGAGAGAGACAGAGAGAGAGAGAGACAGAGAGAGAGAGAGACAGAGAGAGAGAGTGCCAGTCAAACATGATGGGAGCCTTAATGAGATGGAAAGGCTTTTGAAAATACAAAGTACATAGTAGCAAATCCACTTATGTGAAATGCAAATCAGAAAAGCCCAGTCTATGGAGGGACGAAAGGTTATCTGTGTAGAGGGCATGTCTGCTTTCTTTCCTACCTGGGGGCTGGAGCAATGACTTAGTGGTTGTGAGCACTGTAAGCAAGAGGGCTGCAGTTGTGATCCTTAGACCCCCACATGGAATGATGAGTTAGCTTGGCATCCTGCCTGCAGTTCGGGTTTTGGAAGGCACAGAGGAGATCTCTGGAGCTGCTGAGACTGGCTTCCTGGGAGTTCTGGGTTTGATGGAGAGACCCTGCCTCAAAAGAAGGGTGGAGAAGAGCTAAAGAAGATTCAGTGTCAGCTTTGCATTTCTGCACGTGTACGCACCCTTGTGCCCATAGCCATGCCCAAACACACATGTACGCACACCACACAGGAACGGGCAAGCGAAGATAAGAGGCGGAAATGTTAAGAAAAAAGAAAATAAATCAAGTGCTGTGTGTGATGATTTGGTGTCCCTGCACAGTTTACACTAGTTAAAAAGGAGAACTAGACGAACACAGGTTCCAAACAGACTGGGAGAAATTCTGCTATGAGGCCGACAGTGTTTGCTGCTGTAATGTGGAGATGTCTGTGACTTTGGGTAATAGATTTATATGTCTTTTTTTTCTATTTTACTTTTGTAATTTTAGGAGAAACCCTTATGTCTAAATGTTAATATATAATTCATAGTTTGTCATGTATTCTAGAATTATAGCACCCCAGGAAGTCATCTTATGTCTGAAGTCTATAATTTCCTTTCTTCCCTAACTAGGCCCTGAAAAGTACCCTGGGATTCCCACTCATTCGGTTTGAAGATGCTGTGATTAATCTGGACCCATTCACTCGGGTGCACCCCTATGAGACCAAGGAGTTCATCATCAATGACATCCTTAAGCACTTCCAAGAGGTACACATGCAGACAGGGAGAGGTGGGGTGGGGCAGGGCCTGCCAAGGCCAAGCAGCTTTGCTTTGCTTTGGGTGTTGGAAATCTGTTACTAAGATGTCACACCACCAGGACATGTCATAGCTCTGCTGTGTTGTGGGTCAGGTCATGCCTCCCACCTCCCCCGTAGATATCCTGAGAATCCTGAGACTGACTTATGAGCTGTTTGTCTTTTTCCTCAGGGCCAGTCCCAGGGGCTTCCCTAGGTTAGTCACAGCTCTTAGTGGCTTAGTTGGTGCCGCGGTAGCAGCACAGAGTACTGTGAACTCTTTATGTATGTACCAGGCATGGCCTGCTTTCAACAACTACACCACTGTTCTTAGCACTTCTGGGAGCTTGACCTTGAGTTGAACTTGACTTTTTTCTTTTTTTTTTTAAACCAAACTGGACATTTTCCATTTTGTATTTTTCAATCTAGACTGTTCAGCCCCAAATACAGAGCCTTTAATGGATCATCACAGGATGCAGAGTTTGTTGGTTTCCACAGTCAAAGCTCACTCATTCCTTTCCCTAGCTGGAGCTGTTTGCCCCTCTACCTCTAGGGAGGTGCACAGCGGATACTCCTGGAGCCAGGCCTCAGACAGGCAAAGGGTCCAGAGGGAGAGACTCCCTCTCCCCTCACGTGCTCCAGCTGAGTGGGCACTCCAGAATCACCCCTCCTTGCTCCTGCCAGATTCTCCTAGCAAGGATGGCGGGAAGGAGAGTATTATGCTGTTCATAAAAACCCTGAAGAATCTTTCCAGTCTCACAGCTGCTTTTAGTCTCCTAACTGGCCATGAAGCATATTTTTTAGTGTATTGAAAACAGTCCCCAGTGTGTGTGTTGGGAGTGTGTTGAGAGCACAGGAGGTCATTGGTGGGTGACGGAGACTGAAAAAGTCATTGTTGACAGTCCTGGAGGATGAGAGAGATCCCTAACCTCTTCTTGGGCACACTGGCACTGAAGTCACTTTCCTCCCCTGTCCCACCCCACAGGAACTCCTCAGTCAGGCAGCTCGGATCCTAGGATCAGTAGACTTCCTTGGCAACCCCATGGGTCTCTTGAATGATGTTTCTGAAGGGGTCACTGGACTGATAAAGTATGGAAATGTAGGGGGCCTCATACGAAACGTTACCCATGGAGTGTCAAATTCTGCTGCCAAGGTAAGGGAATGCTGATGGAATCGTGCGATGACATCATGTGATTAGCCTCCAGCAGCCTCTGTGTCACTGGAGTTTTGTTGGTGGTTAGCTGGCCTGGAGAAGCTGCAGCCACAGCCTCTCCTTCCTTGCTGCAGTGGTTTGCCAGCAGGGCCAGTGAGCATGCTCCGAATCCTGCTTCCTTCCCCTCTCTCCTGGCTCTGCAGCTTGCCTGCTCAGTTCTGTGGTCTCCTGACCCTTGGACTTCGTGCATCCTTCCCAACACCAACAGAATGTACTAGCTTTTTATAAATATGAAATTGAAGGGTTGAGGTTGTGGCTCAGTGGGAGGACACTTCACTTAGCATGCCCAAGGCCGTGGGCACCATCCTTAATACAAAGTAAAACTCTCCAAGCCAAACAGTATGAATTGAACTACACCACCTGTCTGAGATTTACCTACTAATCCCCACAACTGCATGGAAAGTCTGAGCTAAATGGGCTCCAATAGTGTAGTGACCCTCCAAGCCATGCGGGCCTAGCTGTGGGAGGACAGTGGGGCTGTCCTCCTGTGTCTTGCAGTCCAGTGACCTTGAGTCACTGGTGTCTTGCTTGGTGGGCATTACCACGGTCTGTTGTTGAGTTGACCTTGAGTCACTGGTGTCTTGCTTAGTGGGCATTACGACGGTCGGTCTGTTGTTGAGTTGACCTTGAGTCACTGTGTCTTGCTTGGTGGGCATTACGACGGTCGGTCTGTTGTTGAGTTGACCTTGAGTCACTGTGTCTTGCTTGGTGGGCATTACGACGGTCTGTTGTTGAGTTGTGTGTGTGAAGGTGACCGAGTGCAGAGCCGTTCCGTGGCATTGGCAAATTGTCTGAGAGCTCATTTTGCTCCCAGAAAGCCTCACTCCTTTCTGTTCCTCTCTGCCCCACCATCTGTTCGTATGGACGCTGTGGTTCATGAAGGAAGCCTGAGGAGGCACTTGTGGGTGCTTGCTGCTCCTCCCTGTGAGCCTGACTCGTGTGCAGCCCAGGGTTGCTGGGGAGAAACGTGGCTAAGGCATGGCTCCCCCACCCCTCTAATTTACTGCATCCTGTCCACAGGGTGTGTGGGACAGGGAATAGGTGACTTTTCCAAGAGTGTCACCAGGGAGGACACTGTCTCTCGGGTCAGTGTCTCTGAGGCTATGTTGTTTCTGGGTCATAGCAGAAGTGTTTGTGCTGTGGTTCAACACAAGTCTTGCTTTCAGAAGAAGAGAAAGAAGAAGAACGTTTCAGAGTACAATTTGGATGTAGGTGAAGTCAGGGCTGTGGCTGAACTGTGGCATCCGTCTCTTCAGGGCTCTTTCTGCTGCCCCCGGCCACGTACATCACAGTGTATCGCTGCTCAACTTCCAAGCCCCCTTGTTACCTCCTGGACCCCATGTCAGCCGATACCCTGCAGCATTCCGCTTAAAGCTTTTTATTAAATTTTATTGGAAATCATACTTTATAGTGTCATTGCTTTTGCATAAGGGACTTTCCAGGCCAGAGTTGCTTGACTGCAAACCTTGTTAACTGTGTCAGCATGTTTCATGAGTTCATCTTGTCTTCAGTAAGCTGAACAGTATTGGGGTCATGGGCTACTGACGGAAATTGCTTTCTCATTTATTTTGGTAAACTCTGGGTTTGTTACTAAAAATTTAAGTCCATCTAGGTGCAAGATGAGAAAGCTCCCTCTTGACATGGTCTGGTCTGTCTGCTGACAGCAGGCCAGACCATCTTTGCTACTGCTGTGTGTGTGGCTGGGCAAAGGCTCTCCAGCCTCGGTGTTTGGGGGTCGAAACCAGACCGTCAGGGTTGCTGGGGTGAGCTCTTTCGTCTGTGTCTCTGCATACATGAGGGAGTTTAAGGAAGTGCAGAGGCCAGCCTGGGCCTGTGGGGGACTAATTAGAGTGCTGAGTTCTGTGAGGAAGAGGGCAGAAGGTGGCCCTGCCCCTCACTGAGCCACTGTCAGCCACCCCGTTTTGCTCTGGTGTTAAAGTCAGTTTGTTTGTTGTGATTTGGACAATGAGCTGGTAGTTCTGTGGCATTCTTTTTTTGTTTTTTGAGACACAGTTTCTCTGTGAAGCCTTGGATGTCCTGAAACTTCCTCTGAAGACCAGGTTGACCTTGAACTCACAGAGATCTGCTTGCCTCTGATGGGATTAAAGGTGTGCGACACCGCTGCCTGGCAGTTCTGTGGCACTCTTCATACCAGCAGCGTTAAGAGAGAAAGGAGCTGATGGAGAGACAGACCATAGCACTGCCATGTGGTTCACACTTTCCCTTGCAAACAATGGATGCCTTCTGTGTATCAGGCCAGTGACAGAAGAACCTTGTCACATGCTGCCATGTTGGAGTTAATCTCTACCCTGCAAATCAGGAAGCCAGACTTAAAGGACTTGGAAACATTTTCAAGGTCAAGTAACTAAAAATGACAGGGTTGGACTCAATCAAAGTCCAACTTATTCTCCACCCCCACCCCCAACAATGTCTCCCCTTGTGTGTCTCAGGTCCTTTTGCAGGCACTTTAGAGAATGCAAAGTATCAACAACTGAAGCTTCCTACTGGAAGCTTGTTACTGGACACGGCCTTTGCTTTGTTAGCTGGTAAGTCTGCTGCTGTCCTACCTCCTTTTGCCTTCTCACCAGCAAGCCTAGGAGCTTAGTGCTTGCATATGTGTCTCTGGCCTGGTGACATTTGTCTACCTATGAAACCCAGTCACATTAGGCATTGTTAGTGTGTCTGTGAAAGAGCTGAAGCTCAGAGGTAAGGACTGGGCCTAGTTAGCAAACTGCTGTAACTTTTCCTGGACCACTCTTTCTTTCTGAGAATTGCATATGCTACTACAATGTATTTTGATCATATCCATCCACCACTTCCTCTTCCAACTCCTCCTAGTGGCCTCACTTTGTGTCCCTCCCAACTTCTGTCCCACCCCCCCACCCCATCCCACCCCCCCGCCGCCGCCGTTGTTGTTGTTGTTATTAATAGTCCCCTGAGTCTAATCAAAGTCTAGTGCTCAGGAGGCTGAGGCAGGAGGATCATGAGTTTGAGGCCAGCAGAGTAAGAAAGATGCTGTCTCAGAAACCACATCAAACCAAAGTCCGTCCTGCTCTCAGCATGAACTGCCAAGGGTTTTAGCAACACGGAAGATCAGTATGGGCAGGTGGCGAACGAGGCTGGCCTTGGGTGACTTCTGCAGAGTCTGGCTAGGACCTCAGATGATGTTCCCCCTTTCCTTGCTCCTCATTTGGGGCAGCAGTGTGCAGCTGAGCCATTTTCCCTGCGCTGGCCCTTTGTCCTAGGAAACCAGATCTGGGACATCTCAGTCATCAGTGGACTGTCCTATTCCAGAGCTTCTTGGACAGGCCCTGCCTCAGCACCGCCTCATCTGCTGTGGCCTTGCAGCAGGCAGGGCAGTCCAGCTGCCTTTTGTTTAGGAACTATCATTTGTTTGTGTTTGTTTTGCAGGCAGTGTATTTATAAGGCTCAGACGAGACTAACACACTGTTTATTCAAGGAGAAAGTTAGGTCTTCACACAAAAGAATGTTCTGTGTGGATTCTGAAGGGGAACGGCAATTTATGACTCGTGTCTGTTTTTGTCATTACGTGTGACTGTTCCATTTTATTGTCGAGCTGATTATCCCCATAATAGCTTTTCCATGTACCTATAAGTGAGAACTAGGTGGATGGTGTCTCGTAAGCATTGGGTTTTACTGTGTTTAAGTTGGCATGGTTTTAAGTTCAGTGAGATTTGCTTCAGACAGTTATCTACCCCTTAGAGCATGTAGGATTTTCTCTTTTCAAAAACCCTTTGATCCTAAGTCACCTGAAGGGTTCCTTTTCTGCCTCACATGGGGTATGTTCAGGTTGTCACATGTGGAGAAATTACATGTCTGGCATCAGAGTTTTCGTTTAATTTTCCTCTCGTAGCCTTGAAGGCTAAAACGATTCCCTGAGTTTAAATTCCGTGTAGTTAGAGGAAGTTTTCTGATGGGGACTGACCCATCCTAGCTCAGGCAAGTCTTAAACATCTGGGTGGCCAGAAAGCCTGTTTGGCACAGGGACTTGGGGTGGTGGCATGGAAATCCCAAGTGCCCGAGGTTCCCAAGAACAGCTCTAGCATTCCTGTCCTTCAGCTGAGGATGCTGTTTCCCAGCCCAGCAGAAAGCAGCTGACAACCCTGCATTTCCTAGTGTCATTCAGTCGGGAGTGGACAGCACACAGTCAGAGACTGGGCCTCGTCACCGAGAGGTGCAGTTGCTATTGTGCAGCCGAATAGATCAAAGAGAAAAAGGCCTGTCTTCCCTAAAGCAGCGGGCTTTGTATCTAAGTACAGAGATGGCTACTGAAAGAAAGGCTTAGTAATGCACTTTGCTGTCCTTCATTTCAGTTTTTGGTGTCCCCATACATATCGTGACAAATGAATTGACATGAACTATACTCAGTCTTTACCAAGTTCTATTATTATTATTATTATTATTGGTTTTTCGAGATAGGGTTTCTCTGTGTAGCAATGTCTGTCCTGGAACTCACTCTGTAGACCAGGCTGGCCTCAAACTCAGAGATCCATCTGCTTCTACCTACCAAGAGCGGGGATTAAAGATACGTGCCACCATGCCCAGCTAATTTTTACAAATTTCTGAAGGACCCATCAACTAATTTTGACAGCCGAAGATGTGTCTGGAAGATTCTATTTTCCCTTAAGTTCTTTCTCCTTTATAATTGTTGAAGTACTTTTTTTGGTCAATATCATAGTTAAAAGTCACAATGTGTAACCTGGCTGTGGTTTTCAGACCCCTTTCTTGGTGTAGATGATCTGAATTGTAACTTCTCTGTGTTACTTCACTACTTTCTGCATTTCTAAGCAATTAGGTTGTCATTTCAGTACTAACATTGAAGGACTGGAGAAGGAACTCAGCAGTTAAGAGCACTTACTACTTTTGTAGAGGACTTGTTCAGTTCCCAGCTCCCACACGATACTTTACAACCTTCTATAATTCCAGCTCAGGGGATCTGACACCCTCCTGTGGCTTCCATGGACACCTGCATGCACACACAATTAAAAATAATCCAATAGCATAATATGTAATTGCAGCTCAGAATGCTTGAAACTAGGAAGCACTGTATTTTTCCGACTATCAATTAATGGCAGCCTATTAATTTGTTTTTTCTCAGTGGCTCTCTTCTCTTCCTTCTTTCCTCCCTTTTGTCCCTCCCACAGCCTTTTAAGTCTCGGGGAGACATCTTGTCTCTGGGTTCTGTAAGCACATGCCAGATGCTTAGCAACTGAGTTAAAAGGCCAGGTGGGAAACACTGGGGACAGTGTGCCATTCTAAGAAGTTTATGCTTAGTTCTGTTGGCTTGTTCTATAGTTGTCTTCTTGGAGGAAAGGAAAAATCTTACTCATCATTGGTGCTTCACCATTTCTCACTGGTCTCTGTCTTAGTCACTTGTCATTGTTGACATCTGCGGGTAGGGAGGTTTTAATCTCATTACCTTTCAGATGAAGAAACACAGATCTAGAAATAACTCCACCAAGATGGCCTCACGGAAGCTGGTGAGCTTGGATGCCCCCTGGGTCTTCTAGCTCCTAGAACTTCGCTGGTCATTGTTTCTTGAGTCTTCCCTTGCACTACAGAAACAAACATGATCTGGTATTGGAGTCTATCCCATCAGTGGCCTCTGTGAGCCTTGCTAGAGTGAGTTTCAGAGACAAGAGGCACACATAGGGATCACACATGAATCATGGTGTTATTTGTTTGAGATATTTGAGAAATCACAAAAAGCCAGGTGGAGATAAGAATAGATTGGAGCAGAGTCCTCACGATGGAGGGGCTGGAAGAACTGACTCTTCTGTCAGGGCATTGCATTCATTAGTCCACACCATGGGGAAGAAAGACTGTGGAAGGTAAAGGTACTTCCTTTTTGTTTTGTTTTGTTTCTGAGACAGGGTTTCACTGTTTATCCCTGGCTGTCCTGGAACTCTGGCTGTAGACCAGGCTGACCTGGAACTCACAGAGATCCACTGGCCTCTTGCCTCCTGAGTGCTGGGATTAAATGTGTGCACATTTTCTTTGCTTTACCTCATAGCCAGATGATAACATGCTCAGGCCTAGCTTGTAGGGAACCAAGGGCACCCCAGCATGACCACAGGAGAGCAGAGGGACACTGCACTCACTTGACAAGCATGTGGAAAATGTAACGTGCCCTTTTCTGTTCTGCTCCAGTGGAGTGGAGAAGCCCTCCTATGCATTTCTAAGAAGGAAATGTCTAAGTATGAGGCTCCTGGAGTCAGGGAAAGAGAGAAGACGGTGAAGCTGGCCGTCCCGGTCTCCCCTGCGTGCTGTTCTCCCTGCTCTTATTGTCAGCATTTTGTCTTTGTTTGTGATGCTCGTTGCACCTCAAGCCAGAGGCTCTGTATTTATAAGGTCCAGTCCAAATGCCACCCAGAAAGTGCTCTTTCTCCTCTCGAGTTCCCATGGCACTTTGTACCTCTGTTATAGCAGCAACTGTACTTCCTTGCATTATAAGATTGGTGCATATTCTTCCAGTATCCATCAGCAGACACTTGGCATTGGATTAACTGTGGAAGATTACTGAAGAAAGGAAGATGATGATGATGATGATGATGATGATGTAGTGTGTACATATTTGTGTCTGTGGTGTGTGAGAGGGGTAGGGAGAGCGTGTATGTGGGGTAGGGCTCCCTGTGGAAGAGTAAGGCTTGCAGTGGGATCTGTGCAGACTGGGAGCACTCACATGGGAAAGTGCTGTGGGGGCCATAGGGCAAGAGCACTCTGTTCTTCCTCAAGGATGAGGTCCAGGGCCTAAGGAATTGTGGAATGTAGATGTCTGCTTATTGCTTGCATCCTTGACTAGACTTCAAGTTGTCCAAGGGCAAAGATCTTATCTGACAACAGTTTTGGCCAATATTCCTTGTGACCAGCCATAAATATTTGCTGTAGGAAAAATGGAAGTGAGCCAGGTTGCACTGTACGGGGTGTCTCTCATTTGGCTCCGCAGTTTTTGCGTTGTGTATATTCAGCAAAGTTATGAAATAAAACACCAGCCTGCTTTTTATTATCTGTTGTTTAGTTTTTAGTGTAAAGTAAACAGAAACTTTGTAATGATTGATTTACAAATGTGCCCCAAACATATTTGAAGCCTGCAGCTAACCCAAATAGAAACAGGGCACCCATGGCCTGCAGGACCACAAGTTCAAGGCCAGTCTTGGAGACAGTGTGAGACCCTGTATCAGGGGCATTGACTTGGAGGATATGCCATCTCACCCGCCCTGTTGGCCCTCAGTCTTACATAGCAGCCCACAGCAAACAACACTTATCCCTCAGGGGTCCAGCAAGCCCTGCCTCCACCCAACATGGCAGGAAACTCTGGTGGACCTTTGCCAGAGGGGGAAACAAGGCCAGCTCCTCTTGATCTGATGAATAAAAGTGTAGGTGGGAAAGAGCTGTTTACTTTCTTAGCAGGGAAATGTGTAGGTAAATTAAAATTATATAATAAGATCTTGGTTTGGAGATGTTTGTAGAAGTGAATGTTCAGCAGAGTGTGCCTTCATAACCAAGCCATTGTTTCAGTTCTGTTTCCTTTGTGATGTTCAAAGCCAGGAATGGTAGCCAGTGGGGAAACGGACAAGGGTTGTGACAGTCACAAAAGGAGGTGAAGCTGCTCCGTGGAGTTTTATAGACACTCAAACTTTGTAGCATTCTCCCGTTACCATCTGATCTATACATACTTAGAAATTAAAGGTCTGTCCCTTTTGACAGATGAGAATGTTGAGTCACAGTACAGGTTAACTAGCTTGTGGAAGGTCAAATGGAGCTTGCAGAAAAGGACAGGACCCTGGGCTCCTCTGCAGCCTCCGGGTGTTTCCCATAGCAGGCACTGCTGCTTCCTCCTCAGGAGCGGAACACTTTCATGTCTGTTGGCTCACTAGGCTTGCAACATCCGTGTGGGGCCGGCAGGCCAGGCTGTCAGCACTTTCCTCTGAGTGGTGGGAAAGTAAGTCTCCAGCGTGAAATGCGGCAGTTGGTGTTGAGCCAGGCTGCCAACCCCTCTCTGCCCTGGTCTGAGCTACCCCAGGGAACTCAGAAAATATCCTTCCAGGAGCACTCTTCCCAGGAGACCTCTCTCCTCACAGCTATGCTATTTATGTACCTGAAATCCCAGGTAGGGCTGCAGTCAGGCAGAGGGAAACAAAGGCAGGTAGATTCTAGCAGCCTATTCCAGTGACATTCGTGACTTTGATTCTATGTCCCATGGCCTGAGCAGGTGAAAATTTTAGACTTCCAGAGTAATTGTCAGGAGAGACCAATCAAGTGAAATTAATCAACAGTCAAGATGAATCGCCAGGTCTCTGAATAAATGCTAAAACTTCTTGGGACAAAATGCAGTACAAATTTGCCACCTGAGTCCTGTCAACCTAGTATCACAAACACACACTTGAGGCCCATGATAAACCCTGTTGTGAAAACACCATACATGGTAGCAGACTGGAGCCTCTGTCTTCCCGAAGTGCATCTTGTATTCCCAGGAATCCCCAGACCAGATGCTTGCTTACTTGCTTGCATCTGCTGGTCGTGGAGAGTCAGCCTTTCTTAAGTAAATGGAGGCACCACCTCTGCCTTTTTCTGAAGCACGCTGAAGATAGCAGATGTGGGAAAGAACATCAAGATTGGCACTGAGCCCTCACAGACCATTGTGGAGAAACCAGGAGCCTGTGAGGGGTCACAGCTGGTCAGTTCCAGGGCCAGCTTTCAGATGCAGACCTTGCCCTTGGGTGGGCAGCTTGGGGCGGCAGCTTTAGAAGGGAAGGAAAGAAAAGTAGTGGGGTCAGAACCCTGGGTTGTTTGTTTGGCACCTCCTTATAAAAACTTTAAACTTACGTGTGTGCGTGTGTGGTACATGCCTACATGTATACATGTGCGGTGCCTTGCGTGCATGTGCAGGGGCTAAAGGTTGACATCAGGTGTCTTTATTGCTCCTCACATTGTCATCACCATCACCATCTTCATCATCATCATGGGGCAGACTGTCACGGAACCTGGAGCTCACCTGCTTGGGCTGGTGGACCCCAGGATCCATCCCCTTTCCCACTCCTGGCAGGTGCGCTCTGCCTGGCTCTGAACTCAAGTCCTTACCTTGTGTTTGCACAGCAGGCATCTTCCACCACGCCATTTCCCCACCCTGTTTAGCGATTTATGTGTTTCCATGACTGTCTTCCACAACAGACTAAGGAGGACAAGGATATGAGTAGTTCCCTCCTGTGCTTCTAAGGGCTGTGCTGTGTAGTGTGGATAATGTCCTCGGGTTGTTGCCCTGACCCATCTGCTCACCTGCGTGGGGAGGGAGGCGGGTCCCCTTTGAAGCGCCTTGCCTAGCTAGTCTTTCAACAGGATCTCATCCAGCCTGTAAACCCAGGCAAAACTGCACCTCCCCGTACTATACAAAGCCAAGTAGGAAGTCCTTCTGTAACCGGGTTTAGAGGACAGCTGGTGAGTTGAGGCAGAGGTGAACTTTAATAGGCACATAGTCTTCTGTGCCCAAATTAATGTGTTGGTTATGTGCATCCAAAGAGGTCTCTAAATGTTCATGGTTTATCTGTGTCTTTCTATTTATTACCAACTGTTGTTACCAGTTCATTCTAAAGTCTACATGAAAAGAGAATCTAGGAGTGGCCTGCCCTGGGAGGAAGCGTGGGCCTGTCATCCTTCAGGTCGTGCAGCAGGCCCAGAGAATGCAAAGGCGTGTGCTCTGTGGGAATGTGACTCTCTGAACCACAAGCCCTTCGGGAAGGGGCTATGTGTGCCGCTGGAAGCGGAGTCTGGTCCTGGTGTTTACTCGGCTTGCTGAGGTCTCCTTTTGCCATGGGAGGCTCCAGTTGGCTTTCTGTTCTCTGTGGGTGCCAGAGGCTGGGGCAAATCAAGCCAGGGCAGGCCGGATACGTCTGTGTCCCGGATTTCATGGTTTGAGCCTGGCCAAGGGCTGTCACTATCAGGCCCCTCCCAGCCAAAGAGTCCTCGCCGGAATCAGTTGGTGAAACCTTAACATTTTGTCTTTCTTACCTTAATCCAGAACACTTTGCCAAACCAGCAGACCAAATGGTGACTGAGTCCTGCCCGCTCTCTGGGACAGATTAGCACTATTCCTGCCTGGGCTCTGTCAGTCTCTGTGTCCTCGTTCTGGTTCTGACCTGCATGCCCCCCTCCTTCCTAGTCTCTTCACAGCTGAGGTGTTTTGTCAGAGCAAGATTGCAAAGAGTTAACACTTTTGCTTTTTCGCAAAGTTATCTGTGAAGAGTATTAGTTGTTTAATAAAGCGTGCCTGCCCTCCGGATGAACCCGCCAGTGACTCTGCAGCTGGGGTCATTCCAAGTTCACGCGGTGGACTTTTGACTGCCTCTGTGTCTGTGAAAACAGTCGGCAGCTCCTGCGGGGATCATTCATTCAGGCCTGTAACACAAAACTATTGCCAATGGGCACCTGCTGGGCCAGCTTCCCAGGAGGGCGTGGAGAGAAGATACCAAACTCCTCAGGCATCCGTGGAGATAAGAGCCACAGGGGCTCAAGGGATCTCTAATCAGGCCTGCCCCTGGGACCCACTGTGGGCCAGTAGGCCAGTGTCAGGAAGTATTAGCCTGGTCAGGCCTCTTGGGTAGCATGGAAGCTAATAAAGGCGGTTTTGGGAGAGGGCAGGAAAAGGGGGTGGTGCAGAAGGGGGAAGAAAGATTCAGAGTACATTCCCCAAATTTCCAGCACATTCTTAATTCCTCAAAACAAGAAAACAGAGTCTGCCGGGCTGGACATGTCCCTCCTACTTGGAACCATATTTATTGGTTCTAACTGCTCTTTTCATGGAATTCATGTACCACCAAGGGCATATCTCACTGCCATTGACCCTGTCCAGGAAAACCTGCATGCCAGCAGCTTGAGTCTCATGCATTTATGACTTTTACATGTCCAGGAATGGATGTATACATGGGGTATGATTCAGATTTCTCCCCTTTGCTTGGGAAAAAACAAAGCCACCTGCCCACCGAAGAAGACATCCCTGGGAGCTCTGAGTAACTAAATCCACACACAAATAATGACAGAGATGCAGCAGTGTACCAGAGAACATTCTGGAGAGTACTACATAGTTCTGATATGTGCTCCATACACCCACTTCAGAAAATGCAAGCCACCTGCAAACGTTTGATTTACCTGCTCGTCTGGGTATTTACTTACCCTACATTTTCCCATTATTTCCAGAAAACAGTTAACTGTACGTGTAGGCCTGGCTTATCCTTCTCTGCCCCATGATGATGTGCTTTTTAAAAGCAGTTTTGTTCTCACAGAAGCCTTCCTTCCTGCTCTTGGTCCATTTCTCATAACTGTGCAAAGAAACATTTAACAGTCCTGTGCTACTGATAACGGTCCCAGGAAATTCCAGGCAAAGGCCATTTTCTTCATCCAGGACCCCGTCTGGCTCTGTATGCTCTGATAAGGAGGACAACAATGTTAATTTTGTATTTCCTTAGCTTTTGTCTCTCATAATTTGTTGCCAGAATGAGCAGGCTGCTTGTCCGCCTGCATGCTGTTTGTGGACACACTATAGAAAGGACCACACGGAACCCTGTCATCTGTGAACTGTTTCTCTTCATTCCTCTGTGTTGCTGTCCAGGAGGTGTGGGGGAAGCTATCAGCACCCATTGTACCATTGCGGGCAGCTTCGTGTGTAACCGTCAATCCATCCAGGCTGAGCTGGGGACATTGCTCCATTTCAGGGTTTGTCTGGCTTGTGTGAAATCCTGGGCTCAAGCCTAAACACCACTGTTTTGTTTTAAGGTAGTAGCTGGCATTTATTGTCGACTGTGTGCTGGGCACAGTGATGGATTTCGCACAAACGGATTTGGTTTTCATTTCTTTTTAATTATCGTGGGTGCCCATGAGCAGACATGCCGCAGCACATGTGGAGGGCCAAGGGTTCTCTCCCAACACCATGAGCTCTGAGGATTGCTTCTCATCCGCTGAGCCACCTCACCAGCCCCAATCTAGTCTGCCTAATCTTAGCCTCTCCTTTTACACAAGACTCACTCAGGTATCACTGCACTTGCTCAGGATTGGGAAGAGAGCGAGGCCCGTATGTGTGGCCCTCTCGTAGATGAGGCACTGTGGCAGGCTTCCCTGCTGGGCCCCCGAGGTATCTTATTTGTGGGAGTTAACCACGGTGGCTGCTGGGCCCAAGGAGGCATGGGAAATTCTCAGCACAGCTGAGCATCAGCGGCATTTCCCATAGCTTCCTCTTGCACAGGAGCGCTAATGTAGTTGCTGCTGCCCTGTCCAGGATGAAGTGTGCAGCCCAGAACCCGAGACACTTGGTCAAGGCACCCAAGCCTCGTTCTAGCTCTACGCCTAGACCTAACTAAATGCAGGGCTGTGCAAAAAATTAACACGTTAACGGGTTTGCTGGTTTTTATGCCTTTTCTTTCAGCTCCCAGCTGTATGTAGACAGAAACACCACGCTGAGTGCTAGATGCCACCGACACGTTGGCGGAAAAAGCTGCTACTTTGCCCCTCGGGTACTGAGGGTGGGAACCAAGTGGTCAGGGAGCACCCAGGTGCTGGGGCAGAGAGGACTGGCATGGGGAAATCCATGGAGATGCGTGCCATGCAGACAATAGATTGCAGACAGGAAGAGGTTCACAGGAGGGATTATGTGTGTGAAGCAGAAGACTTTGGGGTGGGGGTGGCGGTTTCGCTGTGCCAGAGCCTGGGGTTGGACCACTTGGCTAGCTGGGCTAATTGAGACTGATTCACTGTTTGCCCCATGGGGGAATGAAAGTAACAGAGAAGAGACCTAAGTGTTTGACATTTGGAGCCCAGTACTGTGTAATGATACCTATGATATACATAGAAGAGCTATTGTTTTGCAATTGCATTGTGTATGTTGAAGAGAGTCACACATTTCACATCCAGGGCAAACCAAGTTGACAGCCTCCCAAACCTGGGGGTGGGAGGCCTGGCTCATTTAAAAATATATATTATTCATTTATTTACCTATTCATTTGGTGTGTGTTCTCATATGGAGGTCATAGGACAGCTTGAAGGATTCACTCTCCTTGTGGGCTTCAGGGATTGAACTCTGGTCATCAGGCTTGGCAGCGAGCACCAAATGAACCACCTTGGCTCCCACCCCACCTGGAGCTCACAGCTAAGGGAACTGTGTCTGCTTGCTTGCCGCAGTGGGCTTGTGGGTGCCCCAGACTGCTCGCCATGGCCAGAGTGGCTCTGCCGGGGCAGCTCAGCACTTCTGATTAACCAAGTGCTCCGGCAGCCATGGCAGCACTCTGGCTTTCTGAAGCTACAGCCAGTGGACGAAGGGCCTTGTTCAAAGGGCCAGGAAGTGAAGCAGCTGGGCCACAGGAGGAAGAGGTGACAGGTCTCTCCAGTTGAGCTGTTATGCTTAATGTGGAGCTCAGCAGGTGCGCTGAGTTCCCTTGACCACCAGACTGCACTTGACTAGCCACTAAGCTGTGTGATATCACGTCTTTCTAGCATGTAGGTAAACTAGATGTGACCTGACTGAGAGAGAAGAGCATGATCCCTATGGGAGTGTTTCGTGGCGTCCATCCTCAACCCCTGGTCTCATCTGTTTGCTCTGTAGATTCTTCTCTGACAATCCTTTCTTTCATGTTATACTCAGCACCGCTAACAGTGCCCAGAGCTTGGCTGGGACTTGTCTTTTTCACGTGTGGATTAAAGAGGCCATTTATCCCAAGGCCCTATGGCCTGTGCTTTCCTGCAGCTATTTAGACTTAAGGCCAGGTTGCTTCCCAGGGACTTCTTGGAGCTGTGATTTCCAGGGCTCAGCCTTAACACTGGAGTCATTTGCCCAGCAATTGGCCTGGGAGGCAGACTTGGGACTCAGGCTTGAAGTTGGGCTCCTTGGCATGTACGGTCACAGGAGAGTCCCTGGTGCAAACCTATCAAGACTGTCTGTTAGGATCGACTCCCTGGCTCTGACGTTCTCAGCATGATTGTTCCCCCCGCTCCACATCACCCAAAACTTCAAACTTTGTAGCTGGCCACCTGTGTCCTGATCTTGAGCAGAATGAGTTGCTGCAGATGGACTGCTCATGCACCGCCCCCATCACATCTCCATCATATGTGTGGTTCCTCATCTGCAAGGTGTTGTTATTAGCAGTGGGAGCCTGTGAACGCGATCAGGTCATGAAGATGGGGGCCATTATAATTGGGATTCGAATCGTATTCTGAGATGAGGTCTTGAACTGTTGGTCAGGCTAGTCTAAAACTCATACTCAAATCGTGATCACTCTGCCTCAGCTTCCAAGTAGTTGGGATCACAAATTTTTATTTTTGAAATCATTGTTATTGTTGTTTTTAGGTAGAGTCTTGTTATTTAGTCTACATCTGGATGGATCAGTACCCTTTTAGTTTTGAAATCATTACTATTGTTGTTTTTAGGTAGAGTCTTATTTAGTCCAGATTGGCCTCAAACTCACGATCCTCCTGCCTCACATTTTTAATGCAGGGATTGCAAGCTCACATCATCATGCCTGGCACATTAGTGCCCTTTACAAATGAACCACCTCACCCTTCCCACGTGGACGTTACAGTGAGAAGATGGGTGTCTAGGAAGCAAGCCCCCTTGCAACTCCTGAGGCCTAGGCAAAGGCAGAGCTTTCCTGGTGTTCTTAGGGAATACCTAAACTGAGAGTTTGGTTTCATCTTAGCTCACCTGCAGGGTGGGGACATTTGGTTCCATCTGACCAAGAGTCTTCTTTTGTCTTTTCCCTGAGTCTGGCCTCAAGTGTCTCAGGGAAGGAGATCTGACTTAGATCTTCACTCACTCCTTCCCACCTACTTTCTAAAGGAAGAACTAAATGTCTTGCCCTTCCAGAGGCCAAAGACAGTTGCCAGTGGGCATTCATGCCTGCTCACCAGGCACTTCCCCAGACATTGACTGAAGTGATAAGTGGCTCAGTGTATGGTGCTCCCCAAGTGCAGCCTCTGTCCCCCACGCGTCACTCCCAAACAAGTAACTAGGTTCTCAGAAGCTGCTTGCTTTCCCTGGGGATAATGTGCTGTTGTTGGTGAGTCGAGGGCTCTGTGAAGACAAGAGGACCTGTTAGGTTGGGGAGAAGGAGGAAGCGAGGAGTCTGCATGGGTGTCGATAACTTTTAGACCTGTGACTCTGTTCTCCAAGTGTGAGCTTCCTGGCGTTCTAGAAGGCATTTTCCCACAGAGGTCACAGCCAACCTCCAGCTGAGTTCCTTCTCTGATGACCTGTGTTCAGGGAGGCAGTGCATCTTTGTTGGGGATTGTGGCTGTCCTCCTGCGAGGACTGAACTAGGTGATTTCACAGGTGCTGTCACAGAGTAACTTCACAGGAGGGCTTGTCTAGCTAAGGTTCCACTAAGTAATTTTTGACCAGATTTTAAGACAAAATTGATTGTGTCATGAATGAAGACACTTTTCTTAAAGAGGAAGTTCCTAAAGAGAGTTTTGGGATTTTTTGTTTTGTTTTGTTTTCTAGTTCTAGTCGATGCTAGCAAGTGTCAGAGGTGGCCTGGGACTAGTTTTCAGAGTCTGTGTGGCAGTCCTAGAGAGATGGCTTAGCAGGTGAGAGTTCTTGCAGAGGACCCAGGTTCAATAACCCAACACCCACAAGGCTCCTCAAACCCACCTGTAACTCCAGTTCTGGGGGGCATCCAACACCCTCTTCTGATGTCTTTGGGAACTGCATGCATGTGGTACACAGGGATACTTAAAGCAAAACACCATACACATATAATAATAATAATAATAATAATAATAATAATAATAATAATAATAATAATAAATGAGGTCTATGTACCTCCCTAGAGTGGAGCTAATTCACCCACTTAGGCAGGCATCATGGCGAGACCGCTACAGAAGGGATCTTTTCTCATAGTCGAGCTCAGTGCTTGGGCAAGGACCTTTGGTACTCGTTGCAAATCCTGGTAAGATGACACCGCTGTTTGGGGCCACCTTCAGCTTTCCTCTGTGTCATAGCATTCTCAGCAGTGGGTGTGTGAGGGCCGAGTCCTCAACGCAGCCACCACCATCTGCCAGGGAAGCCTGCTTACAGCGTGTGCAGCCGCTGCAGGATCAAGTTCCATACACGGCTGTCTTTGCAGAAGTACATGGGGCTGGGGAGATGCCTCAGGTGGTAAAGATGATTGCACACACACACGCACACACACACACAGAGTTCCCTAGTAAATCAGTCAATCAGTGTAATTTTTGTTGTTATTTTGAGACGAGCTCTCTCTACACAACCCTGGTAGTCGTGGAGCACATAGTGTAGACCAGAGTGGCTTCAGACTCACAGAGATCCACCTGCCTCTGCCACCCTGGTGCTGGGATTAATGGCGTACACCACCATGCCTGGTAATCAATGTAATTTTTAAATTAAACATGAAAAACAAAGAGGCGCCTTGCCTCTATGATCCTCGTAATCCACATGGGAAAAACCTAGGAATTGACCGAGCCCTTCTCCCGGTCAGCTGGGGTCACTCTCCCAAGCCTGCCACCATCCTGCAGTCTGGAGCTTTCAGTCTCATAGCAAACCCTACCAGTCCTTTTGAGAGAAAAAGCCAAATCCTATTATGGAAGTGCTTCAAACCACTCTGAGCTTCCGGATTAATCTGAAACAACATCTGAGTTCATAACTGGGTCACGGTTGCAGAACAGCAGAGCCTTGCCAGTTCAGCTGGCATGTGCCTCGGGCCAGTTACGACCCTGGCAGTCTCGAGGCTGGACCTTACTGGGTGCCTTTAGACCTTGTGTGCTGAGATAACCGGGTGCCTGTTGATAACTTTGTTTCTTAATGAGAGGGAGTGGTGTGTCTTGATAAGTGTTTGTCCATGAAATGGCTACACGGGACACATCCCAGGACTGGAGGGCCTCAAGCGTCGAGAGAAGGGAGAAGGGGAAAAGCAAGGTCACTGGCTTGGAGGTGCTGCTGACAGAGAGTGAGCATCCGTCCAGCTTTCAAATGCCTTACTATTCTCAGGGCTCGCTCCCCTGCCCGTTCTGTACCCTCAGGACTTCCTAGAATTGTAACCAATAGAATTGTAACTGGAAACAACCTGCTCTGTGTCCTGTACACAGTAATCTGGGGTTCCTAAATACCCGCTTTTCACCAAACCCCAACTTATTCTTTGTCCCTTTTTTCAGTGTGTGTCCCCATTTGCCCCATCCCTTGGCCAAGTGACAGGTACTGGTTTGGTTTGCCTCTTGTCAATGACAGTTACTGCTTTGGGGTCATTATTTCCTTTAGCTTTCCTGTTCATAAGTACTGTAGAAAGATTCCATGTTAAGACAAAACTCAAAAGAATAACATTTTGAAAGTCGTCTTTTCCTTCTCCACCCCCTCCATCCTCTGCCCCCTTCTCCCCCTCCCCCCCCTTTCTGATTGTATGTTATGCTGGGCATTGAGCCTGAGCAAGTGCTGTGTCACTGAGCGACATTCATAGCCCTAGGACTTTTTTTTTTTAACTGGGGCTGTTTTAATGACACTGAGCAGAAGCGAATGGTTAGGACCTTAGTTTTGAAGTGATTCCAGTCACAACTGACTTGAAGCAAGTTTTCTTGCTAGCAGAGTTGAAAATGACTCTGGAGTTTAAAGTACCATCTGGGAAACTTGTTAAAATGGGCAGACACTGGGCCCAGCACTCTGCTTTAATTACTTCTACAAGCCCTCAAAGAAACCCTCTAGTGTAGGAACCTGCAGATAGGTAAACTGAGGTCCAGACGAGCTAGATGACCCTAGTTACAATGGAGTTGTTAGTGGCATGCAGATGCCACCGCTCTGTTCCTGCGTGCTGGCCTCCTTGGCAGTGCCGCAGAGTGCCCGCCAGCCTATGGCACAGCATGTAGGTGGTCACTCTGATTGTGTGTCCTGGGCACTTCCGAGGGGACTAGGAGCTGTGCTGGTCATGCTGCAGCTGTACAGCCTTGTCCCTGGATGGAAAGAAATCCTCTCCCCCATGCCGGAGTCCTATTGCTTCTTTCTCTTTTCCTGTGAAGTGCAGTCGCCACCTGCCCCGGTGACAAGGAAGATCCTGTCACCAGCAGTCTGCAAGGATCTGAAGGAGGAGCTTTCCATTAGGTAAATAACTGAAAGACGACCCCAGAGAACAGGGAGAAACTGGAGCTCCCGTTCCCCAGCCAAGCACCTTTGGCACCGTGCTTCCTGGTTACCGTGGCGGGGTCAGGGAAGCGGACAGGGCAGGACCCAGGGACACGGTGTGAATTTTCTCCCGCATGCCATCACACAGTCTACTTATTTCTGAAGCCAGCAGTTCAGGGCCAGGCCCCCAAGGCCAGGCTCGCTTGCAGTGTGTCTCTGCGTCCGGATAGCAGGATTATTTTGGAAGGAGAGCCGATGCACAGTGTGTGTTTGCTATTCAGAACAGGCATCTCGAAGTACTTCTGAGTTTTCACCCCTGTGCTGAATGCACTGCTTTATAGAACTTAATGACTTTGGCCGAAATGCACAAGTGCAGCGAGTGCTGACGCTTCCTTCTGCTACAGAAGGGGCACCCACAGCTAGTGCGTGAGCAGGTTCCGAAGGACGTTCTGTTCCTTGGCACCTTTCATCTTAGCTAAGCTGACGTCCACTTGAAGCTTTAAGTGTTTTTGTAGGCTTGAACTTGTTTTTTTAAATGAGCTAGATTGACTTAACTCAGCAAATCCTCTCTGCTCTGGAGGTTTTGAGTATAACCACCAGAGTGTGGTTCCTTACCTGCAGATGACCTCCAGGTTTCCAGTACCTTTCCCATTGGTAGCCCAGTGCATACTCTGCACCGTAGCTGTTAGGACCCCCTGCAGAGACCACATACAAGCCAGGGGATCCTCTGTCATGCCATAGCAGCCCTGTACAATGTGTTTATTCCTGGTTTATCGGCACTGCCTTATTGAGTGTCCTTTATATATCTTTCCTACAGTGAATGCCATGCCACATTGTCTAACCTCACTGCATCCTCAAAAGTGACAGTTTTAATGCCCGTTTTAGAGCTAAAAGTTAAGCCACTGTGCACAGTCTCTCTGTTATTAAGTGTCACCGTTGGAATTTGAACTCAAGTGTGGTTGTCTTTCTGTTATACCATACACATACATATGCCTCTGGACTGAGGTCTTGAAGGCAGGAGACAGCCCACTTGTGACTGCCTCTAGTCCCAGCCTCTAGGTGGCCTCAGTGGCCCTCACTGTGTTGGACTGCTGCCTATTAGATCCGCTGGCCACTTAGCCAAGTGGAAGTTGCTCATGTTTCCCCTAGAACCGCTGAGAGTCACAGCTCCTATGAATACTCTGTATGCAAGACTCCAGCATTCATTTATAGCAAGACAGTGGGGGGGGGGTAGCATGAGGTGACTGTGCCCTGGGTCAGTCAGATCACTCCAGCACTGACCGTCCTGTTCTTGTGAGTATCTCCACCCTGTTGATGATCACCTTCAAAACTGAGGGCCTGACGAGGGAGTGTTTCCCAGCCACAGGAATACAAGGCTGTGGGCACAGAGAACAATGATCCTAGAATCCCTGCCTTTAACAGCTTGCATATCAGCATGCTGTCTGTGAGAGAGAGACAGTGGTGTGTTTTACTGACCCTCTTGGATGGAATTAAAAAGTGGATTTAAAGACGACCACACAAGTGTCCCCAAGGTGATTGGAGGCTACTGTCTTGATCACTGTGTCCATCTGTCTGGCTTTGCTTTTTATTCTGTAAAATGTCTGTATTGGTGAGAGCTAGTCAGCCTCCCATCAGCACAGATTTCAATATCTACCCCTTTTCTATCCTCAAAGCTGCTTTCTGCTGGACAAGGTATCACACACCTGTAATCCCAACATTTGAGAGTGGAGGCAGGGGGATTAGGAGTTCTAGAGCAGCACACTGGCGATGACAAGACCATCTCAAAACCAAACTAAAAGGCTGCTTCCCAGCAGGGCAGATCTTTACATTAGTAACCTGTGACTATCTGTTCATGCTTTCAATTCACAAGTGACAAGCAGCAAGTCTAGATAGCTTGCACAAAAATAGTTTTTATAGCAGAAAAGTGAGAATGGTAAACTGACTTAGGTGTGGACACCTTTCATAACCAAAGTCAGGCTCCTAGCCAGGTAGGGTGTTACATGCCTATTGTCTGAGGCAAGAGAACCACCAGCTTGGACACATATAGACAGACCTTGTTTTAAAAACAAAACAAACAAAAAGTGAAACATCAGTTAAGCAGCTAGAAGAATCTGGCATTTGGGATGAAGGACTAACTCTCCTTGAGATACTTGGGGGTTAGCATAGGCCTTTGTACAGAGAATCCCTAGGAACCTGTTGGTGCTGGGTGCAAGGCAGCTGAAGCAGAACTGGGTATCAGTGACAGCTTTGCCGTGGGCTGCCTCCTGAGCCTCAGATGTCTGAGTGGTCATGGAGGGGTAGAAGGAGATGAGGTCATGTTGGCCATCCTCCTTAAGTAACTTCCCATATTCTCTGAGGAAGAAAGGTTGGTTTTATCTTCACTTGTACTTTCTTGTCAGTGCTTACTCTTTACCAAGATGCTGGAGGCAGCCTGGGTTCTCTAGTGCATCCTGCAGATACTGTCACTGACATGCCCCACGTGACTGTCATCCTACCACCTCTGGGGCTTTAGCACAGACTATGGGTTAACGCTCTAGATCTCCAGTGCTGGCTGGTGCATCTAGGTCACCACTGTTATAGCATTGAGTCCTGTGGCTGCAGGACAGGCTCCAAGGCCTGGGGAGATTGCTTGAAGTCAGAGCTGGGAAGGTTTGAACACCATCCACTGAGCACTCTAACTTTACAGGTGGCCCCACGCTGAAAACGTGATTTAGAGGCTTGCATTTTCTGCTGTGGAGTGTGGGTTGTTAAAGTTAAACCCTAGTGTGGCTGCTCACAGTTCTAACCCTTTGAAAGGGTGATGGCTGTCCTTGGACTAGCAGCTGACTAACCAGCTGGACTGGGTTACTACTGCTAGTCTTGCCAGCCACATGGTGAAGTGAGTACCATCTCCTCACCCAAATGGAGGCTCAGAGCACAGAGCTTTCACAGTGCTCAAGAGGGGCCTGCCTTCTGGCACAGGCCAGTGTGCGGGTTCCTGGCTTTCTGTCCCATGGTGGCTCTCCAAGAACAAAGTCTATCTCCATGATCCGTAGTGATGGCTTTGTAACCTTCCATGGTCCGTCTCATTGTCCTAAAGGAAGATGTCAGATTAGCTGCCATTGACTTTATTTCTGTAACTAACTGTGGAGTGATGGAGAAGGTGGGGCTGAAAAGCAAACTGTGATGGGGATCAGATTTCCAGGAGGGCGTGCCATTGACGCCCTAGACCACATCAGCACTAGAGGGTGTGGGTGGGGGAATAGGAGGAGCTTTCCCATAGCTGAGGCCAGGAAGTACTTGCTATTTCTTCCCCTGTCAGAACTCACCTGCCACTCATGTCAAGAAGCCTCTAGACTGATGGCTTCCAGGGCAGACCTGATATGTGTTAACCACACCCAGAAACCCTCCTTCCTCACCCCACCCCCACCAAATCAGAATGAAGTTGGCCCCCAGATGGCTGCCCAGTATCCCGAGTCCTCCAGGTAGGCCACTGGCCTCCTGTCTTCCTATTGAGCTGTATATCTAAATAACATTCCTGTGCGTTTTCTAAGAGGTTAGTCCTGGGTCATTGGTGCTTTAAACCAGTTGTTTTGGTAGATCCTTCCTGAGAAGGCTAATTATATATTTGATACCCTTCTCTTTTTATGCCTGAATGATGAGGATAAGTACCCTGTGGTTTATTAACTGTCACGTTAAACCTTTTCAAATTGTCTGGTGACAAAACAGAGTTTTATGTCCTTTTTATCCAGCTTTGATGGATGAGACAGCTTCTCTGGGTAAAGTATGCTAGGAAAAACAAAATCCTCTGATTTGTGGGAAACGATAGGTTTGTACTCGAAGTCACGGGTTCAAGTCTGCTGTTAATCTTTTCACCCACTTCCTTTGCGACCTTTGATAAATGAGGCTGGGTACCTGATGGGCACCTGGTAATTGCTGAGTGAGTGAAAGAAGGCATGAGTTTAAGGATGTTCATCTCACCCTTTCTCTTTCCCATCAAACACCATGCTCAGTGCATGTCTGGTGAGCACTCCAAGCTGCACCTTTATCTACCTCTCCAGAGATCTGCTGTCTTGAAGCCAGCTGATTCTTAGAACACAGGGCTGTGTCCTTAATATCAAAGGGGCCCAACTCTTACCTCCTCTCCTCCCACCCCTGGCCATTTTGTATAATCATTTAATTTAAATTTTAAAAAGTGTATATATGTGTGTTTGTGGTGTATGTACATGTGTGTGCCTGTGTATGCACACAGAGACCAGAGGAGATGTCCTGCTCTCTCAGCCTCAACCTCGTTTTCATGAGACAGGGTCCCTCAACAAGATAGACAGCTGGCCAGCAAGCCCCAGCAACCCAGCTATCTCTGGCCAAAGTATGCCTGGGTAGATAAGATCCTGTGACTTGTGGGAGAGAATGGATTTTCCACTTGAAGTAATATTAGGGCTCAAGTCTGTGGCTAACCGATTCACAGCTGCCACACACAGCACTGGAGTCCCAAGTACCTGCACAGCAGTAATGGCAGTTTACAGGGGCAGTAGGGATTTGAACTCTGTTCCCTGTGCTGTTTACAAGTGCCTCACTCCAATAAACCATCTCTCCAGCTCACACCTTTAACTTTTCAATAAATTTTCAGGGGAACAGGCAAAGTAGCTCTTTCCCGAAATCCTTGGGGTTTTCCAGCTTCATGACTATTTCCTGGGGAGGAGACCCACGTTTAGATGTGACATTCTCCTCACAGGTGACTGTTCAGTGTTCTTGGTTCCCCAGCGTTCTGACTGCTGTCCTTTGCATGGGACAAGGATGGAATGTTCCACTTGTAATACTTTATCAGTGCTCAAAAACTTTCAGAGTTTAGAATATTTTGCATGTAAACTGCTTTTCTGGATTTGGGTTATATTGTGGAACAGATGTGTAAATGATTTGAGGGAATTCTTGTAGCAACTCTGCCTCTTGTTTCCCTGTATCCGCCACCCAGGTTTTGAGAGCCACTCTGCTGGGCCAGACAGTATATGTAACTCAGTAGTTAATCTTTCTGTATAATCACAATTTACTGACTCCTAGCTAAGAATGAGGGAAGGTATTTCTTTAATACAGAAAATAATGCTGAGGCTTTAAAACTCTTAATTTTGTAATTTGTTCCAGTTTGCAGGGACGTTATCAGATGGCCTGGGGAAGACAATGGACAATCGGCACCAGTCTGAGCGAGAGTACATCAGGTACCATGCAGCCACCAGTGGAGAACACCTCGTGGCCGGCATCCATGGCCTGGCTCACGGTAAGTTACTTGTAGCTGGGCTGGGGAAGAATGCCCCTCCTGCCACAATTGCCGTTATATACACATCTCAGTGCAAGGGCGTGGGGGAGAAAGCTGGCAGAGCATGGTCCCTGCGAGGTGTCCTGGTGAGCCCACCAGCCACCCGCCCTTTCCTGCAGTTCTTTGTCCCTCTTCAGGAAGATGTGCGTATTGCACTTTCTGCTGGTTCTGCAGTTTCCATTTCCAAGGGCATCGGGTATGTTCCAGCAATCTCCTCAGAATCTAGACGTGCCAAGGAGATGGCCCAGGAGAAGGGCTGGCATGGCAGGCACAAGGGCTTGAGTTTAACCCCCAGCATCTACATCAGATAATTGTGCTAGACCCCTGGGGCTTGCCAGCCAAGTAAAAGACACACTCTCCAACAACCACCACAAGTGGATGACACCTGAGCCTGATCTCTGACCCTGCATGCATGTACACACACCTATACACATGACCGCCGGATGCTTGCCTCTTGTTCCTTCCAAAGAAACTGATGTAGAAATGGCTGCTGGACATATGGCCTTGATATTTCTGCATCTGTAAGACATGGGATTATAAAGCCATGGAATTGCAAAACAGGTCATATGTCATCTCTGACTTTGTCTCAACTCAACCACCAGTTATTGACCAGAAGTCAATGTCGCTCAGCCACACAGAGCCATGTGCTGTCCCGGATCTGCTCTAGATACTTCCTGCTCATAGACAAGTACTTATGTCAGTCTTCATTGGTCATATGGCCAGTGGTATGTAGCTCTTGGTCAGATAGACTGAGTGTCAAGAAAGCCAAGGGCCGCCGGGCGGTGGTGGCACACACCTTTAATCCCAGCACTCGGGAGGCAGAGGCAGGGCGGATCTCTGTGAGTTCGAGGCCGGGCTGGACCGATAGCCTCCAAAACAATACAGAGAAACCCTGTCTCGTAAAAACAAAAACAAAAAACAAAAAAAAAAAAATGAAAAAAAAGAAAGCCAAGGGCCATCCAGAGTCCCCTGACCCATAGTGCTTGCTCAGTGATGCCTGGCATGTTTGGTCAGATCCTAGGAATCATTGACACCATGACAGTCCCACAGAATGACTAGTCCCAGTTGTCTTAATTTTATGATGATGGAAGCATGACTAATCCTATACTTAGGATACAGTGTTTATTGTACTGGGAGGTTTGGAAGAAGATGTCCTCGCTTTCCTGAGACTCATCAACTGTAACTCCCGAGAATCAGGCTGGATGTAGACTTGGGCTGGATATAGAGTTGGGCTAAATTAATCTGATCATAGACTTTTAAAGTAGAGTTTGGAGTAATCATTCAGGAGTAATGGTTTCATCTTTATTAACTGTAACGATAATGCAGTAACTATTAGAGGTGTCTAATTGCCATCCTTTCTTCGCAGAGAGGTGGCTGGTCTTGATTTTTTGGATGAGCACAGCCATGTGCTAAGAAGCTTGGTGATTTGTTCACAGTTGCAAAGTCACAGCCAATCCAGGATTGTGCCAATGCTGTATAGCCCTTCCAGGAGCCAGTTAGGCCAGTCTGAGACCAGAACCAGTGTCATCTCATCCAAGAGGACACAGCCCTGAGCAGTGTGGAAGGAGTATCTCCTTTAAGGAGGAAAAGACTCACATGGTGATAGGACCAGACTCCATCCCACCTATTTGGTTGAAAGCTGGAGTCCTAGCATCTGAGGACCTGCATTCAATAGCCAGGCCCCATGTGGGGGAAGGAAGAGCTGAGTCCTGCAAGCTGTCTTCTGACTTCCTTGTATGCACTTCAGCTTGTGTACACACACATGCACGCGCACACACTCACATACACGCACATGAAATAAGTGAGTAAAAACCTGGAGTCCTGCTTGACCCAGGACCACTGAAGTCTGTCTCTTAAGTCGTGGCTGTGTGGAGATTAGGATGGGGATGTTGCCTCACTGGAGCAAAAGGACCCTGGATCTGAAAGAAATGCTATGAATTCTTAGTACTTTCTCACCCAGCCAGCTTCCTTCCCCAATTTGTCTCACTAGAGCTGAAGAGTGCAGAGAGCTTCCTCACACCCCGACTGTCAGAGGGTAAACATCCTGTGAGTGTCCCTGGCCCAAGTCCTGGAAACGCTCACTGGACAGGGCCTGCCTCTTCCCTGCAGTGCCTGCAACCTCACTCACATTTGCCAACTTGTGGGCACCTCTGGGCATGCGTCAACCATTGCTGTCAGCTTTTAAAACGTTTGAATGCCCTTTTCACTTAGATTGGTCTTTTAAGCTTGACACAACCCCCAGGGTCCTGGCTAGCCTTGGCAGCTGTAACGAATTATTTGGGGTGCCTTAATGGATTCTTCATCATTTACTCTAATGGTCTCAGCAAAACATGCTGCACTACATGAACCATGTCAAACATTGGGTGGTATTGGCCTCCCTAGCAGTATTCATGGACAACTGAAACATGTGGTTAGGTAGCCTCCTGCCTGATGTTTTAGAGGACTGAAAACCTTCCCCAAGGACCCTACTCTCTAGCCTCCTATTACTTCATCCCATCTTCTTCTCTTTTTGTCTACATGCTGCCTAAAACTTGAAATAGAAGAAAAAAAAGGAGGGGCACCATTAACTTCCCATCTTTTTTTTTTCTTAATTGGTTGAATAACGATTTTTATTTGTTTGTTTGTTTGTTTGTTTTTTGAGGCAGGATCTCATTTCTTCCAGGCTAGCCCTGAACTTATTATGTAGCTGAATTCAAGATGACCTTGCATTTCTGGTCTTCTGGTCTCCACCCCGATAGTGCTAGTTTTACAAGTGTGTGCTAATGCTAATGTGCCTGGTTTTTTGTTGCAATGGGGATTGAACCCAGCCTCTGTGGGCGAGGCAGGCACTCTACCCACCAAACTCTTAAGACCAAGGTTTTGTTTTGTTGTTTGTTTTGTTTTAATTATCCAAGACACATGCTCCTTTGATTCTGGTACAATATCCTCTATCTAATTCTGGACTTTCTAGACAAGTCCCCTGGGTCCCTTGACTGTGGTGTGTCTGGAGAGCAACATACTGCCTTTATCATTCTAGATTTGTGAACTGAGAGTTTGGTTTGAAATGCTTTTGGTTTTGTCCTTGACCAGGTCACAGAAACCCTTGTTTTCCCCCTCTCTAGGTATCATTGGTGGGTTGACCAGTGTTATAACATCAACAGTGGAAGGAGTGAAAACAGAAGGAGGTGTCAGTGGCTTCATATCTGGCCTTGGCAAAGGACTCGTGGGCACTGTGACCAAACCAGTGGCAGGTGCCCTGGATTTTGCCTCTGAGACAGCCCAGGCGGTGAGAGACACAGCCACACTCAGTGGTCCCAGGTCAGTGGTCATGGTGACAGTGGATCTCTACCTTTAAGCTCAGGTCTGAGACTTCTCTAGTCCACAGTGATGTGTTTAATGATTTGCTCTCTGCATTAGCTATATGTCATTAACTAAACACACATAGCAGAAATGTCTGACTTGTGCAAAAAAAAATATACGTAGAGGAGGCATGTCCTGGCGTGAAGAAGGGACAGCATATGTCTATAATTCCAGCACTGGGGAGGTGAAGGCAGAAGACCGAGGAGTTCAAGGTCATAGCAAGTTCAAGGGCTACATGACTCCTGCTCTCATTCCATCTACCTACACAAAAAGTGGCATGTGTTTTTCCATAAATACATAATACTAGGTTGGATATAGATAAGCGAATACAATGTCTGGTTCTTTGATTAAAGAAGTCAAACTAGGATTATATTATTATAAGGTTCCCCAAGCTAATTATGCCTCCATGTCCGTCAGCTCACTGAAGGCTGGTGGTCTTTGTTCCTGGACTCAGTGTAGTTCTAGAACACCTGCAGATGCAGTTCATCATATGGGTGGTTCTCTTAGGTTTCCTTCTAGTCAAAAATGCCAGCCAGTCCTCCAGCCTTGGAAAAGCGATCATCCATACTCCCGCAAGCAAGTTAGTGATTCTGCTGTGGGATATTTTTCTTATCTTAACACCAGCTAGGACTGGACATCAGAGATGGTTCATGCAGTACCCAATCCCACAGAACCCAGCCACTTTAAATTAGAATTTGGTAAATGGTCTGTTTTAGCCTCCTTCTCCAGAGAGACAAGGAAGGTTGCTGTTCCCAGTGGGGCTCCACTATGTCCATCTGGAATTCACTGTAGCCCAGATAGCTGATGTTCTGCAGGTAAAGCACTTAACCTCTTTAGAGGCTGGGCTGGGCTGTGCCCACACCTGTTGCTTCTCTAGTAAGATTCAAAGTGGAGTCCACCCCAATTAAAATGAATGCCACTGTCTGTCACCAGAGAACCTCATCAGGGGCATGTTGCTGTAGTAGCAAAAGTGCTGTGGTTATAGACCAGGCCTTGCGATGTATTCTGCCAGAATGTCTTCCATCTGGAAGCAGCTGTTTGGGGGTGGGGGGTAGAGGGTGAGGGCTATGGAGTTTACTTTAAAAGTTAAGCTGCATTCTATTCTCAGATACAAAGCTAAAACAGCCCTGGTGTGTATTTTGAGCATGTATGCAGTAGTGAGGACAGGCAGGCAGTAGAGTGTGTTTCCAGCTAGTTCTTTCTTTCTGCTCAAAGCCCAAGAAGTCTCCTCCAGCATAAAGTACAAATACAGCTGAAGTCCCCCAAACATTCCCAAAGAACTGCTTAGGAGCCGTGTGCTGCTCTTTCAGAGGACCTGAGTTCAGCTCTTAGCACCCATTTTGGGCGGCTCACAACCATCTGTGACTCCAGTTCCAGGGTGTGTCTTTTTCTGAACTCCATGAGCACTTGAACGCAGACATGCACAGACATTTTCTCCCCACATATACACATGATTAAACATTGAAATTTTTAGAAGATGGTTTCTGCCAGGTGGTGGTAGTACATGCCTTTAATCCCAGTCTTGTCATAGACAGGGTTCCAGGACAGCCAGGGCTACACAGAGAAACCCTATTTCAAAAAACAAAACAGAACAAGATTTCTTTGCTGCAAGGGTTATGGGTGTTGACTAACCTTTGCATGGCAGTGGTTTGCAAGCCCCTGGGAGGCTTTGTATCCTTTCTTGGAGCATAAACCATGGCACCATGGTTGCTGTAGGAGTAGAAATATTCTTGTTATTTTTACCAGTCATCCAGCGTTTTCACAGAAAGTTTGACTTAGTGCTATCCGGTTTCCATCATTCACTCATTCATTTCCAGTCAGAAAATGCTGATTGAAAATTTCCTATGAACTCTAGGCGGAGAATACATAAGGATATAAGGCTGCCCCTAGCCTTGGACCACTCAGGATTAATCCAGGCAGCAGGCACAAACAAGCATGTAAAGGATGTGCCGGATGATGCTAGGTGGCCCAGCGGTGATGTAGAGATGCTGCTGTGATGGGTCTGATCAGAAAAAGTGCAGGGCTGGGGAATGGTCCAGAGGTCTGAGCAGTCAGGACACACTTCTCTTCTGAGATGAAGCCTGAAGTGCAAGTAAGGAGTGAGTAGGCAAAGGGAAGAAGGAAGCCTGGAGGCCTCCACCTGCCCAGTCCCGCCCATCTCTGAGCTTTACTTAGAGACAGTTCGGAAAGCTTTGTGGTCTTCCACAGCCACACAGCTGGCTGGAGATGGTAAAGCCAGACTCAGGCCGCCCATCCCCTGACCCCAGCCCAGCACCTGCTGCGTAGTGCCCTGCTTGGACACTCACTCTGCCTAGAAACCAGCCACAGAACTAAGGGAAGGGCCTCTGGGCATGGGCCACTCAAAGGAGGAGTTACCTATCCTCTCAGCTCCTGCGGGCTGGTGACTGGGAAAGCCACAGCAGCTGCCCCCAAAGGCCAGCAGATCAATCATGGTGCCCTCTACTGTACTGCAGAGGTGAACCAGGTCTTCTGAAGCCTTCTCACCAGGTTCCCTCTGCGTGTTGGTCGAGGTCCAGGTTATTAATGGGAAGCCATGGGTTCATGAGAGCAGAGTGCCTGACCCAGAAAGCAACAGGGCAGAGTCCCAACCCTGCTGGTTTGATCTCTAGCCTGTCCACACCTCAGCATTTTCCATCTGTAAATAAGAGGTTAGAGATACCTGTCTGTTAAGTCTACCTCCCAAGGGTTTGAAGCCCAACCAGGGTTATTTTAATATAGAAGCCATGAAGAGTACAGTAAGGCTGGGCAATATTATCTTCAGGTCATGCTCAGAGCTCCCTGCAGGTGGGAAAACGTGTCCTTGTCTCCAGGGTTTGCTCCGATAACACCGCGCTCTCCCAGAACACCCTGACACTACCCAAGGGATAAATCACCCTGGCTTCTTGGAAGTGAGGTAGAGCCATCCAGCTATCCCGGTTGGTTGAGCAGGATCCAGGGGTGTTACTCAGGGTTTTTCCCCACTGTTTAGACAACAGGGACTAACAAATGATTTGAAGGGATTAAAAGTGAGATTCTGACCGAAGACTGACCTGAGCCCAGGGAGCTCGCCAGGAACAGAACCCAAGAGGCCAAGAGTTCTGCCTCTGAGTCCGCACTTGGAAGAGACTCTCTGCTTCCTTTGCCATATTTCATCCCATTGAAGGCTTAGATCTGAGCCATCTATGTTTTAAATGACCCAACTTTGGAGCAGATGATAGCAAAGTCATAAAACTGTGAAAGAGTACTCCTTCCAGTAATCCATCTGCATAGTAGCTTTACAGGAAACATTGGCTCCTTCTCATGTTTATTAGAGCATAGTTTTATTTATAGGAACCCCCCTCCTTATGTCCTTTCAGATTAAAATATTTCCAAGTTCCTCTCCATGTTGGGCATTCCAAAAAGACAGCCACCTAACTTTCTCCCAATGTTCCCATGCATTCTAACAGTCCTTAGGAAGGCATGTGGGGGAGGGAGGAAGAGGGCGGATGACAGCGGCACCTCTGGCCCTGCATCCATGTGGCAGACCAGTAAACCTCCCCCCACTCCCCCCCAGAATTTGTTAACTCCACAAGTATGTGTGGTTTGGAACCGAAACAGGAAGCTCTTTCCAAGGCTGTGTTCTGCTGGCTCGGGGCGTGTCTTTTAGTCTACGTGGAGTGGGCCACATTCGTCTGTTCTCAAGTAAAGTTTATAAAAATGGCACAGATACTCGTGGTGCCACAGAAGAGCAACTGCCCTCTCTGAGCAGACCAGGCCAAGCAGGGCAGCTGGCCTTGGCATGTCTGGGTCTCTGCCTGAATGCATGGTACTGAGGGGGATGCCTGCGGGGGAAGGTGACACTGCCTGCCTGGGCCCACACTTCTTTGTGTTCAGACTCCAGGCAGTACAGCATGCTGGGAAATGGCAGACAGAGATTTATGAAGCTGGGCCCTGAGGTTTCCTCCAAAATATTTCTTTGCCTTTTTAGTCAAGACCCCAAAAGGCAAGCGAAATGGGAGTTGGCAGAACTTGAAATATTTAAACGCATTTAGCGAAGCCCAAGAGTGTTGGGCTTATCTGGTTATTTAAGTTAGATAAGGAGGAAGGGGGGTTTGAAGGATGATGATAGATCAGTGTTTAAGAATATAGCCGTCAGGAATCTCAGGACCCTGTGCCGAGCCCAGAGATAGATTCCAGTTTCTTTTGAATAAGCCTGGGTTGATTTCATGGAGAGGATTTATGTGGGGCATCTTTGACTTTTTTTCCTAAAAACACTCCCAAGACACCACCCAAAATTTATTAACGACACTATTAATGGCCAGCTTTTCCTTAGTTAGGACCCCTTCTGGTACAGCGTTTGCACTTCCCCCTAGCTCTCAGGAGTGGGAAAGAACTGCCCCCAGACCTTCCCCGGTGGTGGTGGTCCTGCCTTGGCCCCTCTTGCCTGCACTGATGTTGTCCATGGAGATGACCAGCAGGCTTGGTTTGACCTGAACCTTTAGGGACTTCCCAAAGAGCAAAGCCTAATAGAATGAAGGTGTTCATGAAAACACATATGTGTTCTCAGTTTCCCCAGCTGTGTTTCTGTCAGGACAGGAAAGCAGTCACCTTGTCTGAACGGGGCCAGAAATTCTCTGGAAGTTCCTGTTTGGTCTTCAGATGGCAAATGAATTTTATGGGGTTTTTTTCCTGTGTGTGTCTTCAGAGGGAAATATTGTTCACTAGCTACTCACTAAACTAACGCTCCGAACATGCACTGGGTCTCTCAGCCTGTGGTTCTGCATGCACTTCCCAGATGTGAACAGGGAGCGGGGATGCGGATGTGCGTATTGTCAGGGTGGAGGTTGGAGCTCTCTGTGTCCTTGCTGAGGTGGTTCTTCGGGTCAGCCTGACACCCTTCTGCTGTGGTGGGCCACGATTGTTAGCATGCTTGAGATTCTGTCTCGGTGAAGCCAGAGCATCATTATATCCAAACAAAGGGAGGAACTGTTGGCCTCTCCCGCTGTCCACAGAGCACAGTGGACATCCTGATCTCCACTTCATCTGTCTTCTGCTCATGGCTTCTCAGTCCCTCAACTGCTAGACCAGGTCTCCCAGGAGCAGGTGTGGAAGCAGCTAGGTCATTTATCACATGCCTTAGTCTTCCCCTGCTACCCAGAAGCGATGCCAGGAGCTGTGTTAATGACAGTGGCTGTCTCACTCCGGTCTGAACTCAGGCTGAGGGAATTGCAGGAGAAGATATTTTTAAGAAACATCTTAACAGGCCTTCATGCCTTATAAGTTAAAATTTTCTCACAGGAACACAAGTAGAGAAATCTTATTTTCTGAGACAGACTTCTTCCCTCTTGCTGAACTCTAAATCCTCCCCTCCCCTTCACTCAAAAGGCCCAGACAATGCCGTCCTCATTATAGCATGACTTATGGAAAGCTCAGCGCTACCGCTGAGAGAAAGGCAAGGCGTGTGTGTTCATGCTCACACTTATTTGAGAAAAGCCTTCCATTTCTGAAATCCCATGACTCATTTTTATGCAAGATTATCTGTTAGGGGGGAAAACACTTTTTTGGTCATGGTACATTATAATCATTTCTAGAAAGGAGAGCGTTTAATTTTTGCCATTTTTGGCATGCCAGGATGACTGACTTCATGGAAACAGCACGATCCTACTCCTAAAGTCAAAATCAACTGTACCAGGAAAGAGAAAGAGTGCCGCTCAAGTCCAGGCCCCGTGTCTCAACTAGCAGGTCCTGCACAGAGAAAACAGCATGCCGGCTGTCGGTTATGGGCTTCTGCCATTTGAGAATCAGTAATCCAGTCATTGGTCTTCAGTGGGAACCTCCAGAAAAGCAGTGCCCATAGTTCTCACAGATAGAAGTCTGTATTCTGTGCCTAAAGAAGGGTGCGGAGCCAATTGCTGCCTGTGGGAATCCTCTGCCAAGGCCTGGAAGGCATTGATTTTAGGTTTTGATGCCTGTCATGAGCCTCGAACCCTGCTGCAGTAGTGTCTTTGTCTGGGGTGAGACTGGAGTCTTCCTAAAGATGGGCTCCAGGCAGAGAGCTTCAAATGGGAAGAGCTCTGAACCGTACAGCATTGACCCCAGTTGCAGGCGAGCAGAGGACGGGAAACTGGTGACGTGTAGGGTAAAGGACAGTGAGCTGGCGGGAGCCGCGGTAGGTTGGGGTGCTGCAGTTCTCTTTCGCCTTTCTCCACCTTTCAGAGACAGAATCCTTTACATTTCCCGCTAACTTGTCTTATCAGAGGAAAATAAAACCAGATCAGCTCCATGTTGTCAGGGGCAGCGTACTCTGGGTGAAACTGTCTCACCATAGTGAACTTATATAATCAAGTCAGTTGACAGAGTGATGAGTCAGCATCCTGAGTGGACTAAGTAGGGAGTGGGAAGGGCTTTCTAATTAGTTCAGGTTTGAGCATGTGTGGGACCTTAGAGCAGGGACCAGTGGGAAGCCCAAGTTCAGTACTAGCCCTGATCTTATATTCATGTGCTTATATATGAACTATAGGTATACACTAGTGTTATCCTGCTAATGGGGTTTTCCAAAACCCCCAACAGAGTGCATGTAGGAGCAGACATGGGATACAGCTGTTTTAGATTAAGTAAAACTCAGAGATTTGTGAAAATGTGCAACAATACCCTCCTGTCACCTTTGGTGACTCTGCAAACACATTACTGGTGACAGGTGCACCTGTACCTGGTTAATTTCCTCGACAAGCTGTTCTATTGGAAAATGTAGTGATGATCCCTCTCTTGCTGATAAACAGCACATATCAGTGATGGTGGATTAATCTGGAATACTCAAGGGCAGCAGCAGAAACGCAATGCTCCACTTTGGACTCCTGCCAACTGTTGTCAGTCCTGGCTTGCTCCTGAATTTTACTAGGTTTCTCAAAGTAGTGATTGGGAAGATTTTATCACATATCAGAAAGACCTCTTACAATAATTTACTTAATTTAGTCCTTCACTTGACCTGCGCAATAAACTTTAATTTTGGCAATGTGAGTGGTGAGCAGAGAGCCCGGGTCCAATCTGTCAGAAGGCCACTTGGCCGCGTTAGCCCAGCCCCGACTGATCTCAGGTGATGAGGGAACCGTGTCTTGGTTTTAGAGTTTACTGACTTGCCCACTCCGTAGCTCTCTACCCTAGGGAGCTGGTGCAACAGGGCGAGCCCACAGCATTTTGATGAGTCCTTTGAACCCCTGGAGGAAAGCCGTTTTTATGAGGCTGTTGCTCTGTGTTCACACTGGAGTCCGCTCCTGGTACATTTTCCCCAAACAGACTTCAAACATCGATAATGGCAGGGGTGACCTGGGTCATATCATAAAATTCCCAGCGACCACAGAAAACTTCAAAGAGGAAGAATGGAGCCGCACCTCTTCCTGTGAAGAGCTTGGGTCCTGGGGATCCTGGCTAGCATCCAGTCAACCTTGCTGAGAAAGGCAGAATGGCCGGGGCAGGGTTCATGGGTTCCCCAGATTTCACCAGCTGACCTCAGCGGCACAATTCGGGTGAGAATAGCTGACATCTATTTACCTCTACTGTGGAACCAGCCAACCTGCCACATGTGCTTTGCTAAGCCTTAGAACAGTGGTTCTCAACCTATGGGCCACGACCCCACAGGGGTCACATATCAGATATTTCCACTACAAATCATAACAGTAGCAAAATTACAGTTATGAAGTGATTTGATGGTTGGGGGTCACCACAACATAAGGAACCGTATTAAAGGGCTGGCTGCAACATCAGGAAGACTGAGAACCACTGCCTTATAGGGAAGGCAGGAACCTCAGATGGTTTTGTGTGTGTGTGTGTGTGTGTGTGTGTGTGTGTGTGTGTGTGTGTGTGTGTGTGTTTGGTTTGAACTGTTAGGGATCTCATTAATTCAGATTCATCAGTTCTTGACTTGTGATTTTCCAGATACAGCTGCTTAGTAATATTGCAAATTGAAAGTAGACATTGGTTATTGAACACTTATTCCTTTTTTTGTTTGTTTGTTTGGTTTTGGTTTTTTGAGACAGTCTCTCTGAGTAACTCTGCCTAGAACTGCTCTGTAGACCAGGCTGGCCTTGAACTCATGGAAATCTGCCTCCTGAGTGCCGGGATTATAGGCATGCACCACCACTGGCCGGCAAATACTTATTTCTATGCATGCAGTAGGTATTAAGTGAGAATAGCTGAATAATTGGGGCCTAACTGCTTTGAAGATTATCCAGGTAGAACATCACTAAACCTTTTGGTTTGTATCTTAATGCTCTTCATTTTACATGTAGGGATGTTTTCTTTGTATGTATGTCTGTGCACCATGTGCATGCCTGGTGCCCACAGTTGTCAGAAGAGGGCATTGGATCACCTGGAACTAGAATTATAATCGGTTGTGAGGTCCTCTGGAAGAACAGCCAATGCTCATAACCACTAAGCCATCTCTAGCACCCTGTTGATACTCTCAAATACCACTTACACGTTCACTAACTTAAATGTGAGGTACTTAAAATGCACTTGTTGGTGAATTAACAGCTTAAAAAGAGTAAAACTATAGCCAGGGACCCCCCTCAATTTTTCCAGGTCCCCCCTTCTGTTTATTTCCAGGTTTACAGCAGCTCTTTCAAAACAAATAGTTTAGTCACTATTTTTAAAGTTAACAAACCAGTCTTTAAATTTTTCAGCTCTTTGTATCATGTTATACAAAGTAACTATTACTTTGCAGTTGTTAAGAACAATGTTTTTTGTTTGTTTCTTTTTTATTTTTGGCCTGCACTGCTTTCTTATAACATACCTTTAAAAAAATAAATCTTAATTTAAGGGGCGATAGCTTCTCTTTGGGGTGAGGGGGGCTTGAGACAGGGTTTCACTCATTCCAGAGGCTAGTCTAGAACTCCTGATTCTTCTGCCTCTGTCTCCCAAACGTTGGGGTTACAAACAGTGCCACCACAGACTTCAGCATTTTAACTTTATTTTTTAAACCCAAAGACTTTCTACTGTCTCGGTAGCTAACTCTGCAGTCTTCTGCCCACCTTCCCCTGTATCTGCTTTTTGATGCCCAAAGGGCAGCTCCCCTCTTGTGGGAACACTCTCCCAGGAGAGATGCAAACAAATGTCTGTCCCCTCCTGAGAGGGCACAAACAATAGGCTGAAGTATGAGTCTGCCAAGTCCAGCTTGGGCCACCAGTGCATTTATTGAGTTTACAGAGCATAGGTGGTGAGTCATTTACAGGAGGGGCATAGGTGACCCCAGAGCGTCCACGCCATCAGAAAGTCTCACTGAAGCATGGATGACGATATCCACATATGCACAAGTCAAGTGTCCCTTCAGTTACCCTCCTACAGTCTGTATGCTCGAGCACCCCCAGACTCTGAGGCTAAGTGCATGCATTTAGCTGGGAGGTGCAGAAGGGCGTGGCTGAGATCGGGTGAGGATCTCCTGACCTTCCCCACATCCTTCCTATGAGGGACCATCAGCAGTCAACAGGCCTGATCTCAGAGGTCTCTTGGGATGAGTCGTGGCCTCTCTGATGAAGATGCAGGATGCCATGCTCTGAGACAGCACTCTGCAGCACCCCCCTCCTCAGCCTCTTATGGTTCCTTCAGTTTGGAGGTGTCTGTGTGTCTCGGTAATTCTAAAGTGAATGAATGAGCAAACAACCACTAGTCCCTCACTAGTCCCATTAGACTTTTTATTGAAACTGTAAGTGTTCTTTTTTGCTTTCAGGATAATTCTCTCATCCTGTTTTGGTGAATCAATATTCACATTGCACATTATGACTGTGTAAATGGTGTTCTGGTGAAGCCACATGGTTTACTGTTATACTTTTCTTTTTAAGTTGTTTGGTTTGTCGTGGTCCCCAACCCTACAACCCTGTCCCCAAATTTGTAACTGCCTTTAATATTGTTGTTTGCTTAGTTTTCTGTTTTGTAATTTCCATCTGCCTTTTGCTAATTTACCCACAAATTCCTCTCTGTGCATTTCTAAACAACTTAGATGGTTATCAGTTTCATTTTTTTCTTATGGGAATTCTCCCTAGAGTTAGCACTCATCCATCTTATGGACTGGTCCTCCCTAATGGCTGGTCCTCCCTAATGGCTGGTCCTCCCTATGGGCTGACCCTCCCTATGGGCTGGCCCTCCCTAATGGCTGGCCCTCCCTAATGGCTGGCCCTCCCTAATGGCTGGTCCTCCCTATGGGCTGGTCCTCCCTATGGGCTGGCCCTCCCTATGGGCTGGTCCTCCCTATGGGCTGGTCCTCCCTATGGGCTGGCCCTCCCTATTGCCTGATCCTCCCTACAAGTCCTCTGCATCACCCTCAGAACTCCTGTCGTACCCCTGCTCTGACTTTTTCCTTCTGTTTGTGTTTGTTTCTGTCTTTTTCTTTTCTGAATAGACAGTACTCGATGTTGGTGATTATCCACCTTCTGTGTAAGGCTGAAGAGGGCTCTGGAGGGTCATGTGATGATGACCTGGTGGAAACACTGACTGAGCTGTGCCACACATACACACCTCCTTGGTCCCCTTTATACCCAGGCCTTCAGGACTCCTTAGGGCCTTTGTCTTTCTGAAATCTAGCAAGTTCTGCCATAGTAATTAGCTCACTGCTCTGGTGTTTCCCCTCGCTCAGGCTTACATTTCATCGCCATGTCTCCATGTGTGTTTTGGCTTCTAAAACTTGTTGACACCTTCCTTTTGTCTGCTTGGGTATGTGCCATGTGAAGCCTCTTGCTTTCACGTGTTTTGTTTTGTTTTGTTTTGTGGTGGGGAGCTGTACTACATCTGCCATATATAATCAGAAGCCCTATAATGCAGACTTGATGCTAATTCATCCATCCTTAGTGCTGCCCTTTCCCTAGTAGCTGTGGTGTGAGGTGGTTTCCTGCTACCTCTGCTCACATCACCATTACACATTTGGTGGTGTTAATACGGAATAACACGCTAGCATTTATAAGCCTTTCTTGTGACACAGGCCCAGTTCTGTGTGGTTCACATGGATTGTTTCAGTTCACCAGCGCAGCAACTTTGGGGCATCTATGAAGACAGCCTGTAGCCCCTCTGCCAGAGTGATTTTTGCCAGTCTGATCCTAGCTTTGAGTCTGGTATTGCTCTTCAATCTCTCTTTCTGTGTGTTGTAAAGAAACAGGTTGTAGAAGACTCTTGTCAAATCCAAGGGACATGAAAGAAATAGCACACCTGATGGTAGTGACATGAGCCTGTCACCACCCCTCCTTGAACCATAAAAGCTATTCAGAGGGGCTGGCAGCTGGTGAGTGACTTACTTAGATCCTGGGTGCTGATGGGTGTTTGTAGTTTGCAAAGGAAGCTGCTGAAAGTTTTCTTATCTTGACACTCGGAGGGCAAGAGGTCTTTCTTCAAAGAGAAAGGGCTTGTCTCCGAAGGAGATGTGGGAAGAACATAAAACCGCAGGTTCTTTTCTTCTGGGTGCTGGACAGAAATGTGACAGCCAGTGACAAAAGAGAACACGCTCCAGGCTCTGGTGGCCTCCACATCTCTGTGGCACAAGGCCCTGCTGGCTGTCCATGGCTTGAGTCAGTGTCCTGCTCCTTGGGCTGAAGCAAGCATTCCCCTTCTTAATCTCACTTAATCAAAGGTGAGATCCCTTTGACTCATAAGGACTAGGAATAATAATACCTACCTCAGCGGGTGGTGATGTGGGTTGAATTATGTAATGTATATAAACCACTCAGCCCAGAGTGTTGCAGCTCAGAGTTACAGCTCAAGCAATGGTGTTTATTTCAGTGGTCTCTCCTGAGTGTAGACTATGGGACAGAATTAAAGCAACAGTTGTATCAGTCTGAAATGTGGCTGACTCCTCGCTGTGCTATGAATCTTGGGAGTTCTGTGTTATGCTTGGTTCTTGTCCTCCTTGTTCTCGTCACATAAAATCAACAGTTAAATCAGGCCTACGAACCTGGCTGGAACTGCTGGCTGGAGGGCCTCACCTGGGCTCTTAACCCATGTTCAAGAACTCTACCAGAGAATGTGTGCAGAGACCACGAACCTTCCCTGAACCCACTTGTGGCGAGCAGGTGACCCCAAACTGTTGTTCGTGTGAGCTGTAAGTGAGACGCCTCTGGGATGCAGCAGAGTTCAGCCAAAGGCTCCACATGACATGGAAATCTGCCCTAGAGGCAGGCTTGTTGGGTAAAAGTTATGTAGCAAATGTCTCCCAACACTGGCATCTGTTGTCTGCCGGGGGTAGGGCAGCCGAGACTGATGGAGTGTGCTTACAGAAATGTGGACGGGACATGCGACCTGTGACAGCTGACAGACCGTTTTTGGCCACCGCAGCACATCCAGCTCTTTGGATAAACAGCTTTAAAAGCATTACATGGTTTGGAAAGCATTCTTCAAAAAACGGTTATAGTTTCCAGACGCATGACAATCTAAGGCTCAGTATTGTGTAAGGGTTTTAAATTGTACAACCAGATTCCTCCAGCAGGGTTGTTGTCACTTGTGAGGGCTTGTGCATCGGAATATGCCTGAACAGTCCTCCCAACTCCACTGTCATTTTGGTCGGGGTCCCTAATATCTGTTTAGAAACAAAGCAAAATAGCATACTTGAGTTCAGGGCTAAGGGTTTAGGATGAAAAACTGTTTCATTTTTTACCTCAGTGTGTTTGGCTCTTTAAAAACATTCCTGTCATGTCCTCTCTTCATAATTTGGCAGAATAGAGGTGGTGGGAAGCTTGCTCTAATGCTTAGAGCCCTTGAAGATGAACTTTCTCTAGACCATAAAGGCTCATTCCCAGTTCATTTCAAACCTCATCCTCCCAACTTGACCTATTCCCGGAAATTTAACCCATCACCTCTTGAGCCTCCTAGGAAATTCTGAATGACATTAAGCAAGAGAGCTGGTTCTCAGGACATGGTATTCAGGCCTGACAGTTTTTCTGGGTCTCATCTGAACCATGCAATAAATATAAAGTGTTTTATCTTGTGACAATTTGAAGAAGGAAATGTCTCAGAGTCAAATATACCACTTACTTGGTTTTGTTTTTGTTTTTGTTTTTGAGACAGGGTTTCTCTGTGTCTTTGGAGGCTGTCCTGGAACTAGCTCTTGTAGACCAGGCTGGTCTCGAACTCACAGAAATCCTCCTGCCTCTGCCGCCCAAGTGCTGGGATTAAAGGCGTGCGCCACCACCTCCTGGTTTACCACAGACTTTTTAAGTTTTGGGAAAGAAAGGATTCGTAGGATTGTGTTCCCAGACTACAGGAGCGTCATGCTGATGTCCCGTGTTGAAATGACAGCGGCTCATACTCTTACTCTGTCTGTGCGGGGTCAGCTCCTCCTCTACTCAGATCTTTGTGGTCAGATAGCCTTTGTGGATGCTCCCTCTGGGTGTCAGCATGGGTAGGCCTCGGCATGAGAGCAGGGTTGCAGACTGTGGGATCCACATCCCATCTCCAGTCTCGTGGCTTTGTTTACAGACTTGTGCAGATAACTTTGGCCATTCTCAGCCCCTACCGGGGTCAGTCTCTCCAATGGCAAAGGGGAGAGGATTATCTGTGTCCTGGTCACAGGCATAGTGAAGACCACCTATTGAGTTCCCTGTGGGAACATCAGACAGAGGACTGCTTCCAAGGGCTGACTCTTTAGATATTGGGAAGAAGGTCCATGCAAGACATGAAAGTTAAGTTCGATACTGTTCTGTTAAAATTAAAGGCATCAAGGCAGTCTGGGCTGTGTGGTACTTAAGCATTCCTCAGCACCCGAAGCACTAGTCCTGTCCCCAGCTGGACTGACCATCACTTAAATTGATTCTATCTAATCACCCAGAATAATTGAGTCATTGGCCCTCCCTATGAGTTCTCATAGACACCTCTGGGAAACTTACAGACATTCCAGACTAGCTCAAACTGGTAGAGTAGGTCACTCCAGCCTACATAAAGTGTAATGCCCAGGAACCTGCTGTAAATGGACTGCTTTCCACATGCCCCTCCCCCCCAAGAGGAACATTCAACTCCCTTGGTTGTTCACAGTGGTTGTTTTGTTTTTTAAGCTCCTTGTCAAGAGGTCAATATCAAAACAAAATAAAGACCTTGAGAGGCATTTCAGCAAGAATGGATGTGTATGTTTTTAGAAAGCAAATTCCAAATCTATTTCCTTCTGGTCCTCAAAACCCATGTATTATAGCAGTGCTTTTTATCCTAACCATGTCAGTGATGTAAGTAGCTGGCGGAAGAGGCGGCTCACAGACCACCAGGAGAGACAGGCGGAAGATGTGAGTCTGCAGGCAGTAGCTCTCACCAAGTGACTGCCTGCTACTGCTATGGGAGCAGCTTGTGCGCCTGCATTTTCAGAGTCTGGTCTCCTTGTTTGCTTTTGATTAAATGTCCCTGCAATATTGTCATAGAAGTGATCTTAAGATAGAAAATGTCCAACAGGAAATAGAGACATTGAGTCCACTGCTTGTAAGTTCTCCAAGTCAGTGTTGGCTGATGATTGACTCTCATTCTCAGGGTTAGGCCAGAGGCTTTTGATGCCTGGAGTCCCACTGTGAGCCACATCAAACCTCCGGAGATCTTTCTATTACCTAACGGGGACTGAACTCACTTGCTGTATTGACCTGACCCATGTGACAATGATACAAGTGCTCTGTTGACTGCCCCTGGAGATGTGAGGTGTCCTTGTAGCTAAAGCTAACTGAACTAACCACGTTTAGGAGCAAGTAGGGGCACGATTAGACATTTCTCTTGAGAATTGCCTTCACGAGCCTGTCCTTTTGTTGCTTCTTGTTTTCTGGCTCACATGGTTCCTTGTGACATTTTTAACAAGTCAGAATAAAGAATATGCAAAAGAATTGCCACAGACAAGAGGGATTCGAAAGAGCCAAAGACAGTCTTTTGTGGTCCATTCATTCTTAGGCACCGCCCATGGACCCCTGAAAAGGTGCTTTAGGCTTCAGAATGACAGATTCACTGGCTTGTCAATCTCTCAGCATTGGTCCATGGACAAAGAAGCCTTTGAGGGAAACCAAGAGTGCCCCTCAGAAATCCGAGGCTTGCTTGGAATGAGGGAGCAAACAGCTTCAGCTTGAAGCAAATCCTGGCCTCAGTAGCCTCCTCCAAGGAATTCCACCTCATCCTAGAGTTCAAGCATGCCTGTTGACATGCTGTCACTCGGAGAGTCTGCTTTTGTATTCAGATGGCTTGGGCATTGTCAAGGTGTGTCCAGTCAGCAGTGATGCCCTCAGAGGCTTCCTGCCTGTTTGTTTTGGGGTGCCTTTGGTGGATCTTAGCTTTGGTTAATTTTGGTTTTTCTCCACCTCTATGTGCCTCCTGCTCCCCTCTCTCTTATGCCTGGACCCTGGTCAGAAGAGTTCCTACTAACCATTGCAGACCTCCAAAATTCAGCCCGGCGGGTCTCATTACACACATGCAGCAGAGCCACAGAGGCCCGCACACTGCTGGGAGCACTGGTGACCTGAGAGCAGCGTCCATTTCCAGTTTGTGCACATTCTCCATCAGTGGTGAGCACAGATGAGTTGCTGGAGTCCCGCCAGGAGGGCCTTCCTCACAGGTAGACCCTCAAACCAAAAGAAGCCCTGCCAAGCAGGCTCACTAGCCAGCCCTGTGTGTGTTAATCACAGACCCTGGCTTCAGGGCAGAGGAATGGGTTCATTCATTCTGATGCTTGGGACCTTCTGCTTGATTCCATAAGATCAACTGCCCAACGCCATGCAAGCACGTGTACTCACACACACACACACACACACACATACACGCACGCACGCGCGAGCACACACACACCACACACTCATGTGTGGTACTCTTGTATCCCACTTAGGTAGTTAAGTCCTGAAAACTAAGTTTGCTTCTTTCTGTATTAAAAGTACAATCGGCTTGTAGTTAGCATGTGTACCCCTGCCTCCAATGGAACCAGGAAGACAGAAGATGGCTGCAGACAGAATATGCCTGCTGCTGATGTCCTAGCTGAGTTCAAGTAGAGGTTCAAATGCATGAGGACTTGGTGACTGTTTCACAGGAAGTTTGCCAGGGATTGAGCTGAAGATTTTGTTTTTGTGAGAACAAAGTGAAGTTGTGCGTTGAAGAGCAGTTTGGGGCCTATATATAGGGGCCCAGGGCCTGCTGGGATGGGGTTTACACTCGGGCTGTCCTTTTGCCCTTCCACTGAACTCTCTTCATTTCAGCCATGAGCAAACAGTCAGGGCCTGAACTAACAACCCTGCAGTCCTCCGAAGCACGGCTCGCTTACAGTACCGAACAAAGGGAGGGAGGGCCGCGTGGGCCGGCCCGGGCCGTGGAATGCAGCTTCAGGGTTCTGCTCCATAAATTTAACCAGCACGACGAAAAGAAGATAATATGAGCTTTCGTGATGATCTGAAAGGGGGAGGCTCTGTGTCCCATTGATTGCGGTCTGGCCCGTTGCCAGGCCCAAGCCTGACCGACAGTTGAACCATATCGTTAAGGCGTGTAATACAGCTCGAGTCTTGTACTGCCGCCAATGAGTACATATCCACAGGGCAAAAGTTTATAAAGAGTTGAGGCCGTCCTGCTTAACCCTCTCACACGGCATGTAATAGAGCCAGCTGCCATTCAGAACCTGCCCATCCGAGGTCACACAGGGAAGCCCGAGTGCTTCCTTTCTCAAACAGCATCTCAGGTCTGGGGAGAGGGCAGGAGAGCCACTGTGAGGGGGTCACAGTGCTGGAATGCTCCCCTCTGGAGCGGCTAAGCAGTCTGCCTCCATCCCTCCCCCGTCCCCCAGCCCAGAAACGGGACACCACAGTGCTTTCTTCCGCGTGGCTCTCTGTTTGCAGTATAATGTTGCTGAAGGAAACAGGGCTGACACAACAGGAAACCTAGCCGTCTCCGAGGAGGCTGTGCTGCTGGCAGAGTGGTGGATGCCGGGATGCCGATGCCATATCTTTTCAAAGCATTGCTGAGGCTAGGGATGGACCCTGAACACCCTCCCCCCATACTGCCCCACACTCAGGGCTGTGAACTGTCAACGACTTCTCTCTCTCTGACTCTTTGAGGCCTGGAAGTCTCCATGCTGATCAGAGCAGGTGGAAGTCTGCCTGGTGGAATGGCCTCAAAAGAACTCTGTCCCCCGACCGGGAAGGGCACAGGGAGGTAGATATAGCAGCAAGGCCCAGGCAGCCGAGTTCTCAGAAGGAGTAGTGAATTGAGCAGATGAGCAACTGCATTCATGGAGCCAGAAAGGGGGGCAACCTGCACTCGGCGGGCCTGAGAGGGAAAGTGCTTTGGGATAGCCTCATCCTGTCTGTGAGCCCAAGTGGGGACCTTGCCCATGCTTGTGTCTCTGTCCTTTCCAGAGCACAGAGGGACCCTGGCCTTTTGTGGCTCATGCCCAGAAACCAGGTCACCAGGCTCTGTGCCCCGGAGCTGTGGCACTCCCTTCCACACCCAGAATCTGCCCATCCCAGAAAGCAGCAGTGACACTCCCTGGCTCCTGCCTTATTTCTACTCTGCCTTCCAGAAGATCATCTTTATCTGCTCGTCACCTGGGAGCTCCAGCTGCTACACAGCTGGCACAGGAAGCCTCTGCCAGCTCCCTTCACAGGATGCCCAGTCAGATGTGCTCGGCATGCTGTGACCTCCTCGGGAGGCCAGGGGATTTCTGTTTATTTTGGTGCTGTGGGCTGAATGAAAAGGCTTTAAAGGTAGAAGAGATGTAGTGGCCAGTCAGCCTAAGATTTTTGGCTCCTTTGTCAGCCATGCTGCCACTGTCAAGGTGCTCTGAAGGCCTCAGGAGGATCTGGCAGTGACTCCAGGATGGAGGGCGCTGTCATCTGGACCCCATTACGCAGTTTGCTAACTCTAAACTGCATATGTCTCTTCGTCGTGCATGTGAGGCCAAACTGTGTGAAGAAATTCTTCTGCTCTCTGGATTTCTTTGGTTCTGTTTAATAATCACTGGAGATACCGTGAGTTAGCCAGAGGCTAACTAGGGTTTATAGACATTCTTATCTGCAAAATCTGCAGTCAGAACACCAGAAAGTCCTCAATGGTTTATGTGCCACATAGAGGGATGCTCGGCCCAGCCCCCTGGTCTGAGCAGGCCTTTGGAAAGGGAGCCGCAGAGAGCTGCGACCGAAGGCTCGCTCCTGACCTCCAATGTGACTCACCCTTTGTCACAGCAGAGCTTGTCTGGGCCTCTCCCTCCTCCAAGAAACTTGGTCACTGGACAGCCACATGCTTGCTCTCACTCTCTGCTGTCTGTGCCTGGGTCGAGGAAGAAAAAGGAACCCTTGGTTTCCGGGAGAGGTGGGAGCAGAACTTTTGTGTTGCTTGGTAGGAATCATAGGAGGTACGGTGGCACCTGCCTCTCCCTCACTGAGGGAGGCCTGGGCAGGAGGGCAGGGTCCACCTCTGCCTTGCTCACAAGCCTATGTGCCCGTGCACAGGGAACCAATTACACAGGCACATGCTGGGTGTGAGCAGTGGTTGGCACCAGATCTGGGAGATTTTTCTTACTGCCCCATCTGTCTGGCAGGGTCTAGCATCTAACCCCCGTCTCTCTGGCTCCTAACACGTTTTTAACACAGTTTGCATGTGTGCTGTTTTTCCAGGCCTTGTGAGACAACCCTCACCCCTCCCCCAGGCCAACAATCCAAATGAACTCAGTCTTACTGGCTCTTGTCCCCTAAGAGGACAGGCGCTGGGCTGGTTTGGTGTCAACCCTGACCCAGGGGTGCATCTGATCTTTACGAAACCTCAAAATATACCTAGGATGTCCCAAGCCCTTATCTTTCGGTTTGATCTCTTTCCACCTGGACCATCAATTCTGCTTTCAAAGGCGGCCTGGGGAGCGAAGAGCGTTTCAAAGTGAGGTGGATTTGGTCTCTGAACCAGGTTGTCTTCTGGCTCGTGCTCTGCCCTGATGATGAGAATCGGAAGGGACAGCCATAAGCCCCTTCAGTCTGGTGGATCTGCAGCTGGAGAGCCTCAAAACCAGTTCCAGCTGTCACTTTTCCCTTTGCTGATGGGTTGAGACTGGGGCATGCTGGGAGGCAAGCTGCACACGTTCTTACCCATTCTTATAGTGTACATGTGCAGTGGGTGTCTTACCTGGGGAACCCCTTAACAACTGTGTCATCCGGACCTGCCCCACTCCCTCACCCCCACCCCCCATTGGGCCTGCCAGCACCTCCAGCACCTGTATCAGAGTGCATTACTCTGAGCTTGCAGTGCTACAAAAAGTAAGTTCATTCTTGAGCCACGGAGGAGTCCTGCAGGCAACTGCAGCTCGGGGAAGTCTCATCCATGGCCCTCCTCACTGTGTCCAGGGGAAGGCAGGACCTGGCCAGGCTGTGGGAGGAGAAGTGACGGTCACTCCCTTTTGAATGCCCCTTCTCCAGAAGAAAGCCATTCAGCAACCCCTTCCCCTCCTCACGTAGCCCACATGCTGTAGAGTTATTCCCATGGAAACCTAGACTCATCTGTGGTTTCATTGTGAGTGTGCTTCAGACATTTTGCTACTTGAGCTCAACTGCTTCCTGAGTCGATGTTTTTTTAAAAACATGGTTTTAGCGTTTAAGTAAAATAGCACACAATCTGTACATTGGCGTTTGGAGCACTGCTGGTTGAGTTAGCTCTTTGATCTCTGCAGCAAGCCATTGAGATGGGTGCTGTAATTCTCTCCCTTCCCCCATGTCTCAAGAGAGTGAGCAGAACTCAGTGTAGCCAATCTATGGTTAATAGTCACCAAATAGCTACTAATATAACCCTACCAGACACCTCCCTGGATGTCTGCATGTACACATGTATAGGCACACAAATATGTGCATATATATATGAATGTCTCATAAAATGGGTGTGTGTACATGCATGTGTGTTGGTGGAGGCTCGAGCATCCTAACTAAGCCTGGCTCTACTACCAAGCTGTGCCTGTAGCCCCAAGTACAAACATTGATGTCTCGCCTAAAAACAACTTTACATTCCAAAAGCAAGTTGTTTTGAACATTCATGTAATATATTGCAAATATTCCATAACACACTTGCCTTGATTGAAGCTTGTCACATTCCAAATGTCATCTGTAACCTTCCTCTCAAGGCTGTCCTCAGGATGAATTTTTAAGAGCTTGATTGCTGAGTTAAAGTGTCGCGTTTTCTGTAGAGACACATTACTAATTGCTTCCTAGGAAGGTGAGGCAGTTTGTGCTAGACCCATGGCCTGAAGTGGAGCCATTTCTCCAGCCCTCTGCCTGCTCATTTACTCAGAGCAGGAGCCACAGCTTTTATGGGGTAGCTCCTGTGCCTGACACCATAGGGAGAAGCAGGCTTCATCTTTTAAGCCTGCCAGTCAGAGCAAATGTCTCAATGCTGCTGTTGCCCACACTTCTCTGAGTTATCGGTGTTGAGTCACCTCCTGTATTTCTGTTGGCTATTTCCATTTCTCCATTTGGGAATTATTTTCATAATCTCTATCCCAATCCTTTTAAAACACCTTGGAGTGGCTCCGCTGGCAGAATGGGTACCTAGTCTGGACAGAGCCCCACATTTGAGCCCCCAACACCGCAGAAGTCAGGCACTGTGCACACTCGGGAGATGGAGGCAGGAGGATCAGAAATTGAAGGTCATCTTCGCAACACAGCAAGTTTGAGGCCAACCCAGGCTACATGAGACCTTGTCTTGAAGAAAGGGGAGAGGGCAGATATTTGGGAGACGTTTAAAGGAGCTGTTAGAATGAAATAGTGTTTTCTCAAGAAAAGATGAGAAGCAAACCATGAAGTCAAGAATCCCCTCCTCTGTAGTGTGCTTGCTGTGGTTTTCTCCACCTTCCCAGCGGTAGCCATGCGTCAGCCCCTGTCAATGTAAGTGCATGTCCTCCTTCTAGATGTTGATAACATGCAGCTTAGCTACTGGCAGGTCCTTCCCATGTGCCTTGGAGTCTATGTCATGACTGTGAGAGCATGTTGTCACTCTGCCTGCAGTAACACCAGTTGCTGCAGCTCTAAAAAAGTTAGTGCCGGCAGATGTTTGGTTGTGTGGGGTGTGACCTGTTGACTGGTTTTGTTTTGTTTTGTTTTTTATCTTGTTATTTGTTGCCTTCTATTCTTAAGTATCTGTTTACAACCTGTTCCTTCTGGCCTTAAAGCAGGCTCCTGCTTGATGCCAGGCCTTCCCAAAAAGCTGTAACATGCCATTCCAACCCTCCATAGTGCACAGCACTCCCACTGGCTCCTGCACTCACTCATCCGATACAAGGTCTGGACGACGTCTATAGTCATCAAGATTGTAGACTGTGAGGTGCTGTGTGACCCACACACATCTACTCACCCCAGATAGGAAGTACACGACAGACCAGTGAGTTTTATTGGCATTACTCATTACTTACAGGAGCAGAAAAGGCTCAAAAACAGCTTTGTCACCAAAATCCAGCCCAGAAGAGAGGCTGAGGACCTAGAGTGCATTGCACATCTTGCAAGCAACTCAGTAGACTGGAGGGTGTCCTTTCCAACTCAGTAGACTGGAGGGTGTCCTTTCCAACTCAGTAGACTGGAGGGTGTCCTTTCCAACTCAGTAGACTGGAGGGTGTCCTTTCCAGCTCAATAGACTGGAGGGTGTCCTTTCCAACTCAATAGATTGGAGGTTGTCCTTTTCAGGTGGCCCAGTAGGGTTCTGTTGCTTCTAGACTTTTAGGCTGGCCTCAGAGGCTTATTTGTGACTTGGCTTGTCTAAGATTGACTCTTCCACAGTCTTTACTGTTTACTCTTGGGGAGGGAGGGACCTAGTGAATCTGGTGAATTTTAGGGAGTTCCTGAAGCTATTTTTAATTGCTTACCTTCTTGTTTGTTTGTTTGTTTGTCTTGTTTTTGAGACAGGGTTTCTCTGTATTGCTTTGGAGGCTGTCCTGGCACTCACTCTGTAGACCAGGCTGGCCTTGAACTCACAGAGATCCTCCTGCCTCTGCCTCCTGAGTGCTGGAATTAAAGGCGTGTGCCACCAATGCCCAGCAACTTACCTTCTATTTTAAGAAGCTTTCCTTTAAGATGAGTTGTTTCAGGAAACCATTACACAACGTGGAACTAGAGAGCTGGCTTAGAAGTTAACAGCACTTGATGCTCTTGCCTAGGACCCGGCTTTAGTTCTTAGCACCTACATGGTAGCTCACTGCCAACATAGCTCCAGTTCTAGAGTACCTGACACCCTCCTCTGACCTCTGTGGGTCCCAGCATCCATGCAGTATACTACACACATGCAGGCAAAATGCACACATATAAGAAAGTAAATAAATATTTAAGAAGAATGTAGATGTTGGGTACTGGGGAGATGGCTCTGTTGGTGATGAGCGTGACCTGAGTTCAGATCCCTAGGGCCAATGTAAAAGCTACATGCAGCATCTACACCTGCAAGAAGGGGTGGGAGGAGGGGGGAACCATAGTCCATTCTGCAGATCCGGCTCTCTGGCCTGCCTCTGTCTGGTTTGTGCATGTGAAAAACTGGCAGGTCGTGAGGGAATGACTGCTCTGCCCTTTCTTTAGTCCTTGGTGGTTAAAGTAAATACAGGCTTTCACGTCAAGGTGACTCATTTGAGAGGTTGGCTCTCCATACATTAAAATGGCTGGGCAGCACATAATTAACAGACAGCTTGACCATTTTATCACCAAATAAAGAATGTTCTCTGTCACAGGTGGAACATCCTGGTCCCAAGCAGAAATGAGCCCCTTGTAGGGTGTGGCCAAGATGCCAGCGTTGTTCTATTTCCTTCCTGTCTAGAAAGGACTGCTGAACCCGGTCAGACACCTGGCTGTCCTTCACCTCTTCTGCACGAGCTCAGGCCTGGCCCTCAGAACAAAGAGAGGGGTCTTCTTTGGTATGAAAAACTAGGAGAGTCTTGAGGACATTGAACTGATGGACCAGAACCAGGCAGACACAAGTTCCAAGATAGAGTGTGCCATCTCTGCTTTTGGATGGTATGACTGGCTGGAGATGGCCTTGGTTCTGTGAGAGCTCAGCCATAGGAGAAGTCTAGGATCAACAGTAAGAAACCCAGCTGATGAGGAAGGACAGGGGACGGGAGGTAACTGGTTGTCTCTTAAGATCAAAAGAATCTAAAGCTTGGGCTGATATTGCATGAGCCATGTAAGGAAGTGACTCTGAAGAGGCTCTCCTTGATGTTGATTAAGTTCAGAGACTTGATCATTGAGTCAGACATTTCCCAGCCATTGACCATCTGAGTGTCAAGATATCATTGACTTCCTATGAGGAGCTGGACCCAGAGTGGCTGCCAGGCTTCCAAGCCTTTCTTTTCCCCCCTTGTTGGAAAAATGCAGACATTGCATGGTTCCTCAAAGCTTCCAGTTACCCTCTGGGAGCATGTGACCTGGGTCAGGTGCTTCCTCCTGTCTCCCACAGTGGAATTTCCAGCATTCCTATGCTCCAGGGGTTCCTGGGTCATTACCAACTCCCAGCCTTCTCCTTGCTCAAGCTCCAGAGGCTCTGCTATCACTCAGCCCTCCTGTACCAGCTCCTACAGTTCAGGGCTGTGAATTCATGTCAGGTGTGCCTGGGCTGGAAGGAGGTGTACCTGAAACCTTCCTTTCTCCCTCTGCTCCCTACAGGTCAGCAAGGCCTGAAGCCTAGGGGGCTGGGGGCCTGGAGGGCTTCCATTCCTTCCCAGTTCTTTTTTTTTTCCCACTGTCCCTTCTCTTTTCCTCCTGCCCCTGCCTTCCACTCTCTCCCTTCTGTTTGACAGGCAGGAAAAGGATGTGAGAAGCCAGAGGCTGAGCAAGCAGGTAGTCCTGACACAGTAAGCAAACCACCAGCAAGGGCTCTGAAGCTGCTTGGTTTTGGTCCTGAAGGAGACTCTGGGGCAAGGGCCTCCAGAGCAGCAATGGCTGTAGAGGGAGAGATTTTATTGCAAACTGCATTTGGAGAAAGTGATTTGCCATTGGTATACCCTTGGCTGTGGTGAATTTTCCTAAAGGTGGTACTCTGAGGTTATTTCAACTCTAAGAAGTGTATATCTGTTATAATTGATTGAATGTTAGGTGATTAGCACTGCTTCTTTACAAACATTATTTCAGGAGATTAATATTTGAATATTTGAAAATATTCTTGTGTCCAGCAGCATCCAACATGGTTCTTAGGAGTCTCTCTTACAGGGAGTCATGTCACAGCCCCCCCGCTCCACCTCCATTAGAGCTTGTCACAATGAAACTATAAATATTATACATTTTTGCATTGGGGTGAGTTTTGTTTTGGGTTTGGTCTTGTTGTTTTTCAAGACAGGGTTTCTCTGTGTAGCCCTGGCTGAACTCATTCTGTAGACCAGGCTAGCCTCTAACTCAGAAATCCTTCTGCCTCTGCCTCTGCCTCCTAGGTGCTGGGAATAAAGAGGTGGACAAGAATTTGTGGCTTTGCTTTTGAGACAGGGTTTCTCTGTGTAGCATGGCTGTGCCAGAACTTACTCTGTAGACCAGGCTGGCCTTGAACTCAGAAATCTGCTTGCCTCTGCCTCACAAGTCCTGGAATTGAAGGGCTGGGCCACCACTGGCCAGCAAGGTTTTGGGTTTCTTGAGGCAAAGACTCACACTGTAGGTCAGGCTGGCTTGGAACTCATTATGCAGCCCAAGATGACTTCAAACTTGATAATCCAGCTGCCTTAGCCTTCAACTGCTGGGATTAAAGGTGAACGCCACTATGCCCAGCCACACTTAGGAATTTTAAGTTGACTTCTTTGTTCTAAGGAAGTGTAGGAAGGTGCTAGACAGTTAATTTTATGAGTCCTACTATGTGCTCTGTGTGTGCCATTTCATGTCAGTGTTATCAACCAAGTGCTTGGCTGGGGTAGCATTCTGTCTGTCCCTGCCAGTGTTGTTCTTCTCTGTACCCCCTTGATCTCAACAGATCAACTTTTAGGGGATACTTTTTTCCATTTGATTTTTCACCTTATGTAGCCATTTGTCAGAAATGGTCTGAAAATCAGCTTTTTATCACTAGCCTTACAGACTCAGCTTTGGGCCATGCAAACAGTCCTGGAGTTAGCGTTAGAGTGGCATGCTTGCAAGGCATGTGAGTCTGGTAAGCGCTGGACTCTGGCTTGGTGTCACTAGAAGAACACAAAGCCTTAGGTTGTGAAGTGCCCCTTCCTGTAATGGTCCTGAGAGTTGCGTGTCACTTTCAAAGTAAAGCAACCCCAGAATGCAGGCAGATTTATGACATTTGGGGAACCTTTTCCAGGGCTCCCAGCTGTGCTGATTCGAGATAAAGTGAGCCTTCTCGGCCCTCCACAGCCAGCTGAATTAAACAGATAGTCTCACCCTCAGGCAGATGACCAAGAAAAAAGTCTGAGTATCTTTGTCCTCAAGTTGAAGTCCCAGTAGCACATCTACTGGCATTAGTCCTGCCAGCTGTCACGGTCACAGTGTCATGGGGTCCCCAAATGCATGTGATTACAGAGAGCCTTGACCCCTATAAACAAGTTAGGTGTGAACCCCCAGTGATGGGTGCAAACCAGTCCAGGAAATCACCCCTGCTGGACTGCTAAAACCTAACAATATAAGTAGGATTTCTATGCTCCCTTGAGTCAACATCTCCCCCATTTTTAGTGGCAATGGTATGGATGGGACTTTGTGTGCTGCCTTGAGAGCTCCAGGGAGGGGGTGGAGCAGGAATGGAAAGCACTTCCATGGCCAGCTGTGAGCTCCCCTGGCCCATCTGGGCTAGGGCCCCCTTCTGTGCCTTGGGTGCTGCTCTGTGCACTGTGTTGTGTAGCCCAGCCTCCACTCTGAACACCACACACTTAGTGACTGGCATACTACCAGTAACAGCCCTACTGTCAGCTTCATTTTAATCCTTGTTACATGTATTAATTTTCACACTCATGTAGTGTCGTCTCTCAGCATACCATACACTGAGTAGAGTGAGGGATTTATGTTCAGGAGAAGCATTTTCCTTGTAGTCTTTGGAAATGGACTCATGGGAAGAGAGGAGAGAGCCGCAGTCAGAGGTCTTCTGGACCCCAGACGCTGCACTGCGGTAAGCACCAGAGTGTGCTTTAACCAGACCGGGCTCTCCAGTGTAGGCAGTGCTGTTCAGGTGCACTGTTTGGTTCTGTTCCGAGCAACGGCAAAAGTTTGACAGAGCCATTCAGCCAAGACCCCTGATACCTTGTAGCTGTTACCCGTCAGTGTTTGAGAATCTGGGCCAACCTTCTTCTGTTCTCAGTCTAATTATTTGTGCTTAGTCAAGCACACTTCGTATCAGTTAGATAGTTAGGGAGAACAAAAATTGTGGGCCCATATATGTAATAAATGTAAGCATCATCCGTCACTGCACAGAAGTCAGCACGTACCACCCCAGTTAGATGGCAGCCCTCTGTTGAATAAACAACGACTGTGCATGGGCGTCACAGTCTAAGCACACACTCTGCTCACTTACTGATGGTTTGTGCATATCCATTGGTTGATAGACATTGATCATGACAGACTTCTCAACCAGCTATCAGCTTGCAGCATGCCGGGATGGACATACACAACCATCTGTCTCCAACTGGCAGAACTGTGACACAGTTACTCATGATATAAGCAGAGAACAAATCATGGCCTGGCCAACTGTTGACCTCAGGCTGAAAAGCAAGATCAACCAAGTGGAACTGGTTAGATCTGCCTGCCACCTTGTTTGGATTTACTATTGCTTCAAGACTGTGACACGGGTTCTTTTCGTTGCTCTGATCTTTGGTTTGGGGGGCCCACAGTGTCTGTCAGATAGTCCCCGCCAGATGAAGTGAGTCTTCATGGACAGCTCTCCCTGGGTGGGTATGTGCAGTGTATCAGCCACTGTGTGAGTAGCCCCTTCCCTGGGGGAAGAGGCATCCACGGTGTATTGCCGCCTCCTGACATTTTCATGGAGTTCAAAGCTCAAGTTCATTTGGTGCTGACATTTTGGATTAGCTGGTTGACTGGAAGGGCTGCTTCTTCCTATATGCTGTGAAATTTATAAACCACAGCAGCTGAGGGCTTAAAATGGCCGACAACCCCCAGCTGGGAGCAATTAAGTGCACCACAGACCTTTGGCTAAACAAAGGCTTGCAGAGGAGATGCTGCGCTGCGCACACTGATTGACTCTCGTTCTCAGTGTGGGTCAAGAAGCCGCACTGAGGTGAGTGAGGGGGTTTGCCGTTCCTGTTTAGTGTGGTACCAGACACTGACCATGACAGCGGTGAGTGGCACAACAGTTTCGATGTTGACCTTCATGCCCCAGCACCAGCGACAGGAGCCACACTACTGCACTGTGAACACCATTAGTCAGAATTCCCTGGGGACCCACCGCTGGTAGAATGGATGGCAGATAGAAAGGGAGCTAGCAGACTGCCTTACAGGCTGTGGTCCGCCAGTTACTCAGTCGGCTCCACTGTCCAAATCTGGAGGCCCCCTGGAGAGCTGCTGATCTTGAGACTGCATTGGTGTTGGCCACAGCGGGCTAGATGAGCTTACCAGAGAGAGCGGGGACAGCGGGCAAAACGCAAAGCTTCCTTCATCCATAGCCTATCATGTGGGCGGCCACCATTAGATGTGGGTCTTCCTTGTTCAAATAATCAGGTGAAGAAAATCCCTCCCAGGAGTGCCCAGCAGCTTGGGGTTTAGCTGACTCCCAGATGCAGCCGAGTTAACGGTCAGGACTAGCCAGCACAGGACGCCATTCTTTCATCTGAAAGGAGGAGATGGAGTGAGAAAGTGCTGAGGCAATTTTATACCCACTCAAGCAGCAGGCCAAAACCAGGCTGGCAAGATGACTCAGCAAGTAAGACGTTTGCTGCCCAAGCCTGACGACCTGAGCTTGATTTCTAGAACCCACAGTGAGACTCCCAACAATTGTCCTCTGACCTCCTCATATCCACTATGGCATGCCCCCCAATAAATAGATAATCAAATAAATAAATAATCAAATAAATAAATGAATAAAATTCAAATAGAGTCTAGGTCAGTATTCTCCGAGATACAACGTAAGTATAAATCAGTTTAATTTTGCTTTGTTTTCAGCTTTTGAGACAGGAACTCATGTAGTCCAAACAGGACCTGTAATTTGTTTTTAACTGAGGCTTGCCTTGAACTTCTGATCCTCCTGCCTTTGCTTCCTGAGTGCTGGGATTATACCATACTCCTGACTTTCATTTGTTTGTTTGTTTGTTTTGAGACAGGTTCTCATGTGAAAGTCAATTTAACATGTATGTCTTTTGTTACACTGGCCACACAGCTCATGCTCAGCAACCATGTGACCAGTGACAGCATATTAGACAGTGCTGTCTACCCAGTACCAAGCATTGGAAGAGGTGTAGCTAGCGAGTGTCTCATAACCGCCTCATGGCAGGAGTGTAAAATGTTTTTGCCCCTTTAAAAGTAGCTCAAATTCTCCTCTTAGCCAAATTTTTATATCCTGAAATGTGGCAGAAAGTGTGTGTGCATGTATGCATTTGTGTGTACCCAAATCCAAAGGTCATCAGGAGACATGCACACGCATGTTCACAGCCACATCACCTATAATAGCAAAACCTTACCGGTCTCACTTATGTCATAGGCATTCGCACCATAGAGTATTAGTAAACAGGCAGAAGTGAATTCCGTCTGCCTACAGAAAGGACTGAGTTCTCTCCATAGGTCCAACGTGATTAGGAACTACAGACAGCACTAGTGTGCCAGAACATGCTCTGAGGAGAGGGAAAAGCATGGGCATTAGACATGAGATTCAGACCTGGGCTGTGCCAAGGAGAGAAGGAATGCATCTGCATGCAGAAGTCACCCAGGCTGTGGCCAGCAGCAAGGCTGTGTGTTGCATTTGTTCAAATAAAGAGAAGGTCAGTGATGGTGGCAGGCCCTGAACAGAGCAGGAGGAAGCCATCCTATTGGTGGCCCTTTGGAACACCGAATAGTGCTTAACAGTCAGTCTTACTAAACCAAGTCACAGAGCAAGAACAAATGTAGGATTGCTGTTGTCTGTGGATGCACTTGTTTGTAAGGGTGATTTGAGTTCATGGTGTGTGTGTGTGTGTGTACACATGTGTGTGATTGTATGTATGTATTTTTAGATCCTTGTGTAATGATAAATCTGACTCTACTGATATATTTTGTACACGATTTTATTTTTTGTTGTTGTTTGGATAGTTTTGGTTTTAGTGTTTTGGGTTTTCATTTGTTTTTTGTCTCTCTAAGTAAGTCTGGCTGGCTTCAATCTTGCAGCCATCTTCATCTCTGCTTCCCAGACACTGTGATTACATGTGTGTGATGTGTGTATCACCACACACACCATGACTATGAGAACAGTTCTACCACACAGTGGTTCCTTTTCCCCGGTGAAGTTCACTTTATAACCTGTCTGCCAGCTCCTGGGTTTGGAAACATTTCCTTATGGTCATTTTGTTGTTGTTGTTGTCTTTTTTTTTTTTTAACTCTTAAGTAAGTTTGGGTCCAGATTTGTTCTCACGATGATTCTAACCACTATCCACCAACACCTGCTTACAACCAACCAATTTGAGCATGAGAACTTGAAATTTTAGTTATGTTTCAGAGAAGAAAAACTAGCTTTATTTAGTCACTGATAGAACATTGTGGAAGGATGAGGAAGAATGTCTTTACTCTGCCTTTCTGCCTCACAAATCATCCCTCTGTGAGGGAAGCCCTCATGTATAGAGCTGTGTCCTCCCTTTGAGGTAAGGCTATCATGGGGGCTATGATTTTTTTCCCTGTATATCATGTGACAGAAAATGATCCTCAGCCATCGCAGTGTGCTTCTCCAGCCCTAGCACTAAGCATTGAGTCCAGTGTGGCCCTTGGTGTTTGGTAGACTACCAAGAGGGGACCGTAAAAATTGGGGCAGTTTGCTGTCTGCAGGGAAGACAGGAGATGACCATAACACATGGTAAGGGCAGATCACAAAGGAGCTGCTCTCCCTGCTCATTCTGGATGTCTCTGTGGGTTTGTAGTTTGTAGGCTAGAAGATAATAAATCAGAAGTAGAGATCTAGTTTGAGGAAGGCTCTAGTGGAGGCCATCGAGTCAAGGGATTACTGTATGCACTTAAACTTTTTGGTAACACGATGCCTGTTTTCTTCCATTCTGAGTTGGCTCCTGTTGATGTGATCCGTGGCTGCTAGGAGCAGGGGCTGCCACCTTTCTCTGGCTTGCCAGACTTCCTTAGCCTCTGCAGTCGGCTTCCCCTTCACCCCAGTGTTAGGCACCAAGGAAAAGCTGGTCTCACATCTAGTGAACTAGACAGAGGCGCCCTGAACCTTTCTCTTACAAAGACGTGATTCTACTAGTTCACCTTGTGCCTGATGATCGTTGGCTTTTGAATCTCAGAACCTCATCTTTGCTTCGTAGCTCATGAAATCCTCAAGCTGTTTCCCACCTACAAAACACCTGAGATCCTCTTGTGTCACTGCAGGCAGCCAAGTGCTGCTGAGACAAAACGCCTTTTCTTGTGGCATGTGCTGTTCACATGGAGGCAGTAAATACACAAATATCCCAGTGCAGGGATGTGTGTTGAACAGATGACTGGTTTGCTCTAAGTTATGTTTCCAGAAGGGGCCATTCTCATTGAGATAGCGGGAAATTGGCGTTCGGGAGGATAAGGCAGGGCAGCCAGTTCAAGACCAGCCAGAGCTGTATAGTAAGCTCAGGTCCAGCACGGGCTACAACACAGTGAGACCCTGTCTCAAAGCAGATACATCCAAAGGCCATTTGTTAGGAGCAGTGGAGAGGTGGAAATAGTGTGAAGTATATGTCATAGGTAGCCCACAGGTATCTCTGCAAGCTGGGAGGCAGTGTGACAGGAAAATCGAGTCTTAACTGAAAGGAGATAGGAAATTGGCTTCACCATCTGCCTCTTGGAAGGACCTTTGGTCTTCTGCTTGGCAGCCTGTGGCCCTTTCACAAGCCTCTCAGGCAAAAGAACCATGGGAATGCCTTGGGGAAGACGTGTTATTGGTCTGTCTAGACAGTAAAATGACAACAGTTGTCTTTGCAGGCCAGGAGACTAGAACAGGCCACTGGAGAACTCCACCACTTCCTTGCTGGGGACCCCTTGTATATGGTGATCTGCTAGCATCTGTAGATGAGCAGTTATAAAGTCCCTCTCTCAGTGGACTCACAGTATCTGCCTCCATCCACTACCATCCCTGCTTTCGGGGAGAACTCTAGAATGAGAGCCATCGGTAGGTCTAAAGCTGGAAGGAGGCTTGAGGATAAGAACAGTGGGAATATATGTAAATATGTGCTGTAAATGAAGCTAACCCATTACCCAGTCCTTCAGTGAAAGCCACTGCATCCTCCCACAAGTCTCCATAGCATTCCTGAAAAACACAGCTACAAGGATGTGAGGTGCCCTCATAACTAAATATTTGAGGAATATTTGAGACTTGTCTGGGGTGGGAGACCTGGCTTCCTAACAGCTGTCAGCCACCACCACCACCCCCCCAACCTCATGGCACCTTCTGGATCCAGAGCTTGGTGCACTCAGCCTGACCTGGGTTCAGAAACACTTGCAATGATCTTAGCAATGCAGATACCCTGTGCCCAGTTCCAGACTGCTGCTTTCTTCCAGGGTCCTACCCCGACTCGCCCTGCAGGACACTGCTCCCCAGTCAGCCCGTCTCCACTCCCACCAGTACGTGGCTCTAAAGTGCTGACTCAGGGTGGCTGCCTGCTCCTCTCTCTGAGGTGTGTCTACAGAGGCATGTTTTGCTTCAGTGGGTTCCAGGAACAAATAATAAAAAGTACAGCAAGTACAAGGCCGAGGACAGACCCGGTACACTCTTATCAGTCATCTGAAGTATGCGCCGCCTTTCCAAGACAAATATGGACTCCTGTTTCTAGGAAAACACCAAAAAGTATTTATCAATTACCCTGTCTATGGCTTGTGGAAAAAGACAACAGCAGCCGACCCTGAAAGCCATAGCAAAGCAGATTCCTCTGGGCAACCAACAGCCAAGTTGCTGCTGTGGCCTGGGACTGGTCCCTCACACAGCCACTGCATTCCTTACCCTTTACCCAAGATGCTGAGCTCACCCCTCAGGAGTCTGGCAGCATAGCAGGTTCACCCTGAAGCCCAGGCCCCTCAGCATTCCTCCTGATGGGCCGACCCAAAGAGATCCCTAGCAAACATAAGCCGGTGTGGTCCACCAGGAGGCCACTTATAACGACCTTAAGGAACCACAATGATGGGCATCCTACGCTCTCCAGCACAAGCCCAATGAGTACCTTTTTATTTGATCTTCCTGCCAGCCCATTACACAGAAAGTGACATGGAGGCCAAGGAGGTCATGTGATTGAGCCAATAATCCTGTAGCCAAAGGATTGTGAGGCCCAGTCTGAATTCATAGTGGGTGTACTGTAGGCCACACAGCTCTACTGTAGCTTGCTCCTGTTTATAAGCAGTGCTTTTCCAAGTGAGGATGGAAAATTCTTTTAACCTTGACACTTAACCTCTTCCTTCCATTTGCTCCTCTAGGACCCAAGCCCAGAGGGTTCGGAAACCACGTTGCTGCACTGGTCCCCAAGGGCTGCTTCCTCGATATTCTGAGAGCCAGGCAGAAGGACAGGAGCAGCTCTTCAAGCTGACGGACAACATCCAAGATGAGTTGTGAGTAGGGGCTGGAGAAATAGGTCCACTGTGTTGCCTTCTCTGTCTGTCTTTGAGTTTGAGAAACTTCCCTGTGACCCAGGAGCTTCAGGCTGAAGAGGCTGAAGGATTGCTTGTCCTAAATGTCCAACGGTTGTCGATATGACTTCTTATAAGCTGCCTGCACTGGAGGGGGTGGCTCTCAGTCTGTTTCAGAGTGGACCTCACTGTGCCATCCCTGCAGCGTGAATCTCTCTGTAGACAGCTCCAAGAGAGGCCAGTGTGTGGTTATCAGAGATGCCTTTCCCATAAACAATTAACTTAAACTTTGCTATCCAGTGTTTGCTATAGAATGCTAGCAAAATGAACCACAAGCAAGTAGCAAACAATTACTCATCAAATGTTCTGGAAATGCAGTTATCTTGATTGTTTTGTCACTCTTTTAGTAACCGAGGCAGGACCTTGTCACGTTTTTAGCCACTGAGATTATTCTTAGCTGATGTGGCAGCCATGGCATGCTTTGACGATACTCTGTGGCAATCCTCGGAATGTAAAGTGCTCTGTGGCTTGACCAGATGTGAGAGCACTGCATTTGGGGCATAGCAACGTGCTAGTGTAACTTGTGTCTTCTAGGGTGAGGTGAGCTAGGGAGAATCTGAACACTGGTGTGGCCGGCTGGTGGAAGAGTTCAGGGAGAGATTGGCTCCTGGGATGGCCTTCAGTGTCATTGGTGGAGACGGTATCAGAGAGGCCTCAGGTCACATCTCATGTCTTGTTTGAATGGGGACATAGAAAGTGAAGTCCAGGATTTAGGAGATGAGATGTGGTGTCTCCTTAGATGTGGCCTGCCATGTGTCATGGGAGCATCTCTAGATAATACTGTATTTCCTCACTTGAGCCTGCTCTGCTACCTAACAACACGCTGTGGGCTGAGCGGCTTCACTAACAGAAACTTAGATCTTCATTTCTGAAGGCTGAGAGGGCTGAGACCCTCCTATATACCACACTGTTGATGGGACTTTGGGGCTCCAACTCAAAGGCTGAGAGCGTCATTTCTCAGCCAAGCAGGGCATAGTATAGACTACTAGAATGGCAGCCAATGATGGGTAGGGTGTTCCACACACCAGAGCAGTGCCTGGGGTTCAAATCACTCAATAAACTCAGATTGGAGAGCTGCAGTTCAACGTTTGTGTTAACCCATGTCCCACTTTCCAGTCACTGGGGATTTCTGGATGCTACCAAAGGTTAGGTATGGGTTGAGGGACGTAGCTAAGCTGATAGAGTGCTTGCCAGCATACACACAGAGTCTTAGGTTCCATCCCTAGCACTGCATAAACCAAAAGGCATGGCATTTGTACTCTGAAGGTGGAGGCATGGGGATCACAAGTTCAAAGCCATCCTCAGCCACCTTTCAAGGTCAGCCTGGGCTATAAGCATCCCTGTCTCAAAAAGGAGGGTAGGTTAAATAAAATTATAAATCCTTGTGTGTTATATTTTAAAATCTTTGCTAACCCACCTCTAGTTTAGCCAAACCATCCCTGGTCCATTACAACAAGATTTATTTGTGATAGAATGACATAAGACTAGAAAACACAGGGGAAAATTGTGTAGTCTAGTCACCATGGGACTGCTGTCCATGTGATATGCACACTGGGAAAGGGCCAGAGACCTGAGACTTGAAGTCAGGATGAAACCAGTGAAATCGATTTCACGAAATGCTTGAAGTTCATGTGATCTGGGCACAGTTACTGGCTGAATGAATTTTGACTTTGAAGATGAAAACCCTGTGTCTCCACCCATCTTGAGGGTGGAACCTGGCCAGTGGGTGGTGAGGGAGGCATGTGACCTCAGTCTTCCTGGGCATACAGGAGAGGTCAGCAGGGTCTGTGGTAGACGTGACTCGGAGTGTCCTCACTCACCAGCCTGTCCCCAGGGCAATGCAAGTGGTCCAGACATCTGTCTGCAGGAAGCTGGGTGCTCAGGAGAAGCTCGGGTGCCGACTTCTGCCTGACTTTTATCCTAGATTTGTAATTAAAAACATGTTTAAGGACCTCATTATTTGCATATTCCCTCAGAGTTAACCCGTTAAAAGGGTCTTTAATACCTTGCTCTACTGTTCTAACTAAATGTTTCCACATTTTTTTCCAGTTAGACTCACTGTTTTACTTCTGGAAAATATTGTGTAATTACTTCCTGATGGAGCAAAAACCCCACAAAGTCCCCAGCCCCACAGCAGCTTCAACTTTGATCTCCCACATCAAGTTGCATTTAGTTTTGTGGGTTTTTTCCATTTAATTAAACAGTATTGAGCAGATTGTCACTGACATCCGATTTGAGGTCTGGCAGGCCTCGTAGCAGGTTCATCAGCGGCACCTCTGTCACTCCTTCTCAGCCTTACTCCAGAACCTGGCTGGAGATGGGGGTCAGATGCTGCTTGTTCTGTATGATTAGCTTCTCTGAGCAGTGCCTAGTTGCGGCCAGCAGGCATAGTTAGTTGCCTTTCTGTTCTTTTGCTTTTTGTGAAATTCCTACTTCTAGTGGTTTGTCCAGGCTGCCCATTCAGATTGCAAGCCCAAGGGTGACCTTACCTTTCCACAGAAGCCCAGAAGCTGCCACAGCGCAGTCCTTGGGTTCTTTCAGCATTTAGATAGAAAGTAATGTTTAGGAGATTTGTTGTCTTAAACACAGACATATATAAAAAGAAAGCAAGACAGGCATGTAAGCCTCGGATTTTTCTCTTTGAGGGCTTGTCTCCTAGAGGCATGGGGGAGGGGGTCTTTTGAAGAAGAGAATCCTGCCGAAAGTAGCATGCTAAAATGCCACCTTTCTCTTGTGATGAAGCCAACTCATTTCCGTGAGTAGTAGAATCAAATAGAATTCAGAAAACAAATAATAGTGAACATCCCCTCCCTTTTCCCCTTTCTTTGCTGGGAATGGATCCCAGCATGGCCAGGTGGGTTCTGTGTCTCTCAGGCACAGCTGCAGCTCCAGCCTGCACTTTCTAAGCCAGGAACTAATCCATCAGGAATGTTTGACACCTGAGGACATGTGACAGGTCACCCAGCTGCTCAGACAAACGTCCTGAGGGAAGCACAGCCCCTGGCATCCCACAGCCAGTGTGGCACGCATGTGCCAATGCGTTCCTCCAGACCGAGCGTCCCCTCACTGCCACCTTCTGACCCTTGCCCAGTCCTGTGAGTCTCCCCGTGTGCCAGGCCAAGTACGAAGTGTGGTGTTCCTCAGCAAGTTCACGATCTATCAAGTCAGACAGAGCTGTTTGGGAGGAGAGGGATATATAGGAAAGGTGATAAAATGAGGGATTTTCACTACTATTTCACTTGCTACCCACTGCCTGGCACACAGGGTCTCTGTCCTAAAAGAAGTCTGAGGTGTGGTGCATCATGGCACCACTAGTGATTAGTTTTAAAGGGCCTCTCTGCTCTCCGAGTCAGCAACAGATCATGGACAGATGGAGTGTCCCTCCTCTGTCACCTATGAGTCTCTCCATCAGGGCATCTGTGGGCCAGCGCCAGTGAGGAGTGGCTGTAGGTGGAGAGTGTCCAGCCATGGCCTCCTGCTCTGTGGGCTTGGGGGGGGGGGTAACCAAGCCTGTAGAGAGCTGCCCTGCGGGTGCACAGGTGCAGAGAAAAGGAGGCAGGAAGGAATGGGTCAGGAGAGGGAAAAACCAAGAGGCCTCTGCTTTGCCCCCCAAGTTGACTTCTCACAGTGAGTGACAAGTTTGGGATCAGGATCAGCGGGTGAAGGGTCTGCTCGGGAGCCATTTGAATGAATCTGGTTTCCAGATTTGGTGTTGGAGGGGGTAGGAGATCAACTGTAATGACAGCAGTGGTGTTGATGGGACCCCAAATCTTGACCTTGAGCAATGGTTTGCAGGGGAAGCCTCGGCGAAGATGGGGAGGCGGCCCTGGGCCATTGCCCAGCTCTCTTTCCCTCAGCACTGCGCTTGGTTCTGACCTGCTTTTGGTTTGAGGACCTTAGAACAGGGAGTGCTGGGCTGCTGGGCCCAAAGTGCAGGCGTGACTGCTGTGCTGTGTTTGTCCCGCCCGTCGTGCATCCTCTCCATCGTGTGTTAACTGGAGGCCCTGGTAGGCAGCACCATCCCTGCAGGCCCAGCCCAGCTTTCCTTCGCTGTGTGGTCGGTCTGCCTTTCCAACGCCACCGTTCCTCCTCAGGGTTCCTAGCCTGCAAGGACCTGAGCCATGGCAGCCTCCTCCCAGAAGGGAGTTGGGTAGTGTGCTCAGGACCAGCCCGTGTGTCCTTGGGTGTCACTGAGTCCTCTGAAGGGCCTTGGTGAAGGATGGAGCAGTAATGGGAGGCTAGAGAGCCAGGCTCAGCTGCGTGTTGTAAGGTGTGTGCCTGCTGTCACCCTGCCTCCTGGCCACCTTTGGAGTCTCTCAGAGTCTGGGACAGCCTTCGTGGCTGAGCTCCTGGCCCTCCTGTGCTCCAGTACAAGGTCATTTCTGTGTTTACCTCATTTCCCATCCAGTTCCAGCTGGCCCTGTGCTGCTCCCTCTTCTTTCTGCCTCTCCATGTCCTCCCCTGCTCCCTTCGCCTCACTCAGTAATTCGGCCCCTGACTCTTGGAGTGTGGGACGTGAGGAGGCTGTGCTAAGCTGGCTGAGCACCGAGAGCCGCTGGGCGCTTCTAATTTTGGCAGTGAGTCTTTACAAGTCCACATGCTCGGCATTGCCAACCAGTTAAATGAGAACAGCAAACCCCAATTTTTATCATGGGAGCCATAATTACAATGACGATTAGAACAAGGTGGGTACTTAGCAAGTCCTCACGGGTGACTGACTCGGTGGCAGGTACTCAGGAAGTCATGTGGGTATACAGCGGACCACACCCAGGCTTAGCACGCCTCTGAGAGGCCAGGATGCTTAGCCCGGAAGCAGAGCAAATCCTTTGGCAGTGCTTTGGAAGGCCAAGGTACTGAAATGTCAGTAGTCAAGGGCTTGGGCATTTGGGGAAGCTTTGAGAGTAAGGATGGTATCTCAGGCTGGGGGAGCAAGAGAGTAAAGTGTGAGTAAAGAACTCCTCCCACACAGAGGAGAGTGAGGGCCAGCCATGCTTGGGTGTGATGGGAAAGCACCTGGTGGCCAGAAGGCAGGGCCTTCTTCCCTCAATGACTGCCCCTCTCTGAAGATTTTGTGCCTTGTGACCCTGAACCAAGGCTACCCTGGACCTGGATTCATGGCAGGACCAGGTGGAGCCTTGGCTCTGAGCAAACACAGTTTAAAAGCCCAAGGTTCACAGTCAGCCCTTAGTATGCTTGCCATCGCCCAGTGTGTCCTTGCTGTCCCCGATGCCCAGGTACACTGTGAAATGCCAGCATAAGATACAGGCGGCCACCAGGCTGGGAAGTTGGTCACTGTGGTTTCCATGGTGACCACGCCTGGCTCAGCAGCTGAGCAGAGAGGTATAACCTGCGAAAGTTTCCTCAGCAGTCTGTGAGCTCTGCCGAAAGTGCTCTGGGCTGTCTTGTCTTTCTCTCCTTCAAAACTAAGTTTGCTAGCCTTTCCTCCATCTGCCCGTCCGTCTGTCCCTCCCTCCCTCCCTTCTTTCTGAGACAAGGTTTCTCTGTATCATTAGAACTTGCTCTGTAGACCAGAGTTGGCCTTGAACTCACCTGTCTCTGCCTCCCGAGTGCTGGGATTAAAGGCGTGCGCCATCACTGCCCAGAAACTAAATTGTTTCTTAGTGGCCCGGGATCTCAAACCCCATGAGATCTGGACAGGGGTCAGATGGCCTCTCTTCAGGGCTGTCAGTAAATGCAAGTGTGCAAATCCTGGGCGTGCAGTCGGCAGGCCTGTCCCCTCAGTCTTCTGGCACCTCTTGTGGTCTAGCTGGTCTGTGTCAGGTGTCCTGTCAGCTCAGCACTGTTTCCATTTCCTCCAACTCCACGGCTATCCACGGCTCACTGAGCACCTCATGAAGCCCATTTCAGAGCAGGAATTCGTTTCTGGTTTTGAAACTCTTGGCTGACACCCTTCGTTCATGAGCGCCCAGCAGCTGGGAGTATGCTGTGAACATGGGCCTCCCAGAAGCCCCGAGGCCAAGTCCTTCTTAATACAAGCTCACAAATGAGGAGATGAAGCCACACACATGCACAGTTGTGGTCACTGGGAAGCCTGGGGTAGCCTAGGCTGCAGACCCCAGAGACCTCAGCAGGCCTTTGTCCCTTTGAACATGAAGGAACAGCCTGACCCCAACATGGAGCAGCTCAGCATCCCCGTTCTCTCCCCACACAGCTTCATAGCCGTGGAGAACATGGATAACTACTGCGTGCTCATCTCATCCAAGGCCGTGTACTTCCTGAAGAGCGGGGACTACGTAGACCGAGAGGCCATTTTCCTCGAGGTCAAATATGACGACCTCTACCACTGCCTTGTCTCCAAAGACCATGGAAAGGTGTATGTGCAGGTGACCAAGAAAGCTGCCAACTCCAGCAGCGGTGTGTCCATCCCAGGCCCGTCCCAGCAGAAGCCAATGGTGAGTACGTCTGCTCTTTGCCACTCACATGGACAAGCCCACTCCGCCTCCCGCTTTACCTTGAGGACTCCAGTAGGATGTTTGCACCGCTCCCACTCTGCTGGAAGCCCTGGGTGTTCCCTGCGATTGAGCCTCCGTTACCCAACAACAAGCTGGTAACCGTGCTTCACAGAGTTCTGTGTCCCTGAAACTTGGTACCAAGTGCTGGTGAATGCCTTGAGTCCAGGACAGTGACAGAGCACACACTTTTACTTTTCTGGTGTCAGAAAAGCACAACCTTTTGCTCCTTGCAGAGCAGTGATGTGAAGCACATTCAGTATCTGTTTGTAGAGAAAGCGATGCTTTACCTCCCTGGCGAGAGGTGTGTGTCAGGGCCTTCGGGGAAGATGTTCCATTGCCTTCTAGTGAGGAAGAAGCCCGCTCTTCCTCAGTGTTGTCAGAGAAGGAGTCAGGCCAGGTGGTTTCTTCAGGCACAAGCTGGGACTCAGACCCAGGTAGCCCACCCAATCCCCATGCTGGTGTCTGGACCAAGAGCTCCTTACTGTGCTCAGCTGGGCCAGCGAGCCCACAGCAGAGCAGGTGGAGGAAGCAGCTGCGCTACCCGGTGTCGGTCCTGCTCCATCTCCAAAGCTGTGCCCCTCAGAGTGGCTGTGTGCATCTCTGCTCTTTCTGTAGATCAGAAAAGCCATCCTGCTGGGTCTCTCCTCCAGAACTCTCCAACCCTCCCCATTCTATCCGGAATGATCTGGAGTGGGTTTGAACTTGTCAAGCCCTTGGGATCATTGGCTTAAACCAGAGCTGGCTGATTGAAAGTTAATACCCCAAAGTGTGTATTTTCCACCAGTTGTGCCTACCCACCCTTGTCTTCCCCCTTTCAAGGCAGCGTAGCAGTGAGGCAGCACTGGATAAGAAAGGCTTGCTGATTCTTCTTCCAATGCTAGTCACCACCAGGCTTTGGACTTGAATAAGGGGTTTAATCATTGTCCCTGCCTTACCTCTGAATGGAATCTCATCACTTAGGGTCACAAATGCCGGTAGTGATAGTCTGCCTATAGTAACTGGGGGCATAAGCTAAAAGCATGGACCAGAGAGAACCAGGCACAGGCTCCTGGGAATCTGTCTTGGATGCTCAGATGGGAACTGCTCCTGGGTAGCTGCGCTCTGCCTGTGCTCTCTGGTTGTGCTTGGCTACCGCGCTTCAGGGCAGTGTGCTCATCCTTGTCTTTTCCCTAGGTGCATGTGAAATCGGAGGTCCTTGCTGTGAAGTTATCACAAGAAATTAACTATGCAAAGAGCCTCTACTATGAACAGCAGCTCATGTTAAGACTCAGCGAGAATCAAGAGCAGTTGGAGCTGGACTCCTGAGGACACCCGGCTGCTGGAGAGGAATGCTCCAGACGGAAGCCCAGCCAGGAGGACGGATGCCCAGACTCATGTTAGGGGAGCCAGAAGAGGGTTTAGGGGGAGATATCAAGGAACAAGGGAAAAGAAATTTTCACAGGGAAAAATGTAAACAGAAACCATATTAGTTTATGGGGCAGGGAGTTACTTTAGATTATGGGGAAATAATTTTTAATAGTATTGATGGAATAACGTTAAAAAGTGTATTAAGATGGGTCTAATTTTTAGGATGCCCTGTACTTTGTTAACATGTATATATGTACAACTGTGTGTTTGTAAATATATAGAAGCTGAAGCAGGGCTGTGCTGTGTGTGAACATTTGTTATCTGTACAGTAATGTAAAATTGGACTGGGTCTTCTGTCACACCGACGCTACACAACTCCTGCAGGGGAGTCCGTATGGAAAGGCATTTTTTGGAGGTTGAAGGGTGCATTGTGTGAGTTGCAAATACAGTCGGTATTCAAGGGTGAGCCCTCAGTCACTTGGATGGGAGCAGAAGCAGTCGGTGTTCAAGGGTGAGCCCTCAGTCACTTGGATGGGAGCAGAAGCAGAGCCACCATGGAAAGGACTAGAGACCAGCAAGCGCCCACCTTTGATCTCGCCTGTGTTACAGGCAGGTCTAAAACTCTCAGGCAATTCTCTGATACACTCTTGGCTTTCTCTTGCCACTCCACCCACCTGGGAGGTAAAATGGTCAGTTGCTGAGTGTGTGCCCACACATAGTTTCCGTGTGCAGTTTGTGATTAGAGAAGTCTGAGGTATTGGTAGGCTCCCTTGACATAAGTGAAAAGAAAATCCACTTCCTACTGTGGTCTTTTTAATAAAACCACATGCTGATGTCGCAGCACCATGGCCTCCTGGGAACAGGATGAGGAGGGAGAGAGAGTTCCAGAAAAGGGTGAGAACTGGGAGGGGGTATCCATGGGAGCTTGGCCACAGGTCTTGGCCAAAGCCTGTCTTGTCCTTGGTTCTATCCTGAAGCCTGGTATGGGGGCCAGGGGCTTCCTGGGTCTTACTTTTGGTCTTTTCCTTTTGTAGAAGAAACAAGCAAATAGGAGTTGGAGGAGGGTGGGCCTCACCTCACACTAGAATCAAACCTTACAGTTTTGGTGGGAGTTTTGCTTGTTTTTTAATAAAACTAGCCAATTTCTACAATCTTGTCACATATGTAGCTGACCCAGTGGATGTGTGGAAGGTTTTGGTTTATCATTCTAATCCTTTCAGGACACAAATGTAGCCAATCTGTTCTCCACCTCACCCCCCCGTGCGAGCGTGTGTGTGTGTGTGTGTGTGTGTGTGTGTGTGTGTGTGTACGTACGCATACACGTGTGTGTGTGTGTGCGCGTGTGCGTGAGTGCCCGCCATGGCACATCAGCACTGATAGATACAGAGAGCCCTGAAGGAGCACATTAGCTCCATAGTATTTTCAAGGATCTGTCTTCTTGAACTCCACGCTTGCCAATCTTCCCTGAACTGGACTTGACTTTTGTGGGTTGGGTCTTTGGTTGGCGATTCGTTGCTCCCTGAAGAAGGCAGGATGGTGTCAGTGCCCTTGCTGGAGAATCAGTGCTGAGGGGGAGGGGCTATCTCCTGACAGACTTCCTCACCAGCTTGGACACCGACACCTACACAAGTCCAGACTGTGGTCTTGTTATCAGTAACTCACTGCCTGAGATCTTGGTCACTGACAGAGGAGGCTTCAGGAACGCTGTGAATGTGTGTCCCCTGCTGATAGCTGGGACAGTCACTAGTGTTGCTAGGGGAAGTTCACCCTGGGCCCCTTAAACTCGGTTTCTCAGTCTGCAGCTGGTGCTTCAGGAGGTCCCAGGGAGAATCAGACACCCTCCCCTGGTTCCTTTCTAATTTATCAGCTCTAAATAACTGCCCATCTCCCTCGATGGCACATCTCCTTGCTGTGATACTCAGCCTTAGAAGGAGCAGACATTAAAATGGGAGACCAGATGGGTAGGGCTGCAGGGTGAAGGAGACCTACTTTGAGTTCTCAGCTCTCCTGACCCTCCAGCCCTGATGCCAGGCCTGGGGAAATTTCTGGGCATGGGGGGGGGGTCACCATTGCTTCCTGGCTTGCCAGGACAGAGTCCAAGGCTTCGGAAGAAACAGGCCTTGCCACAGTTCCTGATTCCTCCTAAGTTGGTACTTAGCCAGCCCATGGTGCCAGAAACTTTGCTGGGACAATTTCACACTGCCTCGTATACAGTTCTTCTGGGAGAAGCTAGCAGGCAAGGGAAGCGGCATAAAGAGACGTCAGAAGTCACCCTGGTTCCTAGATCCCATCAGAAAGCCAGCAGGAGAGCATCCCCGCCCCAGGCCCATGGAGGGGGCAGAGAGGCCTCTTGTGTCAGCCCCCAGCTGTTTGGTGGATGCTCATCCCACTTCAGTGTTCAAAAGGGTCCAGGGCCACTTTGTGTTCAAGTGTCGGTTGTGCCTCAAAATAAGTAAATAAAAGGCATCACAGCTGCTCAGTGGATGGGGGTAAAATACCTGGTTCTTGACTGTGTAAACACAGACTGTGCAACCAACCTGCACAGCCCAGAGTTGGCACTGTTCTCCTGTGAAATAAATGCATTGTTGACTTCCCGTGCTTGCCTGTTTTCTTCTTCTCCCACCTCCTCTTCTGTAGAATTCTAGAATTATCACCAGGGACAGACGTGAAACAGTACCGCAGCCAGGTGCAGCCTCGTAGACTCCCACACCTGGAGTGGGCGGCCGGAAGGGGCTCTGCCCTCCAGTGACTGTGTGCTGGATGTTGCTCACTACCCACTGCCCTGGGGCTGTTGGGCTGAGCTTGAGGGTAGAAGTCATCATTTAGAGTCCAGGCAAGTGAAGAGGAGGCAGAGCGGGTCCATTCAGACACAGGGTGTGGATCCATGTAGGGCTCAGACTTACATTAGCAAATGCAAAAACAAGGAGAGCCACACCCATCATGCAGAATCAGGCGCAATGGAGACATTGCTCAGTGCTTTTGGTGGGGTGCTGGGGCCGAAAGCTGGGTAAGAGGGAGAAGGTTCAGGGGAGATGGAAGGAGAGAAACCGGTTACACCTGCAGAGAATGTGGCCATAGGTAGAAGGTGGCGGATATCTGGTACCTCAAGAGGAAAGGGTGGCTAGGGACAGTGGTTCGCACCTGTATTCCCAGTTGCTCAGGCTAAGGCCTGAGGGTTCCTGGAGCCCAGGCGTTTCTAGATCAGCAACATAGCAAAGAAAATAAAATAGGGGAAGGGTGAGTTGATCCCCTGGGAAGACATTTGACTGCTCCATGTTCTAGGAACGCGAGCTGATTATGTCAGAGCTACATTCTGCTCATGTCCTGAGAATTTGAGTGAGGCTGCAGATAGGCATAATAGACTAGTTTGTTTCTCAGAGGAAATTAGCAACCAGCATCCAAGCTGTGGCACGGTTACTGCTACTCCTCTTGTCCGGGTTTCTGATGGCAGAGAACCGACAGTGGAGCAGAAAGATATTTAAAAAAAAAAAAAAGTTCAGTTTGGTGACAAGAAAGTATCTTCGTTACTTGTATTATGAATAATAAAGACCCAGAGACAGATATTGGGGTTCAAGCTGAAGATCAGAGAAGTAAAGCAGTCAGTCACTAGAGAGTTCTCACCTCTACCAATGCTCAGGCCAAAGGGGTGATCCACTGAACCTCAGATTCCATCTTCAGACTGCACTGCTCTCCACCAACCTCGGAATCCTAGACTGCCAGCTCCCCTCAACGTGGCTGGAGACTAGTTGCCACATGTGTCCCTTTGTTTCTTCCTCATATTCCTCTCTAGTGCTGGGATTAAAGGCGTGTGATCCCAAGTGCTGGGATCTCTGTTCGAGCTGTTTCTCTTTTAGACTGATTTACTCTTGTGTAGCCCTGGATGTCCTTGAACTCACAGACATCCATCTATCTCTGTCTTCTCAGTCCTGGGATTAAAGGTGTGTACCACCACTGCCTGGCCTCTATGGCTTGTGGCTGGCTTTGCATTCTGAACCCTCAGGAGAGCTTTACCAAATCATAAGGAATATATCACCACGGTTACTGTTCTATCGCTTATAAAGGAAAGCATTTAGTTGGGAACGTCTAGTTCAGAGGGTGAGTCCATGACTGTCACGGCAGGAAGCATGGCATCTGGCAGAGAGAAAAGGAGACTGGGCCCGTGTGCTTTTTAAATCTCAAAGGCCACCCTGGTAACATGCCTGTCTAACAAGGCCACACCTCCTAACCCTTCCCCAAACTAGGAACCGAGCATTCAAGTATATGAGCCTATGGGGGCTATTTGCATTCAGACCACCACAGGATACAGGAGTAAATCAGTTGATGACAAGGAAGGTGCAGAGAAAATGGCTGCAGTTACAGGAGTGAGTCCACTTGAGGGGGGAATCTTGCACTTGAGAGTGGGACACCAGGAAACGTGCCTCCCTGAAGACTCCAACCTGTCAGAATCACAAACTCATTTGAAAGGAGAAAGACTGAATGGAGAATGCCACTGGGGAACTTGCTTGACGCAAAACGGGTCTGGTCGCTCCTAAGCCTAGCCACCAAGGTACACAGAGACCCTACAGCCACGGCGGCAGAGAGCCACATGGTACCTTGAGCTTGCAGCAGAACTTGATAGCATCGCCCACCATACTGGTTTTCTGAGCATGCAAAGGTGCGTGAATTACAGGGTTGGGAAGGCTTGTGCCGATGTTCCGGAAAGCCACTGAGGCCAGCAAGTGTGTTACAGGCTTGGAGTCCCTGCAAGAAGCCTGTGAAACACCGCTGTGTGACCAGGGTGGTGGAGGAGTCGCTAGGCCCACGAGCTGTCGTCTGCCAAGTAGAAGAATAAAATTACCCAAGCTGTTTGAGTTGAGCGGATGCTGGCAGGAGCCCCAAATGCAGGCCATGGACCTGGAGGGCTTGGTGCTTGCCTAGCTGAGCTCTAGTCTTCCTTTGGTCCACTTCTAGCTATGCCCTCCTCCCCCACCCCCTCTTTGGAATAGGAATGTTAACTGTTCACTATTGTGTAAGTAAAACCTTGTAACTGTTATTTTCTAGGGCTGACAGCTAAGAGAGTTCCTGAGTGCCAGGAAAAAAACAAAACAAACAAACAAACAAAAAATAAAACTGCAGTTGAACACTTTTGATCAATTAGAAACTGTTAAGATTTTAGTTAGAGACTTCGAGAGATGGCCTAAATGCATTTTGTATTATGAGATTGACGGGAGACTTTAGAGCCCAGAAGTGGATGGCTGTGGTTAACAGTGACATGTTTGGGGCATCAAACTGACAGGGGGTGAACTTGTGATGGTTGATCTTCAGTGTCAACTCAGTTGGCTTTGGAACCACTCAGGAGACACACCTCTGCCCATGTCTGTGAGGAGTTTCCAAAGAGGCTTCACTGAGGAAGGGGTACTCACCCTGAATGTTGGTGGCACCATCCCTTGGACACCATCCCATGAAATAAAAAGAGAAGAGGAGGCCAGCCAAGCACAGACATCCACCTCTGTAGACACTGTGTGAGCAGCTTTCACACACTCCTCTGCAATGCCTTCTCATCATGACGTCACAGAAAAAGATAATACAGAAAGCTGATACCGAGAGTAGGGAAAACCCTTCCTCCCTTAAGTTGTTCTTGTCAGAGAATAACTAATACTCATATATCCTCCTATGTGCCTGAGTTATCTCCAGCTTACTTACAAAATCTAATTGTTGTATTGCTGTTTCCTCTAAATTGCCATCACTGTTGCTCTCCTAAATTATGTTTGAGTGGGTGGGTGAGTGGGTGTGTAGTTGGATGGGTGTGTAGCTGGGTGGGTGTGTAGCTGGGTGGGTGTGTAGCTGGGTGGGTGTGTAGTTGGGTGGGTGTATAGCTGGGTGGGTGTGTAGCTGGGTGGGTGTTTAGCTGGGTGGGTGTGTAGCTGGGTGGGTGTTTAGTTGGGTGGGTGTGTAGTTGGGTGGGTATGTAGCTGGGTGGGTGTTTAGTTGGGTGGGTGTGTAGTTGGGTGGGTGTGTAGCTGGGTGGGTGTGTAGTTGGGTGGGTGTATAGCTGGGTTGGTGTGTAGTTGGGTAGGTGTGCTCACAGAGGGCACACACGTGGAACTCCAAGACAGCTCATGGGAGTTGGTGTTCTCTTTTCACCATGGGAGGGAGACCCAGGGCTTGAACTCCAGTCATCAGACTGGCAACATGAGCCTTTAGCAGACGAGGCATTTCATCAGCCTACACATTGCTTCCTCAAGTCAGATTAACTGATCACCTTCATACGATTGGAGCTGTTAACACTCCCTTGTGGCAGGAAGGGGAGGCTCCTCACCCTGAGGTGATGTGTGGTGACTGAACTAGGAAGTGGGCCTCCTCGGTGGTGTGACTGCCAGTAAGCTGCGCAGCAGTCGTCTGAGATGTAGCCCTCCTGAGCCACGCTGGGGAGGGTCTTTCAATGGCCGGTCTGCCTGAACCACCTGTGTTCCTGCAGGTTGTCTTTCTCTAAGGCTCCTGTGAGTAACCCCAGAAAACTCACTGGCTCCCCAAGCTGAACTGGGATGGAATTCTTTCTTTGGTGCTGGAGTCCTTTCTGGGGTGAAGAGACATTTCTGTGTATCTGTCTCCTCAGGAAGTCGCATGCCCCTAATACAGCAATGTATTTACAAAGTTATCAAGACCAGGCTCTTTATAGGCTAATGTCTGAGGAAATAAGTCAGTTCTCATTCAGGCAGTGTTTCTCCAGAACATTCCCATCCCCTTCCCTCTACCAGCATGGAACCTGCAGATACAAATGCACAGATGCAGGACTGACTCTCCAGTTTGTTCCCGTGTCTTTTTCACCCTTCTTCTCAAGCAACATTGGTATTTTACGGTTATAAGTTCTCCTCAGAACAGGTTGCCTCAACAATTTTGACACTAAGGATTAGTTCACTGCCACCAGTTTAGGCAATGGGGTTGCCTAGAAATATGTTCAATTTCTAAACATTTTTATGTTAATCTCCCTTAAGAGTCTGCATCCTTTGAGCAGGGACCCCCATGACAGCTACTTAGTGTTACCTGTGTAAACTCATCCCCAATAAAACACCTATTTATCATTTATCTTGGGTCTGGTGAACTCATTTAAATCTCGCCTTCACTTATGTCCCTTAAACTAGTGTTTTGAATTTTTCATTGTGCTGTCACAGCAGAGCACTGTGACATCACAACTGAGCATTGTGATGTCACAATTCATGTTTTGAACGCATAATACTGTACTGTAATAAAACAATGGAACATCAAGATATGGCAGTTGAGCATTCTGACGTCACAATTCAGTACTGTGTTGTTATAATGTAGCATTGTAATGTCACCCTGGAGCATTGTGGTATCACAGTAGAGACCTCTGATGGTCCATTGGGACATTATGATGTCACATTGAGAACTGTGATATCACAATGGAGCATTCTAGTATCACAATGTACCTTTAGTAAGAGTGGAAAGGAGAGAAGGTCCTCAGAAGGAAGAAGACATAGTTAACAGGACTGAATGGTGACAGGCTGTCAAGGACATGTGTTGGTTTCAATGACATAGAGGATGCCACCTCAGAGAAAACATTGGAATTTGGGGAGTAGAAGTCACATTAGAGAAGATGAAGCTGGCCCGTGAGATTGCTCAGTAGGTCAAAGCACTTGCTTGCTGTGAAAGTGTGGTAAACCAAGGTGGATACTGGAATCCACGTGAATAAAAGTGGAGAGAGAGAATGAAGGTGTCCTCTGACCTCCACACACTCACCGTGGCACATGTGTTCTCTCTCTCTCTCTCAGTCTCTCTCTCTCTCTTTCTCATACACATACACATGAGAGAGAGATCATATGTGCACATTACACAAATACCATAGTGATAAATACAAATCTTAAATTAAGAAATAAGCAGTAAATCTAATGAAAAAGAAAGAGCAGATAAAGTTGATTGTTAGTGTCAAGTGGAAATCACGATGTGATAGGGTGGCCAGGGAATGATTGGTCTGTGATGGCGATAACCTAAGGGCAGTCTGCGTGTGGACGGATGGGCAAACGTGTGGCCTGGAGATGACAAGCTTTCTTTACTCGCCACTTGGCAGTTCTAAACAAAGCCTGCAAATTGTGTGGGTATAGAACTCCCCTTTGGTGGCTTTAAATTCCACTGTGTCTTAATAACACACATGTAATCAATTTAGCACATTTGTATTCCTTTACTAAGCCGTGTGTTCCACATGGGAACTACCTCCGAGGACTCACAGTGATGGGGTAGGTATCCACGGCAGCAGAGTCTCACACATCTCAGGGCCAGGGGTTGCTCACAAACTCTCAGGGTGCGGCTCAAGTCTCCAGCCCTGGGGAGAGGCTCCTGACACCAGGTTCTCCATAAGGAGCTTTTGCTGTTAATGCTGTGGAGGGGAGACGTTTCTTCAGTGGTGTATCTACCAGCAAGACGCCCGTGTTCCTGTGTGCAACCATGATGGAACTCAGTGGCTCAGAAACGAGACAAAAAGACCTGAAAGTAGAAGAGGGACTAGATGGGAAGAGGAGGGGATCAGCAGCAGTGGGGGGGGGGACAACAGAGGGAAATGAGGCGCACATGATCAAAATGCATTGTGTACGCCAACTCATCACAATGAAACCCATTATTATGTATAATCCATACATGATAATTAAAAGGAGTGGGGGAAACTCTAGCTCTCATTTCCAGCATATTCCTGCATTCAGCCAGACTCATAAACCATGGCAGAGGATGGGTCAGAGGAAAAGTGGAAATGCTTTCCTGATTGCACCCTCCTGTGTGGCCGAGGAGGCAATGCAGGTCCGGATGCAACATTTCTTTGTTTTGTAATGCAGGTTTTAGTTCATTCATGGAGTATAGGAAAGATAAAGTGCAGGGTGACATAACTGTAATCCTGTCACTTTGGAGGTTGAGGCAGAGTCACTAAAAATTCAAGGCCAGCTTACACTACATAGCAAACCATATCACAAAAGGAAGGAGGGAGGGAGGGAAGGAGGGAGGGAAGGAAGGGAAGGGAGGGAAGGGAAGGGAGGGAAGGGAAGGGAGGGAAGGGAAGGGAGGGAAGGGAGGGAGGGAAGGGAGGGAATAAGATACATTAGTAGTACATTCCAGTTTTATTCTGTGTCAAGGATAAAACTCCGACCAAAAGCAACTTGGGTCAGGAAAGGGTTATTTCATTTCCTCTTCTAGGTCACAGTCCACTATTGAGGGGAATCAGGCCGGGAACCCAAAGGCAGGCCTGCTTGCTATTCCGGGCAGCCCAAAGATCTCCCTCAGAGCCAGTGGAGCACAGCAGGTGCTGCGGGGGCTGCTGCTTGCTAGCTCACTCACAGGCTCATGCTTGTTTACCGTTACACAGTTCAGGATCACCTGCCCAGGGAATGGTTCGCCCACAGTGGGCTACGCCCTCCTACCCCGATTAACCGTCAAGACAATCCCCCACAAATGTGTCCACAGGCAGTCGCTCAGCTGAGATACTCTGGTGATCCTAAGCTGTTTCAAACTGAGAGTCAAAGCTAACTAGCACATGGTATAATGTAATAATAACTGAAATTCCTGTGTGTCTGTGTGCATCTGTCTGTATGTGTATGTATAAAAATGTGTGTGTATAAAAATGTGCATGTGGCCGGGCGGTGGTGGCGCACGCCTTTAATCCCAGCACTTGGGAGGCAGAGGCAGGCGGATCTCTGTGAGTTCGAGGCCGGGCTGGACCGATAGCCTCCGAAACAATACAGAGAAACCCTGTCTGGTAAAAACCAAAAAAAAAAAAAAAAAAGTGCATGTGTGCATGTGTCTGTCTCTGTGTGTGTATAAAAATGTGTGTGCACGCGCACCTGTGTGTGTGCACACGTGTCTCTGAGTATAAAAATGTGTGTGTCTGTATGTTGCAGACAATTATTAAGCTATGTGCATGAGTGTGTGAAGTCAACAGTTACAATCTGAGGATGCTTCATGGCTGGCTCTTTTGCCAGTGCCGAGCCTGCCTCATCTGAACCCTTCCATTTGATGAGGATGACTCACTTCCCACTGCTGTCTGTGGTACACAGTCCCCCTTTAGCATCAGGACTTATGGCAAAACCTCCTGGCCTGTCAGTAGAACCCTTTTCTTCTCAGATTTGCTGTCACCAGGCTCTCTGTAGACAAACGTCTCTTCCTTTACCATCTTTTTGAGAACTAACTCCGGACAGTTTGAACATCCTTCAGGCTCCCAGTGCCAGCGTCTGTAACCCCTCCCACTCCAGGACCCTGCCTTCCTGAGGTCACTAAACTTCTGTCCAGTGCTTTTTCTGACACCAATTCTTGAGAATTATCTCTAGATTTGTTACTTCTCATTTGCCCACCCCCTTTTTTTTGGTAACACAGTTTTAGGGTAGTTTTTTTTTAAGTCACAGATTTTTAAAAACTCACTGCTCATGTGCTGCAGGCTGCAGGTGCCTTTTCAAACAGTGTGCCTCAGCTCCTAATTGCTGGGATCCTGGTGGTACCTTTTCCAGATGTGCCACTGCATTACATCTGCTTACAAGTTACTGCAGAATCCCAGCAAACCTATGTGATATGGTGCAGCAACCAAATTAACTAATTAAAACATTAAGTAATCCAGGAGGTGGTTAATCCCAGCACTCAGGAGGCAGAGGCAGGCAGATTTCTGTGAGTTCAAAACCAGCCTGGTCTACAGAGCGAGTTCCAGGACAGACTACACAGAGAAATCCTGTCTTGAAGAACAAACAAGAACATTAAGTTCTTTAAAACGCATTTAAAGTTCACAAAGGGATTAGTTGTATAGTCTTATACTATAATACTTACTTTATTTTTTTACTAGCATGATTATATATTTTAAAAGTTCAACAACCAGCAAGGCGACTCAACAGCTAAAAGTATCTGTCACCAAGCCTGATGACATAAATTTAGTCCTTGAAACCATTATGGTAGAAGTAGATAATTGATTCCCTAAATTTTCCTCTGACCTGCACATATGCACAAATGTATATGTGTATTCTTATATGTTCACATGTATGCATACAAAATAAATAAATCAATGAAAAAAATCTAACAGTTTAAATAAATAGAAACCTTTTCTCAAAGACACAAATTACAAAAACTAATAGAAAAGAAATAGAAAACTTGAATAGCTGTTTATCAAAAAATTAAATTTGTAATTAATTTGAAGCTTCCTCATGATATCCAGGACAAGCAGGCTCACTTCTGAATTCTGTCAAACTTCAAGGACAAATTAGTAGCAATTCTTCATGGATTCAGAGAGTGGAGAAAAGGCACTTCAACTCATCTTACTCTGACACCAAAACAAGACAAAGACTTTATAAGACAAGAAAATTAAAGGCACAGGGAGTGTAAACTATCTTAACAATTTAGCAAGCATTTCAGAGATGCAGCCTAATTGATTTATCTTAAAACATTTATTTATGTGTGTGTGTGTGTGTGTGTGTGTGTGTGTGTGAGCACATGCCACTTGTGTTTGTGTGCCCATGGAGACCAGAAGGGGGCATCAGATCCCCTGCAGTTAGAGTTACAGAAGGTTGTGAGCTGCCTGATGGGGATGCTGAGAAAGTGAACTCAGATCCTCTGTAAGGACAACACCATCAAGCCATCCATCCCTCCAACCCAAATGCAACTTGATTAAAAATAAGTGAACAGTTGAACAGATGCTTCACAGAAGAATCAAGCAGGGTCGATGAGATAACTTAGCAGGTAAAGACAGACACTTGCTGCTAAGCCCAATGACCTTGGTTTCATCCTCTGAACCCACATAAAGGAAGGAGAGAATTGACTCAAGTGTCCTCTGACACATGGGTACATGCATGTCCCCTCCCCAATTAAATAGATACAAGTAAACTGTCAAAAGAATTAAACAAATAGTGCATGGTTTCTGAAAGACATCCAATGTTACCCAAGGAAGTGTAAATTTAAGTCACAAACACTACTGTACCCACAGAGTGACTAGCATGAAAGCATTTAGCCAATAGTGAGTGTGGAGTACCTGGGATTCTCATCCATTGCTGGTGGGGATGTAAAATTACCCTGGAAAAAAAATTACCCTGATAAACAACTTGGCAGTTTTTCAAAGCATTTCACATGCACTCACCTTGTGACTTATTTAGTCCTCCTCCTTGGCATCTCCTCAAGAGGAAGGAAAGCATGTCCGCACAGAGTCCCATATATAGATATTCAGCCACAATAGCCTCAAAATGGGAACAAATCACATGTCCATCACGAGGGGAGGGGTAAACAAGTCATAAGATGACATAGCATTTCAGTCCTACTCAGCCATTAAAACACACTGCTGACACCCACACCTGTGTGGTCAAGCTCACCATGGTGCCTGGTGAGAGACGGGAAGCTAGCTAATCTGAACTTCCTAAAGACAACCAAGTCATTCGTGTGAAAGATGTGGGAAGAGGATTAAGCAACAGCGGGACAAGGGACAGGACCAGTGAGGTCACACAAAGGACATACGGGGTAAAAATTAGCCCAGTGCTTTAAGAGTGTGTCACTGGGAGAGGGTGGTGCATTGTGAAGAGACTTTGGAGACAAAGGTGGAGATCTGCTATGCTCGCTGGGCCACACTCGATTCTCTCTTCTTCTTGAACTATCCTTTTTTTTCATGGGATCCCATCTCCCACCCATTCTGTGTCCTCTGTCTGAGAGCCCAAGCATGTCTCAGCCCTGGGCATCCAGCCACTTGCTCTACTGTACGGTAAAGGCGCATAGTTTCTAGAGTAGTCACATGACCCAGGTCTGGCCTGTCCATGTGCTCCGGTCCTTGGAGACAGAGATCATTCCAGAATGGGACTGTGGCCCTTTCTTCCACTGGGTTTCAGTAGCCAGGTGTGAGATTGGAGCTGCCAGGAGCCGGTGTGGAGGGAGGGCTTGTCTCAGAGTGACAAACCAGACACAGGACAAGCTGGGAAGTAAAGAGGGCCAGGCCCTTGGGACATCATGGAAACCCTGGACTTTGTGTACACCTGATCAAATGAAACCCCTGGACTTTGTGTACGCCTGAGCAAAGGTTTATTTAGGCCGCTTACAACAGGAAGGGACGTGGAGAGAGTGATGTGGTACATTCTGGACACCTAGAACTGAGGCCCTGTAGAATGCCCAAGGACCAGAGGCCTGGAGGGAACGGATTAAACAGACATGGAGGACAGTGCAAAGGGCCGAGGTCAGAGCCCTGGGAAAAGGTTGAGGTACAGCTCTAGGAGTTGGAAACGAGAAAGCGAGAAAGGTCCCCGGGGAGAATGCACAGGCACCTTTGGAAAGGGCAGGGGTGACTGCTCCACCCACCCTGACGTCAGGTTGTGCAAGATCAGGCAGGATGAGGAAAATAGGCCATAGGTCACCTGCTCCCTGAAGGTTCTGGGAGCCCTGGCCAGAAGCCAGCCTGGTTTTGAAATGGGTTCCAAAGGTCACGCTGGGGAGACAGGCAGGTCCCTGCCTCCAAAATTTGACTCTAAGAAAAAGGGGTGGTTTGCTTTGGTTTCCTATTAGGTGTTTTTAAAACAGCAGGGAGCTAGGCAGGCTTGTAGTAAGGGGTGGGGGCGGGGAGAAGGGGGAAGTAAGGAGAAAAGGAAAGGGAGAGGGAGAGAGAGGGGTGGGGGAGAAACACACTCGGACAGAGAGATTGGGGTAAACTCTAGGCGCTGTGCTGGAGTCCTGCTGTAGCTGGGACCTGCCTGTGTCCCCTGCATTGGCTCCTGTGCTCCGTGGTCACCATTTGTGGTCTCCATTTGTTAGGTGGTCGCTCCAGCATTTAGTGGGGAGGAGTGGGAACCTGGAGGTCTCAAAAGGAAGCAGCGCTGTGAGCTCCATTATGGGGCAGACTGTGCCCCAGACCTTGGGCCTCCTCAGCTGAGGCAGGTATAGGAAGTGGAGGCTGGTGAGGGGCTGGGGTGGGTGTCTTTGGAAGGTCACTGACTTTGCGCTCTATAAAAGTCAAAGGGCCAGGAGGAAGGCTGGACTGCAGGTCAGGCGAGAGCTGGAAACCACAATGAATTTGCGGTGCCCCCCCCCTTGAGCAGCTTTGCCTGAACCCCCTTTATCAAGGTCACCTGTGGGTACTAAAACCTTTCAGGAGCCTCATTTTAAGAGAAGAAAAACTAAATTAAAGTTTTTAAATTTTTAATTAAATTAATTACAAAAGACTGTCTCCAATAGCGTACACAATGGACATTGAAAGAACACCCTCCCCACTCTTCTCCCCCTCTTATCGGTCTCCTTTGTTCCCTAGACATTTTTATTTTACTTCCATGCCATCTGCACACATGGGTTCAGGTCACATAAAGGTGGAAGCAGAGATTAAACCCCATATGCTTTTCCTCTGACCTCCACACCAACAACGTGTAACTACACACACACACACACATGTACACACACACACATGCACACACTCACACACATACACACACACATACACACACACTCACACAGACACACATGCACACATATTCACACACACACATGCACACACGCATACACACACTCACACACATGCACACACTCACACAGACACACACATGCACACATACTCACATACACATGCACACACTCACACGCATACACACACACTCACACACATGCACACACACTCACACAGACACACACATGCACACACACTCACACACACACATGCACACACACTCACACAGACACACACACGCGCACACACACGCACACACACACATTTACCTCTTGAGACCGACTGGATTCACTTCACCGGAGTCTCTCCCTTTGCGCCATTTCCCTGCAAATGAGCAAACTTCATACATCTTTGTGCCTTAAAAGAGCAGCCCTGTATCTAGCTCTCACTTTCTTGTTCCAGAACTTAGCCATTGTTTCCAGACAAGTCTTGCTATGAAGCTCAGGTTGGCTTTCAGAGTCAAGATCCTCCTGCCTCAGCTTCCTGAGATGACAGGGGTGCACCACCAGGCCTTGCAGGAAATTAATTTTTATGATACATTTAACAGGACATATACAAACAGGATCATGTGTTGTGAAATCGATGTATAGACTATCAATGGGCTGGTTTACATTCTCATTTTGTACCAAATCTTCAAAGGTTGTCACGCCGGGCACATTCCAGTGCCCGTGAGAACTAGTGGCAGCCACAGTGACGTTGTGGTCTGGTTGGTGCCTCTTACTGAAACGGTTCCATAGAAGTGTAAAGAAAACCTTTTCCCCCTTTTGTGTATGTGCATGTGAAAGACTGACCGAGTCTCACATAGCCCAGTACGCCCTTGAACACATCATGTAGCCTAGGCTGGCTTTGAACTCTTTATTCTCCTGCCTCATCCTCTTGCATGCTGGGGTTATAGGTGACTACCACCTCTCCTAGCCTATTGGAGCTGTTTTGCTTGGTTTTGAGACAGGGTAGCCCTGGCTGGGGCTGAACTCCTGGTTCTTCTGTTTCAGCCTCCTGAGAGCTGAGCCTATAGGTATGAGATACACCACACCTGGATGTATAAGAGGTTTTTTCGGGCATCTGGATTCAGGACTTTGAGGGAATGTATGGGGTGGGGCTTGACATGGGGAACCTGGCCCAGGAGACTCCCTTGCTCTCCTTGGCCAGTTCTTCCTTACCTGTCTCTTGTCCAGTGGAGAGAAGCCAGCCCGTGGCCCAAGACTGGTCCTGTGTGGCTTCTCCGTGTAGATTACTCTGTGAAGATTCTAAACATGCGCTGTGCTCTCAAGGCTAGAGGCCCAGGGCCCCTGGGAGTGGTGCTGAAGAGAAGAGCAGGACATCTTTCCCGGGGCCTGAGAGAGCTGAAGCAGCCAAGGCAGTAGTGGATCGAGAACATCTCTGCCCCAGACCTCTTTCCTGAGATGTGCGCCTATGTACAGCCTTGACCTTGGGGAAGCTTCTTGATGGGGCCAAGGTCAGATGTTCTGAGATACTCAACCTCAGGCTGGGAAAATGACAGGTCTGCTTAGTTCTGGATCTCTACAGAAGCTGGAGGTTAAGGGTTGGGTAAGGGACCATGGAGGCAGAGGACAGATTCCCTGGGAGGATGTGAGGGTCACGGACTCCACACTGCCAGGAAGTCCTGGCATCAGAAAAGAAGGGGCAGGGTGGCACACAGACATCTCCTGGCATCCTACTCGCCCTGGGCCAGCCAGGTCTGCCAGCATTAATCTGTATTCTCAAAGGGACCTGGTGCTGTCCTGTCTCCTTTGAAGGCCTCCCGCTCACCTTCCAGAGAAAGCTCAATCTGAGAGTGTTTCTTGGTGCTTTCTGGTTCCATTGGAGACAGACCTTTGTGGGTCAGAAGAGGCCAGAGGGCCCCATGCTGTTTGAGCCCTATGAGCCTGGATGTGTTTGCTAAACACTAGCAAGATTAAGCAACTCCGCAAACAGAACCAAGGCCCTGGCCAGCTGCCCAGGGTGGTTATAGTCCTGGGCATGGAGGCAGGAGAAGTACACGTGGACACACACACACACACACACACACACACACACACACACACACACACACACACGGAGAGCAGGCAGCAGGCAGGAGAGGTTGGCTGGAGGCCTCAGTGGTCACCTTTGCCTGGCTGTCTAGATGCCTCAAACTAAGCACTAGGAGGTGAAAACTTTAGCCAGTTTATGTCAGAAGACAGCATCCATTCTGGCCACACATGCTGAGGTTGTAGGAGAAAGAAGGCATCCAATTCCATCGGTGCGTCGCAGCCCTTATTTTGAACATAAGTTGATCCAGGAATCATAGCAGTGGAGCTCACACAGATGCTGAGAGAATGCCTCTGGCTTTTAGTATTTTAATACAATAGTTTATAAGGCTTTTAATTTTTTAAAAAAATGTTGTGTGTATGGCTGCTTTACCTGCATATATGTATATAATCATATATGTGCAGTGCCCACATGGTATTGGATCCCCTGGTGCTAGAATCATAGACAGGTGTGAGCTGCCATGTGGGTGCTGGGAACAGAACCTGAGTCCCCTGGAAAAAGCAGACAGTACTGTTAACCACTGAGCCTCCTTTCCAGTCTCTTGGGTTTTTGTTTTGTTTTGTTTTAGCACACACACAAAAAAATCTCTAAACAGAGTGACTCATTCTTTGTAAACTGCCTTCCAAAAGTGGTCAATCCCATCCTAAGCCAAAGTGATAGGTAGACTTAGTCCTAATTTGTATCTTTCCACTTTAGCTTGGTGAACATTTTAATTGCCGGGGTTAAATTCCCTTTGATTTTCTCTTTGTCTTGAAGATGAAACATCTCTCTAGAAGATGAAGTGTGATATCGGGAGAGAGAACGGAAGTTGGCTACATTGAGATCTTTTGTTACAAGCTATCTCTTGCCATCTGTGTTTGTTTTTGTTTATGGTTGCTTTATCCTTTTCCTCCCTCCCACTCCTGTCCTCCAGTTGTCAAAGTTTCCCCTCCCTGGTCTTCTGTGTATTTTTCCAGATACATGCACATGTACACATGTACAAGTACATGTGTTTCAGCAAATACATGCATATCTATACATTCTCCACCCTTCTTATTTTCATGACAAAAACTTAGCTTACTTCTCCCTTGCATTTTCATTAGTGATAGGTCTTAGAAATCACTCTAATCCACACATAAATCATGTTCTGTTTTTCTTGGATCACGGTAGGGTTTCCATTGCATGTATTTACTTTACCAGTGCCCTACTGGTGGCCACTCAGATTTTTTTCCAGTCTTCTTGTTATTGCAAACAATGCTGTGGTGGCGAAGTACCTTGCACGGGCCTGATTGTACAACCTTTGCCCAGAGTCCTAAAAGGGGATTTGCTCTATTTTTACCCTCTGCAGTCTTACAAATGTTGCCAAGTTACTTTCCACAGAGTTTTTAACAATTTACATGGCCACCAATAAGAAGGGCAATGTCTTCCTCACACCTTTCCCAAGGTCGTATGTTAGTCTTTTTTTAATGCGTGCCAGCCAGGGAGAAATGAGAATCTAAGTGTAGTTTGCTATGGCTCCTATGTGGGTTGTTTCCCAGGTGTTCGTGTGTTGGAGGCCTGGTCTTCAAGGTGACGGTGGTGAGGGGTGGAACCCTTAAGGCCTAAGGAGAGGCTCTTATTTTGAGGTATACCTCCAGGAGGGATTAACATAGTTCCTGTTGCCACCACTGACTTAGGCATTGCAAGTGCAAATTGTAGTGGTAGTAGGTGTGGTGATACACATCTGCAGTCCCAGCACTAGGAGAGCTGAGGCAGGGGGATCACGGATTTGAAGACAGCCTGTGTGTAACATGACTTTTTGTGGAAAGATGAGAACAAATGTCTGTTTACCACAGATTAGAGCACACCAAAGAAACAATTTCACCCAAGTCCAGCTTAGTGCACCAGTGAGTTTACTGGGATGATTTACAGGTGCATGCATGAGGGTTACTTACAGAAGCATGGATGACTCAGAAGCGGATGCATCATCACCAAAAAGCCCACCCCGGCGTTTAAAGGTTGCATCACTGGACCACTTGAGAGTAGCTCACCTGGTTGAAGAGTCTCCTCCCCAGAGCAATTGTTACTGCTTGTAGAACCTAGTGTGGTGGGGGTGTATTAAGTCTTGTAAGTTTCAGGAGGTTCCTAGAGCTTGTGAGTTGTATTTACTTTCTAAACCTTAATGAGCCTTCCCTCCAGAAGAGAATGTTTCAGTTAGGTGGAAATAGCCACACAACATTCCACATCTTCCTCTGACTCACATTTTTGTGCTCCTATCTGCAATGCTCTTTGAGCGTCCCAGAGGCTTGATTCTTTCCCAGTGGGCCACTGTGCCACAGCCAAAGTCATTCAGTCTCTTGATCACTGTGGTTTGAATGAGAAATGTCCCTTGTAGGCTCATGTACATGAATACTTGGTCCCACGAGGCAGCATTATTTGGGGAGGTAAGGGAACCTGGAGGTGGTGGAGCCTTGATGGAGGAAGTATGTTTACTGGGTTGGGCTTTGAGGGGTTTATAGCCTAACCCTCCTTCCTGTTCTATATCTCTGCTTCCTCTATGTAGATAAAATGTGATCTCAGCTTCCTGCTCCCACCCCTAGCCTCCATGCTACCCCAGCTATGATGGATCTTATGAACTCTCCCTCTGAAACCATGTTAGGATGAGGTATTTAAGTTTAATTGAGCATGTTAGTTAGGTGAGCCAAAGGGGGTTTCTGATTGCTGGATTTTGGTAATCAAACTCAGGAAGAAGAAATGGCCAAATAAGGGAATAGACATTGAGGGCCAAATAAGGGAATAGACCTTGTGGGCTAGCTTCAGGAATGTAATCTAATGGTTCTTAGCTAGGCAGAAGGAATTGGGAAGAAGGACAAGATCTGCCAGAGCCACATGCTCCAGTGGGCTAGTGTCCCCTCATCCATAACCTTCATGGCATTATTGCACGGATATGCACATCTTTCCTGGCTGGTCAATACTGTAGTATTCTGGATTGGCTGTTGGGGACACCATTGTTGGGGCCCATACAAATGGGTCTGCTTCATCTTGCCTCAAGGTCAGAGAGTTCAAAACTGTCCTTAATAAGTCAAAAGACCTAAAGGTCTAAGGCTTGGCTACTGCAGTATGTTTGGGCCTCAGTAGCAGATGTCTTGTCTAAATAACAACAGACTTGGGCTCAGGTGTGTTCAGTCTTGACCCTGAAGGCAGGATAACAGGTGTGGCTACCAAGTGCCTGGAGGATTGAGGGAAGTCTGTTTGCTCCTTAGACATAATAATAGAGGTCTTCTGCCTTGTCCCCCCTTTGGGTTGGGATACTTAAGAATGTTGAAGAATAAACTAGGGGCATTCGGTGTTCACTGGGTTGCCCTCCTGACTCTATCCTGTGTCTCTTTCTCTTAATGTCTTTACCTACCCTTTCTCAATCCACACTCCCCCCCTCAGGTATGAACTGGGCAAGACAGTAGCCCCACAAAGACAGCTTCCCACAGATGACGCAGCAATGTGGGGCCACTACAGAGGGCGACCACACACCATTGATGTCTTTTCTCTTCAAGGAGCTGGAATAGCTGGCCAGTAGGGAAAAACTTAAAGTCAATTCCAATTTGATTTCTCTATGGCCTACAAAGAATGTGGTGTCTTCAGCAATAGGGTTCTACTATCTAGTTGTGGTGGGCCACCAAGAGCAGTGGCAAAAGCCTGGGTTGTTGTTGGTGCTTCTGGGGCCTCCCTGACCAGTAATTGCTAGGGAGCTATCCCAAACCTGGTACTGATATTTTCAATTAAGAACCCATGTCTTGGGAATCATTGTTCCTCTATGCAGGAACTCTGTATTGAAACTCCAACTATTTTTACATTGCATTTTAATTAGTTTACAAAGTATGGATTTCTATAGAGGTTTTTTCATATATCCTTAGTTTTGGTTAACTTACCTTCACTCTCTCCTCTCCCTTGCACCCCTGCTTAAACCAACTCCTAGGATTTCACCCCACACCCCTGCTATCTTTGTATCATATGTGTTCTACTCTCCTTTATCCCCTTAAGACCTCTTTCCCTCTCTCTCTTATGGGCCCTTTTTTGGTTTCTGGGCTCCCAGTTACTCCAAATTAACACAAAAATTGAAAAATTCAAGATAGGATCCACATATGAGGGAGAGCATGCGGCATTTGCCTTTCTGGGCCCAGGTGGCTTCACCTAGTGTAATATTTTCCAGTTCTATCTAGTTCCCTATAGATTTTGTTTTCCTTCATAGATGACTAAAAGTCCCTTGTGTTTATTTCCATTATCCATTCATTGGCTGTCAGACATCTAGGCTAACTCAGTTTCCTAGCTATTGTGAGTACAGCAGTAATGAACATGGATGAGTAAATCTCTCCCTAGGAAGACTGGAATCTTTTGGATACATGCCCTGGAGTATCATGGCTGGGTCATATGGAAGTTCTATTTTTAGCTTTTTGAGAAACTTCCAAGCTGTTTTCCACAGTGGTTGTACCAGCATTGTTGTCATTTCTTGATGATAGGTGTTCTGACTGGGGTGAGCTGGAATCACAAAGTGGTTTTAATTTGATTTCTCTGATGGCCAATGATGCTGAACACTTTCTGAAAAGATTTTTAACCTTCTATATTTATTTGGTTCAATTTCATGGCGTATTTTAAATTGTTTTTTCCCTTGATGTTTATTTTCTTGTGTTCTTTGTATGTTTTAGAGACTAATGCTTGCTCAGATTCATAGTTGGCAAATATCTTCTTCTGTTTTATAGAGTGTTTCCTCATTAGACCGATAGGTTGTGTGTGTGTGTGTGTGTGTGCGCGTGTGCACACTTGTGCATACTTAGTATGCAACTTCCTTTTTTACATTTATGCAGTTCAGGGCCCAAACCCTGGGAATTAATTGTGCCACCCACAGTAGTCTGGGTCTTCTGATATCCATTAATGTAGTCAAGACAATCCCTCATAGACATCCCTGCAGGCCAATCTGTTCTAGACAGTCCCTCACTGAGACTCTCCTCCCAGGAGACTCCAGATGGTGTCAAGTTGACACTTAGAGCTAACCATCTTGAGAAGCAAATGTTCACATCTGTCCAGATGCCCTCTGACCTTCTGCCAGTGTCTCCCATTGGGTGAGGCTAACTAGAGCTGGGTGCCCATTGATAGAGTGTGTGGAGGTCAGTCACATCCATAGCTGGGATAAATCATGGAACTCAGCTATGCCCATGGCAGAGAGCAGGCTGGAACAGAAGGCAAATGGGTCATGTCCCAAACTTCATTGTTCCCTATCACAGTCAATTCTCCACGGAGCATCCTGGGGATCCCATGAGCTGTCATGGAAAGGTAGAGAGAAGCAGAGCCACAAGGTGGCCGGAGCCTGGGCCTGTGACGGATCTGCCACACCCTAATTGGAGGAAGGCTGCCGTCAAGCAGGAGCTGGCGTGTGTGTTAAGACAGTCGTAAACCACAGCCATGTTAGAGTTACTACATGTGTGTGTGTGTTTACTTAGGAACCTGACTCTGCACATCCACAGAACAGGGTGACACCAGTGTCATCTCCACAGGGTTATTGGGAGACTTAAAGGTAAGATTTGATCCAGACAATGCTTGAAAACATCACAAATTCCCAGGCAATGGCAGTCATTATTATCATTGCTTAGTATTTGAAAGGAAATAAAAATCATGCCATTTTTGTCTCATGTGTATGTGTGACTTGCATTCATGTGTGTGTCCAGGTGGGGTGGGCGGGTAGTCGGTGGGGGTATACGTGTGGGGGGTGCATGTGTATGCACCTACATGGGAGGTTGACACTGGGAATCTTTCTAGATTCCTTTATGCCATATTCTTTGAGGCAGGGTCTCTCAGTCGAACCCAGAGCTTGCAGATATGGCTAGTCTCTCTAATCAATTTGATCCCAGGATCCCCTGTGTCTTTCTTCCAAGGCTGGAATTACAAGCGGACCCTCCATGCCCTCCTGGCATTTAAGTGGGATCTGAGGATCTGAACTCTTGTTGTCTTGTTTGTATAGTGGGCACTTTGGCTTCTGAGCCACTACCCCAGTCCACCATCTCCTTCCTTCCTTCCTTCCTTCCTTCCTTCCTTCCTTCCTTCCTTCCTTCCTCCCTCCCTCCCTCCCTCCCTCCTTCCCTCCCTCTCTCCCTTCCTTCCCCACCCCCAATATGTAGCTTATCATGGGCTTTAGTTGGAGAACAGGTGGCCTGTGAGGGATATGCAGAAGCAATACAGCTCTCCCACCTCCGGCCCCCATCCCAAAAGACTTCTGCCAGCATGACCTCTGGGCACTGAGCTCGTGCCACCCCCCCCCCAACACACACACAAGGATTCGAAGTACGGCATTGAGGGACACTGCATCTGGGCTGCCACTGGACGCTCTGTAGACAGCATAGGGGTAATGCTGCCTTCATCAGGCTCAGCAGCTTCCGCTCTTATGTTTCAGAAGCTGAAGGTACTGGCTACTGTTAGGTCAGGTTATCCTGGGGGCAGGACTCAAGACAGAGAGAGGCTACCAGACAATGTGGAGAGGAGAGATAGGCCCAGCCTCTCCAGTGCACCAGTGAGCCCAGTCTCCCCAGTGCTGCCAGAAAAGCACCAAGTATGTGCTTGAACCCCATGGCCAGTCCACACCCTGTGGCTCCCTACCCATAAGGCCACGGCCTTTCCAGCAGCTAGCAAAAGGAGCAGGGGATTCAGAAGAGGTAATCAGATGTCCTATGCCACCAGTGTGGCTATCAAGTAGCAGCAGACACCCAGCCATAAGCTCAGACCAGGCCAGGCTAGGGTGTTCCCTTCTTTGAAGGACTGGTCCCAAACCCCACCCCCATGCAAAACAGACCTGCCTCAGGTCTGCAATGTTGCAACCAGATGCATGCTGCTGGCCTGGCTGGCCCGGTGGAATGCACTGCTGGCCCTCTCTCAGGGAGCCAGGATCCTGCCCCTTGGGGAGAGGTTGAGCTCACCAGTTTTCTCCATTCCTCTTTTTGATTGGCACTTTAATGAGGGCAGAAGGGGCTGACCCCCTGCCAAGGGGCCAGTTCATGCTCCGTTTATCTCACAGCCCGAGTCAGACTAAAACAACACTGCAGGCCTAGCCGCCAGGAGCCTGGGGGCCTGCCGCCCCCACCGTGAGTGATGGATTGAGTGACCGCAGTGAGCTGGCAGCTGAAGTGTGTGGTGGCTGCACCTCCCTGTCAGTGTGCAACAAAAGAGCCCGGCCCCACCGGCCCGCTGGCCAAACTGCTCCCCTCCTTGGGGCAGCTCCAGGGTCTTGGCCTTCCTCCCTGGCTCCTGGACACCAGCGCCAAGCTTCTAGAGACAGGTCTGGGGACTGGAGCCTGATATACTCTGGAACCATTCTGGGGTCTTGGGGGCAACGCCTGGGTGGGGGGTCTTCTGAGGTTGCAAGCTTGACTGGCCATTAAATGCTTCCTTGTTCAGTTCCAAGCTTCAGGGTCTGAGACAGAGCGCTCTTCTCCCCCAGTGCCCCCTCTCGTATACAGCCGACCAGCTCTGAGCGCACTCACAGGGGAGTTCGGTCAGGCCTTCCATTTGCTGTGCAGCTGCGAGTGAGTGTGTCCGCCTTGCTGAACCTTTGGCTTCTCTTTGGTCTCTCCCTCATTGGCTTCTTATGAGAATGAAAATGAGGGCTGCCCCCAAATCCTGCAGTCAGACAGAACACAGGCTCCTAAAGCCAGGCCTCAGCTTACCTGATTGGCAATAACCATCCCCCCAGCACCCACAGCTCTGTTGACTTTATTTTTTATTAGATTTGTTTATCATGTGTGTGTGTCTGTGTTGTGTGTCTGTGTGTGAATCTGTGCTGTGTGTCTGTGCGTGCATGTGTGCATATGTGTGTGTCTGTGTGTGTCTCTGTGTGTCTGTGTGTGTGTGTCTTGCTGTGTGTCTGTGTGTGCATGTGTGTGTGTCTCTGTGTGTATGTGTGTTGTGGGTCTGTGTGTATATGTTGTGGGTCTGTGTGTATCTCTGTGTGCATGTGTGTGTCTGCGTATGTGTCTGTCTGTATGTGTCTGTGTGTGCATGTGTGTGTGTCTGTGTGCACACACACACACTCATACCATGGTGTGCACGTGGATCTCAGAGGGCAACCTGCAGAAGTCAGTTCTCTTTTTCTAGTATATGCATCCCAGGGAACCACACTTAGGCTGTCAGCCTTGGCAGCCGACAGTCACCTCCTGAGCCATCTTGCTGGCCCCTTGGACTGACTTTCTGAGGAGGTGCCAGGGGCAAACCTGACGTCTCAATCAAGAGTTATCACATGCCCTCTGCTGGTGCCCATCCTACAAGTGAGGGATGACACCCACTATACACATGGAGAAACTGAGGCTTAGAGGTGTCCATCGATCAGTGTAGTACAGAGGAGAGGGAGAGTGATTTCAGCCACACAGGGCTCTGAAGTCCATGAAGCTACTCCCAAGGCCCTGAGTGAAAGGCCAGAGTCCCCCACTAGGGAAAAGGGGACAGCTTCAGGTGCTCCCAGAGGTGAAGAGCCAGAGCATGGTTTGTAGCATTTCCTGGGCCACCTGAGGTAATCAAGATGCCAGGCTTTCCCATGGCTCTGCTGGTGTCATCAAGTGATCTTGAACTCCTAGCCATTCCCCAGACCGCACAGGAAGCCGTTGCCAGAGAAGGAAATACCACCTCCCCCCTTCATCTTAGAGGCCATGGTGTGTTCTCTGCCTCAGGGTTCCCTAGGGCCCTACACCAGGAACAAGACAGTCACGGGAGTCCCAGCTGTTTGGTTCCTTGGAGCCTCGTCTATATACCCAGGCCTCCCTAGAGTGGGAAGGAGCCAATCTCTACTTGGATGAGACATCACCTCCCTGTGAACTCCCAGAGGGCAGGAGGCCAAGTCCCAGCCGAGGTCAGACAAAGTAGCACGGCCGTAGTGGGGTCCCACGTGGTCCTTCTGTCCCTCGGCTCAGGTCCTCCAACTCAGGCATTGATGCCCTCCCCACTGGATAAAAGATGACTTACCTGAACAAGGCAGGGCAGATGGGACCTCAGAGGGTTGGTTAAGTTCCAAACTCTGAGCCAACGGATGAGTAAGAACAACAGCCTTTGGATCTTTAGTTAGGTCCCGGAGTCCTGGTGCCCAGCCCCAAGTCCAGCCTAGAGTGGCCTTAAAACTTCTTTTCCAGAGTCTTTTCCTCCTGCCTGTCAGCTCCAAATCAGCTTCCAGCACCCTTTTGACTTGGCACCTCTGGGAAAGCCTTCCCTTTCTGTCCCCTCTCCAGAGAGCCCCCACCCCAAGATGGAGCCCCATTCTGGGTCAGGCTCTGGGGGGCCCCACAGGGCCTGCCCAAGAGGATGCCACACGGTAAACACTGGGCTGTAACAAGCCAGCCAGGCAGAACCTTCTCGGTTTGCCTCACGTCCCAGCAGCTAGCCAGGCAGATGTCTGATGTTTGCCGGATGAGCACCCAACAAACTCTTCCAGGGACCAATGTGTTTTAATCACCACTGTAGTCCCAAAACCTAACAGGCTTTTGTTGGATATTTAATCAGTGGATAGGTGTGTGTGTGTGTGTGTGTGTGTGTGTGTGTAATTCTAACATAATTTAGAATATCTCTGGGGGTGGTTGTTGGAAGAGACATTAAAAGATAAGCTTCCGCCGGGCGGTGGTGGCGCACGCCTTTAATCCCAGCACTCGGGAGGCAGAGGCAGGCGGATCTCTGTGCGTTCGAGGCCAGGCGGGACCGATAGCCTCCGAAACAATACAGAGAAACCCTGTCTCGTAAAAACCAAAAAAAAAAAAAAAAAAAAAAGATAAGCTTCCCAGTATTGTTTATAAATGTTACAGAATAGGATACAAAAGAAGAATGGCTACAGTATATAAAGAGCCCAGGAGAAGGGGAGGCGGGAAGATTCTAAGAGCCAGAGGGATGAATGACCAACTAGGAAATAGTGTTTTCCAGATACTAAAGGGGTGATGCACATAGGAACTCACAAAGATTGTAACAACACGTGACGTCCAGTCTGGCAGGGTCCTGGCACCCAGACGGGCAGTGCACAGGAGCTCTCATTTCTAACCACAAACTTATCTCCAACTGACAACTTCTCACAAGGGAAAAATGAGCTTTCTCCAATGGAGTCTTACTGGGTGTGTACCACACTTAGGGTAGGCCCCAAGCCCAGCAATAGATAGCCAACAGAAAAGAAAATCAACGATGTTTTAGTAGATTTTTTTTGTCTCATATTGTTGTGTTTGGGCACTTTATTTTTGTTGTATTGATCTTTTGCTTGTATAGTACAGTTTTCAATTTTGTGTTTTTATAGGTTTCATTTCTGAATATGTGTATGTGTTTCTTGGGTTTTTCCCCCTTTGTTTCTTATTTTTTTTTGTTTGTTTGCCTGTCTGTTTTCTGAAGAAAGAGATAAAGAAAGGACACAAAGTTGGGTGGGAGGGGAGGTGGAGTGTCTGGGAGGAGCTGGGAGATGGGAAAACTGTGATCAGAATACATCGTGTGAAAAAAAAATATGTGTATGGGTGAATTTTCTGTCCAATGGGGTATTGCTATATTCCAAGCTGACTATAAAACAAACCGAAAATCAATTCATGGTGGACTGGGCATGTGCTCAGTAGATAGATCTCTTGCCTTGCAAGAGGACCTGAGTTTAAGCCCTGGGGCCATGTAAAAAGCCAGGCAAGGGCTGGGCAGTGGTGGTGCACGTACTTAGGAGGCAGAGGCAGGCAGATCTCTGAGTTCGAGGCCAGTCGGGGCTATACAGAGAAACCTTGTTTTGAATCCCCCCCAAAAGCCAGGCAAGAGGATGCGCGCTTACAATCCCAACATTGGGTAGTCTTGGGCTCACTTAAGCTGAATGGGTGAGCTCCAGGCCAACGAGAGATTCTGCCCCAAAGGTAGTGGATAACACCAACCAAAGACTGTCTCTGACCTCCATGTGCACGCACGCGTGAGCGCGCACACGGGCACACACACACACACACACACACACACACACACACACACACGGGCGGGGGCACAAGTACATACTAAAACAAACAAATTTATAAGGTCAGCAAGATGTCTCAGGAGGTAAAGGCACTTGCTGCACAAGCTTGCTGACCTGAATTCAATCCCCAGAAATCCTCCAGATAACCATACATCACCCCCCCACACACACACACTGTACCAGAAGCAGCATAATAATACTAAATGAGAAATCTAAAAGAAGATTGCAGCCATGGCCGCCCAGATTTACCTGCTCTCAGCGAGGTGAGGGTCGTCGGCAGGCAGGCCACCGGAGACACTGGCCCTCTGAGAACTGGGGAGTACCTAACGTCTGCTTTCATTTTCCCCTTCTTTCCTGTCACAGCATCATCCTAATAATTCTGGGCAAATATCTTAAAACAATGAGCCCATGGGGGTCATCCACTCTGGGAAGCCCCTGGCCAGGAACTGTGGGAAACCCAGGAAGCACAGAGGGGTCATGGTCTATGGGGGAAATCCCAGTTTGATGACGGGTCCAGCTTCGGAGGACATGCCTCGCCGGGCTGACAAAAGAAAAATCTTCCTCTGTGTGTGTGTGTGTGAGAGAGAGAGAGAGAGAGAGAGAGAGAGAGAGAGAGAGAGAGAGAGAGAGAGAGAGAGAGAGAGAGAGAGAGAGAGAGAGAGAGAGAGCAGTGTCTGTGGAGTCAGGGGAGAAGCTGGGGCTTTGGTTCTTGACTTCCCCCGTGTTTGAGACAGGTGGCATCTCCAGTTTCTCTTCTGTTGTGTGTGCCAGGCTAGCTGGACCCTGAGCTTCCAAAGGGTCCCTGTCGCTGCTCCTGTCTCACATATGAGCACTAGGATTACAGATGCTGGCTGCTGCATCCTGCTTTGGGCTGGGTTCTGGGGGTTTGAACTTAGGTTGCCCGGGAAGTGCTTTACCCAATGAGCAGTTTGCCTAGCTCACATGGTTCTTTTTTTTTTTTTCTTAAAGTTGTGCTTTCCAATGGGAGGCCACTTCTTTCTCCTTCCCTCCCTCCCTCCCTCCCTCCCTCCCTCCCTCCCTCCCTCCCTCCCTCCCTCCCTCCTTTCCTTTTTTCACCTGACATCTGAACAGTGAACTTTCTGGACAGACATATCTGTAACGAGGTGGGCTAGGAAGAGCCTTTTGGACGCTATGAAAGCTTAGTCAAAGCTCAAATTATTTCAACCTTCATTTTGTTTTCTCAAGACAGGGTCTCATGCAGCTAAGGATGACCTTGAACTTCTGATTCTCCTGCCTCCCATCCCCTCCCAAGTGCCAGGACCACAGGCATGCACCACCACACCGGCCAGTTTATGCAGTGCTGGGGATTGAACCCAGGGTCCCCGGCATGCTGTAAGCACTCTGCCTACCGAGCTGCATGCTTATTTAGCCTTCATCACTCGTTTTTAACCCTAGTGAGTGCTGTTGGGGTGGAGCTCAGCTGTAGGCTGCCTACCTGCCTAGTATATGAAAAGCCTGGGCTGATCCCCAGCACTGAGTATTGTCAGAAATGCTCTGCTCATGTGAGAAACTAAATAGGGGTTTATGGAATCCCAAGAAGAAACCAGCACTCTCTGTCCAAAGGCCATCTGCAACTCCAGCTCCCCAGCAATGACCTGTGAATGTCAGGTGACTGGCAGAGTCCCTCCCAGCTGGCCCTGTCCCCAGGCCTACAGGATTCTGAACTCCAAGGAGCAGAGAGATAAGAGGGATGATTTGTGCTACCCTGCCCGTCAGGGACACAACTGGAGTGGTCGTGCTCTTTAATGTCATTTCACCCCCACTGAAGAGGTGGGACAGATGGCTCTGGGTCCCACGGAGGCACAGGTGGCTTCCATCAAAGAAATAGGGACATCAGCTGGGAGGAGGAGAGAGGGATGAGGGATGAGGGATGGACAGGACCTCCCTTCCTATGAAGATCTCAGGCCTGCCAGCACCGAGGAGCATCCCCAGGGATGGAGGAAAGTTCCAGACCACGGCTGAGACCATAGATTTCAGGCTTTCATCAGCTCCAGGTGTGCTGGCTGCTCTTGAATGTCTGTCACTGGGAAGATGGAGCCAGACGCTTCTTCTGTCTTCCCAGCCTCAAGCTGGGTCTTCAACCCTCCTCTCTCACTTATTCCGAGGACCAGGAATTCCCAGGTAGTTGTACGTCACCTTTCTTCCCCACCCTGGGAAGACTGGGGCTGCGTGCCCGTTCCACAGGAGACTGAACTGAGCTCAGGGTCGGGAGCGTCTGTGTCACCAGATTCCAGTGGCAGGGCTGGGTGATTCATCCTGACACCCACCCACTCAAGGTCTTCCCTGTGTTTGGAAGATGAGATAGAGCCCTGTCAGAGAGATGTGAGGCAGACAGCAGGACATTATGCAGAGAAGTCTGAGGGAAAAGCCAGGCCTGTGACTCTGGCCTCACCCCCTGCCCCTTCTCCCTGGAAAAAAACGGGCCTGGCCAGCTCTTCTCTTAGCCCAGGCCACTCTCTTCACACAGCCTTGTCATGAGGACTGCAGTCTCACAGCCATGGTCCCCACAACCTGACTCTGAGGAGCCAATCTGTCGTGGCCCTGTGAACTACCTGGCGCGTGCCCTGCACCCACTGATGTTCAGTCACCGTACCCCACGAGTCCTTTTCCTTCAGTGAGTGTGCGGTGCACTTGTGACTGACTCCTCTCTCTCTCTCTCTCTCTCTCTCTCTCTCTCTCTCTCTCTCTCTCTCTCTCTCTCTCTCTCTCTCTCTCCCTCTCTCTCTCCCTCTCTCCCTCTCTCCCTGGGCACAATACTCAATAAGCTACTTCTGCTGCCCGGGTGTGCACACTCTTCACAGCACCCCAGCTCTCTTTGTGCCCTGGGGCCATGGGTACCCTACAAGGGCCTTCACGAATCTAGACTGGGCAGCTACTGGTGCTGAGTCAGTGGGAAGGGGGACAGCGGAGACCTGGTGGCTGGGTGTAGGGCCTCCTTGGGCTCTCCTGCAGACCCTCTTGTTACTGTGGCAAAAACACCTGAAGCAGCTTAAGGACGGAGGGGTTTGTTTCAGCTCGAAGTTCCAGGGCACAGTCTGTCAAGGCAGGGAAGGCGTGGCGGCAGGAGCGTGAGGTGGCTGGTCACGTCGCCTCCCAAGTCAGGAAGCCGAGAACTGTGCGTGCTGGCCTTCAGGTCACTTTCTCTTTTTCCTCCAGTCCTGGGGTCACCTGAATCACCTCCAGGGTGTGTCTTCCTCACTCCTCAAACCTTTCTAGACACATCCTCAGAGACACACCCAAAGGTGGGTTTCCATGGTGATTCTAAATCCAGTAAAATTGACAGCCAAGGTTAATTAGCATGCCTCCCTCCTTCCTTCCCGGGGAGACCCTATAATGCCAGGATTGCCCTGACACATAGGCCCTCCTTTGGCACAGGCTCTGTGGCTTGGTGGCCCGAGAGGCCATTTCTGCCCATAGGACCTGGTGCAAGGAGACTTGCTGTCTGAAGACAAGCCTATTTGTGTCAGGGTCCCAGAACTAGGATGACTGTACTTCGCCTTAGGGCGGGCCCTTCCCTTGCTCAGGAAGAAAGTGGGTGGCCTCCGAGGGTGTGCAGCTGGAGGCAGAGCAGGGCTGGGCTTCGAGCTTGGAAGATGCCACACATCAGATGACACAGCCCACCTGTCTCGTTTGGCCCCATCCTGGCGAGAGCAGAGGCCAAGGCCATCTAGCCCACCATGAACTTGGGTAGGGAGGGGGAGTCCTCTGATCAGTGAAATGAGGCAGCTGCTCCCTCCTGGGGCCTTCATTCTCAGGCTCTCACCTGGGCCTGTGGGGGTGGGGACTCGGGAAAGAGGCAGGTGACAATCCCCCCAGGAGAGGTGACAACCCGAGGTGGGAGCCGGCACCGCCACCTGAGAGTGGGTGAGGAGCAGGTTAGCTGGGTGAAAAGTTCGCTGTGAGGGGAGCTGTCTGTTTCCTCTTCTTAATTTATCCACTATTTGGCTAACCTCACTCTGAACCCAGGCCCGAGACCCCTCGACTCTCTCCCCCGCCTCCCCACTGGGCTCCTGGGCCACTAACCCTCAGCCTGCCTGTGGCCAGGCGGGGACACACTGGCCTTGAAGCAGCCTGGGGCCCACAGGCTGCCTGGGGGAGAGGCCTGCTGCCTGGCCAGGAGTTATTTATGGCTGAGGTCCTCTCCTCATCTTTAGTGACCAAAATAAAGTCCAGTTGCCACGAGGTCTGGGGCCTCAAAGACCAGACATCCACCAAGCCATACAAGGTGTCCCACCCGTTGCCTTCGCCAAATACACAATGGCGCTGGAGACATGACCTTTCCTTCAGGGCCATCTGTCATCCTGGCCTAGGGCTGCAGCTGGACACATGGACCTGGTGTCAGACGGGCCCTGGGACAGCTTCTGTGACTTCCATCTCTCCTTGTGCAGAGCAGGCCCCGCAGACTCTGATTTATCCCAGTATCTCGTACACTCTATCCCTTTCCACCACCCCCGTTTTATATCCTATTCATATAAATTTTGTATTCTATTTGTTTACAGTGTATTGTGAGTGCGTGCGCGCTACAGCAAGCATGTGGAGGTCAGAGGACAACTTGTGGGAGTTGGTTTTCTTTCTGTCATGTGGGATCTGGGGATTGAACTCAGGTAGTCAGCTTTGATAACATCCTGCTGGCCCTGCCTTTAGTCTCTTAAACACATGAGAGTGCAGTCCTGTGGTAATGACCCTTCGGCATCCAGACTGTGACGAGGGGACAGGCTGGGGAGCCGAGGCAGCACCTCAGTTGCCCTCATTGTTAACAGAACAGCCCAGATCACTCTGCCCCGGCAGCCGGTGTGGTCAGCCCTGTTTCTATGACAGCTCGTCTTGGCTGCCAGCTTGACACAACTGGGAAGAGGAAACCTCCACCGAAGACCAGCCTCCATCAGATTGGCCTCTGTCATTTCCTTGACTGTGAAAATCTGAGAAGGTCCAGACCGCTGTGGGCAGTGCCATCCCCCAGGCAGCTGGGCCTGGGCTGTGTAAGGAAGGGAGCAGAGTTCCTCTGGGCTCCAGTTCCTGCTTGAGCCCCTGCCCTAGTCCCCTCAGTGGTGGATTGGGACCTGGGGTATAAGCCGAAGGGACCTTTTCTTCCCCACATTGATTTTGGTGACAGTGCTTCTCACAGTAAAGAGCAGACTAGGACACCTTCCTGCCTCACTTTCCTACTCCCATGTGATCTGTCTGGCAGCTCGGACAGTCACATGTTCCCAGCAAGTGGTAAAGATAAGAAAAGAACAAATTGCCATGCCCCCCCACCTCGGAGGTCTTTCCTGAATGTTCGGCTCTGACTTTGGAGGGGACAGGAGCACGGAGCCAGAGCAGAGCTTGTGACAGTAGTACTTAGGGCCTCACAGGCATGGGGTACACATCCCTCTGTGGCCAACAAGTGATGTAAGGAATGTTTTGCTGTGTGTGTGTGTGTGTGTGTGTGTGTGTGTGTATGCATGTGTGTGTGTGTGTAGGCCAGAGGTCAACACTGGGTGTTGTCTTAGGGTTTCTGTTGCTGTGAAGAGAGATCATGACCATGACAACTCCTGTAAGGAAAACATTTAATTGGGGCTGGCTTACAGTTTCAGAGACTTAGTCATTATCATCATGTGGGGAGCATGGTGGCACGCAGGTAGACATGGTGTCGGAGAGGTAGTTTAGAGTGATTCTACATCCGGATTGGTGGGCAGCAGGAAGCCTCAGAGCCCGCCCCCAGTGATGTACTTCCTTCAGCAAGGCCATGCTTACTCCAGCACAGCCACACCTCCTAATAGTGCGGTCCCTTTGGGCCTAATGGGGGCCATTTTCCTTCAAACCACCACAGGCGTCACTCTCAATCATTTTCCACCTTACTTTTTGAGGCGGGTTCTCTCACCTAACCTGGAGTGTATTGTTTCGGCTAGACTGGCCGCCTGGAGAGCCCCGGGGAGCCCCAGGGACATTCGGGTCTCAGTCTCCCCAGCGCTGGGGTTAACAGATGAGTGCCACTGCTTCTCAGAGGTCCTCATGCTCACACGCGAGGGCCTTACCAATGGAGCATCTCCCCAGTCTCCCAAAATGGTTCTTGAGACAAGGCTGGCTTTGAACTCACAATTCTTCCGTGGGAACTAAAGGCATGTGCTCCCGTGCCTAGTCAGTCATTTTTAATAGCCCATGGTATTCCTAATCTGGGTGAAATGGGATTTCTTCTTGTTTCCTTTGTTGTGAGGTAGGCCACACGGTTAAGTCCTAAGCACAGGGCTCCGTCAGTGTCACATGGGTGACTGCCATTCATATCATCGTGACAAATATTCCCAGCCCTCACAGACTTCTTCCATTTCCTCCTCTAGCCATACCAACCCAAAAGATGATTGATCACCAGACCTGTTTCGAACTTCCTATGAATTGAATCACACCAAGAGAAGTCTTTCATCTCTGGTCTTCTCCATATTGATGTAGAGGGCAGGAACCCATTTGTTTTCAGTGCTGTGTAATATTCCACCACAGGAATCTTAACTAGAGTCTGTCTATACTACAACAGATGGAAATGCGCATAGCTCCTGCAACAACCACAGTGTTGCAACAACCGTCTTTCTGCAAACCTCTGCGTGTGCCCGAACTTTTGTGTCTAGAGACCCCACATGTCCGTTTGTTGACAAGAATAAAAGGTTTCTTTCTATGCGTGTCTCAGAGATTTTTTTTTTCCATTCTGGAAAATGTATGGAGCCTTCATTGTCTGGGTTGAGTCAGAAATGGTCTATCCTATGGGTCATGGTGAGTCATGGAGGGCTCCAAGTAGGGAACTGTGTATTTGGATCTGTATTCTGGAAAGAATTTCTGAGACGCTTGGTGTCCCAGGTGAGGCAGAGGACTCAGATGCGGACAGGACTGGTCGATGTGGCCGGGAGGGCTAGGTGATGTGGGAAAGAGCTGAGGGGACTCAGTGAGAGATCAGCCAAGGGCATAGCTTAGGGGACGTGTTCCCGGCTCACCAGAGTCTTTAGTCATAGCAGGGTGGTCCCGTCTCAGGAGCCATGTGGTATCAAAGGGAAGGCAGCCTCAGAGGTTCAAGTCTACAGGGGCAAACACTTCTTCCTTTTCTTGTGAGGGGTCTGCCTTATGGCCACTCCCTGAGTCCTGAGTTCTCTGTCTGTCTGACAGGGGTCTCCAGGCCACCACAAGGAAAGGTAGGAAAGGGACCCCTCAGGAAGGGGTACATGCAGAACACAAAGGCACCTGGGAATGGCCACATTCTTGCCTGTCTAGAAGCAGGGCCTGGAGAGCCTCTAAGGGGCTGCATCTCCACAACAGGCGTGACCCAGCAGACCCTGATCATCTTCCCCAGCCCTGGGCCGGGGCCTCTCCCTGACTACCCAGCTGTGGGGTCCTTTTCCTCCCTAGCCTTGTTCTTAGAGCAGACAAGCAGGGCCACATCCGTGAGGCTGGTGTAGAGTGGCCTCATGCCGTCCCCTCTGGCTTTAGCTACCGCCCAGTCCTGCCCCAGGTCACCTCCCTCTACTGGTTTTAAAGTTCCCTTAGTTAACTTTGGACTCTAGAAGGCCTTCTCGAAGGAACAGTTTTGTCATAGCCCTTCCCTTTGCTGTCTCCGTCTCTAAGACATGGCAGGTGACTGCAATTCCCCCTCAGGGTCCTCTCTCCAGCTGTTGTGTTCTGATCTTTTCCTTCTTTCCCGGAGCTGCCCTGCCTCAGCACCTGTCTGTCTGCCTCTCCCCGTATTAGGAGGTCACCCCTATGCCCTCCTAGCTCACATCCTAACAGAGGGTCATTTCCAAGGCTGGCCTCTGCCCCTGGGGAAAAAACATCTCAGAAAAGGTGAGCGAGCCCAAGTCACTTACACCAAGTGAGGAAGATAAGCCTGCCCTTCCCGGCGTTTCCCCAATTCCTTCCACTCAGGGCCTGTGGCGGCCCATGACTCCCAGAAGACACTGCAGGCCCCAAAGAGCCTCTTGCCCTGCCAGGCGGGGACACTTGCTACCAGACAAGGGCGAAACGCATTACAGCCCATGCAGCCTCTACTCTGTCTGAACAGCAGGGAAAGCTGCTCCCCGTGCCACCAGCGGGCTCGAGGCCACATGGCAGGTGGGGGTGGGCAGTGAGGGAGTCCCTTCTCCCTCTCTTCCTCGGGGAGAAGTGGTGATGGGCTGACAGACAGGCTGGGTCTGCTGCCAGGCACCGTTCTGCCAGCTGCCCACCAGGATGCTAACTGGACTGCCCGTCTTTAGGAGCCTGCCAGCTGCCTGCCGCCTCGCTAGCCAACTGCCAATCAGACCAAGTCCTGGGAACGCTAGACTGCGTGTCAGGACCGCAGCCAGCTGTCACTCCCGGGCCCCAGGGGGGAGTCAGGGGTCCCACCACTGGTCATCCTGGGGACAGCTACTGTTTGTGCTACCTAGCATCCTGCCACCCATTCCCTGGCAAGGAACTTACCTTCTCAGGCTCTTAGTCTGTGAGCTACAGGACTGATTTGCTTCTTGGCTGCTAGGGACACAACACAAGATGCGGGCTTTTTCTATTCCAGCACCTGCTGACTGCTGTCATTGGCTTATATATAGACAAGGGACTCAACCCAAGCCTGCTGTAACCAATGAGAATTAAGCCCGGGGAACTAGCATCTTGCTTTCCCTACTGTCCTTGAACCTGGGAGAGTGTGTGTGAGGGCTGGAGCTGAGGCAATCTTCTTGTCGTCATATAGCTGAGGAGGAGGCCAGTCCAGAGGGGTGGGAATGAAGAAGACAAAGAGGCTGGTGTGTGTCAGGGTTCAGCCATTCCTTACACAAGTTACCATTGGGCTTTGTGGACCCATGAACCAGTAAACCCTGCCTTATGCCGAACAGGAATGGCTGTGAATTGTTCCACCGTCGATGGACGGGGCGCTACCTGCTGGCCAGGGCACAAGCTCTTGAATTGCTGTCTGAAAGGGTTAGGCAAGCCCCACTGGATTTGCTTACCCTGGCTGTGGTGGCTAGTGTGTGTGTACAAGCTAGACGCTGCCTTGCTTTGACTCAGAGGCAGAGAATTGAAACTGGGTTCCTCTCTGTGGCTTGGTGGCACCTGGAAGTACTGGGACTCAAGGTGACAGCAGCTGCAGCATCCGCCGAGTTCTCCAACCTAGTTTTGAACTCCTCACATCCCTCGCAGAAGCTGAGATGTCATTACTGTCTATTGTGAGGATGAGGGAAAGAAGTGAAGCCAGTGCCTTGAGTGAGTGAGGTAGGGCCTGGGTGGGGTGGGGGCTGGCAGACTTCCGCCTGGTTACCTCTGGGCGGGGGTGGGTGAGTGGGTTGGGGGTGGGTGGGGTGGGGCGGGAGCTGGCAGACCCGCCTGGTTACCGCCGTCTACAGGCTGGACGTGCACTCCTCAAGTGCCACTGTCTCCCGTTCGCCACCCCGTGCGGGAGTTGAGCAGAGTGCTGGGCACACTGTCAGGGCGCCTGGGAATTTGCTGATTGGAACAGTCCGTGTAAGGTGTTTGGTTTAAACAATTCTATTTATCGATAGCGTGTGCACGTGTGAGGCTGGGTCGTACATCCCAAGCGCCGCGCTGGAGTCCAAGTGCCTTTGCTTTTCACTGGGGGTGAGCAAGTAAGGGTCTATCCCATCCCATCCTTCCTTACTAGGCTACACCTTACTGCCCTGTGTCTGCTATGTGTGGGATGCCGAATGAAAAGCAGCCGGCTCGGCTGTGCATCCAGATCTACCATTTCTGCTGTATATATGCCCTGCGTGCTATCTTGTTAGTGTGGAGCTAGCTTCACAGCCAGCAAGCTCTCGGGAGCCTCCTGTCTCTCTCATCCTGCCTGCACCTGCCCACGGGTGCCAGGATTACAGGCCCTCATCCGCCCCTGACTTTACACTGGGGATTTGAAATTGGGTCCTCAGGCTTGGCCCAACAAGTGCTGTCAGGGAGCTATCTCCCTAGTTCTAGTCCTTAGGTACTAGCTTTGTCCCTGGCCCTTGGGGTGGGAAGGAGAAAAGGACAGAAAAATGAGGCAGGAGAGAGGAGAGAGGGAGAGAACGGAGGAAACGACCTCTGCAGCTTCCCACAGAGGAGAGGCAGGAGAGGGGCCAGCACACTCTAGTCATAAAAGGTCCCAGAAGCTCACTGGAAGTCCTCCTGCTTGTCCTCCCTGCTGCAGCTGGGCAGAGTTGTTTCAGATTCCAGCAGTGAAGGCAGTGAGACATGGCTGAGGAGTGATAGGAAGCATCCCAGTTGGGCCAGATAAAGGTGTTGACAACGGCAAGTATCGATGATCTTTGAAAAAAATCCAATCTTATTTTACATACCAATCCCAGGTCCCTCTCCCTCCCATCCTCTCTTGCTCCCCACCAATCCCCCATTTTACCCCCCCATCCACTCCCTAGGGAGGGTGAGGCCTCCCATGGAGGGATCATCAAAATCTGCCACATCATTTGGGTCAGGGCCTAGGCCCTCCCCCTCTGCATCCAGGCTGAGAGAGTATCTCTCCATAGGGAATGGACTCCCAAAGTCCATGCACTAGGGATAAATACTGGTTCCACTAACAGAGCCCCCATAGACTGCCCAGACCTCCCAACTGACAACCATGTTCAGGAGCCCTGGTTCGGTCCTATGCTGGTTCCCCAGCTGTCAGACTGGAGTCCATGAGCTCCCCTTGTTCAGGTCAGCTGTTTCTGTTGGTTTCCCCAGCATGGTCTTGACCCCTTTGCTCATCACTCCTCCCTCTCTGCAACTGGATTCCAGGAGTTCGGTTCAGTGTTTAGCTGTGGATCTCTGCATCTGCTTCCATCAGCTACTGGGCGAAGGCTCTAGGATGGTATTTAAGGTAGCCCTTCCTCTATAACGAGATTGATGACTACCGATGATCTTTACACAAATGGCTTCATCACAAAGACACAAGGCTGGGGATTAAAAGCCGGATGTTGCCATTAGACTCTGGGGTTCAGATCCCACCTCTACCTTTCCTTGCTAAGCGTGTAAGCGTGTGTCTGTCCCACCAGGCACACGGTGACTCACTCACTGCTGTTACTGCAGAGTGAGTAAGATACACAGCTATTGATAGATCTTCACTGGTGCAGAGAACCATGGTTCAATATTTGCATTTCCCTTTTGATTTTCCCTCGCTAACTGTGGTGGACAGGGCCACTGGCTCCATCCTTCAGATGAGGAAACCAAGGTTAGGAAGGTGATGTCACGTCAGGTTAATGTGAATCGCAAGGGCCCCACTGAACCAAGAGTCTCAAGCCAGGTGTGGATGGCTTCAAACTCCAGACTCGCCCTTGGCCCGCCTCCTTCCCAGGCTCTAGGCTGATGGATGGACGGGCAAACCCGCTTCTCTTCATTCGGCATCCCACACAGAGCAGACAGCAAGCGGGGCGGTAAGGTCTAGCACAGTAAAGAAGAGTGGGCTGGGCTAGACCCTCGCCTGCCCACCCGCTGCAAAAAGCCAAGGCCCCTGGGATATGCGACCTCACCTCACACTCACTCCAGGGTGGGGCAGCTCACAAGCCCAGAGCCAGGTCCTCCCGCCTCTCTCGGGCTGGGGTTTTGCCCAGACCCAAGTCAACTTCCCAGGCAGGATCCATTTACATCCGGGCAACAGCCTGGGATAGAGAGACCACAGTTTGTGTCTTCTTCAGCTGCTTATTTCCTTTGTCTGTGAGCCTTGAAAAATGAAAGGAATGATAAGGATTTGGGGGGGCGGTGCTAGAAAATTCTGCAGATACTGGGTAACTCATCAGGAGAGAGGCATGGAGGTTTGAGTAGAGAGACCTTTTGGGGGATTACAGATCCCTGCCTGGAACAGAGAGAGGCTCGTGCTCCTGGATCTGCTGGCCTCCTGGGGGACAGGCCACTAAAGCTTCCTGGACCCCAGTTTCCACAGCTGTGTTCAACAGTGGATGCTGACTCTGTCTTTTTATTTTATTTTACTATTTTATTTTGAGACAGGGCCTCACTGTGTAACTCTGGTTTTCTCGGAACTCACTATATAGATCAGGCTGGCCTGGAATTTACAGAGATCTGCCTGCTTCTATCTCCTGAGTGCTGGGGTTAAAGGTGTGTGCCACCACACTCAGCAGGTGTGGGCTTTTGAAACCTCAATGGCTACTCTCAGTGTCACCCCCTGCCTCTAGCAAGGACACACCTCCTAATCCTTCTCTAACAGTTTCAAGCATTCAAACATCTGAGCCTATGGGGGCCATCCTTATTCAGGCCACCACACTCCCACAGCCCTGAGTTGTTGCAAAGAAGAAACAAAATCCCAGCAGGGTGACTCAGCTCCTTAGAAGACATTCCATAAAGTTCAGGGGCTGGTTTTGATCATCACAAGTGGGAAAGTCAGCCAGTGGGTGAAGGCAGGGGTACTGTCATAGAACCCAGGACAGCACTGCCAGCGACCCTGTCCACAATGCCAGGAATGCTGGGATGAAGTCTCGAGCATTTAGCAGCACACTGAGGCTTTTCTTGTTCAGGGTCTCCATCTGGACACAGAAGGGAAAGTAATTAGAGAGTAGGTACACTAGGAAGGCAGCTAGGCTTCCATATTGGCAACCATTGGTGAAGAGCTCATCTATGCAGACAGCCAGGTTGTGGCAGATGCTCTGCCTCACGGAGAGTCTGGTCTTGAGGAGGCAAGAACAGCAAGCAGATATTGTCCTCAAATATCAGTTGTGATGAGCAGATAAACTGTGACCTGGTCAGAGAGTGGGGGCTTTGGCCATCATCAGGAAGGGGAATTGTTTGATGTCTTCCTTTCCTATTTGCCTCTGTGTGTGCACACCGGGGTTCCATTCTCTTTCTTGCCTTATTAACAGGCTGAGATGTGGAAAGAGGATGTCTGTTCTTCCTCTTAATTTGGGGTGAATGACCTCAGTTCTCTACTTACTATAATGTTAACTGCAGGTTTGTTGTATGCAGACTTTATTCTGAAAGGTTCTCGTGCTATTTTCCCTAGTCTCTTTTGACATTTATTGTGAACATCTATTGAATGTATTGAATTTTTGGACCTTCCATTGGTAGACTAGCTGGACCACAGCCTATATGCCATTCTAATAAATCCCATATACGTATGGGACTTATATATATGACATTTGATCATATCACACACACACACTCACACACACACACACACACACACACACTCAGTTCTTTTCCTCTAGAGAATCCTGACTAATACAGAGGGCTTTTGCTGCCAGTGTCTTTGGTATGATGTCTCTGTGTGAACCCCGAAGCTCAAGCTTTCTGTCCACCCTGGGCAATGCCCCATGTGGACAGCAGCATCCCAGCAGGGTGATAGCTGTCACTCCCAGGGGTCATCACGGTTTCTTCTCTTCCCAAGCCGTGGGGAGCTGTGAGTGTCAAAGGGCTTCTCAGGGACAAGGACGGCAGGTGAGCGTCCGCTAGGCACTGAAGGACTGCACCTCTGCTTTCCAGGAAGAACCTTCCATCCCACTGGGGACTCCACACCCGTCCTCCCCTGAGGCCTCTCCTCACCCCCGTACCATTGCCCATGAAGGGGTCTTCTGAGTCTCAGCTTATCACACCATAGCCAGAGCCAGCCATGCCTCAAAAAGCATGTCACCACCAGAGGCAGGACAAGGCCGTGAGTGATCCAGGTAGCTCAAGGGGCTACCAGGTCATGTCTGGAGCTGTGAGAACCACAAGTTTCCTGTCACCATTTTAACTTCACTGTGCCTTCTTAAGTTCAGTCCACACTGGATAGTCACCCAGCTCAGAAGGGCAGGAGAGATGGTATTACAGAGGACGGGGCTGAACCCAGACGGGACCCCAAGGGTATGGATTCCTTCCTGAAATAGTAAATGGTAACTGCTACCAAGACAGAACCTGGAGTCACCTGGAAGGCCCCCCCCCGAGCATACCTGAGGGAAACTTTAACGAGGAAAGAGCCATCTTAATTGTGGGCAGGGCCGCTCGATTCTGACCTGTTTGAGACCCGGCGTGAGCTGAGCCCTAGTACCTCTAGGATGCTTGCACTCATGACTCTGACTGCAGACGACAGTAGACATGACATGATCAGCTAGCTAGCTCAAGCTCTGTCCCCAGCGTGGTGGACTGTCCCTTGAACTGTGAGCCCAGGTAAGCCCTTCCTTCCTTAAGTGGCTTTTGTCAGAGTGCTTTATGAGAGCAATGGGAAAGGAGACGAAGACACCCTCCCTCTCCCCCAGATCCCGGGGTCTCTTTCCCACTTCCTGTAGAACCTTCGGGCTTCATGGTTGGCCCGAGAAGACTGGCAGAGTTGGGGTGGGCATCTGAGCCCTGGCTCTGCTTGGAGGGGTGAGCGTGAAGGCGTGGGGACTGAGAGCTGGGCCTTTGAGCAGATGGGGGGCACAGTGGCCCTTGAGAATGTGAGACGCTGACTTAGTCGCTCTCTGTACAGGCCTCCCATGTAGACACAGGTGCAGTCAGGTGAGCTTGCTGGAAAAGCAGTGTTTTTTACACTGATCCATTTATTGTGTGTGCACATGTGTACATGTGTGTATGCCCATGGGGTCCACGTGGAGGTCAGAGAATAATCTGAGGGGATTGGTCCTCTCCTTCTACTACGCAGGTCTCAGGGATCTAACTCATGTCGTCAGGCTCGGAGTCATCTCTCTGGCCCCTAATCAATGGCTTCTGATTGTGGTTTGATTACAGAGCTTCCTGCATCCCAGGCTGGCTTTAAGCTCTTTATGTGGCTGAGGATAGCCTTGACCTTTTGATTCTCTTGCCCTCCATCTCTCAAGTGCTAGAAATAAAAGTATGCACCCAGCCTGGTTTTTGCGGTATTGGGGATCAAGCCCAGGGCTAGACAAGATTCCACTAACTGAACTGCACTCCAAGACCCAAGGAATGTTTGGGAGCCCAGTAAGATGTGTCTGGGAAGAGATCCAGCCCTCCTTCTGCGTCAGCAGATCCTTGTCGCCTTTTTGGCTTTGCCTGAAGCGAGGGGTGTGTGTGTAGAAAAGTCCTCTGGGCTCTTAATTCTGTCCCAAACCCTGAGGATCAGAAAGGTGCCCTTCAGGGGAGGGGTCCCGCATGGGCTCCTGTCTCCTCTGTCTTTTCCCAGCCATGCAGAGCTGTTCTTTGAGGACCTCAGCTCCTGTGCCTTGTGGCCTGGGTTCTTTTTCTTTGTCTTCCCGTTGGATAGGAACATCTCAAAGGTGAAAACTGCCTCCCTTGGGATGGGGCTCTCAGGTAGGAGGGGTAGAGGCCTGGTAGTGACTCCTGGAGTCAGCTCTGGGGCTTTTCTGTCACCTGGTCCCTTTAGACATCAGCTTGTTCCTGGGAGGGTCAGTTTCTCAAAGTATTTGGTTCCCGGGAGCTACTGGTGTCCACAGGACTGAATTCTTGACCACTGGTCCAGCCAGACAGCCTGCTCTCCTGGACCAGAGCCAGTCAGGGCTGAGGTCTGCTGCCTCCCTGGGCTTGGCACCCACCCTGATGTGCTTCTCTTTGGGGCTGGGGAGGAACAGCCTGGCAACTGGGTCATTTCCCAGGACCCAAGGCTTCTTTGCAAGGTTGGCACAGCTTGTTATGTCCCTCAGGGGGTTGGCACTCGTCACTCTCCTTCACTTGGACAAGCAAAGGGACAGAATTAGCTCTCCATTCTCACTCTTGAAGCTCTCCAGGCAGTCAAACCATTCCAGTGAGGGATCAGAGAGGTTTCCTGGGAATATGCCCAAGGCCTTTTCCCTGGTTCCTCTGGGAATCGATCCAAAAGGAAAAAAAAAAAAAAAAAAGATCAAAAGCAGGGTGCTGTTGTGTATGTATTGTGGGAGGATGAGGCTCCATCCTACCACCAAGAGAAACCATTTGCATTCTGGGAATCCCAGAGATTCCCCCCTGCAGCCAAGGCTGCGATCATGCTTGGTGGATCCTGGGACAGGCTGTCTGGGCGTGGCTGATCCCAGCGTTCCACCATATTCCCCTGGGATCCTCACTGCATTTCTGGTTTAAAGGTCAATGGAACCCCCAGCGATCCAAGTGTCTCCTGAAGGGGCACAGAAACACAGCTGCTCAGAGATGGTCAGAAAAGTTGGGGCTCAACAATCTAGACCCCGCCTTGCCCCACCCACTTCTCTCTATCCACTAAGATGAACCCCCCCAACCCTTACCCCAGTCTGTCTCCTGGAAGAGTCAGCCACAGGCCTTGGGAAATTGTCGGGACACCACAGGGGGCTGAGGTGGGTAGTAACATCCCACACAGTGGAGACACTTGTCCTCAAGGACGAAAAAGGTGATGGATGGCCCTGACTTGACTCCTTGTTGCTTGCTACTGTCTGGTGCCATGGAAAACCAGGAGTCAGAGCTGTGTTTAGTTGTGGACCTGGCTGAGCCCACATCCTCTTCTGAATTCATCTTGTCACCTGTGGGGCAGGGTTCCGAAGTCTCCTGTTGGAAGGGTGCTTGGGAAGACAGCCAGGCACCTGCCTTTGCAGGGGTTGCCCAGCACCAGCAGGGTCTCCTGGGCAGCACCAGCAGGGTCTCCTGGGCAACACCAGCAGGGTCTCCTGGGCAGCACCAGCAGGGTCTCCTGGGCAGCACCAGCAGGGTCTCCTGAGCAGCACCAGCAGGGTCTCCTGGGCAGCACCAGCAGGGTCTCCTGGGCAGCACCAGCAGGGTCTCCTGGGCAGCACCAGCAGGGTCTCCTGGGCAGCACCAGCAGGGTCTTCTGGGCAGCACCAGCAGGGTCTCCTGGGCTGCTTGAGTTGTCCTTAAGTTGTCTTCTCTCCATCCGGGCTTCAATTCTAACTTTAACTCATGAAGTCTTCTTCCACGGCTTGGCATGTGATCACTGCATTCAGCTTCCCAGGATCTTTGGCAGGTATGATCACATGACTGGATGGATCTGGCCAATGAAATGGGAGTGGAAGCAACATACACCATTTCCGGGCAGAACTTGAAGAGGGCATGATGGTGGACCAACGCACATTTCCTCCCTGGGACATCTCGGCTGCCCAGAGTGAGACGGTTTCATGAATAAACTGAGATCCCTGTTGGAAGCCTTGGTTATCTGGGAGTCACATCTGGCTGACACCCACCACCAAGTGGTTAGATTGTTTGATGTGGTCACTCTGATTTTTTTTCTTCTTCTTCAGTAGCTGCAGGGAGGGCTGGCAAAGGACACAGTACAAATACCGTGTCTTAGGCTGGCTGTGCCCTGTCAACACTCCATAGACACCAGACACCTAGTGTTTCTCCCGCAGACCAGCCCACCTTCGCTTGGGTCATCCCATCCTCTTTATTGTGAGCGTGGGGGGTCCAGCCCGAGGTGCTCAGGTCTATGTGGTCTTTGTGAAGCTTTCAAGGAAGCTCCCCACTAAGTCGGAGGCTTGGGACCTTCTCCTCCTCTCTGGGGGACCTCCCCTGCCTGCTTCCTGTCACTTACCTGCATATAGACGGATGCTATTCCTAGCAGGCCACATTGCTCCCTGCTCCCCACTGACCACAGTGCCATCGACTCAATTTTCTCAGCGTGAGAGTCACACCAGAGAACCATGGGCACCTCTGCTCCTGTCTGAGACCATGCCAGCTCCTTCCATTCCCTGGACTTTCCCGTCTCCCACAACTAGATTGCTGTGGGGTCTGAGCAGCCCACAATGCTAAGTGATGAATGGTCACTATCGGCTCACGAGTCTTTCTTCTCCAGATGAATGACATCTGCTGGTATCATCATGGCTTCTTCATGAGGGGGGCAGACAGCAGGTGCTCAGTAAACCCTGACTTTACTTTTAAGTTGGTGGCCCGGTGGGGTCAAGGAAGGACAGGCAGGACTCTAACTGGGGTGAGTTCCTCTGTGGACTAGCTCTCAGGGATCCTACCAGGGAAGCCATGTGTCTGGAGGGGCCTCCCTGACCTCCTCTCCTGGGGCTGGGCTGCTCTCTGTAGACTCTGGGACTTTGTGGTTGGGACAGGCTCCTTCCCAGGCTGCCTCCCTCCTAGGGACACAAACAAAAGGAAGCTGCAAAAGCCACCTCTTTATTTACTGCCCTTTAACCAGTTTGCACGAGCTGAGGGTGGGAGGGGTTGGAGGGGACGGCAGAGTGTCTGGGGGCGGACTCTCCTGGAAATCGTAGATGCATACTGCTCAGGCGGGTTAGACTGGAGAAGCAATTTAACAATGAACCCTACAGAGTGAGAAGTGCATAAAGTTGTCAGGTGGTTGCCGAATGGCATCTCGCCTCCCCATGGGGGTCAGAGTTACACACATCAGTCTTGCAAAGGTCCTGGAGTTGACCTGGGAGCAGCAGAATCTTCCCTGGGGACAGGAACAGTCCTGCTCACCCAGCAGATGCTCCTAATGCACAGGCACATGGGCGTGTGCCCAGGGGTTGCGGCTTCTCCCAGGTTCCATGGCTCCTCAGGTGTGTCTTCCTCTATGTCCTTCCCTTAAAGGTGTTCATGCAGGTGTACGTCCCTGAGAACCTGTGGATCTCCTCCAGCGCGGCCTGTGGGAGTATGCTGAGGGGGAGAAGGCAGATGGTTAGCAGGGCAGCCGACAGTGGGGGGGGGCGGCAATGCACTGCAACCCATGCCCCAGATCCCCTTCCGAAAAAACAGCACCTGACCTCCCAGAACGAACACTTTCACTAGGTAAGGGCAAGCAGAGGAACAAGGAAGGGCTGTGCGCCGTGGTGCCTGTTCAGTGTGTCCCGGCCCTTCCAAGACGCAAGCCGAAACTTGACTTTCTTTGTGGTGAGACTGAGGTGGCTGGGTCGTGAGGGGATCCGCCCCGTCATGGATTAATGGACAGCCAGAGTGACTCTATTATTGCAGCCAGCTCTCTGGGCATACTTGCTCTGTCCTGCATGGGGAACCCTCCGTCATGTCATGAGGCAGCAGGAAGGCCCTTGCCAGATGCTGTGGCATACTCTTGGGTGTCTCAGCCTCTAGAACCCCAAGATGCATGCACTTTTCTTTTTTCTCTGTTTTATTTTTAATTATGTGGATGTGTGTGTGCCTGTTTGTGCACTTGAGTGCAATTGCTCAACGAGACCAGAAGAGGGCATTAGATCCCCCTGAAAGTTGTCGTTAACAGGTGGTTGTGAGCTGCCAGAGGTGGGTGCTGGGAACTGAACTCTGGTCTTCTGCAAGAACAGCAAGGGTTTTTAACCTCTTGCCATGTCTCTAGTCCTCTTTTAAAGAAATCTCTCTCTCTCTCTCTCTCTCTCTCTCTCTCTCTCTCTCTGTGTGTGTGTGTGTGTTGTGTGTATTGTGTGTGTGTGTGGGGTGTGTGTGTTGTGTATACATTCACCTGCTACAGTGCACACATCAAGTTCACACTCTCACAGCAAGTGCTTTGTCCTTTGAGCCATCCCCCAGAGTTCGGGAGCTTGGTGCCTGCCCCTCTGGAGGATCCCTCAGGCAGTCAGAGAGCATCTTGGACTGAAGGTCAGGGTATGCTGGGACAGTGTGAACGCTCTAAGTGTTCTCTTCCCAGCTCTCCACGCTCCACCCTCTGCTTGCACGGAGGCTATCCGAGTGGAAAAGACAAAGGGCCGGTTGCCACTGTTCCCTTAGTCACACATCCAAGGGTGTGGTTTTTCTGGGAGTCAACATTGGACGATAACAGCCTGGAACAAGGGGCCACACTCTGTGAAAAGCAGGAGCCACGGTCATGGCTGCAGGGACGCAGGTCTCCCCGTATGGAGAGCATACAGCCACAGGCACTAATAGTCCCTTCAGCATGGGACCCAGATGCAGGGTCTTGCTGTGCCAAGTCTGGACAGTTGTAGGTGAATTCGGGGCTGGGAAGATTCTAGAGGAGAAAGTATCTCCATTAGGAAGCCCGCCTCCCAAGGTGGTCTTCCCTGGTAAACCCCACCCCACTAGAGCTATGACCCATCTCCAGATTCTGAGCTTTTGGCACGAAAACTCCTGTCGCCATTAGACTGGAGCTGGGGCTATGCCTGATAGTGTGTAGGGCAGTGGTTCTTAACAGTGTGGTCCAGGGACTCTTGGGGGTGCCTGGGATCTCTCTAGGATGCTTAGAGTAACACTGCAGTATAATTTGTTTTTCTCCTTCTTCCTTCCTTCTTTTTTTTTCTTTCTGTCTTTAAAAAAAAGTCACTCAGGTTAGCCTCAAACTGACTATGTAGGATAGCCTGATACTTCTCACCCTCCTGCTTCTACTCCCCACATGCTGGGATTATGGGCGGAAGCCACCACACCTGGCTCATGCAGTGCTGAGGACCAGTCCCAGGGTCTCAGGCTCTCTACCTAGAGGGCCACATCCCCGGCCCATCGTTCGCCTTTTATCCTTTAATTTTCTCTGCACGTGCGGTAGAGCTTCCCTGGGGTTCTGCTGCAGGGGACTACCCCAACTGACTGAAATCAGAAGCAGATGTAAGAGTCTAGTTGCTTCAGATTAAACCAGACAGTGGAGAGATCTGCAAGAACATAACCCAGTGTCTCTCCCGACCAACTGTCTGTGTTGTTTTAGAAAGTGTAATTGCTTATCCCAAAAATATATTTATGAGTTGAGGCTAGACGGGGATACCTAGTGAGATCCTGTCCAAAAAAAAAAAAAACAAACAAACAAAAGAAAAACAAAAACAAAAGAAAAAACAAAACTAAAAAGGCAAGCAAACAAAATGGTTACTATAACTTAATAATTCTGTTGCTGTCCTTTATAGATGAAAAATACTGTAAATAGAAACTAATTCGTAAATCTAACTTCCCCTCTCAGTTTTAATTTCTAATGCAGAAAGTAGTGATAGATAAAACTCACACAAGCAAGAGCTGTTTGGATCCCCTCAAGAACCTTTAAACCAGGCACCATAGTGCATACTTAAATAATCCCAGTGCTAGAGAGACAGGAGAGCTGTAAGTTCAAGGCCAACCTAGGCTTTATAGTGTGTTCCAGATAAGCCCGACTTACAGTGGGCTCTGCCTCAAAAATAAGGAAAAAATAAAAACAAACCTCACAGAGAGCCCGAGACTGCCTTACTGGTCAGTACAGTCAGAGAGAGGTGCTACTCCTCAACCTCCTGCCCTGTGCAGACATGACTAATCGATTTTACATTCACTTTCTCCTCCTGCCTGCTGCCTCTTGTCCACTAGGGCTCACTGGAGTAAAGCAAAAAGCTGGACCTGAACCCGGTGCAGAACTCTCTCTCTCTGTCCCATACCTTTTCAAGATGACGAGGATGTTCATGGTCCATGGGAGCAGGAGGAGGGCCTGGTTTTGTCGTACAGCTTCCACCGTCCTCCGGGCTACCGTCTCTGGCTTCAGCGGTGGGAAGAGGTTGGGAAACCTGGAGGCAGGAAAATACTGGTTTCTCTTGGGGAAGTTGGCCTTTCTGCTGGGCACCTTGGTGAGTGGCTGGTGTTCCTGTGGGCATCACTGTGGCTCTCCTGTGTGAGGGACTCGAGGCTGTGGGATTCTCTCCTAGTCTGAGCCTGTTAAGAGTTCCCTGATCCTGCTCCATCGGGCCCCAGCACATAAATGGAGTCTGCCCAAGCAGGGGGGCATCTCTGACAGAGTCAGGGAATTAGAGCTTACCCTGCCAGGCTCACTCTCCAAAGACCTCCAAGGCTCCTGGCACTCACACTGGGCTCCCTCCATGTTCTAAAGTGCTGGGCCAGCCCTCAGCCTTGGTTACTCTGCCATCTCTCCTCATCAGCCACGCCCACAGCCTGCTCACTTCTCCTGGGTCCTCCCCTGCGAGATCGCTCCACCTCCCCCGCCGCTGGGTGGCCTCTGATCTCACCTCTTCCTTTCTAGTTGCCTTAACCACAACCGCGATCTAGAATGACCTTGCTTGTCAGGTTGTTCCTTGACAAGGGCCTGTCTCCTCCTTCAGGTTATGAGTCCCCTCAGGGTGGAGGCCCAGTGACTCTCACTCCCTGCTGCATCCTCGGCATCTAGTAGGGCCTGGCACACAGTAGGAACTCAATAAGTACTTGTCATTTGGCCCTGCTCCTCTGCTGGGCCTTCCTGATTGGGAGGTCCTTAGTCTGTTGGCTCACCAGGCTGTCAGCCAAACACAAAGCGGCTGGCTTTCTGTGGGACTTCTAGACTATGAACATGTCATCTAACAGGGGCTTCCCATGTCTGTTCAGAGGGATCTGACCTGAGACCTGTGCACCCACTGTGTTCCCTAAGTGTCGGGCCCACGCATAAATATTCTCTCCAATTTATGGATAAGGGGGCAAAGCTGTGAGCCCCTCACACCACTCCAGCGACTCTGTTCTGGCTCTTCCCGCTTTCCCCAGTCTGAAGGTACAGGGCATGTGCTGCTGGCCCCGCCCTCTGTCTCTCAAAGGCCTTATGAGTCACTGTGGTACCAGTAAGATTACCAGTGGTGAGTCATCAGCCATCCCTGAGCAAGGGGCAGCCTTGGGGCTCACCGACTGCTGCCCTCCCTGTACCTCCTCAGTTATGTGACGAGCGCAGCTTTGGTTTGTTTGTTTGTGAGTGTGCCAGTGTGCGTTTGTGCACGAGTGTCTGTGTGTGTGCAGGGACATACTGTGTACGTGTGTGGAGGGCAGAGGTCAACCTTCAGTATCATTCCTCAGGAGTCATCCACTTTGGCTTTTTAAAACGGGGTCTCTCATGGGCCTAGAGCCCGGCGACTTGGCTAGCCTGACTGGCCAGAAAATTCCGTGTGGGCTTTAGGGGACCCTTCCAGGTAAGACCCTAGCAGAAGGACCTGATGGGGAGTCCTCCACCCTGTTAAGATTTCCCCCCTTCCTCTCCATAGTGGGTAGGATGACAACAAAGGACACTGGGAAGTGACGAGAGAAGCCTGCTCAGCTGGCCCAATTCCAGCCGTGTTGTCTCATACAGACGACTTCTGACACTCAGCTCCTCTGTCTGTGAAATGGGTTTATAGCTCACTTGCAAGGCTACTGGGAGGGCCAAATACAACAACTGTGTAATGGAAAGGGAAGTGTCTAGTGTGGCTGGGATACAGAGTAAGTCAGCAAACGAGAACGGTGGCATCCTCAGACGCAGTCCGTCTTGCTGCACGGCCACCTGTGCGGTCCTAACCTGTGGGAGCCTAACCTGTGCGGTCCTAACCTTTGTGGTCATCACCACCCCTGGAAAATTGCTAAGATGGCCTCAGGGCAATACCGAGGCTTCTCTTTCTCCCTTTTTCTTTCGATAAATAGGAGTTGGTTAAGCATTGCTCTTCTGGCCAAGCCCTTGGCTCTCCCCTGCACAGCTATAGGTAACTGGCGTCTACTTAGTGCTCACAGAGCAGTCACAGCCACAGGCTCTCCCCCAGTGTGTGAAGCAGGAGGTGCTATTAGCAATCACTTTCAAATGTATAAACAGGGAAACTGAGGCACAGGAAAGTCAAGTCACCTACGCAGAACTAGGATTTGATCCCACGACATCGGGATAGTCATGAGTATAACCTCCTTGAAATTGAGAATATATGATAATTTGTTAGCAAGTCAGGTAGAGATATCTGCTGCTTCTGGGTAAACTCTAAAGGGACTGTCTTCTAGGAAAACTAGTAAAACTCATCTAAGACCATGTTTGTTCTTGGTAAAAATAATGGCCAGGAGTAGTGGTGCACTGTTACAATGCCAAACAAGGGGCTGAGGCAAGAGATTACCATGAATTGAAGGCCACCTTAGGCTACAGGTGAGAGCTGGTTTCAAAAAATAAAAAAGGGGAAGCATCTCTTTTATGAGCGATTTGTGTATCCTAGGGTTTGTGCCAGGAATGCCACATTCATTATTATTTCTCATTTTGCCAACAATCTATCAGGTAAATACCATTCCTACCATTTTATGGGAAGTAAACAAAATTTTCCCTTAAATGGGATGTGTAATGTGTAGTGACACGATGTTCCATATCAATGTCACTTTCCGCTTGTGACGTCAGTCATCACACCACTCTATAAACTGGCAATGAAGCCTGGCATCACACAACGCGTGGCAGCTACAGCATGATGCCACCCCAGGTCTTGGCATTCAAGCGTGAACACTGAGCCCGAGGTCACATTCCCCTACACCAGATGGGTCTGAAAGTAGCTTGAGTAGTGGGCTTTGGGGGTTTCTTCACATGGGGCTACAGTTTGTATCTATTCATTAAAAAAATGATTGGTGTGTGTGTGTGTGTGCATGTGTGTGATGTGTGCTCGTGTGTACACTGTGTGTTATGTGTGGGTGCACATGTGTCACAGAAGGCACGTGGCAGTCAGAGGGCACCTTGCTGGAGCCGGTTCTCTCCCTCCGCCATGTGGGTCCCAGGGATCAAACTCAGGTTCTTCACCCACTGAGCCACCGCACCGGTCCTGGCTCTACAAAGGGCTCGCACCTTCAGCGCACAGCTCAGTTACCTTTCACCCAATTAACCACCACCACCACGGAGTTTCCGAGGGCTCCCTCCCAGGCTCTATACCATTGATCCTGTCTCCAGCACCACAGTTCTGCCTGGTTCTGAATGCCACGTACACGGGACCGTGCAGAATGTGCTAGTGTGGCTCTTTCACTCAGCATCATGGACGTGAGCTCCGTTACACGGGCCAAACATCACTCATTTCCTCTTTTATTTTTGTTGTCAGGTAGTATCCCACCGTGCACATCCGGTGCTGGTGTCTTCTGTAAGCTCCTGCAGTGAGAAGCAGGGTCCTAAGTGTGGGCAGTCAGTCGGTCTTGGACTGAGCAAAATGGAGAGTGAGCTGGGTGCCAGTTTCGTCTCTCTCTGCTTCCTGATAGTGGATGCGATGGGACCGGCTGCCTCATGCTCCTGCCACTGTGACTTCCTACCGGGACAGATGCACCCTCTTACTGCGAACCTCAAAGAGCCTCGCCTTCCTTAAAGCAGGAGACGTAACTGATACAGTGTAGCAGTATCCTATTGCCCTGTGAGTGGAAAATGATGTCTGAGAGTGTGACCAAGGCCGAGGGATCCCGAGGCTCTTCCTGTAAAGACCGATGGCTGGGTCGGCTCACTGGGTCTCCCCCACTGACCTGACTCGCATGCCTTGGAACATCTCCGTGCTGGTGTGAAAGGGCAGCACGGTGGTGGCGCCGACGCCGGGACAGTCCAGCAGCCCCAAGGTCAGGCTCTCCATGAAGGCGAAGGCCGATGCTTTCGATGTGCAGTAGTCGATGGCTCCAGGGATGGCGGACAGTGCAAGCACGGAATTGAGGCACACGATATGGCCGTTCTGCAGCTCCAGCATGCGCGGCAAGAAGGCCTTGGTGGTCTGAGGGTGGGTAACTGAGGTCAGCGTGGAGCCGTGCAGCTTCTGCCAAGCCCTGCACCCCTGCCTGCACTGGGGAGAACAGCCCACTCTCGATGCATATCTACCCTAGTGTCTAAGCCTTCCAGTGTGGAGGGGCTGAGGCCTCCCTGCTACCGAGCACTATGCTAGCCAGTGAGAAGATCCTGTGTGTCCCCTTTGTCTAGCCACTTTGCCTTGGAACACCCCTGCTAGTGTGAGTCCTGGTCCCAGTGTCCCTCTCTTTTCCCCTCACCCCACCCAGGCTTCCTGTCACACCTATGGCTGGCTCTGGGCCAGGAAAGCCCTTACCCAGAATTGGCCCAGGGTATTGACGTGCTGGGACTTGAGGAGGGCATCATCATCACTGTCCATCAAGCTCTTTCCATGGACCACAGCAGCATTGTTCACCAGGATGGTGATGTCACCCACCTGCGGGCAAGAGGGGGCTGTGGAGCCGTGAGGGCAGCCAGTCCCTGTGGGGCTGTACCTGTAGGGGCACAGACCAGGCTCCGCAACCACCAGCTACATGGCCTTTTTGAGCATCAGTCTTGTTTATAAATGGCGCTGGTGCCACACCAGCTGTGTCTGAGGATTAGAAATAATTTATGGCACATACTATACCCAGAACGTAGCATATTTATAATAAATGAGGTTATGGGCACATTAAAATGGTAAATGTTACCATGCGTGGGATATGTCACAGGGTGAATTCTTTTCTCTCTTGGTGCTCACTGATTTACCCAGCCCAAATGTCTTGGATTAGGGAAAGGGTTTTCCCAGAAGGCAATGGGACATTTGTCTTAGAGAGAAACTCATAGGGTCTAAATGGCTAAGGGACCATAGAGATCTACTCTTATTGTGTTATCAACCCTAGTCCCCGCCTATGTAACTTGGACAAGCTTCATGGAGAGTCCCCAAAGGTGTCCTGTACAAAGCCAGTCTGCCATAACAACACTCCCTCCCAGGCCACATGAATTCAGTATGCTGGGGCCAGACATGCCCAGGCTACTGACCTTTTCGCGGACAGCTTTGGCCATCTGGTATACCTCTTCCCGGTTGCCCACATCACAGATGAAGTAGTGGCACTCTGTGCCCATCTGCCGAATCTCCTCTGTCGTCTCTTTCAGGCATTTCTCAGTCCGGCCCCAGAGAACAATCTGGAAGGAAAGAAAACCAGCGTGGAATAGGTGGTTCTGAAACAGGCTTATCGATATAATGACTGCTACCAAGAATTTTAGTAGTCTTTAAAATGCTGGCTTCCTTGATTCCATCCCAAAATAAAGTCCCCAAAACAAATTAACTGCGAACTATAAATAAAACATTAATCATTGTTGTATGTGTGTGGGGGAGGGTGTACCAGGTGCATGCCTGTGCATGGGTGGAGGTGAGAAGACAACTTTTAAAAGCCGATTTACTCCTTCTGCTGTGGGTTTGAGTATTGAACTTAGGTTGTAAAGACTGCGTTTACCTGCTAAGCCATCTTGCTAGCTGTCTTAGTTAGGGTTTCTACTGCTGTAACGAAACACTGAGACCAAAAGCAACGTAAAGGGTTTATTCAGTTTACACTTGCAGGTAACTAACGTTACTGAGAGAAGGCAGGACAGGAACTTACTCAGGGCAGGAACCAGAAGGCAGGAGCTGATGCAGAGGCCATGGAGGGGAGCTGCTTACTGGCTTGCTCTCATGCTTGCTCAGCCTGCTTTCCTATAGAACTCTGAGCCACCAGCCAGCCCAGGGGAGGCATCACCCACAACGGGCTTGGCAGTCGCCTAGCAATCACGAATTAAGAAAACGCCCTACAGGCTTGCCTATAGACCAAGTTTATGGAGGCCTTTTCTCAACTGGAGTCATCTCCTCACAGATGACTCTAGCATGTGTCAAGTTGACATAAAATTAGCCAGCACAGTGGCCAACAATGAGAGTTTCTTTTTTCAGTTTTTACTTTTACTGTGTGTGTGTGTGTGTGTGTGTGTGTGCGCGCGCGTGCCCCTGTATGTGGGTATGTGTACAATGGGTGCAGGATCTAATAGGCCAGAAAAGGCCATCAGATCCCCCTGGAGCTAGAGCTACAGATTGCCCAATATGGGTGCTGGAACAGAACCCAGGTCCTCTGGAAGAGCAGCAAGTGCTCTTAACCATTGAGCCATCTCTGGGCTCCAACAAGATTATAAAAGGGACATCAGCTACTCTTAAGTGAGCCAGCGGCTTCGGCGCACACTTACGGCCAGTCAGCTGGTACATTAGTTCAAGTCTTTCTGATCTGTTCTTCCCAGCAGGGCACCTCCTGCCAGCCCAGTGATAGCCTTTTCCTTGATTCTTAGAAGCAACAGGAAAGCTTTCCGGACACTATTCTAGAATGTTTTCCGTGATGAACCAGCTGGCCTTCTCACCAGTTATGTTTACAGCAGGGATTATTCCCACCAGCCACTAGGAAGGATGGGGTCACACTCTTCTCCTACAAGGCCTTGGGGGCTTCCAGCTCACTGTGGTCACACCGGGAAGGAAGGATGCAAGGAGAGACGGGAGAGCCAGTGAGACTCCTGCTTAGAAGCAAGGATTTCCTTACCCAACAGGTAATAAGTAGGAGTGACCCAGTGACCTTGAGTCGACCTGTAATTGGGTAATTGGAGGGGTTGGGCAGGTGTATGACTGGTCCACAGGATGCTGGGAATTGAAGCCTGGATGGTCCTTAGCCTTGACCTAAAGGAGGACAATACATCTACCCATCCCAAAGAGCTCGAGTTCGGATGCCTGGGGAGCTATCTGCCCTGAGATACAGCTTTAAAGTAGAGAGGCAGAACTAGGGAACCACAGCATTCAGGAAAATCAGCACAAGAGAGGCTGGGCTCCAGCAAGGGTCTGTGTTCCTTTCTTTTTTAAGGATTTAAAAGTTGTTTCTTTTACTTTGTGTATGTGTCTGATATGTGTATGTGCACCACGTGCAAGCCAGTGCCTGTGTAGGCTAGAAGAACATATAACACCCTCTGGAACTTGTTACAGGCGGTTGTAAAGCTATATGTAGGCGCTAGGAACTGAACCTGGGTCCTCTGCAAGAGCAGCCAATGCTCTTCACCGCCGAACCATCTCTCCAGCCACAGATTTATGTTTCTTTTCTCGAGGGGCTTATGTCACTGTGAACCCCTGTGGCTTTCTTGGCACAAACAAGTGTGCAGAGGCTTCCATCAAAAGGAGCCCAGATAATCCATGCTCTTACTGGTTCTCAGCTGTCTGGACATGGCCAGGGTTTAAGGCTTGCCATGCTCTGCTCAGAATATTCGCAATCAGGAACTGGGGAGAGCAACCCTGTCCACTGGGCTGGGAGATGGCCCTGGAAAGGGGGAGAGCAGTGGTCAGGCAGGTGGGATAAAGGCCTGTATGCACTGTCTCCTGTGCGTAGGCGAAGCCCACAATCAGAACCCTGGTCCTCTTGAGGTCACCCCTTATGTACCGGCAGAGTGGCTCCACCTCTCCCCCTGGTATCATGGCTAAGTGTTTCTGTGAAACTGGAGTCCCCAGGACCTAATTCTCTTCTATTTAAGGTCTCGCTGCCTGTCAAAGCACATGTTGTCTGTTAGATGACTGAATACATGTGAAGTATCGGGACAGTGTGGGTGGGTGTTAAACTACCTCTCAAGACTGAAAGCTTACCCAAGCTCTCTGGGGCTGAGCTAATTGCAGCCCTAGAACTTTCCATATATGAGTGGGTGCAGACCAGGAGTCAGTGAGATCTGGGGTTTCCCAGAGCACCCACCCGGGGAAGGCTGGGCTGAGGGGAGGCTTGCTGGGGCTGGAGTGTGCAGGCACGGAGCTAGCCGTGGTGCTGGGCAAAGGTGGGCTGTAGGGAGCGGGTGCGTCTCCCTGTCAGGTGTTTGTGTGTGTGTGTCTGTGAGTGCTAGTGCCTCCGAGGCCATCTGAGTGTGCGCCTGTGTGTCTGTGGATGTATGTGTATCTATGAGTTCACAGCTGCGGATGTCTGTGGGTCAGTAAGTGTGCTCTGTGGGTGTGTATCTGTGGGCCTGTGTCTATAAGCCTGCATCTGTGAACAGGTCTGAGTCTTGCGTCCGAACACAGGTGTGCTTCTGTGAATGTGTGCAATCCTAGATGCCTGTGCCCCCAGGTCCTCTGGTGAAGGCACATAGATGGGTCTTTGGATAGGACACCCTATGTCCATCTGTCCTTATGAACCAGCCCGCATCTCTGTGGTGATGGTGGCTGCAGTGTGGTGTGGGGAGAGGGCTTGGAGGCACACGACTATCCAGGTGAAGCTGCTCTAGTGACAGGCTCCTCCTGGCTCTCGGGGAATCTGTGTCCCTCAAGTGTGCCCTGCATGCAGAAGGTCGGCCCACGTGGCTCTGCCACAGTCCTCTGGGTGACCGCAAGTGTCGACAGGGCCTGCCCAAGACCGGATGTGACACAAAGGTGGTAGGGAGAGGTGAGGTCTGAGGGAGAAGGGATAGGGCCCTGGGGAAGGGACAGTCCTGGGAAGTGGTTCAGCCTCCTCTTAATTCCCTGGCTGACCAGCTGGCAGGGTCAGGCTAACCTAAGCTTATGAGGTCAGGATTGGGGTCTTTCCACCTCTTGGCCTCCAGTCTTCTGTGAGGTGAGACGGTGGTTCTGTCCCCTTTCCCTTGCAGGAGGAGGAGAGAAAAGGCCTTGGCCCCGGGTATGGACTGCCAGCGAGGGTCTGCCGTGTTTTGCCTTACTGCATCCGAGTCTCAGCAGTGGAAGCCCTTCTCATCTCTTAGAGACTTACATTGGCCGTTTTCCGTACTTGGGAACTGAGGCTCAGTGAATTACGTCAGACCTCCAAAGCTACACCTGGTGGGAGATGGAGGTGGGATCTGAACCCAGGGTCCACTACTCTCTGAAGGTATAGCCTTGAGGCGTGGCAGCATAGGTTAAGCTTTGAAGACCCAACTTCGAATGCACCCCCTGCCGGAGTCCATTCCTGCTCAGAAAGCTCTCCTTGTGCCTCGTCTACCTCGATGTCTCCTCCACGACCTCATCCACCCACCTGCCAGGGCCAGAGAACCTGCTACGGGAAGGGGCTCGGACCTAAGAGAACGAAAGAGGCGGTTCCCGCCTCAGGAGCCCATCCCAGTGAGGAAGGCTGAGAGACAGAGGCAGTATCAGTCGGAGCTGAGGGTAAGAGGATAAAGAATAAACCAAGGTACCTAGGGAAATCCAGGAGCTAGCCATACTGTGACTACTCATAGAGAAGGGAACTGTAGCTCGGAGAGGCTAAGCACCTTGTCCGAGGCCATGTACCGAGTGACAGAGCTCACAGCTGAGCATCAGTATTGTCTGACTCCAAGCACAGGTGACCAGTGACAACTATTCCCTGTTCCAAGTGCAATCCCCAGTACTACTGAAATGAAAACAAAACAAAAACAAAAGGCCCTGAGGGGGCTCAGCACAGCGTTGCTGCCCCCTGAGTGTCCTGCAGGCTCGCTCTGCTGGGATTTCACTGGGGAGGGAGGGCAGGCAAATCACACATCACCCCTGACACACTCTCCAGTCACTCGAGAAACTGGTTACGGCCAGGAAAGAAGTGCAGGGTTCAGGGTGCAAACAAAAGGGGAGCAGGAAGGAATAACCCAGAAACCCCTGACACCTCAACAGGTCAAGGAGCAAGTCACTTCGGGGGACCCCAGAGGGAAGGATGGTGCCCGGCTGCTACTCAATTCTTGATGTCTGTTTATGGGGGAAATTGCTAATGAACAAAGGTGACTTCTGATCTTAGAAACCAGGGGCCGTCGAGATGGCTCAGCTGATGACCTGAGTTCGGTCTCGAGGACTCACATGGTGGAAGGAGACAACCGATTACTCCAAGTTGTCCTCTGATTTCCTAACGCGTGCTGTGTTACCCCATGTAAAAGTCAGCAATAACAGCAACAACCACCCAGAAGTTACACACCTGCAATCCCAGTATCAGGGGCTGAGGTAGGAGGATAGCCAGTTCAAGGCCAACATGGGCTACACAGTGGGACCCTGTCTCAAAGCAAGACAGTAAGGCTCTCTGCAACTCCTATTCATCCTGCAGAGCATGGCCTGAATGTCCCCCTTGGTTCCAAAACCTCTCTGGCTGCCCCTTCCACCCTTCCTACAACCCTGGCCAATGGCTGATATTAGCAGAGCCCTTGTCACGGGCCAGGCCCTGAGCCGAGTACATAGGCATGCCGTCTTCCATCCTTACACTTTGTGGGTGGGTATGTCACTCCCCACAATACGTGAGTCTCGGGCACATACAGCGACTCTCCTATCTACATATCCTTATGACTCAGAACCCCTGCTCCTCCCTGCTAAGGCTGGCCCTTGTTTTGTGTTTCCACTGGCAGACAGAAGAGCGTGTCGACCATTTGGAAGCCCTTTGCCTTGGCTCAGAGTCCCCCAGGGAGTCTTATTCATCTTGTGAATCCAGCACCAGCCAGGCTCAGTTGACCCAGTCACACGGCACTGGTCCACCTAGAAGCCCGCTGGTCCTAGGGCACTGGTATCCCTTCCTACTCAGCATTGCCTTTCCTATGGTGGGGGGGGATGAGATATCCCAGAGATCAGCTGTGTGTGTGTGGGTGGGGTGGGGGTGGGTCACATGAGCAGGTAGTCTCAAGTTCAAGTCCTTGGGCAGGTCTTTGGTCAGTGAGTTCAGGGCCCATGGGCCTTGTGGCTTAGAGTCAGGCTGGTAATGCTGGCCTTGCAGACAGAAGGAAAATGCCCAGCAGAGACTCCAAGGGTGGTGGGCAGTACAGCAGACTGTGTGAGGGAGGTTTGGAACGGGCGTGGCTTGCCTCCACTCGAAGCAGAGCAGACAGACAAGCGAGAGGAGGAGGCTTACTAAGAACCACGCTAATGTCTGGGTGAGTGTGAACCAGGGAGGTTCAGTCTATCCTACAGCCAGAGCTAGGGCGGTCCTCAATAGGAGGAGGGCACAGCCCTGAGGGAGTGCCTGTGGTGTCTGACACATGGACACCGTACTTTGTATTTATTTGTTTTTTGTGGTCCCAGGGATTGAACTCTAGACTCGGCACATGCTAAGTAAGCATTCTGCCAGTGAACTATAATCCTCCAAGCCCCACCTCTTTTTTTAAAAGCATTTTATTTTGAGACAGGGTCAACTGTCGGCCAGGCTGGCCTTGAGTTGACTCTATAGCCTATGCAGGCGTTGACCATGTGACTCTTCTGTATCAGCCTTCCAGGTAGCTTGTGCTACAGGCCTGGAAACAGAGCACACTCTCAAAGCTAAAGATGTCAGGCACGGTGGCACATATCTGTAATATGATCAACGGGAGGTTGGGGCAGAAGGATCGTGGCTGCCTGTCTCAAAAATACCTTTTACATTCCTGTGTATTTTCTTTCTTTTCTGATTGGGTCTCATACAACCTAGGTTGTCCTTGAACTCTAGGTGGCTGAGGGTGACCTTGAACTCCAGCTCTTCCTGTCTCTACCTCCCTTGTTCTGAGATTACAGATGTGTGTCACCACATCTGGCTACCTACTTTGCTTTTTTGAGACAGGGCTTCACATCCAATATGGGGCTGAGGGTGACCTTGAACTTCTGATCCTCCTGCTTCTATCACCCTTTTTTCAGGATTACAGTCATGTGTCAACATGCTGGTTTTATGCAATGCTGGGAATTCAAGCCCAGAGCTTCCTGCAGTCTAGGCAGGCACTCAACCAACCGAGTTACACCACAAACTTAACCCTAAGGTATCTCTAAAGAGAGGACACCCATCTCTAGAACACAGTGGAGCTGGCTCTGGAGTCAGTTTGGGTTAAGTCCCTCTGATCTGTCACTGTGGGCGTGGGGACCCTAGGAACCTCTGTGAGTTGAAGTTTGAGTGCTTGCTTGGAAGGGGAGCAGGAGCACCAGGGAGCTCATTTTGAACAAGCTGGGATCATTATCAACAACACAACAGCCACAGAGCCCTCTTTTTGTAGATTTGCCAGGCTCACAAATGGAGGTGTTGAGGATGACGGTGGTCCAAAGCCCCCACCTGGGGTACTCTGGTTTGCTTCCCTTAGATACAACCTTGCCTGGGTCAGAACTCCAGAACCTTAGTGGTCTCTGTCTCATTTCCCCAGACTTGAAGGACATCCTTCAGCTACAGCCGCAGGCCAGGCAGGCAGAGACCAGGGTGCAAACTGCCCATCTGCAGGGTCAGCTGCAGGACCTCGGTGGGCAGATTTCCCTAGGAGACTAGGTTTTTAAGCTGGACTCGGGGAGTTCCTGGGAGTTCTAGGGAGGAGCCTCTGGGGCTGTTAAGAGGGAGGAGTTTTGGAAGACTTGTTCTAGGACCCCCCTCTCTGTCTGCCCCACATAGTGTCCATCACTTTAATTCAGCTTCCAGCATCAGGCTTGACACTCCAGCCCCCAACTGGCTCTGTCAGGAGACCCTTTTCCTAGCTACAAGCCCTAGGTGGCTGCTCCATTCCTCATCTATTGCCAGCGCTGTCCTGTCACCGTGTTTACGGACAAGACCCCCCCCCTTTCTTTCCAAAACAACCATTCAAAGTGATGACCACATACCTGCTGAGCTGCCCCCCCCCAGTCATTCCCCAAGGCTATATGGTCCAGTCCACACTCCCAGGGGAGAGACCTGGAGGAGCAGCCACTACATTCAGCACACTGTGACCAGGGAAGGCAAGACGCAGAGCCTCAGACGGTCTTCTCAGCACCACCATGGACAGCTCTGCTTTTGCAGGATGTGTGTGCGTGTGCATGCACGTGTGCACGTGTGTGCACGTGTGTGTGGAGGTCAGAGAGTGATGGTGGGTACCTTTCTCGACTTGATTGCCCTCCACTCTGCAACAAAGGGTTCTCGCAGAACCTGCACTTCATCGATTTCAGCAAGACTACCTGGCCAGCAAACCCCAGAGATCATATCGTCTCTATGTCCCCAGGACTAGGGTTCCGGTGTGATGCTGGGCCTAGCTTTTTACACAGGTGCCAGGGATTTGAACTCAGGACGTTATGGGAATACAGTCAGCACTTTGCCGGTGGAGCCATCTCCTAGGTGGTAGATCTTTTATGAGAAGGGGCATGTTTCTGTTGCTATGTTAGTGACAATAGTATCAGCATTTATTTGACAATACTAATGGCCTCAGGTTTTCTAGGAATACGACGGCCAACTCCAGGTCAAAGGTGACAAAGCCCACCTACAAGTCCCTGATGGCAACCTGGAGCTGGGCAGTGACTTCCTCCAGATCAGGTGCCACTAGTCTGGAGCTGGGCCCTCCAAGGAGGTTAGCATGATGACCAGGAGCTCTGACACGTGTCCTGTGGCTCTGATGACTCTAGGAAAGGGTCCACAGACATTACCACCCGAGAAAACTGAGCCACAGAGGGGAAGGATCACACGGTTTACTCATATGCCACCTGCTTCTCAAACCTGTGTCCTTGGCCACAGACTGCCTTGGAGAACAAAGGGATCCTTATGCCAGCTCACTGCACGGCTATCACCAAGCAACGTGTCCGGGTATTACAGCACCCACGTGCCTGTCTGGATGGCCTCCCGGGGGAGGAGGGGCAGCATGAACCTGTAATTGTGTGGCTCCTGCTCCCGCTGGCCAGGTGACTACTGAGTGGGCAAGAGTGACAGTCCTCGCCTGCTGTGAAGACGCCCAGGCCCCGCAGGCAGGTCAGCAAGTCATGTGCTCCCATTGGTGGCAGCATAGGAAGAAGGATGACACCAGCCAGGGCCATCTGTGAGCCTCACGTGAGTGGGAGGGAGGCCACTGCCAGCGCTTCTTGGGTTCTTGCTTTGTGCGTGTCCCTATCTTAGGGACCTTAGATTAAATCCGCACAACAGCCCAGGAACTGGATGAGTGGGAGGATATGTGACCTCATGGACTCATGTCCAAGTCCTGACAACCAGTGCTTGCAACTGTGGCCTTAGTTGCAGATACAGCCCAGGCAAGGCCCCCAAGGTGAGACTATTATGAGTTAGAGTGGGTCCTAAGTCCTTATTAGAGACGGAAGGGTTGAACAGGGAAATCTGTTGGGGGAGTAGGGCTCAGAACTGTGACAGAATATATCTGTATATATATTTTTTGCCTGTTTTATTTATTTTCCCTTGAGACCAGGTCTCACTCTGTAGCTCAGGCTGGCCTTAAACTTGGCAACTCACCTGCCTCAGCTTGTGCCACCACACCAGGCTAAGGCCTGTAGCCCTGAGCTCCTTAGCTTGTGGTCACCGCTTGTGGTTGCCATAGATGGGTCCTGTCATCCCCATTCAATAGACAAGCCCCAGAGACCCTGTGTGACCCTGAGGCCAGAAAGCCACGGTGCCTGTGGTCTCAGTGTCCAGACCACTCCACCACACTGCTGTTTGTAGATGCCTCCTCTCTCCTTCCCCGAGATGCCTCCTGGTCCCACAGAGGTTCTTTCCTCTAACTCTGCACCCAGCTTCAGGTGTGGAAGGCAGGGAAGCCTGGGATTGTCTAAGGCAGGGAAGCCTGGGATTGTCTAAGGCAGGGAAGCCTGGGATTGTCTAAGGCAGGGAAGCCTGGGATTGTCTAAGGCAGGGAAGCCTGGGATTGTCTGTCCGTCTGTCCGTCCCTCCCTCCCTCCCACTCTCTCTCGTCATGGATCAGATCCGAAGGGCAGAGAAAGGCTGGGGTGGTTCTTTACTATTAATCTGTAAGTTGTTCCCCAATAAGCACCCATTGATCATTTATCTTGGGTCTAGTGAACTCATTACAACCCCACCTTCATCCACGCTCTGAATTCAGCCCCACTATGCCCAGCCTCACCCTCCCCTCAGACAGACTGTGGCCATGGCCCCAACTGATCCCTTCCCTCTTTGCCCCTGCTTCAGGTAGCACAATGACCAGAGATCCTTCTAGAACGGAAGCAGGACTTTGTCACTGGAGTCCACAGCTCATTCAGTAAAATTCAGCAACGGCCATGTTTGCTGTTTGCCAACCCTCTCAGGACATATTAGCTTCCACCCGAGCCGTCATTTGGTCCCCTTCTGCCCACCTCAATGTGGCTTTTTAGTGCTCTGTCCTTGAAGGGCATCCTATCTCGTCATGACTGCTCCAGTGTGTACCTAAGAGGCCTTCAGGGAGTCAGCACCAGCTGACTGACCCTTGCTCTGACACCCCTTCCCTGCTTTATTTGCCACTCCTTGTCTTCTCTTCGAGACAGACACTCCTGTCTCCCCACAACGGATCCCTCCTGAGACCCTAAAACTGCTACCTGCTAAGAGGCAGTGTTTAGCTTTGCTCAGAATCAAGTGAGACCTAGCTGGGGTCTCCCCGCCCCCACCCCCCACCCTGGTTCGATTCTTACGTTGGTTCTGAGTCAGATGCTCTCTCTAGCTAGAAGAACAAGGGCCCTTGCTTCTTTCCGTAAGTATCAGTTACCACCACAGACGGCAAAGGGCACGACACAGCCTATGGTTCCCGGCTGCAACCCTATGACTTCTGTCTCAGTTCCTCCAGTTGGACCTTGTGGAACGGAAGGCCAGTGTGTCTCAAGGCGCTTGCCAGGTAAGAATGAAGACCATATTTTGGATCCCCGGAGTCGCCTGGGGACCACCCCTCTTATCCCAGCACGGGAGGCAGACTGGGTCTCAGAAGCACATTGGCTGTGAGACTAGCCCAAATAACAAACCCAAGGTTCAGTGAGAGACCCCACTTCAGTGCATGACCAGGAGAGTGACTGAGGGTCAGCTTCGACCTAGGGCCTTCATATGCACACAGAGGCACACGCTCACACATTTGAACACACCGGCACACGTGCATGAACGCCATCCTACAGCTCTCCCAAAACAAGACAAGAGCTCCAGATGCCCATGCGACGTAGGGGGTGCTGAAAGTGTCCCAAGAGAAACAGAGTTTCCCAGGATGGAGAAAGATGGTGGCTATGAGCGGCACTGAAGCGGGCAGGCTGCTGTAATAAGGTAACAATGTTTCAGTGGAGACCTGGGGGGCAGGAAGGAGGGAGGGAGCCGCGAGGATGTGTGGGGATGGGAAGGCAAAGGGAGCAGCTAATGCATGGACGGGCCCCAATCAGGGGCTCGGTGTGATGACCTGTGTGTCAGAGGGGAGCAGCAGATGCCAGCCACAGGGGACACTGAATTCTACTTTGAGTGTGATTGCGTGGGCTTTGGAGGTGGTTGTACTATGAACAGGGACGGACATGACAGCCTCTGGTTTGGATGTTGGAAGAAGCCTGGAGTCCCAGAAGAGGAATTCAGGATCCAGCTAGGGTGGAAGAAGCCAGGAGGTGTGCTGGAGAACATGGGGCACTTGGGAAGGAGTGGTGGAGAAGAGGAATCTGGGAGGCTTGCAGGGTTGGTTGTAGGCTGTCAGAGGAGAAGGCGCAGAAAGGGCTGCCATGCAGAGCCCCAGACCGCCTGCACTCGGGAAAGCGGGCTTTGCTAAGTCTGGGTATCTGGGAAGAGAAAGACGTGGACCAAGTAAACTCCCAGGTTCCTTCAGTTTCTAAAAGCCCAGCACCGGTGAAGCAGAAGGGAGCCGGCTGCCAGGCCAGCTACCCAGCTAGGCTGTAAACACAGACACAAATAACAGAGTGGCCCCTGTCCCTGGTACCAGACAATGACCATGCTGCTGCCATGTCTGTGTGGCTCCATGCGGATGGGGCAGGGCTGGCCAGCATGCTCGCATGACAGAGGCAGTGGCCAGCAGGCTCACAGAACACTGGTTTGACAGGAGGCTCCAGGAAGTTTTTCTGCGAGCAGGGGTGGGTAAGGTGTGTGTGTGTGGGGGGGGGTGTTGGTGAAGGAGGGTGTTGATGCTGGAGGGTGGGGGCTGGGCTGCAGTGGGTAGGGACTGATTGATCGGGGATGGGTTAGGGTCCCAGGCTGGGTGGGGAGAGGAGGGACAGGGATACAATGGGTTAGCAGAGATCTGGGGTTGGAGTCCAAAGTGCAGATAGAGGTGAGGTGGGGGATTCTGGCTGAAGATAAGGGCAGGGGTGAGGAGTGGGGAGCTGGTATTGGGATCCTGGGAGCATGTGGGCACAGAGGAAGGGCTGAATAGGGGGGTTGGGATTAGGATCCTGGGCTCAAGTAGGGGTGGAGTGGTAAAGGGGTTAGGAGGTTGGGGTGGCGTCCTGAGTGGAGACCCAGGAGTGTTAGGAAATGAGTAGGGCATTGGAATGGGGTCTCAAGTACAGACGGGAAGAAAGGGGAGACACGAAAGGGGGTGCTGGGCTCAGATGGCAAGGGGTTAGAAAAGGGGTACAGCCCTTGGTCCCTCAGACCTCAGACCCCTCCTCCATGACCCGACTGGCAGTAAGTAAACACTCGAATGTCCTGGGTGCTGCTGATTAGCAGCTGGACCCAGAGCTGTGTAGGGGCTGCAAGGTGCCAAGCAGCCTCAGGCCACACGGCCTGTTAGAGACATGCAGGCTTGCTCCAGCCACATGCGTGCTCTTGAGTGAGGGCAGCCCAGCTGATGCTGCAAAAGCCACCCAGACATTGCGACACACAGCTAGCCTGCTGGCCGCTGGGTGAACCATGCGCCACCCACCCACCTCAGCCACAGGCACCCACCCAGCGAGAGGGCTTGACTCCTATGGAGCACCTCCAGGACTGGCAGCTTCCACCATCTGCACTCAGGTTCCTCTGCAGGGACTGCAGGGGAATCCCGGACCTGCACCTCCCTCAAGGGACCTCCAAACTCGGAGTCAGGGCTTTGGGTCTACTCTGGTCTTTGTCCAGTGGGTTGGGGAGTTTCTACTTTGGCTCTCAGTGTCCACAGTGGCCCTGGACTTTACAAAAGTTCATGGAGACAGACGCAGTATTCTCCAGGAATAACGATATGCCAAATGGGATGGTGCCTGCTGTCCCCAGCCAGCCTGGTTAGCGCAGAGGTCTCCCTGGCTGCAGCTTCTTGGCCGCGCTGCCCTTTGGGTGGGAATCTGTCTGGTCAGGGCCCCCAGGAATCTACTCAGGAGTGAATTTGCTATGTGGCTGGGTGAGTCACTGGGGTCTGTGGACTCCACTGTTTCCAGCTGGCTTTCTTGTACTGGGAAAGGTCAAAAGTGCAAGAAAAGGCTCTCTGGAGAAGGAAGGCTGCTAAGTAGCCAGAGACGCTGGACCTGCTTGGGGACAACCTGGAGCCACAGAGAGCCAATGGCATTTGCTGTACCTGATGGCCCTCAAACTTGGCTTCCAATTTACAAGGAGAAGTGGGGTTTTGGCCCCTTAGAGATAAGCGGTTTTCTCAGGAACTGACTTCCCTGGTGGGTGGTGGAACTCACATCTGCCTTGTAGAGGGCAGAGACCCTTGAAGTGACCCCGGATCCCTGGGCGCAGGGCAGAGGTTGGCACTGGGATATGTTCTGTGACTCTCCACACCTTATTTATTTATTATTATTATTATTACTAATTTATTTTTTTGGAGACAAAGTCTTGTCACTGAACATGGATGTCACCGTTCTGGCTAGACTGGCTGGCCGTCAGGATCCTGGGATCCACCTGTCTCCTCTTCCCAGTCCTGGGGTTACATGTGCCCACAGCATCCACGGCTTTTCCATGGATGTTTGAACTCAAAGTCCTTATGCTTGCCAGGCGAGCACTTCATCCACCAAGCTATCCCCCAGTCCCGTGACATCGCCCCCTCCCCGGGAACAATCACCCCTGGATTGGCGAGGCATAGTCTTCTCTTCTGGTTGACTCGGTCTGTAAATCCCACCCCTTCCACTGGCCAACTTCATTGTCTTTCTAACACCTGGTCACTGTGCCTAGGGACCACAGTCAGGGTGTGCCGACCCCTCCCCCACCCCCTGCAGAGAATTCAGGCATTTTGGGTCGCAGGGCGCCTGGTGAGCCTGTGAGTGACGGGTGACGCCATGTTCCCATTTTCGTCAGCAACCATGAAGCTTCTGATGACCGCCAGGAGCAGTCACAAAACGAGAAGGCCTTTGGTCAAGCCACCGTGAAGAATTTAACCACGGAGAGTCCCAGAGAGGGAAACCAAGGGGAGAACTGAGTGCTGCGATGGCCTGTCACACTCAGGAAGCCAACCTAGCCCTCACAGGGGACACATATCAACAACGCTCAATGCTATGGGCGACCCACGGGCCTTCCGCCCATCCCGGGTAGCAGGAAACACAGACCTGCCATTCGACATCTAAGATGTAGGCTAGGGTGGGGGACGGCTCAGAGAATGAAGAGCACACATACACATAAAATATTCCTTCAGATCAGCGTGTGCATGTCTGGTGCCAGGACCCTAAAAGTGTCCCCTGGAAGTGGCATTATAAACAGTTGTGAGTCGTCCACGTAGGTGCTGGGGACTGAACCTGGGTCCTCTGCGAGAGCAGCAAGCCTTCTAAACCCTCTGAACCACTGAGCCTTCCCTCTTAACTTCTCAAAGAAACTGTTATTATTGTGTGTATGTGTGCACAGTGTGTGTGGGGGCGTGTGTTGCTACACATGTGTGGAAGTCAGAAGACAGCTTTGTGGAACTGGCCCGTCCTCTCCTACCTTTATGCGGGCTCTGGGGAATTGAATTCAGGTCACCAGGTTTATGCATCGGTTGTCTTTATGTGTTGAGTATTTTGCTGGCTCCGGATCAGATCACTTTAGAGATGGGCGCCAAGACCCTAGAAGCATGCCTACTGAGAGTACAGCCAGGACGGGGCGGGGCTGCCCTGGCCGGTGGCATTTGGCACAGCTGAGGTGAGAATTCAGCTGCAGTTTAGAAAGATGAACTTCCCCTATGGCCACTCCTCCCCTCAGCGTGGTGGCGTAAGTAATTCAGAGGTCACAAAACGTGTCCGGTGACACACCAGGGCTGCTGGTTCCCAGGGAGACTTAGCTCGTTAAGCATTTTATTGACCAACTTCCGAAGGCCAGCCTTAAAGATGCTGTGCACGGGTTGTTTGCTAGGAACCCATTTCATCTCTGAGAGGACACAGGGCGCATGCCACGGAGTTGACCTTCCAGTTGTCTGCTGGTGGGCTGTCAGAGTGGGGACCCAGGCCTGCAGGGCTGCGGAACGCAACAGGAAGTGGTGCAGCGCAACAGGAAGTGGCTGGGTCAGCGCATCCTGCAGGGAGCAAGGATGGTGGGAGCACAGCCCACAGGAAGGGCAGGGCTTTTCTTGGGGACCAGCCCTGCACAAGTAGCCTTCCATAGAAGGCACCACGATCGCTTTCAGAGAATGCTGGTCGGGAGATCAGACTCCCCTCACCGTCTTTAGCCTGCTGCCTCCGGTACTTCTGTTCTGGCCAGCCCATCCTCTCCTCTGTTCTTTCCCAGACACGTTTCCTGCTGCTGCTACATCCACCCCATCCTTATGTCCCACTTGGACCCCGCTCGGGACTCAGGAAGTACTTTGTTAACAGTGGGGTCAAAGGTGGCAGCCACCTTCCCGCACCACCAGAACCCATCAGAGCTCCCATCCTATGCTGATGCCATCACACTAAGGGGTCACACAGGCAGCAGAGGAAGATGCTTGGCCCAACTTTCCACACTAGAGCGATGCCCACCAGTGTCCTCAGAGAGTCCCAGATGTCCTTCTCTCCAGTCTGCTACCCCTTAGGAGAATCTCCCGTGGCCACAGTTAACACCCACTTCTCCAGTGAGTCCACAGCCCCTGTCCTGCTTGCAAGAATTCGGGCATTATGCTGGCCTGCCCGACCGACACCTGGCAGAGCGCACTCAGGCAGTACCCTGGTCAGCCCAGGGTTCCATGGTTGTGTAGTCTGCACGCAGGTGCAAAGGACCCCTTTAAAAAGGACCCGCCCACTTACGCTCTCTTTGCCCCCCCCCCCGTCCACCCGCTCTCTTTCCCCTCCCCCTTCTCTTTCCCACTCTCTTTCCCTCTGCTCCCCTGGGGCAGACAGGACCTTTCCTATTTCCCTCTTCTCCTCTGTCTCTGTGTCTCTTTACCTCTGTTCTCTTTCCTTCCCCCTCCCCTCCCCTTTCTAAAAAAACTTCTCACTTAAGCTCTGACTGCCTGGCGCGTTTGTCCCTCCGCCTAGGCCAACCTCACCTGCCACGGAATCTGCCAAGGTCCCCCTCAAACCTTATCATAACACTACTACTGCCTGCTGCGACTGTGAACTCTTCTGGCCCCAGAGACTGTGTGTGTGTGTGTGTGTGTGTGTGTGTGTGTGTGTGTGTGTCTTCTGCAACAGGTGCAGAGTGAGCGACAAGGGGGCCTGAGAGACAGCCCAAGCATTAGGCAGCGCTCCCAAAGTCATTGGGAGGCTGGGGCAAGCACGGCCATTTCATAGATAAGAACACCAAGACCTGCCCAGGGACTGGGGAGTGACTCCGAGGATACCAGGCCCCAAGGGGGGAGGGTCACCTCAGAACATGCTACTTCCCACGGGAAAGGGGTGAAGCGAAGAAGCCTGGGGGAACTGAGCATGCGGACCCTTTGGTTTTCAGCCGGACTGTCCTGGATTGTTCAAGCTAGCACACACAGTCACAGGGTGCCCTAAGAGCAGGCAAGCAGGGCTGGAGAGTCAGTGTCGCGGTTAGGAGCTCAGACTGCTCTCACTGAAGACCGGAACACCGTCTTTAGCACCCACAGTCACCTGTAACGTCTTTAGCACCCACAGTCACCTGTAACTCCAGCTCCAGGGGATCTGACACCGTCTCCGCCCCCACGCACGCTGCATTGAGGCGCACGTGTCCTTCTCTTCACATACACATAATTAAAGTGAAAAATAAAATTCGAAAGCCGGCAAAGGAAGGGCTGGGGCTGAGGTGGCAGAGTGCCCGCCCAGCATGTATGATGTGTGGGATTCTGGGTTCTGGCCCCTGCTGAACGGAGGGGGGAGGCAGAAGGGCCTGGTGTGGAAGAGAGATACGTACAAGGATTCTGGATTGGGGAACAGCCTGGACAGAGGAGCTGGGAAGAGGAAGGAAGCAGCTTCTAGAAAGAGCACAGTCCTGAGATGTGGCCTGGGCTTCTGGCCCTGGATCCCTTTTTTGAGACAGTGTGCACTGTTGTGTGAAGGCACTGAATTTGTGGGCACCAGCAGTGTGACCATGGGAGCTCAGAAGGAGAGAGCACTGATCATGGGTCCCCAACAAAATCAACAGCATAGCAACCCATGGCAACCTTATCAGCATCCGCTCAAAGGAACTAAACCGTTTCTGCCTTAGAGACTATGACCCGTAGCCTCACTCACCATTGTGACCAACACTTACTGATCCTCTCTTCACCTTGTGCTAGGAACTTCACGTGGTTATCTTACTTAATTCCATTTGGCAAAGAAGGAAAGAGAGCATCCGAGAGGTTTAGCAACTTGCCCCAGGGCAACACAGTGAGCAAACAGAAGGGCCAGTCTTCGAACTTTGCTGTTCCTGACCTCTGAGCTCAAAAACCTGTATTGTTTCATTAGACTTGTTCCTTGAGAATTGCATGGATGAGGGTGTGCAGGGCAGTAATTGTGCCGCTCAAGCAGGTGCAAACCCCAGGAGGGCAGTCTCCAGCCCATGCAGAAACTGTGCCTTGCTGTCCCTAACGTCCCTGACCACGCTGCTGTGTGTTCATAGGGAAGCAGCCGTGACAGGCCGGGGCGGACTGCTAGGTCTTCAATAGTTGAGGCCATGGGAGGTGGCCAGGTCCTCGTGGGTGTGTCTGGCAGCACCATATCCCCACGTGAAGGTGAAGCTGCCCTGTGTGGTCACACTGACCCCACCCCCACAGTGCCCTGCAGTGCAGCTGTGACAAGCAACTGGCTATAGGCCCTGGGTGATAGGTAGCAGGAGCTGCATGAGCACAGGGGCTCGGGGAGCCTGCCTGTGCCAATTCAGAACTGCCTGTTCAAGGGCCCAAGGCTCCAGGAGGGAGACTAGATCTCTCACCTACAAAAACACCCTCAGACATCTACCTAGCAAAGGCTTTCCTCCACTGGCCTATCACAGTGACTGTAAATCATCCACAAAGTTTGCACAGGAGGTTCCCTTGATGGCCACTGGGAACACTTTGGTGGCTGTCCACTTTGTCCCTTTGGACTGCTAACTCTGGCGAATGGAGAGGTTTCCTCTCAACAGCTAGAAGTCCCTTCCGCCCTTTCTGCACACAGTGACGTGACAAATATCCTACAGGGCTAGACAAGGAGGACAGGCTGACACCAGCAGGCCTGGGTCTTCTGGATGTTTCTACGGAAGATTGACTAAAGGGCAGTGTGGGTAGCCTCATGGCAGAGAAGTCTGCCTCAAGGTCGGGCAGCTTATGAAGCGGCCATGTGAGATGACAGAGCTAGGTGCTGATTGCTGTGTGAGCATGGGTCTGAAGTTCCTGGTCTCAGACCCCCCCATGGTTATCAGGACACCTCCAGAACTCCACTGGGTTTGCTGGCACCGCTGTTGTCTGACCAGGGTAGATTATCTTGGCTGTTAGAGACACACACTATGCACCTTTCCAGGAGGCTGTCAGCAGGGTCTCTTCCAGGCAACAAGTAACTGAGAGGCAGCAGAGGGAGGCACTATGGGGGCAGACACACTGGGTCTTTTAGGAGCTGTGATTCCGGGTCTATGTGTGTGTATCTAGGAATGCGTGTCTGAGCAGCTGCGCATGGAGGCCAGAGGTTCATGTCGGTTGTCTTCTCCAATCAATCTCCACTTCATTTTTTTTTTTGAGACAGGGTTTCTCACTGGTCTGGAGCTCACCAAATAGGCTGGGTGGTCTAGCCAGCAAACCCCAGGGACTGCCGGTCTCTGTAATTCAGTCTTTGTCTCTCAGTGCTGGGATTGCGGGAATGTGCCAATGCATTCAGCTTTTTATGTGGGTACTGGGGCTAACTCGCGCTTGTATGGAAAGTGATGGGGGAAGTCCTGTGTATATGTCAATAAAGCACTGTTGGCCAACAGGGAAGCAAGACAGGTGGGACTAGGAGTCCAGGAGGACTCTGGGTAGGAGAAACACAGAGAGTCACGATGGAGCCTGCCAGAGAAATAAGATGTCCGGAACTTTGCTCCGGTAAGAGAAATACTTAGATTAACAATTATGGGGTAAATACTTAAGTCAGAGCTAGCCAATAAGAAACAAGCAAGGCTAACAGCTTCATAATTAATACTGCGTCTTGTGTGTTATTTGGGGACTACAACGCAACAGAGCCCAGGCGACTGGCAAGCGGCTGACAAGGAAAAGGCTTCTCTTTACAGGCAAGTACTTGACCCATGGGCCCATCTCCCTGGCCCACATCTGGTGGTTGCCTGTTTTTAGAGTCTTGGCTGCCAGGGGAGGGTGGCAATGGTAGCCCCACTGGAAGGGGCTATGGTTGACAGTCCCTGTCGACTTGAGAGGGTCTAGAATCACTTGGTAGACTCATATCTGGGTGTGCTTCAAGGCATTATCTCTGTTAGGCTAGCTGGGGTCGGGAGGCCCACCCTGAGTGCAGGCTGGGTCTAGGATAATCACTGGGCCTGAATGAAAAGGAGAGGTGGAATTGAGCCGCAGAATTCAGTCTCTGCTTCCTGACTGCAGGGATGGGATCAGCTATTCACACTCCGGGTCATCATGCCTTCCAGCCGCAATGAACCGTAACCCCTCAACTGTGAGCCAGGACAAGCCCTCCCTCCCCTTAAGCCATATTTTGCCAGGTATTTGTCACAGCGATGAGAAAAGTGACTAGCCCAGGTTACTCTGGGGAGAAAGTGGCCTTGCCATGTGTGAAATGAACACTAGTTTTCAGTAGTAACGGTGTGGGTCCTGTATCCATTTAGACAACAATCATTTATGAAGTGTCACCGAGAGCCAGGCACTGTGCCAGACACTTGGTCACCCAAGGACACCTGGTCAGTAAGGAAAGCCAGGGCCTGCCCAGGCCTCCCTCTTCCTGGAGGATTTAGATGGACAGACTTGTCAAGCAGCAGCCACAGTATAGCAAGTTGTCATGGTAACCCATGACTCTGGGCTCTCCACAGTCCAGCCCTTGAGCAGTGAGTGACAAACGAAGGGGAAGCCGGGTTCAGGTCTCTCTAGCCTTCAGCCACTGCAGAGTCTGCACTGGACCAGTCCCTGTCCAGGACGAAACTGGCTATTGTCACCATTCATGGCAACAGCATGGTGAATGGCCCGAATGGGTCAGGATCAAGGTCAAAGGCTAAGACTGGCCCCTAGCTTCTGTGGCCTGGGAAGAATCCTGTCCTGGAGGAGTCGCAGCCCAAAGCTTCATACGCCTTGTGGTTGGTGCCACCTGTATTCCAGTATGAACAAAGTGCAGGGCTTCGGCTGTGAGTGTCCCCCTCCCCCTTCCTGGCTTCCACTGTCCCCAGGGATGGGCACTCACTTTTTGGAAAAGCTTTCACAAGCAGCTAGAGCTTTATGTGAGTTTCTAGTTGAATCTTTACACTTTCATTTTTCAGGTGACGGAGCCAATGCCCAGAGAGATGCAATCATTTGCCCGGGGTCACACAGCAAGTTCCTTGGAGGTCCCCCACTAAGAGCGCTATTATCAGGAACTGGTTCCCAGCAGCCTGGGTGGAATAGTACTGGGTGCTGTGGCTAGTGAGCCACTACTAACACTCAGGAGACTTGGCAGGTGACCCTGCCTGGCCTGTCAGGCTTTGGCTTTGAGGCTGGCCTGGCCAATCACGCTCTCCTGGGCTGGGTGCCTGTTGTGCGGTGTATTTTTCTCCAAGCCTAACATGATTCCATCTTGGAGGGGGAAATACCTTGGCCCAGTGGCCATGGCTGCTAAAGTAGACCAATGAGGCGGTTGCCAAGTCTATGGTAATAGTGAGGGAGCCGATGACACGCCCCGTGGGTGGAGCAGGGGAGGGTAGCAGAACCCTCACCGGGGACTCCTCCCTGCCCTGCCCCACCTCCACCCACAGCTGCAAGTGACCCTGGGAAATGCTTCTGTATAGAAAGTGGAAAGGTAACTAAAGGCTCCACGATGTAGCTTCTTCCCTGGGGTCTCCACTGCTTACCCAATGATACAGGAGCTCCAGGTGTGCCAGGACTGTCTCGTGACCAAAGCCATACAAAGGCCATAAAGCTCCTTCAGAAAAACAACTCTATAGATGACAGAAACCAACCACTGCTTTTCACTGTGATTCCTCCAAGGCCTAAGCACTTTTAGAAAACAACTATTCATTCTGGTGTCTACCCTAGATACAGGGAAAACAACTATTTCATCCTAATGTTTACCCTAGACACAAAGATTCTGCTAGATTCCTACAACACACCATCTAGGATGAGGTGGGGCTTTACTGCATTCCCCTTGGCAATCACCTCCTTCTAGAAGTCTCCCAAGATTTCCCTCCACCCTGTAGGTTCAAAGGTCACAGATCATTTCTCAGCATGAGACTCTAACTTGGTGGCCTCAGATTTGGCAGGAGGGAGTGAGGACTCATCTTGTGACGTAAAGAGAGGTATTTATGCTTCCCCCCCTTTTTAATTTTGTGACTAGGACTTACTTATTTATAGCCTTGGCCCTTTACTTAGAAGGTCAACCCCATATTGGTACTCCAAAGATGGGCTTGCGAGAACTTGTTTGTTTAATTGATGTATTGAGAAAGGGTGACCAACCCTGGGTTTCTAAGGCTGCCAGAACCCAGACTTTGGGCCTAAAAACCCAGGAGAATTCCTTTAACAGCCTCTCTCAGGGACTGTACCAGATGGCCATTCCTTTTTTTGGGGGGTGATGGTTAATAGTTTCAGGTAGCCAAAGAGAGTCTCAAACCTGCTATGGGGTCTGGAGAGATGACTCAGCAGCTAAGAGCACTTGGTGCTCCTGCCTAGCACTGGGGTTCTGTTCCCAGCACCCACACTGGGAAGTTCAAACACTTGTAATTTCAGTTTCAGGGGTGTCTGCACACAGACGGCACACTTACGTACACTCAGGAATACACACACACACACACACACACACACACACACACACACACGCACGCACGCACGCACGCACGCATGCACGCACGCACTCACATATCCAAAATAAATAAGTAAACCCTAAACAAAACAAAACAAAACAAAAAGAACTCTGCTATGTAGCAGAGGCTGGCCTTGAGCTCCAGATTTGACTGCCTTAGCTCTCAAGTGCTGAAATAATAATCGTGGGTCACCAAGTTTAACTTAAAATGAACCCTGATGGCTGTTGGCCTGACCCTTTGGCAGGCATCCCACCCATTGTATTTAAATACACCCCAACATGGTTCCTTGAATAAGTGGGTTTATCTACATCCTGCCTGCATCCTGTTGACTCCTGCTCACCAGACACCCCCACCCCTCCAGAGCCCTCAGTAGACCAGGCTCCAGGATTTAACAGCTCTTGCCTGACCTCTCTGTGACCCCCGAGGGAGACAGTTGGGTGGGGCTGAGATTAGCTGGCCCAGAAAGAGAAACTCGGGTTGTGAAACTGGGAATCAGGAGTTCAAAGCTGGCTTCTAGTAAAGGTCTCTGGTCCCAACTGTATCTTCATTTTGTACACAAGCCACATGCCACACCATCAGGGCCACTCAAAACAATGACACAAAAAGGCCCTGTGGTCATGTATGTTACACTGTCACACACAGATGTCGCCATAGCCATGTGCAATGCTTCCCTGTGTGGGGTTACTCTTGTCTACAGTGACGGTCATGCTTATGGCCGTAATGGGTGTGACTTCAGTCATTCACGTCACCAGTCAACACAGATGACCACAGCCAGGCTGACAGTTCCAAGTACCACCAGGAGCCAGGAGCCAAAGGAGACATCAGCACGCACTTTCAGAGACTCACAGTATAATGAGATTGTTGTTGAGAATGGAGGGTGAGATCGTACCTGACTGTACTTCCCTACATCACCACGAGAAACCCAGACAATGGCAAGCCATAGCCACCCAAGGTCCTAGTGAGGGCATGCTGGGAGAGGGAGCTGTTTTCTCCTGTGTTGTGTGGGCAGACACCCCTCCCCACTTAGAGATTTGTTTATGTGTGTATATGTGTTCTGTCTGTATGTATGTGTTTCCCATGCAACAGTGCCCTCAGATGCCAGAAGAGGGCATCAGATCCCCTGAAACTGTAGTTACAGACAGTTGTGCACTGCCATGTGGATGCTGGGAATTGAACCCAGGTCCTCTGGAAGGGCAGTCAGTGCTCTTAACTGCTGAGATACCTCTCCTGTCTAGCCTGACAATCCCCAGTTGTAAGGGAGAACCCGTCAACTGTGCAATGTTTCCATGGTGGCAACATGGCTTTAGGAATGACTTACAGGGATTGTGACAACCAGTACCCCTTACCTAGGTAGAAGGCCACCTTCTCATAAGTACAGCTGAGCCTGCTTTCTCAAAGTGTATGATCAACAGCAAGCTGGGGGCTGTTGAAGGAGCTCGTCTTAGAAATGGGGGCACGCTGTTTCTTCCCAATCTTTCTTCACCCAGTGAGACTTAATGACTATCGAGAAAGGCTGAGACAGTCAGTGACAAGGCCCACAAGTCACCTGTCATTAAGATACCTGGTGTGTGGTTAAGTCACAACAAAGGCCACTGGAAGCTACCACGACTGATTCCTGCCTTTGCTGTAACATCAAGCTGTGACAGGGAGTCTTCGGGAATCTGTGGTGTATACACATATGTCCACCTAGCCTCTACCCCTGCTACCAGCCCAGAGCTGGGCCACCACCTGCCTGATGCTGTAGGCAAGCTTTGAACCGGGTCTTTAATCAAGGGAATGGTAGGCTTGGGCCATCTCAGTCACTGGGAGTGGGAAAGGTGGCACAGAAAGGAAGGGGGCCCCGAAACAGAGTGGCACTTACAAATGGACCCGAGGGCCAGGCCCCGGCTGGTTGCTCGGTGTCCGCATGTCCTGTAAATGCATAAATACTGAGGCAGATGCAACTGTACTTCTTACACTGCCTTCCTGAAATATGACCTTGAATCCTCAGTGGGGATTCTGTAAGTCTCCAGCCATGGTCTGGACGTTTGCATCTAACTGAACCAAAGTATTGGGGTACCCCAATACTTCCGAACAATCTCCTCACAAACCTTTTCTTGCTTGCATCAAGAGCGCAGGTTAATTAGAACCCCCGACAAACTTGAGGATGAGCCTGAGTTTTGACTGTTTCGTGGGGAGCAATTACAGGGGCATTGAAAACTTAACAAAGCTTAGCTCAGGGGATACACAACAAGGGACTTCCCCCTGAACCTGCAAAGGTTACTGTTTCTGTCTCTGCTCATCCTGGTGTCTTGTAGGTAGGGAGAGCCGTTTCTTGATAAGGAACTTTTGATTCTTGATATCTGTGTTCCTTTAAGACAAACTGTTAGTGGTTGGAGAGATAGCTCAGTGCTTAAGAGCATTTGGTGATCTTGCAGAGATCCAGGGTTCAGTTCTGAGCACCTACATCAAGCTCTAAGGGAACAGACATCCTCTGGCTCTTACAGGCACCAACACACACACACACACACACACACACACACACACACCACACACACACACACACACACACACTCAAACAAAATAAATCCTTTTTTTTTTTTAAAGAAGCCCTTTATTTAGATCAGCTTTGTAGACTAAGGCTCCCCACGGTCCACAAATATTGCAAATCTTACTTAACTCAAGGTCATTATGGGAAACTGGGTTGCCCCGCCCCCTCCTGGACAGGCTGGCTGTTTGCAAAAGGCTCAGAGCCTCCTGTCCTTCGCACTGGGGGAATCTCTCTTAGATTCGATCTCTGCAGAGATTCAGGCAGGGGGTGCTCTCAGAGTCAGCCTCTACCTTCACCAATGCTGCTGATGGCGGCGGCTCCCTCATCATACATCCTTGGCCTTCTCTAGCTTCCTCCCATACTCCTGGGCCACCCCCAGGGCCCGGTTCACACCTGTCCCCAACCAACTCAACTGCAAACTCCCAACCCCCATAGCGCTCAGCCCTTTTGTTGCCAAGCCCACTGGGCCTTAAATACTCCTGACTCTGGGGATGGTCCCACGGTCCATGCACCGGCCCCAGAAGTACTCAGGCAAGAGGGTAAAAGTCCAAGTTCCCACGGGGATAGCTGGAGAAAGCTTACTGAGTGCAGTCAGTGGCTCCACTAACTTCGGATAGTTACGATTCCAGGGAGCCCTGGGGGAGGGGGTTATCCTGCCAGCCAAGTGAATGGCACCGGGAGTTTCCCAGGCCTCCCTGGATTTTGTTTCGGGTGACCCTGCCACCAATTAAAGGCCTATTTCTCATCAGCCTAGGCTTGTTTCTGGAAAAAGTTTGTCCTTTCCAAGGTAGGTGGGGTTGTGCCTTCCAGGGTATGAACCTGCCGGATCCACTCTGCCCTGTTAGCCCCCCCCCCGGCCCTGTGCCTTCACTTTAGGATTGTTTACATTCGGTCAAGTTTTTCCAGATTAACAAAGCCTTCCTCATAAACCTACTGCAGTCGAGCACAAGAACAGAGAACGAACCTCAGGACCAGGGCCAGCTGGAAGATTCAGATGGACTGGGCCATAGACAGCCAATTAGTGTCAAGCATAAGCAACTGTCACCGAGCTTCTCTTCCACAAGCGTCTCCTTCTCTGCCTTCCATGAGGACACTCCCTCCCCAAGAGAAACTGCTGAGAACAACTTTTACTTCAGTGAGTCCAGGGGTTAGAAACGCCCCCCTTCTAAAGGCAAGGTTAAGCAGCTGTCCAAACCACCCAAGGAGATTCAGGAGCCATGGACAGCTGGACGACCCCCGCCCCATCTGTGCTAGGGCAGCCTGGTCAGGGAAGAGTTAATGGGCAATCAGCTTTGGCTGATAGTTCAGACTCCAAAGTTCAGTCCCAGCCACTGAAGGGATTGTAAATCTCAGGGCAGTATTTAACAAAACAAAAGCAACCTGGAATTACATGAAGGTTTGGCTTTCCACAGAGCTTATTTCCTCTAATCCCCAAGGTATGCGGCTCCATGTCAGATCAGCTGGCTTGCCTGGTCCTCCTACCCCCCTCCTTAGCAACAGTTTAAATTTCAAACTAATTCCCTAGTTTGTTCTTCGTCTTCGCGGGCCGGCTGGAGACAGCCCGGCCTGCCGGGCTCAAATCCCTCTCCATTGCTCTTGCCACCGGGTGGGTCAGCCTGGTCTGCAGTTTCAAATTGGGTGACAGCTGGCTCTCCCTCCAATACCTGGGAGCAAGGGGAGCTACAGCCATCTACATAGCGAGAGGCAGTGGAAGGTGGGGCTTAGTGCCACCTCCTAATCCAGTGGGGATCCCCTCTGCCGAGGTGGGCAAGAGGATCAAGGTTCAAGGTGAGGGCAAGGGCTCTTATCAGAGCTGGTTGCCCCCGCACTTCTCTTTCCGGATTTTAAAGACCCGGGTTTCCTAGTCTTTCCGCCGGGCTAGACCATCCAAGTCAACCCCTTCTTCAAACCCGACCCGAGCACCCCCTCTCACGTCCCTGCCGAGCTGCAGCCGTCCAGGTTTGGACTAGGCAGCGAGTTGCCAAGCAAAATACCAAGCGCAACCTAGCCGCCAGGGCTTCGAGCTCTACCCAGGGGCGCGCACACCCCGCGCTCAGTGTGGTGCCGGCAAAGAGGAGGAGGGTGGGGGACACAACACCTTAGAGATGAAGTCAGGAGGAGGAATGGGTGGGTGTCCTAAGTCTGGGAGTGGGTGGGGGTAAATAGCCAGCCAGCTATCAATCCCAGGGGAGCCGATCAGCTCAGGATTTGCCAAAAAACTCCGGTGCCCGGGAAATTTACAAAGGTTGAAACCGGCTGGTTTAGCAGTCCCTGGTGATGATGCAAGGGGTGACCCGAGACTCTCAGCTTGTTGGCTCTGGTTTCCGCAGCCGCAGCAGGTGGGAGAACCCTCCCCTCCCAACATCACCCCCACCCCCGCACGCGCGCGCGCCAGAATCCCCTCACCCTTGGCGCCCACTTCCAGGTGTCGCAGTGCCACCCCGCCCCCAAGTCGCGTACCTTTCTGGCGCCACGCTCTGCGAACTCCCGAGCGAGGTGGCGCCCGATGCCTCTCCCACCGCCGGTGATGAGGACTGACTCCCGGGACAGGTCCCGAAGCTTGGGGGGCAACACCAGTCCCACGGCTGCTTTGGTCACCAGATAGATCATTTGAAGGGGGAACACTACCAGCGCGCCCAGCCATTTCCACACCATCCTCCGCGCGGCGGAGCCGGGCACAGGGGGAGGAGGTAAGAGGCGGTGGACGAAACTCCCCGGACTAAGCAAAACAGGAATTAAAAAAAAAAAAGGAAGGAAGAAAGAAAATACCCCCAAATAATAATAAATAAATAAGGAAAAAGAGAGGCGTCCCACCTGGCCACTCTTGAACAGATCTCTTTCCAGATGCAAAGCACTGGGCGAGGAAAAGGGGGGGGGTATAAACTCTGCTCCGACAGAGGGGGGAAAAGCGTCTCAGAAGATCGGGACGGTGAGAGGGGTAGCGGGGAGGCCGGGTTGGGAAGTTCTAACAAGAAGTTTCTTGCCTCCACAGCCGTTTCGGCTGGGCGATTCACAGGTAATGTTTACAGACCGACAGTGGAGTTTAAGCAAGGCAAGGGAAGGGAGGGGGGGAGAAAAAAAAAGCACCAACCACAAGAGCGCACACTGCTACAGTCCGCGGTTTCAAAGTGCAAGATTAAAAAAAACAAACAAAAAGCTGTTTCCCAATTGTAGCGCCCCCTCCAGAAAAGGAGAAATCAAAACAAAACAAAAACAAACAAATAAAAAACACCACACACACAAAACCTGGGGAGTGATTGCAGCTCCCAATTTCAGTCCGCCAAAGTCTCCCAACTCATTGCTATTCTTGGGCTCAGGAAATTGCTTAAACGCGATCTGATTGCCAGCACCGTGCAAGAGAAGTGGGGGGTCCGGGTGTCAGTTTCTTCCCGTGCACGGCTCGCCCTCGCGCGCGCCCGCTCTCTCCCGCTCCCGCCTCCTTCTCTTGCAGCCCGGGCTGGGAGTTGCCGCTCGATCTGGCTTCCTCTCTCTCTCTCTCTCTCTCTCTCTCTCCTTCTCTCCCCTTTAGCATTTATTGCCTTCTTTTTGTCCTTTCCAACTTGGACGGGGCCGGCTTGTGGAGTACGCGTGGATAGGACGCCCTCGTCTGCACCGCCGTATTCCTTCGTTCGCAGGGCAGCTGCGGCGTGGACCCACCGAAAGGGCGCCCCCTCCCTTTTTTTAATACCCCATTAAGTCTGATTGACAGTTAAAGTTGTTGGGAGGCTTCACTACCATGCCTCTGAGTGGCTGCAGCGACTTCCCCTCCCCCTGCGCCGTGGCGGGGCACGCGCCTGGGCGCGCACCCGGTCTCGCTGCGACTCGCACTCTCCTGGGACTGGCTTCTCATTTCTGCAAGCCGGGACTTGCCGCCCTAGTCCCCAAGGGCTCCCCCTGGAATCCGAACACGCTGGAACGGTCTCAGGCAAACAGGCTTGCTCCATCAGATAGTCCTCCCAGCCCGGGCCAGGTAACCACCCCTGAGCGCGTGCGGGGCAAGCCGAGGGGAAACTCGCGCATGTCTTGATGCAAACGGGTCGCCAAGGGTTCATTTCAGGTCACTTGGTCATTCACCCTGCCTCCAGGTAGGGCCAGGAAGTCAAACCTCATCATTGCCTGGTCCTCTTTTTCCTTCATGGAGTGTACATTCGAAGTTGTACGAACGTGGAGTCTCCCACGTTGCGGAGATGGGGGACCCTCTGGGAGCAGGATTTTGCTTTGAGAGAAATGGGAGCAGGGAAAAGTAACCTGTGGTCCCAGGTGCTAATAAAATCCCCATAAGATTAGCTGGGAGTGTATTTATTGCTTATCTGGGCTAGAATTACCTTGACTGACAGCAATTTCCTTAGTAAGGAAAGCCTGTAAACAACACGTTTTCAACCTGTGCCACTGTTCAGTTCATGCAGTGAACTGTGTGGGTGCCCCCCCCGCCTCTGCCTTGTTGGGTACCCACCTCATAACCTCTTACCCACCCCTTACAAGAACGTCTCCCTGTTGGGAGGGTGGGTCCCAGCTATTTAGGGTTGCCTGTTGCGGGAAGTCTAGGAGGTGAGTCATGAACAGCAGGCCCAGTTAAAAGCGCTGATGAGACTTGCCGCCCGCCCCCTCTGCACATCCTTGGGCGGGAGAAGGAGAGACAGCCAGGGAGCCTGCCCTGTAATCCGGGGCAGCCTTTTCCAGCCCTGGACGTGTTCAGGCTGGGAGTCCTGGGCCTCAGTCCCAAAGACCCATCCAGCAGGCCTTGGGCGCACAGGGAACCAACTGCTTTTATACTCCCCGCCTGGGTGTGAGCAAGCGCTTTAGCTGATTTGGGGAGGGGGCGGGGGGCGGGGAGGTCACCTCCTCATTTACCAACTACTGTGGTTCTGGGAGAAACTGGTTCTGAGAACTCCCAGTTTCTGGTGGAGCCAAAGGGACGAGGGAGAGCCACTCTCCTGCCGGCTTGTGGGTTCTGACATCCCACCCTCAGGCTGACCTCGCACGGGCCTCGGGGGACTTTGTCATCCCACTTCCCAGGTTACCCAGCCAGGAAGTGCAGGAGGGAGGGATTCAGTCCAGACCTAATTTCTCTTCCCACCCCACCCCACTCTGGCAAGAAAGCAGGAGAGAGGTGGAGGACAGGCTTGGCCAAGGACTGCAGTGAAGAGGCTCCCTACAGACAGGCTCCATTCTTCTTTTTAAAGGCCTGTCGGAAGGGCGGGCCACTGCCTTCATCAGATCCCTTCCCACCATAGTGACCATGTCTCCCCGTCTTCCCACAGGAAAGACACCCCAGCAGCAGAGAGCCAGACTCTTGGTGCCCAGCCGTTAGCTGCCAAGGCCTATGTAGAAGACTCCAACTGGGGAGACCCCAACAGGCTGCATAGCTTCTGCCCTCATCTATTATCCTTGGAGCCGCCTAGTGGCCAACATGGGACACTACGCCTCCAAGCTACTCTAGTTTCCAGCACTGTGGTGGTGGGGCTAATTCTTTTTGCTTGGGCCTTTCTCTCTGTGTGAGGTTAACAGCCCAAGCCTTGGAAAGCTAAGGACTTGTTAAAGATCACAGTCTCTTCTCTGTCTGTTTCATACCAGAGGTCACTAACACCCAAATGTTCAGCCGTACATCCTATTGAGTTCAGATGCCAGATCTGCTGAGTGACCATGTCCTATAGGTGTGTGTTTGGGACAGAGGGCAAGCGATAGGTGGAAAGACATTGAGAACCCCAGCGAGGTGGGCATCACGTGCCCTTTTGAAGCAGGAGGAAATTCCTGTTGAGCCTGAGCTGGAGTCAGAGGGGGACAAAAGCAATTCCAAAAAAGGAATGGCAGATCCTGAAGCCGGCCTGAGGCAGGCAACGACCCTGCTTCTACTTGGTTCACTTTCAGGATGTGGATTTTGTGGTCCTGGTGTCCCTGGAACCCTCAGGCTTCCTCCAGTGTCAGCTTTCCAGAGAGGAGCTGTAACTGTCTTAGACCCTCATCCCTCAGTTCCCAGAAAAATAGGGGCGTGTGGGGGTGAGGGGGGCACTAGGCTAGGCTGGCCTGGCTCTCCTAAGAAGTTTGTGATATAGGATATTGCTCCTCCCCTCTTGGTGCCCTCCCATCCATTTTCTTGAGGCAGGAGGTGCAGAATCTAACTCCAGATCACAGTTTGAAATCTCACAGCCGAGCCTTGGGCGGAGGGCCCCACACTCCCCCCCCCCCCCCCCCTCCTGACAACCTGAAAGAAGCCTTTGTGGGCTTTGATGGGAGAGGTGAGCGGCTGCCTACAAAACTAACTTTTCCATGACTCAGCCCTGCTGGGGCTGGGCACAGCTAGGGAGGAGCAAGGAACAATCCCTCCCCTGTAGGGCCAGCTGGAGCCTGGTGGCTGAGGTGCCTTCCAGCTCTCCTGGTTTGTGATTAGAGACAGTGAGGAGCGGTTGCTGGCCTCGGGGTTAGAAGCAGGCAATCTAGGGACTGGGGAGATGTTTCAGTGAGTAAGAGCACTTGCTGTGCGTGCTGGCTAGCGTTTATATCAACTCTGACACAAGCTACAGTCATCCGAGAGGAGAGAACCTTAATTGACAAATTGTCTCTAGAAGATCACTCTGTAGGCAAGCCTGTAGCACACTTCCTTAATTGGTAATTGTTGTGGGAGGGTCCAGTTCACTGTGGGCAGTGCGGTCCCCAGGCCGGTGGTCTTGGACGCCATAAGAAAATAGAACAAGCAAGCCCTCCAGGGCCTCTGGGTCAGCTCCTGCCTTTAGGCTCCTGCCCAGACTTCCTTTGATGTGGAAGTGTAAACGAAGGAAGCCCTTCCCTTCCCAAGTTGCTTTCGGTTGTGGTATTCCATCACAGCAAAATAAACCCCGGGAAAACAGGCAGGCATGAGGACCTGAGTTTGGGTCCCCAGTACCCATGTGAAAAAGACGGATGTGGCAATGTGCTACTATAATCCCTGGGGATGGAAGGGAGCAGGGCAAACTGGTGGGTGGACCCTTGGCGCTTGCCAGCTAGCCTGCCAACCTGGCTGAAAAGTAGCAAGCTCCAGGTTCAGTGAGAGAACCCATCTCAAGGGAGTGGGGCAGAGACCGACAGGAGAAGTCCGGAGTCCTTTTCAGGCCGCTGTACACGTGTACACTGGGATGCTTACTCCCATTCACGTGCATGTGCAAGCGTGCACACTCACACACAGCGGATTCCCTGAGCTAGTTTCACGCCGTTCCGAGGCAGTCAGTGGCTTCTTGGCCACCGAGCTTGTTCTGTTTTTCCTCCCAGTCCCAAGCAATGAAGGCTGAGAGGTTTTCTCTTATAAAGCTCTCTCCTTGCTCCCTTTGCATTGCACATGGACCTCCAGAGCTAAGATATAGGAAGGCGAGCCTCAGACTTTGCTCAGCTCAGGGGTGGATCCATGCTACTGGCTGACGGCTGAAGCACGAGCTTGGGGACCCCGCCATGGTCCCCACACTCCTAAGCGACTGATGACTGTGCAGCAGAGCCCTAGAAACCAATACTAGTACCCACCACTGAGCCATTCTGCCCCCTCACCCTCTTCCAGCTCTTTTATTTGTTGCAGCACCAGGAGTGGAAACCAGGGCAAGGGCTCTACCACCGAGTGCCCCACCCCCAACCCAGCCCAGCCCTCCAGCTCTAGAACAGGGTTTCAAATGCGCGCGCGCACACACACACACACACACACACACACACACACACACACACACACAGAGAGAGAGAGAGAGAGAGAGAGAGAGAGAGAGAGAGAGAGAGAGAGCGCAGATACACAGTATACACCTCTAACTTAGCGGGTAGACGCAGGAGGATCATAGTTTGAGGCCAGTCTGGGCTCCATAGTGAGTTCCAGGCTGAGAAGTTGGAGACTCTACCTAATGGCTTGTGCTCTGCAGGGTCTTCCCAATGGGTGGAAGTCTGGGGGCACATGAGCTGTACAAGGCAACCAGCCCGGGCGGCGTGCCAGGCCAAAAGAAACAGACTTTGCATGGGTGGAAACCTCTGTGGGGAGGGGAGGGGGCCTTTGGGCCCTTCCGTATAACAGGAAAGCCGTCTGCAAAGGCCCAGACTATTTCAGCCCCCTATAAAACACCTCCCCTTCTAATATAGACCATCTGTCAGCAGGGCTCCTTTCTCTTGGGCCAGGCCTGGTCTCTAGGACTAGAATTGTGAGAAGCAGGTAGACCACAGTTCCCTCTCTAATCCCCATTGCCCTGGGTGCACAGGTGGCTATTTTTCATGCTGTCACATAGCCCACCCCATTCCCACTTCAGCACAGGCAGAGATTTTCATTTTGCTGCTCAGATCTCAGGCTGGCAACGGAGAAGGGTTTTTGCCAACTCTGGGGGAGCTGACACAGGGGCAGACAGGGTTCTTGTTGCCAGGGTCAGATGAACTCACAGGCTAAAGTCAAGGCAGGAGATGTGGCAGGAACAGGGGGGTGGTCGGAGGGGTAGTGGTCAGGTGGCTAATCTCTCTCTCTCTTTCCTTCTCTCCTTCTCTCCCCCACACACTCTTGAAATAAGGGGAGAATAAAATAAGGCTGGCAAGATGTTCCATGGGTAAAGGTACCTGCTCCAACTGAGCCTGATGACCTGAACTGAACACCTCTGAGACCCTCAGTGTAGAAGGAGAGAACGAACTCTTGCAAGTTAGCCTCCGGCCTCCCTGTGTGTGCAGGCAGGCACACGAGAAAAATAAATATCAAACACAGCAAAATTTTAAAAATGACAAACGAAGTCTTAAAACTTCCCCAAACTAGCCAAAACATTTAAAAAATGTCCATTGTGCCCCAAATGCCATTCTGACTTCTCAAAGGTCATGTGTCATTTATTCCTAATGGATGAGGACATTAAGACCCACGATAATGTCACATGGCCTCAGGCTTGTAAGTGGCAACATAGGGTTAAACCCTTAGGGTCTGCTGGAGAACCCAGGCCTTAGCTTGTTGCTCCCTGAAAACTGGCCTTGCTGGGGACTTCCTATGTCACCAGCACTTACTTAGAGTGCTCTTAGGCCACAGGCAAGGCTTTGTTTCTGCCTTCTGGGGGCACACAGAAGGCTCCTGGCTTTGTGCACCCGCCCTGGCACTGGGCCGCTTGTTTCTTTAGCTGTGTCTGGCTGCCAGTGGGTACCAAGCTTAGAGGTGCTGTCACCCGCTGTGACGCTTTTCATTGCAACTCCATCTTTGTAAAGACTGTTTGGCCACTTCTGTCCCTATGTTCTCTGTTCTCTCTCTCTCTCTCTCTCATTCTCTCTCTCTCTCTCTCTCTCTCTCTCTCTCTCATTCTCTCTCTCTCTCTTTCTCTCTCTCTCTCTTTCTCTCTGTCTCTGTCTCTCTCTCTGTCTCTCTCTCTCATACACACACACACATGTGCACACCCCAAACAAATAAACAAACAAGCAAAAAACCAAAACAAAAGGAAACAAAAAAAAAACCCACAAACAAATCAGAGAGCAGACAAATATAAGAGTGTGTGTGTGTTTACATATGTATTTAAATTTTGCTATTTTTGTGTGTGCGAACATGTGCATGCCTGCTGATGAGCATGAGTGCCATGCATGGCATGTGTGGAGGTCAGAGGCCATTAGAGTGTATGTATTTAAAATACGAAGCTTTAGGTCTCAGGCTCGGGTAGGTGTAGCTTGTCTAACAGGTGAGGCTCTGGGTTCCATCCTTACTCGAACTCTTGTACTCCAGAGGTTGGTGGAAGGAGGATTGTAAGTTCAAGGCTAGCCTGAGCTACAAAGTAAAACCTTGTCTAAAAGTAAACGGGTAAGTAAAATTCCATGAAAGAAAAAATTCTGTCCCCAACTTGGTAACTAACTTTACCTTTTCATTAGAACTTTCCAGTTACGGGGTCTACTGCTTTGTATAATGGCCACGGCAGTCTCCTGCTGAGGCCTCTGTGTGTGTGTGTGTGTGTGTGTGTGTGTGTGTAGCACTGGTTTGTCCCCATTTAACAGCTGAGGTCAGGGAGAGAAGTTACCTCTCCACATCATGTAGGTTTGAACGGTGTGGGAAGGACACGGGTGTACAGAGCAGGTTTTCTGGAGGCCCAGAACTTGCAGCCTCTGTCACTGCTTGCTGAACTTGCGAGGCTCTGTTGCTATGAAGGAACTGGCCAAAGCTATGCGATGTCATTAAACACATAGCCAAGGCCTGGGGATACGGCTCAGTGTGCCTAACATGCACCGATCAATGCCCAGCACTAATTAAACCAGATACAGTGGCATTGGGGAGGCGGGGCAGAAAGATCGGAAGTCCAAGGCCATCCTTGGCTATATAGCACGTTTGAGGACAGCCTGGGGTATGTGAGAACCCTCTTCTTTCTAGAAATCAGACTGTTTGCGAAGTTTTACATTTGAAATTTAGTTCTGGTTGACCCTGTGTGGCTATCCTGATATAACGGAAGCAATTAGCTTATAATGAGAAAAGGTTGACTTTGACCTGCAGCTTTGAAGTGGTCTGGAGAGGGTAGGCCATCATGGTAGGAGAACATACTTGCTACCTGGATGAGCCACGAAGCGTCGGGAATGGATGGGAGAGATCACGGTCCCACAGTTTGAGGGCATGTCCCCATGTGAGCTAGGTGCCTCTCTCTAGGTTCTACCTTTTGAAGGCCCATCACCTCCCAGTAGTTCAAGCATCTGATATACCGGCCTATGGGGACACTCATCAACCCATCACAGAGGGTCCTTTCCCCCACATCTATCGTGATGAAGTACTTAAGGTAACAAGATACGGATTTCAATTAGTGGTACCCCATGCTTGTAAAGGAAAAGCCCTGATGTACGTACTCCTATTTGCTTAGCTGCTTGCTATTCAGTTGTGTGAGAGGCAGCTTACTATACACTTGGTACTTAATTTTACCTAGTGAAATAGTCCCCACAGGTAGGGTCTATAACCTGTCTTACATCAGTGGGAGGGGGACTGAGGAAGTCAGCCAAGGCTATGGAGTCAAAGAGGAATAGATATGAAGGCAGAATTTTGGCTGAGGGTTGAGCCAAAGTACCCCCCCCACACTCCAATTTGGTCTCTGTTCCCTTCCCTGAAGCTTTGTCTGCCTCTATCTTTTCCATGTGAGAACATGCATGCATACATGCATGTCCATACACATGACCACACATGGATGCACCTACCTGCACACAGAGATAGACAGACAGACAGACTTACCAGTGTGGCAACTCTGCCTGTTTCTTTTTATTTTTTAGATTTAATTTATTTTGTGTGCACGAATGTTTTGCCTGCATGTATGTATGTAAATGCACCAGGTGCCTGCCTGGTGCCCTTGGGTGTCAGAAGAGGGTATCAGATCCCCCTGGGACTGGAGTTACAGATGGTTAGGAGTCACCATGTAGGTGCTCGACATTGAACTTGGGTCCTCTGCAAGAGCAACAAGTGCTCTTAACCACTGAGCCATCTCTCCAGCCCTCTGGCTGTCTCTTGATAATAATACCGTATATGATTTCCACTCTCCCCTCTCTTTCTCCTGCTCCCCTGTGTGTGTGTGTGTGTGTGCGCATGCGTGTGTGTGTGTGTGTGTGTGTGTGTGTGTGTACCTGGCCTCCGACTCACTGTGTAGCTGAAGATGACCTTGAATTTCAAACCTTCTAGCTTCCATCTCTTGAATGTTGGAATTATGGGTGTGAACCCCTACACCCAGTTTATGATGTGGTATTGGGACTTGAACCCAGGATTTAATGCATGCTAAGCAAGTACTCTATCAACTGGGCTACACCCAGATCTCTGCATGCAGTTTCTCTAAATACCCATTTACACATAATCAGTGTTGTATCCTGAGCTTTTAGAGAGTGCCCACCTAGAGATTAATTTTTAATTTTTTTTCTTTTTTTGCAACGGTAGGCTTTAAAAAGGGATTGGAAGTCCTGGTGTGAGGTCCCAGAGTCCCTACATGGGCCTCTAAAAACTCTAAAAAAACCCAACAATAGCAACAAAAAGAAAAATCCCAAGTCAGAGAAGGAGCCAGCCCCTTGGCTCCTCAGAACCAAGTAAACCATCCTATAACACTGTTCCTTTGCAAGAAAGTTCTGTATATAAGTTTCATAAACCCCATCTTGTGGAGCCAACCCTCAGCCCAGGACAGAATCTGCTAATGATCACTGCTTGCCAGGAGCCCACAGGAAACCAGCAGTCATGTTGCGGGCTCCATGCCTGCCTCCCGCCTAAGCCTTTTCCAATAAAGCCTCTTTTCATGACTTTATAAAAACACTGCTCAGATCGGGTTGGGTCTCTGCTTCTTCCAGGGTGAATGCTGATGTCTGTGGGGCTGGAAGGAGCTGAGGCCTGCCTTTGAGACAGAGAAAGCAACAGGCTTTGATGGGAGGGACAGTTTCCTGCCTTGTCTCACCCGTTTCTCTCCAAGGCCAGTCCCGAGGCTGTTTTCTGTGAAAGGTGGCTAAGTGGGGCAGACTAAGTGTGAAATACTAAGAGCTGCTCCACCAGGCTGATCTTCCTAGAAGTGAGTGCTGCCTCAATAAATCCCAAATGACTTCAGACAGGAAAACTAAACATCAGTGTATGGCTACCCCAGGTCTAAGATGTGGTTTAGTTGTCTAGTAGGATTGTTGTTGGGCCAAGGTATAACTGGGCACTTGGTAGGTGTTCACCATTCTTCAGTTCCCTTCCCTGCCCCTGCCATATTGCCAGCTAGTCACCTGCTTCTTAATTTTCCTTGCACAGTATTTCAAATTTCAGAAACATTGTAAAACCAGAAACAGGAAGTTCAAGTATTGTTTACCTTTATAAACGTTTTTTTTTTTTTTAAATTCTGTGTCTCTATGTATGACTAAGGTACATGCAGGTACCTGTGGAGGCCAGAAGAGGGAGTTAGAGCTTTTGAGTTGGAATTACAGGAGTTGTGAGCCCCCCTGGTATGGGTGCTGGAAATCGAGATCTGGTCCTCTGGAAGAGCAGCCAGGGCTTTAACCATTGACCTAGCCATCCATCAACTCTTCCTTCCTTCCTTCCTTCCTTCCTTCCTTCCTTCCTTCCTTCCTCCCTCCCTCCCTCCCTCCCTCTCTCTCTCTCTCTCTCTCTCTCTCTTTCTTTCTTTCCTTTTTCTTTTGGTAGTTCAGGTTGTCCTCCAATTCACTGTGTAGCTGAGGATGGTTTTGAACTCCTGATTCTCCTGCCTATACCTCCCAAGTTCTGGGATCACAGGTCTGCTCCACTGTTCTCAGTTCATGCAGTGCTGGGGATAAACTCTGGCCACATGACTGTTAGACAGATAGGAAAGGAGAGAGAAAATTTGAGTGACAGGAGGCAGAGAGAAAAGCCCCTCACCCAGGTGTCTCGGAGCATGACTGGGTCTCTTATTGGTTGGGGAAGTCCTTCTGTGTATATGTTGTCCTACTGGTTGATTAATAAAGCACTGTTGGCCAATAGGGAAGCAAGATAGGTGGGAATATGAGTCAAAGAGGATTCTGGGAAATGTAGTCAAAAGTAGAGAGTTGCCATGTGATCTCCTGGGAGGAAAGAACACGTCAGGAGGGCATCCTCAAAAAGATAAGTCCTTATAGAAATATATATTAGTAATTATGGGTTAATAATTAAGTCAGAGCTAGCCATTGAGAAACGATAGCAATCATCCAACAGCTTCTTAATTAATATAGTGTCTTGTGTGTTATTTGGGGGCTAAAGTGGTGACGGGACCCAGGCGGGAATCCCACAACATCTTATTGTAGCAGAACAGGACTCATCTCAGTTATCAGCTCTTCAAGGCCCTTCTCCCTTCCCAGGTGCATGTAAGCACTTTCCTAGAAGCCTTCCTAGAATCCTCATTTATTGGAAAGGCATGTGCTAACACCTTGTGCAACACCAGTGGCTTCTGGTTCTACCTTCACTCACTATAACTCCATCCAAGGCATCCCAGAGTCACCTGTAGCTCTCTTACCAGGAGAGAGAGTGAGAGAAAGAAGAGTGGGGAAAATGGTTCTTAGCTATCTTTAGGAATGTAACTTCAGAATTGCCCAAATGTATACATGGCAGATGCCAGGGCAATCCACTGCTTGCTCTCCCCTGGGAAGCCTGTATTCACACTTGGGTGTGTCTTACTTTCCCATACTCTCTCTTGGGAAGCACATAACCCCACTGGGGTGTGCTGGACTTTGTTCTGAGCATTCCTCTTTCTTTTAACGCCTATCCTTAAGCTTGTATTGAATTATCTTCAATAAAATCCCCAACTGAGAGAGACCGTGGAAGCCAGTCACGCCATGGGTCCTAGCTGCCACCCACGCCAGGGAACAGCAGAGTCATCTGACCACCAGAATGGGACCCTCACCCTCATCCCCAACTGCACCTAGAAGAGTGATCACTGGAGACGTGATACCACCGAAACCTGGAGCAGTGACCACTGGAGTCTTGGATCTGTCTGCAGTGGAAGGAATGACCATCTGAGCCTTGGGCCCAAATACAACTAGAGGGGGAATCACCAAAAGCTCAGCCCTGCCTGCATCTGAAAGAGCATTCAATAGAACCACAGCCCCCAACCACACCACTTGGAGGAAGAGGGACCCCCAGAAGCACAGGTGCCACCTCTACCGAATGGAAGAAGAGATGGGTAGACACGGTAAGAACACACTCAGCAACACAAAGAACAATACAGCAGTGCTGCTACAACAGCAAGACCTGAACAATCCCAATGTAGATGAAGCAGAAGAAAGCACCATTAAAAACAGCTTTATGAAGATGATTGAGGCCCTTAAAGAGGAAATGAAAAATTCCCTTAAAGAAATGGAGGAGAAGACAAACAAAAAACTGGAAGGGACCAACAAATCCCTTAAAGAAAACCAATAAAAAGCAATCAAACAGGTGAAGGAAACGGTTCAACACTGAAATAGAGGCAATAAAGAAAATCTTGGTAAATGATCAGGAACTACATATGCAAGCATAAACAATAGAATACAAGAGATGGAAAAGAGAATCTCAGACCTTGAAGATACAATAAAGGAAATAGATTCATCGGTCAAGCAAAATGTTAAATCCAACAAATTCTTAACACAATATATCCAGGAAATCTGGAACACCATGAAAAGCCCAAACCTGAGAATAATAGGGGTAGAAGAAGAATAAGTCCAACTCAAAGGCATAGAAATATATTTAACAAAATCGTAGAAGAAAACTTTCCCAACCTAAAGAAGCCTATGAAAGTACAAGAAGTTTACAGAACACCAAATAGTCTGGACCAAAAGAAAAAGCTCCCCTGCCACTTAATGATCAAAACATTAAACATACAGAATAAAGAAAGAATATTAAAAGCATCAAAGGAAAAAGGCCAAGTAGCATATAAAGGCAAACATATCCGAATTACACCCAGCTTCTCATTGGAAACAATGAAAGCCAGAAGGACCTGGTCAGGCACTGTGTAGACACAAAGAAACCACAGATGCCAGCCCAGAATACTATATCCAGCAATGCTTTCAGTCACCAGAGAAAACAAGATAGTCCATGAAAAAAACCCAACTAGATTTAAACAATATCTTTCCACAAATCCAGCCCTACAGAAAATACTATAAGGAAAATTCCAGACCAAGGAAGTTAGCTACATCCACAAAAACACAAGCAATAGATAATCCCACACCTGCCAATCCCTAAGAAGAAAAACACACACACAATGCCACCGCTAACAACAAAAACAAAACAAAACACTTCCCCCCAGGAACTAGCAATCACTGGTCATTATTATTCCTTTATATCAGTGGGCTCAATTTGCCTATAAAAGACACAGGCTATCAGATTGGATGTGCAAACAAATCTGTCCTTCTGCTGTATACAAGAAGCACACCTCAACTACAAAGACAGATGTCACCTCAGAGTAAAGGGGTGGGAAAATATTTTCCAATCAAGGGGACTAAAGAAACAAGCTCAGAAATAGATTTCAAACTAAAAGTAGCAAAAGAGATGCATTCTTCATTTTAAATTTTCTGAATGTGGATGCCTAATGGAAGGACCCTTGCACTGGATTATGGAAAGGACCCGATCCTGTTTTAATATGGGGTTGTGGGCATGTTCGTGTTTTCTCAAAGGGAGAATACAAGGCTCAATGGCTGCCAGAACATCTGGTGAGGTGTGTGGAGCAGAAGAATGCCAGACCTGATGATACTGTGACTGCTGGAGCACTGACCCCAAACAAATTCGAATGAGATCTACTGAAGCTGTGCTCCTGCCCCTTTGATGTCATCGTTCTGCAGTCTGAGAAGGGAAGGAGGCTACACTTGGAGATTTCCAGTTTTTCAACAAACCTGCTGCATCAACTTCCCAGAAGTCTGTGAGTTTTTATCCTGGATCTAGCCAAGGACTGAATGTCTAGCAGTTTATACACACTGCATCTTGGGACATAGAACTCATTTTTGCCAGTTGAAACTCATTTCTGCTGTTACCTCAGAGACTTCCCCTTTTCGGGAAAATGATTCACTAGAACAAGTGAACACTATTATGGGGGTTATAGATGGCTAAAGCCCCTCTTCAGTATGAGAGGTGCAGTTGGACACAAGGATTGCTGCTGGTATTCCGTATCTCAAACTGTGGAAATTAAAAGCAGCAATGCATTGGACTGTAAGAGGGGAAAAAAAAGGTTCAGAATTGTGGAGTTACTCACATTTCACCCACCATGAGAACACTGTATTGTCCTTTGACTGAATTGAGATTATGAGATTGTAATCTAGCTGATTATGTGTCTGTTGTTAATAATCATATTGGAATTCTTAATGTTTGCAACCTTTGCTATGCTATGTAAATGCTAATGGATAGAAAAATGTCAGTGCTCATTCTGATAGGAATTTGACATGATGCTAATGAGTCATTTGATACAATGCAACTAAGAAGGCAGATTTTGATACCTCAACCAATTTAAAAAGGCCATTTCATCTTGATAATCCTCTATTCCTTTAATAGGAGATACTGTAGCCATAAAAGCATATGTATTGCTTAGTATGATCAAGCTTCTTGTGAACTTTCGATGAAAAGTTGTCTCAGAGGTGCATGGCATCAAGCTATGCACTTTCTCCTAACCTTTATTACTACAGAGGCTGGTAGTCAAAGACGGGTAAAACCTTTTTGCCTCCAGGAGACCTAAGACAGGTCACACATGGCAGCAATGTGTTCCAATGACGGGTAAATCTGGAAGGTGAAAGAAGACAACCTAAGACAGACAGCCGTCTGTCCTGTGGCAGAAGCACAGGTATTACTTAATTATATTTAGAAGGGGGAATTGTCAGGGCCCATAAAAATGGCTTCACTTCATCTTAGCTTATGGTCAGAGAGTTCGAAACTATCCTTAGTCTTTCAAGGTTAAAGTCATAAGACCTAAAGTTCTAAGGTGTGACTATTGCAGGATGTTTGGTCTTAGTCATGGATGTCTTAGCTAAATAACAAGAGACCTGGCCTAAGGTCTGGTTACTCTTAACCCCCACGGCCAGATAACAAGAAATTTAATCTAAGGTGTGGTTACCAAATGTTTGGAGAATTAAGGAAGGAGTCTTTTGCCATGATCCACTTTTTTGTTGGGGTACTTGAGAATGTCGAAGAATAAACTTGGGGCATTCAGTATTCTTTGGATTTCCCTCCTGACTCTATTCTGTGTCTGTGTCTTTTCCTTAATGTCTTTACCTGCCATGTCTCAATTCACACTCCCATTCTCAGGTACAAACAGGGATTAATACAGACTGGCACCACAAAGATGGGAAATGACACCTTTCTCTGGTCCAAAGGCAAAAGTTGATAGTATGTGCGGAAAATGTCCTCCATAGCTTTCTCCCCTCAGGTGTTTACAGCCTGAAGACTGCTCCCCTAGAGAGATTGCTCCTGTCTACATTAGCTAAACCTGACTCCTTGTCCAGCTGCATGCAACAACCCCACCTCCTTGTTCAACTGTATACAACAAAAACACTGAGCTACCAGGGCATTCTGCTTCTTCAACAGAGAGCCTAGACCACCCTCCCCAAGTTTCCTATGTCTGTGTGTCTTTCCTATCTTGAATCCTTCACCACCCCAGTCAGATAAAATCCATGGAACTGTGCAGAGCACAGAAGCAGAAGCAATTGAAGGCAATATAATATTCAGGTTGTTATTTAACATAATCATTACTCACTGCTTTAAGTTAGGTTTTCAATGAAGACAGGAATCAAAACGTTAGAGAGATTGAAAAGCATACAGTTTGACCATGAAAATGGTGTTTACTATGGACAATGCAAACATTGACAAAGAATCTCTGATTGCTAAGGGGTTCTTAGCATTAAAGAGAATTCATGCATTCCACCCTGGAGCAGTAGAAAAGATGTGCTGACAGCAGGAATCCTCCCACCAGAACTTTCGGCCAGGACACAGCAACAGTGCCTCACCACGCCACGCAGCTGGCAGGGGAAGGACTCGACCAGGAGCTGGTAGCCCTGGGCTGCTTCCACACCATGCCATGCAGGTGTCAGAGACAGGACTCAACTAGAAGCCGCCCAGGGACCCTAGCTCCTGACCACAGCACTGCAGAAGCAGAAGCTCAGCACCACGCCGCGAGACACAGGGACAGGACTCAGCTAGAAGCTGCCTGGGATTCACGCAGGGACACAGAAAGAGCAACAGATCAGAGCCATGCCGTGCATCTGGAGGGAGCAGGACTCCACCAAGTGCTGCCTGGTGCCTAAGCCACCAGGCAGTCAGACACCATTAAGGTGAGTGAATACAGTCTGGAGGGCAGAAGAGAGAGGAGGAGCAGTTCACGGGCAGGAGAGAAAAGCAGATCTGAAAGGGCGAGGGTGGTGAGGAGGAGGCCACCGTGAATGGCCCGCTTGCCACCTGAGCCCGAGGTGATATCATGGCCATGGGCTACTGCCAAAAGCTAGCCTCTGTCCGAGGCCCTGAAGCAGTTCAGGAGGCCTGACTTGATGTCCGTAACTCCTGTCATCACTAGGGCTGTGCGGAGGCCTGCAGTCTGGGCAGCCACCTCGGGTCATGTTTGTGTCCAAGGGCCATGATGCTAACAGGGCCATGCCGATCTGCGTGGCCTGTGCTGCCACCAGAGCCGCAGTGACACCCAGGCCCAGGCTGCTCTCAAGGGCCGTGTCTGGGTCTAGGGTGCTTCTGCAGCTGGGTCTGGGTTGATGTTCATGGCTCATGTTAAAACAGGGGCCACAGGGACCAATCGCACTGAAACCCGAGGGCTGCACTGAGCTGGCCCCACCCCACCCTGGCCCTGGGATAGCTGCTGCTTCCCTTCCCTGGGGACTGCAGCAGGAGGGATGCGTCTGTAGTCAGGAGAGATGGCTCTACCCCTCATCGATGACATTGGCCTCACACAGGCAGCACCCTAGAGCTGCCCGATGAGGAAAGCGGGCACTGGGGTCACAACACTGGGAGAACTGGTCCTACCCCGCACCAGCTGCAGCACAGACCTTGCTGAGAGCAGACCTTGCACCTCTCCAGGGCAGCAAGCTAGAGGTAACCATTTTTTTTTTCAGGGAACTTTGTGAACCAGTCCTAAGAACAGACGAGCTGACACCCCTCTCCCCCACCTTACATGCCTCTGACGGCGCCTTGCCTGGGAAAGTCAGTTGAGCTGGCCTTGGTGGTGTGAGTGGGGACCAGCCAGGCCTGAGGGCCTGAGAGCAAGAGAAGTGGTCCTGCTCATTGCTGCAGGCCGCGTTGGGTGGGTTGGCCTAGGCAGTGCTGGAGAGCTCACCTGGGTGATGACTTTGGGGGAGATCTGGTGGCCTGTCCAGCTCAGCTACCGCTCAGGACCAGGACCAGGGCTACGAGGTGACCCACCCCGACATCTGCCTCATCTGTGAACTATTGGAGCAGGTGAAGGGGACGAACCTACAGATCCCAAAACAGCAGGATCCCCATGACACGGGACAACAACAGAATGTCGAAGGGAGCCCCTGTGAGAGTCCATTACTGATGGTGTATCAGGAGCCAGAGGCTTCAAATCAGACCAGTGCCTCACGGCAAAGAACACTGACAACTGAAGACAAAAGGACTAAGGGGCCAACTGTGTAACTCAGTGGGTCGCACGACAGCCTTCACTAGATTCTTCCCCTTTTTGTTGTTTGTTTTTGTTTATTTTCTTTTTTTGGTTTGTTGTTTTGTTTTGGGTTTCTTTTAAATTGTGTTTTGTTTGGGGAGTGTTGCAAGGGCAGAGGGCAGATGTGGGGGACAGAGAGATGGGTGAGAACTGATGCATTATGTGAAATATGAAAAAAATCAGTAAAAGTTAAAATAAAACACACACACAAAAGGATCCTTCCAATAAGGGATCGAAGGTCTGTAATCACATTGGAAAGCTTTCCTTTAAAGAGCTGTTCTTAGCTCAGCTGCTCAGCTGTCACTAGAGTTTTTCTTTCCCGCCAGGTCCTGTTGCTGCTTTAGGCCCGGATAAGCACATAAAGACTTATGTTAACTATTAAACTGTTGGCCGATGGCTAGGGCTTCTTATTGGCTAACTCTGTCTTAATTAGTAACTCATTTCTATTAATCTATGTATTTCCATGTGGTCTTGGCTTACTGGAGAATGCCTGGACCTGTTACTCCTTTGGCCACTACATGGCTCGACTCTTAAGAGTGTGCCTTGAATTTCAGGAGGAACTTTGAATTTGGGGACTTTTGAATACTTTGGGGACTGCAGAAAAGACTCTGGCACTCAGCACGTTTAACTGCATTGGCGGCAGCTGCTGTGCAGCCAGTGTGGTGCTTGCTAGGTCCCAGACGTTTCTGGGGTTCTTTCCCCATTGACCTCCTTCACCACAGTCTCCTGCTGCGATCTGAAGGGAGTACCTGCCCTAGGCTAGCCTGGGCTACTCTGGGCTGCTGCAGCTTGCAGGCTGTCTTCCCGAATGGGTCCTGCTCAGCTTGCACAGATGCCAGGCATATTCTGGTCCTGCTGCTTAGAGCATTTTCATCATTTGCGGCTAACCTCCCAAATACAGCTCAATCAAAGGCTAAAGTACAGCTGCTGCGGCATACAGTGGCTCTTTCTACCCAAATATGCTCAGTGTACATAATCTGCTGTGGCCCAAGCACATAGTTCATTTGTTTCCCATCCCCATCCCCATTCTGGGGTCCCTGAAGTGCCTAGCACTCACAGGTGGCAGGTTGGGGGCTGACCTAGGTGTGAGCTCCTTCCAGAGGACAGTCAGCTACTGGAGCATTGAGTCAGAGCAGCTCTACAGGATCTCCCCGACCTGCTTTGGCACAACAACTGCGACACCTGCTGGCCAAATATCGTTATTACATCCTTAAGTCTGCCCGAATCAGCTATCTGATCATTGGCTCTGTTTGCTGGTCAATCAAGATTATCAAACCTACAACAATTCTCCTAGGACTTTTTTCTTTTCTTTTTTTAAAAAATTTAAATTAGAAACAAGCTGCCAATCCTAGCTCCCTCACCAGTCCCACCAACTCCCCACCCCATCCCCTCTCTCTTCCCCAGGGAGGGTGAGGCCCTCCATGGGGAGTCTTCAAAGTCTGTCATATCATCCCAGACAGGGCCTAGGTCCTACCCCATTTGTCCAGGCTGAGAGAGCATCCCTCCATGTGGAATGGGCTCCCAAAGTCCATTTGTACGCCAGAGCTAAATACTGATCTACTCTCCAAAGCCCCATAGATTGCAGAGGCCTCCTCAATGACACCCATGCTCAGGGGGACTAAATCAGTCCTCAGTCTGATGTTGGTCTCTCAGTCACCAGTCTGGGGTCCATGAGATCCCCCTTCTTCAGGTCAGCTGTTTCTGTGTGTTTCACCATGTAAGTCTTGACTCCTTTGCTCATCACTCCTCCCTATCTGCTTCTGCTTCCATCAGCCACTGGATGAAGACTCTAGGATGGCATATAAGGTAGTCATCAATCTCATTATTGGAGAAGGGCATTTAAGGTAGCCTCTCCACTATTTCTTAGATTGCCAGTTGGTGTCATTCTTGTAGATCTCTGAAAACATCACTAGTGCCAGATCTCTTCTCAAACCTACAGTGGCTCCCTCTAATATGGTATCTCTCATCCTGCTCTCCTCTATTCTTCCCCCGACTCAATCTTCCTGCTCCCCCATGTCCTTCTCTCCCCTCCTCTCCTACCCCTCTCTTTTACCCAGATTCCTCTCCTCTCCTCTCCCCCCATGTTACCAATCCCCTCAGGAGATCCCATTCCATTCCCCTTCTCTGGGGGTACCACGAATATCTCTCTTAGGGTCCTCCCTGTTTCCCAGAATCTCTGGCAGTGGGATTGTAGGCTGGCAATCCCCTGCTCCAAGTCTAAAATCCATATATGAGTGAGTACATCCCATGTCTGTCTTTTTTGTGACTGGGTTACCTCACCCAGGATGGGTTCTTCTAGTGCCATCCATTTTCCTGCAAATTTCAAGATTCCATTGTTTTTATCTGTTGAGTAGTACTCCATTGTGTAAATGTGCCACATTTTATTCAACCACTCTCTTCAGTTGAGGGCCGTCTAGAACCTGGAAGACCAGGTTCTGGCTTTTATAAATAATGCTGCTATGAACATAATGGAACATATATCCTTGTTGTATGAATGGGCATCTTTTGGGTATATGCCTAAGAGTGGAATTACTGGATCTTGTGGTAGACTGATTTCCAATTTCCTGACAAATCTCCATACTGATCTCCAAAGTGGCTGTACAAGTTCTGTACCCCACTGTTAAGAGAAGCTTTTTCTTTGAGAAAATGCCTTCCCGCCAGCCTGATTCCAGAGCCGCATCAGTCCCAAATAAACACACAGGAGGCTATATTAATTATGAAGCTGTTGGCCTTGCTTGTTTCTTACTGGCTAGCTCTGACTTAAGTAATTACCCCATAATTGTTAATCTAAGTATGTCTCTTACCGGAGAATAGTTCGGGCTCCTACCCCATGGCGTTACATCTCGAACTCTCTCCTGTTTCTCCTTCCCAGAATCCTCCTGGACTCCTAGTCCCACCCATCTAGATTCCTATTGGCTCAACAGTACTTTATTGACAAATGTACAGGACTTCCCCCATCATCTCCTCTTTTCTGTTTAAACAAAAAGAAAGGTCTTAACTTTAACATAGTCAAATTATATATAACAGAATAGTTATCAAGTAAGAACATAGTTACAATATTTTAGCAAGATTTAAAGAAAATATCATCCATCCCATCCTTGTGAGTCCAAAGTTCTATATTTAGCTCATCTTTTATCATAACTAAGGAAAACTATAATTATAACTATCTGTCTTCAACTCCATCAAAGACCACAGAAGGAAAATATATAAACACTAGGATTGACAGAGGTATCAAGAAAAACCCTAAACCATTTTAAATGCCATTTTCTGAAGGTCTTTGAAAGGTTTGAAGACTATTTGTCTGTCTCAAATACATCTCTATATATCTAGAAAACCTAACTTACCTAACTATAAATTCTATTATCATTAACTATCTATAGTCTGTATTCAATTATGTATTAAGTTTTAAAAGATCAGTATAAGCACAATACTTAATCAAGAGGAGAAATATAAGCATCACAAAATTGACCTTGAATTTGTATCGATAAATGAAAAACAATACCCATACCATAATTCCCCTTTTTACCATTAAAAGGAGATTGGCTGTGATCATTAACCAATTATAAACAATCCCATTTAAATGAAAACAAAGATTTATAAACAAGATGGGAATTGGGATGTCGCTCATTCCAAACTGCTTCGTGCTGGAAGGGGGCGCTGTTCATACCATGGGGATCATGACAAAACTCAGAAACCTGTATAAGTCCTTATTTTCGTGGTCTGTAAGGCTGCATCATCTTAGCTGTCTCAATTGTTGGAACATCTGGCCCACTGCTTCTGGGGGTCTTGGTTCATCAAACCACAGAAGCCTGGAAGGAATCCTCAGCTTTTCATTTTCTGTAGAAACATAAGTAAAATCTCCTTTCCCAAGTAACATATCATTATACTTAAATTTTGAAGTCAAGGCATTTTTAAAATATAGAAGTTGGATTAATTTAGCAGCATTTATAATCAAGTGTACTTTAGCAGTTCCTTCCTGAGTAATCAAAAAACTGAAAAACACAATAGTATACAGTATCCAGACTCTCTGTGTATTTTCCATCTTTGTGTTGCTTATTTATTTATCTATTATTACTTTATTTCTTTTACTTTTATTTCTTTTTCTCTGAGACAGGGTTTCTCTTTAGAAATCCGCCTGCCTCTGCCTCTGAAGTAAATCCTACCGGCGTGTGCCACCACAGCCGGCTTTTGTATTTATTTACCACTTTGCCGTTTCATTTTCTCTCTCAATCTCACGTATATTTTTAAACACACTGTAAACCTTTAGAGGTTTGTTCATCCAAGTCTGACTTTACTGTAAATCTTTACGTTTTTCTGGCCACGTGTCTTATCTGTTAAAACCGTGGCTGTTTTAAACTGCCATTTCGAAGATGGCGGGCGTAAGCGTGATTCCAGCTTACCGCCTCAGTCCATGCTGACATCCAGCAAAAGCTGCCACTTCCAGCTGTACGTACACACCTTTCAATCGTTAGCAGAGTCTCTTAAAACAACCTTGTTTTTTTTTTTTCTTTTTATGCCGAGTCAGGAAGACTCCGGGAGGCGAGCCACGTGAATCTCGGCTTGTTGATAGCAAAACAGAGCCCACCTGAGAAAATGCTGCTACCAAAAATCTGTGCTTCTCTCTGTTCTTCTGTTTCTAAAATTCCTTTAAATCTTTTGTTATTTTGCATGGAAATTCAATCCTGCTCCTGACAACCATTCTGTTAAGAGAAGCTTTTTCTTTGAGAAAATGCCTTCCCGCCAGCCTGATTCCAGAGCTGCATCAGTCCCAAATAAACATACAGGAGGCTATATTAATTGTGAAGCTGTTGGCCTTGCTTGTTTCTTACTGGCTAGCTCTGACTTAAGTAATTACCCCATAATTGTTAATCTAAGTATGTCTCTTACCGGAGAATAGTTCCGGGCTCCTACCCCATGGTGTTATATCTCGAACTCTCTCCTGTTTCTCCTTCCCAGAATCCTCCTGGACTCCTAGTCCCACCCATCTAGATTCCTATTGGCTCAACAGTACTTTATTGACAAATGTACAGGATTTCCCCCATCAGCCCACTTTTATTTATTTTATTTTATTTTTATTTTTAAATTTAAATTTAAATTAGAAACAAGGTTGCTTCACATGTCAATTCCAGGTCCCTCTCCTTTTCACTCCCCTCCTCCCACCAACCCCCCCATGTCCCCTCTTTTCTCCAGGGAGTGTGAGGTCCTCCATGGGGGTGTCCATAGTCGGTCATTTCATCCAGGGCAGGGCCTAGACCCTCCCTCAAGAGTTCAGGGTAAGAGTACATCTCTCATTGTGGGATGGGCACCCAAAGTCCATTTGAATGCCAGGGATAAATACTGATCTACTACCCAAGGTCCCATAGATTGCCTAGGCCTCCTCACTGACACCCACATTCAGGGGGTCTTGATCAGTCCCATGCTGGATTCCCAGCCATCAGTTTGGGATTCAAGAGCTACCCCTTGTTCAGACCAGCTGTTTCTGGGGGGTTAAACCAGCCCAGTCTTAAACCCTTTGGTCATCAGTCCTCCCTCTCTGTCACTGGATTCCTTGAGTTCAGCTCAGTGTTTAGCTGTGTGAGTCTGCCTCTGCTTCCATCAGTCATTGGATGAAGGTTCTGTTTCCCAGACTCTCTGGCCGTGGGATTGTAGGCTGGCACTCCCCAGATCTATGTCTAAAATCCATATATGAGAGAGTACATACCATGTTTGTCTTTTTGTGACTGGGTTACCTCACTCAGGATGGTTTCTTCTAGTGCCATCCATTTGCCTGCAAATTTCAGGGGTCCATTATTTTCTTCTGCTGAATAAGTACTCCATTGTGTAAATGTACCACATTTTTTCTATCCACTCTTCAGTTGAGGGGCATCTAGGTTGCTTCCAAGTTTTGGCTATCACAAATAATGCTGCTATGAACATAGTGGAACATATGTCCTTGTATGAATGTGCATCTTTTGGATATATGCCTAAGAGTGGAATTGCTGGGTCTTGTGGTAGGCTGATTCCCATTTTTCTGAGGAATCTCCATACTGATTTCCAAAGTGGCTGTAGGAGTTGGCACTCCCACCAGCAGTGGAAGAGTGTTCCCCTTTCTCCACATCCTCTCTAGCATAAACTGTCATTGGTGTTTTTGATTTTAGCCATTCTGACAGGAGTGAGATGGTATCTCAGAGTTGTTTTGATTTGCATTTCCCTGGTGGCTAGGGATGTTGAGCACTTTCTCAAGTGCCTCTCAGCTGTTTTAGACTCCTCTATTGAGAATTCTCTGTTTAGCTTTGTAGCCCACTTTTTAATTGGATCCTTTGGTGTTTTAGAGATTTGCTTCTTGAGTTCTTTGTAAATTTTGGAGATCAGCCCTCTGTCAGATGTGGGGTTAGTGAATATCTTTTCCCATTCTGTGGGCTGCCTTTTGACTTGTTGACTGTGTCCTTTGCCTTACAGAAGCTTCTCAGTTTCAGGAGGTCTCATGTATTAATTGTTGACCTCAGTGTCTGTGCTACTGGTGTTATGTTCAGGAAGCGGTCTCCTGTACCTATTTGTTCAAGGGTACCACCCATTTTCTCTTCTAAGAGGTTCAGTGTGGCTGGATTTATGTTAAGGTCTTTGATCCATTTGGACTCAAGTTTTGTGCATGACAATAGACATGGATTTATCCCCATTCTTCTACCTGCCAGCATCCAGTTATGCCAGCACCATTTGTTGAAGATGCTTTTTTTTACATTGTATATTTTTAGCTTCTTTGTTGAAGACCAGGTGTTTACAGGTGTGTGGGTTAATATCAGGGTCTTCAACTAAATTCCATTGGTATACCTGTCTATTTTTTGTGTCAGTCAAGCTGTTTGCATTACTATAGCTCTGTAGTAGAGCTTGAAGTCAGGGCTGGTGATGCCTTCTGAAGTTCCTTTATTGTACAGGGTTTTTGGCTATCCTGAGTCTTTTGTTTTTCCACATAAATTTGAGGATTGTCCTTTTGAGGTCTGTGAAAATTGTGCTGGTATTTTGATGGGGATTGCATTGAATCTGTAGATTGGTTTTGTAAGATTGCTATTTTTACTGTGTTGATCCTACCTATTCAAGAGCATGAGAGATCTTTCCATTTTCTGGTATCATATTTCTTTCTTTCTTTAAAGACTCAAAGTTCTTGTCATACAGGTCTTTCATCTGTTTGGCTAGAGTTACCCCAAGATATTTTATGTTTGTGGCTATTGTAAAGGGTGATGTTTCTCTGATTTCTTTCTCAGCACATTTATTGGCTACTGAGTTTTTTGAATTAATTTTGTATCCTGTCACTTTGCTGAAGGTGTTTATCAGCTGTAGGAGTTCCCCGGTAGAGTTTTTCAGGTCACTTATGTAAACTATCATATCATCAGCAAAGTGACAGTTTGACTTCTCCCTTTCCAATTTGTATCCCCTTGATCTCCTTTTGTTGTCTTATTGCTCCAGCAAGACCTTCAAGTACAATACTGAAGAGATATGTGGAGAGTGGACAACCTTGCCTTGTTCCTGATTTTAGAAGCATTGCATTGAGTTTCTCTCCATTTAGTTTGATGTTGGCTGTCGGTTTGCTAAATATAGCTTTTTATTATGTTTAGGTATGTTTCTGTTATCCCAGATCTCTCCAAGACCTTTATCATGAAGTGGTGCTGGATTTTGTTGTAGGTTTTTTCTGCATCTAGTGAGATGATCATGTGGTTTTTCTTTTTCCGATTGTTTATATGGTGGATTACATTGGTGGATTTTCTTATGTGGAACCATCCCTGCATTCCTGGGATGAAGCCTACTTGATCATGGTGGATGATTTTTCTGATGTGTTCTTGGATTTGATTTCCCAGTATTTTATTGACTATTTTTGCATCAATGTTCATGAGGGAGATTGGTCTGTAGTTCCCTATCTCTTAGTTGTATCTTGTGTGGTTTGGGTACTAAGGTGTTTGTAGCTTCATAAAAAGAGTTTGGTAGTGGTCCTTCTGCTTCTATTGTGTGAAACAATTTGAAGAGTATTGGTATTAGCTGTTCCTTGAATTTCTGTTAGAATTCTGCACTGAAACCATCTGGCCCTGAACTTTTTTTAGTTGGGAGACTTTTGATGACTGCTTCTATTTCTTTAGGGGTTATAGGTCTATTTAAATTGTTTATCTGTTGTTGATTTAATTTTTGTAATTGATATCTATCCAGAAAATCATCCATTTCCTTTAAATTTTCAAAGTGTGACCTGATGATTCTATGGATTTCCCCAGTGTCTGTTGTTATGTCCCCCATTTCATTTCTGATTTTGTTAATTTTCATTTTCTCTCTCTGCCTTTTGGTTAGGTTGGATATAGGTTTGTCTATCTTGTTGATTTTATCAAAGAACCAACTCTTTGTTTCATTGATTCTTTGTATTGTTTTCTTTGTTTCTATTTTATTGATTTCAGCTCTCAATTTGATTATTTCCTGACATCCAGCCTTCCTGGGTGAGTTTGCTTCTTTTGGTTCTATAGCTTTCAGGTGTTCTGTTAATTCTCTAGCTCTTCTCCAGTTTCTTCATGTGGGCACTTAGTGCTATGAACTTTCCTCTTAGAACTGCTTTCAGAGTGCTCTGTAGGTTTGGGTATGTTGTGCTTTCATTTTCATTGAATTCTTGGAAGTATTTGATTTATTTCTTTATTTCTTCCTTTACCCAGGAGTGATGCAATTGAGCATTGTCCAATTTCCATGAGTTTGTGGGGTTTCTGCAATTTGTGCTGTTGTTGAATTCTAATTTTAAGCCATGGTGGTTTGATAAGATACAGGGGGTTATTCCAATTTTTTGGTGTCTGTTGAGGTTTGCTGTATTGACAAGTATGTGGTCAATTTCAGAGAAGGTTCCATGTGGCACTGAGAAGGTATATTCTTTTGTGTTTGGATGGAATATTCTATAGATGTTTGTTAAACCCAATTGGGTCATAACTTCTGTTAGTCCTTTGTTAAGTTTCTATTTGGTGGTCATGTCTAGTGGTGAGAGTGGGGTGTTGAAGTCCCCCAGTATAAGTTTGTGAGGTTTAATGTGTGATTTGAGCTTTAATAATGTTTCTTTTATGAATGTAGGTGCCTTTGTATTTGGTACATAGATGTTCAGAATTGAGACTTCATCCTGATGTATTTTTTCTATGATGAATATGAAATGACCTTCTTCATCTCTTTTGATTAATTTTAGTTTGAAGCATAATTTGTTAGATATTAGGATAGCTACATCAGCTTGTTTCTTGGGTCCATTTGATTGGAAAATCTTATCCCAATCCTTTACTATGAGGTAATGTCTTGTTTTGTAATTGAGGTGTGTTTCTTGTATGCAGCAGAAGGATGGATTCTGTCTTGGTATCCTTTCTGTTAGCCTGTGTTTTTTATAGATGAGTTAAGACCATTGATATTGAGGGATATTAATGACCATAGATTGTTGTTTCTTGTTTGCTTTGGATTAATTTTTGGTGGTGGTATTGTGTGTGAGTTTTTCCTCTATTTCTGACTTTTGGTAGAGTGAGATTATCTCTTACCTATATTTTTGTGAGTGTAGTTAATTTCCTTGGGTTGGAGATTTCCTTTCAGAACTTTCTGTAGGGCTGGATTTGTGAATATGTATTGTGTAAATCTGGTTTTGTCATGAATATCTTGTTTTCTCCATCTGTAGTGATTGAGAGTTTGCTGGGTATAGTAATCTGGACTGGCATCTGTGGTCTCTTAGGGTTTGTAGAACATCTATCCAGGACTGTCTGGCTTTCACGATTTCCATTGAGAAGTCAGGTGTAATTCTAATAGGTTTGCTTTTATATGTTGCTTGGCCTTTTCCCTTTGCTGCTCTGAATATTCTTTCTTTATTCTGTATGTTTAGTGTTTGATTATTATGTGATGAGGGAACTTTGTTTTTGGTACAGTCTTTTTGGTGTTTAGTAAGCTTCCTGTACTTTCATGGGCATGTATGTCCTTCTTCAGGTTGGGGAAGTTTCCTTCTATGATTTTGATGAATATATTTTCTGCACCTTTGAGCTGGGTTTCTTTGCCTTCTTCTATACCTATTATTCTTAGGTTTGGTCTTTTCATGGTGTCCCATATTTCCTGGATATTTTGTGTTAAGGATTTGTTGAATTTAAGATTTTCTTTGGTTGATGAATCTATTTCCTCTAATTTATCTTCAGCACCTGAGATTCTGTCTTCCATCTCTTGTATTCTGTGGATTATGCTTGCATCTGCAGTTCCTGATCATTTACTCAGCTTTTCCATTTCCAGCATTCCCTCAGTTTGTGTTTTCTTTATTGCCTCAATTTTAGTTTTCAGGTCTTGAGCTTGTTTGAATTGCTTCCTTCATCCATTTGATTGTTTTTACTGGCTTTGTTTAAGAGATTTCTTGCATTTTTTTGGTTTATTTTTTCTTCTATTCCTTTAAAGGATTTTCTCACATCTTCTTTGAAGGTCTCTATCATATTCATGATGTTGTTTTGAAGGTCATTCTTTTCTGTGTCATCTGTGTTGATGTTCGGGTCTTCCTGGTGTAGAGTCTCTAGATTCTGGTGGGGTCATATTGTTTTTTCTGTTGCTGAGTGTTTTGTCATCTTCCCATCCCTCCTTCTTCTATGGGAGCTTGTGGGGTCTCTTCCTCTCCTGGTGGGTACGGGTCTAAGGTTCTCTTCTGGTGGGTTCAAGCAGTCCAATACTCTGGTGGGTCTCACGATGGGTGCAGGTGTGTCTGAGACACTCTAGGTGAGGGGCAGGCCCAGAACGATTGAAGCAGGGGGATGTCAGGAGTTGGGGCTCCGAGAAGAGCCCACACTCACCTCAAGCAGTGGGCAGGGGGGTTCTCTGAGGATTTTAACCTAGGTAAATTACTTGACAACGTTAGACCAACAAATAAACAAATGAATGGCTAAATAAATATATGAATCAGAGTTTACAATTTGTAAACCTTTCCCATGTCAATGGCAGGAAATACCACTGTACAAGCAATTAGGACCCTGCTCATTTCTGCTATGGGTGGGATGCTAGAAGAGAAGAGCAACCTAGCTGGGATGAATATACTTTCAGCTATAGGTTTATTAGTCTGGCAATTTATACTGCATCCTTAAAAATGGTTTATAATATTGCCAAAAAGTAAACTGAGTAAAATGATACGGAGTTTGGAATAGGACAGTGGGAAATTAACTGAAAAAAAAAGCAGACCATGGAGAATGGTTATGGGAAATTGGCAGACTTGACACTGGCTTTGGAAGGTAAAATAAGCAAGGCATAAAGAGACACCAAAATGTCAAATGTTTTAATTGTGACAAACAGGGCCACCTAAAAAAGGTAATGTAGACAGGGCATTCCTAGAAACAAAATTTCTTCTAATCCAAATTGAAGTTCCTTGCATTCTGGGGTATGCAAAGTTTTGGCAAAGGATAACATTGGATCAATAAATGCAGATCAACAAGAGACAAAGGCAATTAGCATCAGGAAACACCCTGGGGGTCCTTTATGGACCCTCATGTCAAATGTGGTTCACTCATTCACTGTGGGGGAAACTCATCCTCAGAGCACTTAAAGGATCCAGTGCCTATTGTAAAAAAAATACTATTCTGGATGACAGAACAAGTTTAGAACATTAAGAAAAATTCCAAGAGAAATCATAAAAGAAATATTTTGGGGAACTTATACAAATTATCAAAGACCAAAGCTAAGGGTACAAATAAATGACATTATCATTGAAGGTCTTTTGAACACAGGGAAAGATGTGACTAGAATTACACCAAATCTTGACATCAAAATTGGCCTCTTCAGGAGGTAGATGGTCAGTTTTTAAGGGACTGGAAATTTGTCTTCGGTAAAATGATGCACAGAATGTGTCAAGTGTATAGGGCCAGAAGGGCAGAGAGGAAAATTGAGGCCATATGCAGCTAACAAATAGTGAACCTATGGGGTTTTTGTTTGTTACAGCAATGGAATACCTAGATTAACATTCTTCTAATCTTAGAAACAGACCATAAACAAAATCATGTTTCTGGGTAAAATATTAAAAGGTAGTATAGACAACATTCACCAAGCATTCAGGCTGTGAAAAAACAGGGCACAATAGCTGTTGATCTATCAGAGGTACCAATAGCCCTGCTTTTCAAATGCTTAACTTACACACCTTTCTGTGTCAATCAATGACATTTGACATCAGAAAAACTACAGGTCTTTGAATAGAATAGCTGGTTCTGGAGCAGCTAAATTCTCAACATATTGATGAATCAACCAGCCTTTAGAATTCTTTTATTTTTTTATTAAAAGGAAATCTGGAAAATGGAGAATGCTAACAGATTTGATTGCTACAAATGAAGTAATTCAGCTGATAAATTCACACACACCACCCGTACCTGCAGCACTGATCACACCTTTTTGGGCATGGTCACAGGTGTGGACACAATGGGTTAAAAGGGATAGAACTGGGGCTTAGAGCCCCTTCTTCGGCTTGTGGAGAGCATCAGGGTTGTAGTGCCTGTATGCCTGGAGCCGGAGCACAGCAACAATCACTTGCTTCTGTGTAAATTCTTTCCCCTAATAAACTCCACTTCTAGTATACTGGTCTAGTGTATCCTCATTTCCATGCCCACAGATAGACTTTCTAACACCTGGAATTCTTTTGCCTTGTCTATTTCCTAAAGGATGGTCTATTATAGTTATTGACTTGAAAGACTGTTTCTTCATTATACCTCTACAAGAAAAAGTTAGTGGAAAAATTTTCCTTCATGGTGCCTACTTAAAATTCTCAGCCTGTTAAGAGATTTCAGTGTTAAACAGGGAATGTTAAATAGCTCTGCCCTGTCCCAATATTTGTGTGGCAGCCATAGGAAATAATTCATGCACAGTTTCTACAGTCTATAATTTACCATTATGTAGACAACATCTAATTAGCTGATTCAAATGTACATACTTTATAAAGGTGCTTAAAAAGAAGTAAGGTAAGTTTTGCTGGGGATTACAAACTGTTCCTGAAAAAATACAAAGAGGAGATACAGTTAATTCCTTAGGATATAAAATAGGTCTACAAAAATTCCACCATGAAAGGTACAAATCAGGAGAGATCAATTGTGGATACTAAATGACTTTCAAAAATTGCTGGGAGATATTGCCCATCTATGGACCACTATTGTAGTAACCACTACAGAACTGAATAACTGAATAATTTGTTTCAAACTTTAAAAGATGACAAGGATGTGAATAGTCCCAGAGAATTATCAGCAGAATCGGAGAGAGAATTGACTTTTCTGTGGAAAAAAAAATTGCAGGATGCACATGTGAATCATTTGGGTCTGGATCTTGACTGCATTCTGGTTATTCAATCCTTTGTGCATTCCTCTACAGGAATACTAATGCAGAGTGAAGATGTTGTCTTAGAATGTATATTCTTACCACACAAATAGAGTAAATAATTACATACATGTATGGGAAAGGTTTCCGAGTTGATGCTAAAAGGTACATATACTCTTCATGAATTGAAAGAAATGGACCCAGTAGAAATTGTAGTACCTCCTTGAATGAATTGGTACAGGAGACTGTTCCTGAACATAACACCAGTAGCACAAACACTGAGATCCGCAGTTAATAAATGGGACTTCCTGAAACTGAGAAGCTTCTGTAAGGCAAAGGACACAGTCAACAAGACAAAAAGGCAACCCACAGGTTGGGAAAGGATATTCACTAACTCCATATCTGACAGAGGGCTGATCTCCAAAATTTATAAAGAACTCAAGAAGCAATTCTCCAAAACACCAAAGGATCCAATTATAAAACGGGGGAATGAACTAAATAGAGAATTCTCAATAGAGGAGTCTAAAATGGCTGAGAGGCACATAAGAAAGTGCTCAACATCCTTAGCCATTAGGAAAATGCAAATCAAAACAACCCCGAGACATCATCTTACTCCTGTCAGAATGGCTAAAATCAAAAACACCAATGACAGTTTATGCTAGAGAGGATGTGGAGAAAGGGGAACACTCTTCCACTGCTGGTGGGAGTGCCAACTCCTACAGCCACTTTGGAAATCAGTATGGAGATTCCTCAGAAAAATGGGAATCAGCCTACCACAAGACCCAGCAATTCCACTCTTACGCATATACACAAAAGATGCACATTCATACAACAAGGATGTTCCACTATGTTCATAACAGCATTATTTGTAATAGCTAGATCCTGGAAGCAACCTAGATGCCTCACAACTGAAGAGGGGATAGAGAAAATGTGGTATATTTACACAATGGAGTACTACTCAGCAGAAAAAAAAACAATGGAATCTTGAAATTTTCAGGCAAATGGCATCCTGAGTGAGGTAACCCAGTCACAAAAAGACAAACATGGTATGTACTCACTCATATATGGATTTTAGACAGGGATTAGGGGAGTGTCAGCCTACAATCGCAGTGTCAGTGAGTCTGGGAAACAGGAAGGTTCCCAAGAGATATGCAGGGTACCTCCAGAGAAGTGGAATGAGGCAAGATCTCCTGAGCAGATTTGGAACATCAGGGGAGGGTAGAGGGAACCAGGAAAAAGAGAGGGGGATAAGAGGAGGGGAGAAGAAGGCATGGGGGAACAGGAAGGTTGAGTCGAGGAAAAAATAGAGGAGAGCAGGATGAGAGACACCATAATAGATGGAGTCATTATAGGTTTGAGGAGAGAGCTGACACTAGTGAGATTTCCAGATATCTACAAGGATAACACCAATTGGCAAACTAAGCAATAGCAGAGAGACTACATTAATAGCCCCTCCCTGATAATAAGGTTGATGACTACCTTATATGCCATCCTAGAACCTTCATCCAGAGACTGATGGAAGCAGAGACAGATACCCACAGCTAAACACTGAACTGAACTCCTGGAACACAGTGACAGAGATTGAGGAATGATGAGCAATGGGGTCAAGACCGTGCTGGTGAAACCCATAAAGACAGCTCACCGGAAAAGGGGGAGCTCTTGAACCCCAGACTTATGGCTGAGAAGCCAGCAGGGGACTTATCCAGACTCCCTGAATGTAGTTTCAGTGAGGAGGCCTCAGTAATCTCTGGGGCCTTGGGTAGTAGATCAGTGCTTACCATGGTGTATGAATGAACTTTGGGAGCCCATTCCACATGGAGGGATGCTCTCTCGGCCTGGACACATGGGGAATGCCTAGGTACTTCCCTGGGTGAAATTACAGACTCTGGAGATTCCCTCATGAAGTTCCTCACCCTCCCTGGGGAATGGTGTAGGGATTAGGTAGGGGGTTAGGGGGACTGGTGGAGGGACAATGGAGGAGGGGTGGGAGAGGGAGCTGGGATTGACTTGTGAAGCATGCATGTTTCTAATTTAAATGAAAACATATGTCGAGGAAAAAAGAAATTGTAGAACCTTTTATTATTGAGGAAATTTCCTCTTTATGGGAAAAAAATGAACATTGGCAAAGAGCTTGGAGGAACTTTTTGGGAGAGACTACCAGCAGATGTCACAAAAGCGAGAAGCTTCAATTCATATAAAGAACCAATTGTGTCCTTTCTCACATTGTATGGGGAACAACCACCTTTGGAGTCCATATGTTCTATACTCATGCAAATAAATCAGGAAAGGCAGGTTATATGTCAGGAAATTTAAGTAAAGTGGCTTAAAGTGCTTATGAGTCTATCCAAACGTCAGAAGTATATGTTATTCTCATGGTATTAATGGATTTTCTTCATTAATGTATTAATGTAGTTACTGACTCTCGACATTCAGAAAGTGTTGTTTTACACATGAACTTATTCCTGATGAATCAGAATTAACTTTGTTATTTATAGAATTACAAATAGTCAGGAATAGGAAGTAAATATGTACATATCAGATCTCATATGAGTTTTCCAGGCCCTCTAGAACAGGGTAATGATGAAACTGAACAGTTAGTAGGAAATATACTGGAAGACTCAGAATTCCATAAAAAACACCATGTCAATGGCAAAGGTTTGAAAAAGGATTTTATATCACTTGGCAACAAGCCAAGAAAACTGTAAAAAAAATTCCTACTTGTTCTTTGTGTATAAAACTCCATTACCTGCAGGAAGGAAACCTGCAGGTATGCCAAGTAATGAAATTTGGCAAATGGATATGTTTCATTTTGAAGAATTTGGAAAATTAAAATATATATACTATACTATAGGTATGTTCAGGATTTCAATAGGCAACTGCTTTGAGTTCTGAAAAGGCTGATTCTATAATTACACACCTATTAGAAGTCATGGCCATCATGGGAATACCTGCACAAATTAATACTCTAGTAAAATGAAACAGTTTTTTGAATATTACAATATAAGGCATATTAGAAGTATAACACACAATCCAAAGGATCTAATTGAACTTTAAAAGAGACTCTTAATAAACAGAAAGAAACAAAAAAGAAACAAAAAACAGGAAGAAACAATAAAGACCCCCAGAGATAGATTGCATAATGCCTTACTAACTCTAAATTTTTCTAAATTCTAATAAGAAATGAATGACAGTTGTGGAGAGAAATTGGACAATAGAAAAAAAACCACTGAGCTAAATCAGCCCATGTACTTTAAGATGTGTTGACCTCAGAATGGAAACCAGTATATGTGTTACATTGGGGAAGGGTTTTTGCTTTTGTTTCCACAGGAGAAGAAAAGCTATAAATACCATCAAATATAGGAAGATTTGATTTGAACAGTAGAGACCTCTTAATTAGGACAAGTGATTGTTTCTCAACCAATATGGCAATTCAACATGCTAAAAAGAAAACTCACCCTATAAGGGTTGGGGCAGGGTTCTGTTTTGTCTTTACATGAAAATAGAAATACCTATCTTCAAGAAGACAAAATACTTTGGACATCTAGACATCTAATACAGAAGGGGAAAACTATCCAGAAAAAATATCACGTATAGAAAAATCTGACCTAATTGAACAAATTATTCTCTACAGGGTAAAAATCTCTGTAATGTGTTGCCTTCCTGCCAGCCTGGTCCCTGAGCCACGTCAGTCCCAAATAACACACAAGACACTATATTAATTATGAAGCTGTTGGCTGTATGCTTGGTTTCTTATTGGCTAGGTCTGACTTGATTATATTACACACATATATTTTACAAGTACTTATCTTTGCTAGGACACACTTCTGCTGTGTTTGTTCCTCCCAGGAGTCCCATGGCAACCAGCTCCTTCACTACATTTCCCAGAATCCTCCTAGACTCCTAGTCCCACCTATCTGGCTTCCCTATTGGCCAGTAGTGCTTTATTAACATATACAAAGGACTCTCCCATCAAATCTTACTACCTAAAAATTAAAATCTCTTTACTTCTCATACTATTCTTAGTCCTGACACAATTATAACATAAAGCTGGTTTTGCAGTTGGAGTGTGGCTCTCTCCTCTAAATCCAAGCATGTTGTTAAAAATTCAAAGTCTCTGTCTCATATCAGAAGAGCCACCTGATGTGGAACAGAAGAAAACCAAAATCTAGGGACTATTGTCATAAATCTTTTTCCCCTTATACTTATTGTGATGCTTTAGAACTTTTCTTTAGGTATACTACTATCTAAAATTTTTAGTTTTCCAGAGTGAATAATAAATTTTAACAGCTATCTCTGAAGTCTCCAAAAGGATGATGGGAGCCCCACATCAACTATTCTACCTGAGTCATAATAAAACTATTGATCTAATAAGCACTATTCAGAGATCAGTTTATAGCTATAAACTGCTCAGGACAATTCCAAGGTGGTAAACTGAGATGTTCCACCACCCTAGTCAGAACTTCAGATCAACTCTACTTATTACTCAGAGACTGTCTACAAGTGTTACAGCTAGTCCTCATGAGACTTAACCAAGGCTTTAGTCTTTTACAGGTTCTCATAGAGATACCATTGCCCTCCCCTCCCCCAGATATTCTAAGAAACTTATGCCCTCTTTCCCTGTAGGTGGGCTGGCTGGTATTGGTTTTTACCAGCAATATGTAGGGGGTTGCTAATCAGTTGTTATAGGGTTGGGGGCAGAACAATAGAGACTAGACTCAGGGACCTTGTATGGAATAGGAGAAAGGGGAAGAGATATGGCAGGATAATAAGGTAGATTATTATATCTACTTGTAAACTATAATCAGTATTAAATACTTTGCATGTGTATGGATTCTGGTATATTGATACAAATTCAAATTTTTTATTCCTGTTTAAGATAATTTGTATACTGATACAAATTCAATATTATATTTGTTATATTATGTATATGTTCCCACTTCTGTTTAAAATGTTTTTGTATATTGATGCAAATGTAAAATTATTTTTGTCATACTGTATGTATGTTTTTATTTCTGCTTAAGATATTTTATATATTGATGCAAATTAAAGTTAGTTTTGTCAGCCGGGCGTTGGTGGCGCACGCCTTTAATCCCAGCACTCGGGAGGCAGAGGCAGGCAGATCTCTGTGAGTTCCAGGCCAGGCTGGACCGACAGCCTCCAAAACAGAGAAACCCTGTCTCGTAAAACCAAAAAAAAAGTTAGTTTTGTCATATTGCATTATATATTTCTACCTATGATTAAGATATTTTTGTCTATTGCCACAATTTTGAGGACATTGTCCTCATACTGCACTGTTTATTTTTATAATGTGAAGCTTTAGTCTTTTAGCTATATAGGTTAATAATAACTACAGGTTAATATTTGCCCATGTTTGTTAAACTGATATTAGTCAGGTTTTCTAGTGCAAAGAAATATAGTCTGCAAAGATAGGTAATCTTCAACACTTCAAAGACCTATATAATGTGTCATTTAAATGTTGTAATAACTTAGAATTATGTTTATGTGAGACACAACTGCTCTTGGCATCACTGATCGACTCCCCAGAGGATGATAGGCACTGAGTACACTCCATATGGAGTTTGTTTTTTCATGGCAAAACTGGCCTACTGTGCAAAACCTGCACTTGCCTTGACTGCTGAGAGTAAGCATGCTGTCTAATCAGGACAAGCAGGACACAAGGAAAAGTGACTGCTGAACCACTAAAAGGAACACATTACATCACCCTCAGAGATGAGAGAGCAGATTCCAGAATAGGCACAGTTGCATAGGAGAATGCCAGCAACTCATCACTTTTGTGGTCTGGATAACAATAGGGTAAGCGCCCTTGTAACATGTGAATGACGTATGAACTTAATACCTTCTTCACTTAGGGAAACATTTGCTATATACTAGGGGACTCCCAGTGTTCCCAACATAGCTGTGGCTATGAGAATCCATCTTATAGTGGACAGGGATCTGGGATAGCAATTCTAAGAAATGTGATTCCAGGAGAGAGGCATGGCACTCAGAGCTCACCCATCCCTCTGTATCCCAACACAGTGCCTCTTTCCCACCTCTGTTTCTTGAACATTCCCACAGAAGTCTGATGGTGGATGTCCTTGTGTAAGTTGTGAATATGTGTTTCTCCTGTTGGTTGATAAATAAAGCTGTTTCAGCCAATGGACAGGCAGGATGTAGCCAAACAGGAAGGATAAGTGGACCACAAGGTGAGGAGAATGCTGGGAAGAGGAAGACAGAGAGAGTCACCAGGGCGACACCATGTAGCCAGAGAATTATGAGTAAGCCACAGCCTCATGGTAATACATAGTTTAATAGAAATGGATTAATAATTAAGAGAGAGAGCTAGCCAATAAGAAGCCTTAGCCATCCACCAAAGAGTTTATAATTAATATTAACCTCTGTGTATTTATTTGGGAATAGACGGCTGCGGGACCACACAGGACAGAAACTCTATCTTTAGAAATCATGACAAAATTGAGGCTAAGATTGGTGCATGCCTTTAATCCCAGCACTCTGGAAGCAGGTAGATCTCTGTGCATTCAAGGCCATCCTGGTCTAGTCTACAGAGGGAGTTCCAGGACAAGCTCCAAAACAATACAGAGAAACCATGTCGAGAAAAACCAAAACAACAACCACAACAACAAAAAGGAAATATTGACTATTTGTAGATAGTTTCATTGAAAATAATTTCTCAGGCGAGATAGAAGCAATGTGAGTGGAGTTGTGATCAGTGACCTGGCCCTCAGGGGCAAACATGTGACGGCTTCAATAGGAAGGTTGAGGTCATAGTGAGTAAGGATTCACCAGTGACAGCATGACTGCATGGCATTTACTCTACATAGGTCTGTGTAAACCTTCAAAAATTTCAAAGAACATTTTTATGACTACAATATGTATTTTACCTAATAAAAGAGTAGAGACTGTGGTTGGATCCAAAACATGATATTAGTTGTGTAAGAAGGGAACAAATGAGACTTTGTTGAGAAGGAAGCCAAGAGTTCTTTGCGTACAGATCCTCATTTCTTCCTGGATCAAGGATGGCATCAGCATCTCCTTTCCCAAAAAACATGTAACTGAGCAAAGGCCCCAGCTGAAGCATAGGTCTTCCTTGCCCTGGTCCACAGAAAGCCCAAGTTTACTATCAAATTCTCTTTATGTAACTGATGATGGCATTTATAAGTTTCATAGAGCAGGGGAAGGAAAAACACTTCTTATCAAACAACAATATGCACCCATGAAAGCCATCTTCCACATGGTACCAGCTCACAGGGACCCCCTGCTCTTCCAAGCGCCTCTTGTAGAGCAAGGCATCATCCCGGAGGATGTCATGCTCACAGCTCACCAGAAGTGTCTTAGGAAGCTGAGCAATGATCTTGTCATCTGCTAGAAGAGGTGAAATTTTTGCACAACAAGCTTGTTTGGTTTCTAGGTAGGCGGCCTCATTAAAAGGCCCAAGAGTCTCAGGTTGTGGATCTGGGCTCCAGAACCTTTTGGGGATGTTGTCATAGCTGAGCCATTTCCTGTATTTCTTCCAGTCTTCCAGAGGTATGGCAGCACCTGTCAACATGGCATCTTTCCAAGAGGGGTCAATGTCCAGGAATTTACACAAACACATAAACAAAATGTCTCTGGTAAGGAATGGCACATTTTTGTTCTGCTGATGTGATGGTAACTGAAAATTGATGAAATTCAAGAGTGGACAAATCAGTATTTGAGCCTTGATCTGGGGTAGACTGGGAATGCTGATTAAGGCCTGCATGACAACGGCCACAGCCCAACCTCCAATACTCTCTCCGCAGAGAACCACCTGGGATGGATCCACCCCAAAGGACTCCAGGTTCTTCAAGAAGTAGATGGAAGTATTCAGACAATCACTGGTAGGGACAGGGTGCTTGCGGTACCTAAGGAGGAAAGAGGAAATATTGTGAGCTTCTTTGCAATGGGGGTGACTGGAGGCCATTTTAATCATCATCCTCTACTCTCAAAAGGGACCAAACCTGACTCCATCCCCAGAGCAATCCTAACAAGTAAACATGGCGACCCTCACTTTTCCTTCATGGACTTCAGAAACCTTGAGAATGAGGGAGGCCAGGATGGTCCACTGTCACCCACACTGTGCTTCCCATAGATGAATATACCCTGCACAGAACCCACCAAGTTCAAACATGTTGTCTTAGAAAACAGAGCAACCAGCAAAGATTCAGGAAAGGCTACTGGAATTAACTCGTCTGGTCTCACCTCTTCCTGGATTCACCTTTCACTGATGTGCTGGGCACACGGTGAACACCCCTAAACACACTTTAAGTCGCTACCAACATTAGTAATAAGGCATCCATTCTAATGCTTATTTTCCTGTGATTAAGCAGAAGTGACAGGACATCAGGCAACTGGACTCTTCAGCGGTTTGACGATGACGATGCCTGGCCCTTGGGAGAACTCAGAAGCCTGAGGAACAGTGGTATCATAGACACAGGGACTATCCAGTGGCCATACAAGAGCAGAGATGAATCCTCAGGTGTGGCAGTGAGAGGTAGCACAGAAGCCATGCTGACAAAAGAAGCCAAACACAGCAGTAGACAGATGGTAAGGGAGACAGTCAGCAGTGACCACAGCAGGAGACCTGAAAGAAGCAGCAGCAACTGTCGATTTAAAGGGCCAAGGGTTCCACACACTCCATGTCAGGAACTGTGACTAAGTGATTGTCAAGGTCTGGGGAATTGTGACCTGCTCGACCATGTCAGGAGTTGTATATTAAAAGCAAACAAACAAATAAGAACTCCCTAGGGTCTGGTCCCCCTTTCTGTGACCTAATGCCATCCAGATGGTTCCAACAATTACCCTACCATCTATGAGTCACCATATGTCTCAGGCCACTCACCCCACCATCAGCACCACTGAGTCTGTCTCACTGGCCAAGAGGCTGCCCAGGCTATGGTAACAGTCTGCAAGAAAGGACACAGTGTTAAAGCGGTGACAAGAACCAGACACTTCCCACCACAGCTCTGGGACAGCAGCTACCTTGGTGGACTCAGAGAGGACATCTTCTCTCCGAAGTTCAGAGAAGTTCGGTGGCTACAGCAGGTGAAGGGCGGGAAGAGACACAAGCGACAAGACTGGAGAGGACATCAAGGGTGTGAGAGAGACTGCAATGCAGCAATGACAGGCCCTGAGTATATTTTGGGGACCCTTCTTTTGAGAAGATGAGACGTGGAGATAGGATACGTGCTTTGGGTTCAGCAGTGAAGGGGATGAAGGGAATGGATTCTCTCCACCTTGTGTCAGCCAAGCTGAGGAGAGGGCATGAACTTGAGAGTGTCGTGAACAGGCAGAAATGGTCAGTGCTATCAGTGGAGAGCAAAGGAGGAATCATGTCCAGTTCTAGGTCAGCCCTACTCTGACATGCGGCCCCTCTCTAGACTTAGACCAATATAGAAAATATTGTTATATAAGCTATAAGTCATTGACTAGGGTGAGCTCCCCGGTCTCTGCCCATCTTCTCTTTAAGAGGCTCCAACTCCTTCCTCCTGACAAGTCCCCATGAGACCGTGGGTCAGAGTCCACCTTTGATAAAGACCTTCCTCCCCACCTCGAATGTAAGCTCCTTACCCAGGCTTCCAATCACTGCACCTCCTCCGTGATAGAAGATGATGCCTTGCCGGGGTTGGGAAGACACTTTCTTGGGCTTCAGCAGCCTCACAGGGATTGTCCCAAAATGCATGTCAGTCACCAACACATTGGGATCCTTCTTTATTGTCATTAGGCCTTGGAGAAACTGTACAAAGCTGGGCATGGCACAAATCCTCAGTTTCTCTAGTGTGTTCCCCTGTAGTAGGTAGAGGATGGGCAGTGAGGCACAAGAGAGTGTGAGTAGCTGCTGAAGCCACTTAGCATTGCTCGGGTGTGTTCGCCATTTGTCACCTGCTTACTCCATGTGCAACGGGGACAGAACTTACTGTGCATTCTCTTCATATAGGGGACCTATTTGAAATTTTATTCCCAAAATGACCTGAATGAATGATGATGTTGCTGTGATTGGAGTGTTGGCCTCCCTCCATCAAAATTCACATTCAAATTCCACTGTCAATGTTAAGAGGTCGGCATTTTAAGTGGAGATGATGTGGTACCCTCTTAAGCCATGTATGAGGTGACTGTGATAAGTATTTTCATAACAGGCTCCTGAGGAGGGAGGTCACCTGGTTTTTCTGTCCTATGAGCAGAGGCATACCTTTCCTTTTCTACTAACAGGTGACATATGGTAGCCCATCGCTGGGACCACTGCTCTAGGTCTTCCCAAATTTCAAGAATGGTTACAGCTATTACTCTTTGCTCTGGGTTACACCAAATTGCTTGGTGTGGTCACAGCAAGCTGACAGAGGGAAAAATGAAAGGAAACCTCATGGAGGTGCCTCAGGATGAAAGAACCAGATGGATAATTGAGACAATTGATAGAATATTTTCATAACATTAGACCTTGCTAATACATACTTTGTAGTGTTTCTTTGGACCCTGGATCTCAAGGCCATTTTGTATTTTCTTGAAATCATCAGCAGAGTACCTTGAGAATCATATCTCACAGGTGTGCTCCTTGTCATGGGATGGTGACACAGGACCATGCTTTACTACCCTACCTATCCTTTGTAAAATTTCATCGCATAGACAGCAGATTGCTAAACTTTTAGTGTTCTACAGATTGACAATTAACCTAAATGGCATGCAGGAGCACCTTAAAATAGAGATGGAAGATGAATAATCAATCCAACAGGTTAAAAGGACCATGCATAACTGTAAAATTCTTGGGAGTGCTGTGGTCCACTAAGACACATATGAAACCTGACAAATTAATTGACAAAATCCTACAACATCTGGTGACTGCAAGAATCCATGGACTCCTGGGATATTGGCAGATTTTCATAAGCCATCTTGCCCAAGTTGCCTGCCCACTATGCAAGAAAAGGCACAATGGACTTTTAGTGACTTAGATCACTGTAGGATAGTCTAAGGAGCTGTGTGTGCCTCTTCCCCATTGGGGAGAGCAGATGTGCATGGGGCTTTAAATAAGTCAACTTGACCCAAGAGATGATAGTAAGGACACTGCGTAGAACCTGTGCATTTCAGGGAAGGATGAAAATATGTCTGGATGGACATCACTACAGGCTTCTTCCCAGAATTTCCATGTAAGAAAGGAACAAAAACAGCCACTATCAAGCACCTCCCACAACACAGTGGCAAAGGTTGGCACTCACAGAGAATTGACGGTGACAAGGGTAGCCATTTCACAAACTCATGTGGCAAACAGGATGGAATACAATCAGGACCAAAGACACATCCACCACCATAGAGTCCTACTTGGCCTGGTTTACTTTTTAAATAGATTATTAGAACAAGAGTTAAAGAGTTTAAGGGCAGAGGCACCTGCAGGGGTGCACAGGGCCCTTCTAGAGGCCATAGTTTGTTAATGAAAACCACAGGTGCCAGAGAGGGCTTTCCTCCCTACAAGTTGTTGGCTGGAGAGACTTCTGAGGCCCCGTAAAACATAAAGGATCTTGCCACTGCAGTTGGTGAGACTACTAGAGACACCATGTGCTCTGGTTACAGGACAGGGAGAAATAAACCTGGGACAGAGGTGGCAGTTTTCATCTTACTGGCTATTTTTCGTAGTGCCAGAAGGTGCTATGTGGGCTGCTGGAGGAGAACTGGAGGAGAAAGCCCTGCTCAGCTATGGTCGCTGCATGCCATAGTACCAAATGCCAGACAAGCTGTACCTGATTGTGGAAGGTAATACGACTATTGGGGGACAATCAACAGCTTTCCATTGCATGCAATGCCCATTGTATATTAGAGACTTCATGTCTGGTACTGTGAAGCCAAGACAAAATCCAATGGCTAGGGGATCCATAGCTACCAGAGGGGAGCCTGATAGTTTTTGCTTAATGTGTACAATGTGCTTAGCAAACTGCCCTTGAACATTTGTGCATAAGCCCAACAACCACTGTTGCTGTTGCCCTCAGAATTCCTTTTGCAAGTGATGTTGTGCCACAGAGGACTGAAACCACCAATGACACTCCTAAGAACAAGTGATCTCCAGGTGTCAAATTGAGGTTCTCAGGCCTGTCAAGCAGTAAAAGCCTCCAAAGGACTCTAATATCAGAGATCAGAGGCCATATTCTTGATAAAGACACCCACCCCCTCTGTATTATATTGGTGGCTGCTTCTTCCTTAGAGGCCATCACTGTACTGCCCACACTGGAAGCCACTGAAGACACTATTGCAAGTGCAAAATGACTTAGGTGTCTCCCTTCCACTGAGCCAGAAGTCTATGGGGAGAATAACCCCATGCACGCCATTTCACTCCTGTTGTCTACATCTACAATAAATAATAAAGGATTGTTCAAGATTCAAGGCATGTAGGACACTTTCAAAGAAGGAGTAAATATTCTTTTTTTTTGTTGTTCAGGACACAAAACGTGGCTAAGCTTCTCACTTGGGAACCATGGAATGTTTCCAGGCTATTTTTTCTCCTACATAAACATCTTCTCTCTCTTTTCTATGTTTTTGGCTGTGTGAACATCAACCTCTTGGATCTCTTCATGCTCACCATTCTTATAGGGAGTATGGCTGGGATCTCTGGCCTGGAGAGGTCAGGCAGAGTCTCTCATATAGAACTCACCCTGCAGAGCCAACTCCACATCTGCTGTGACCATATGTAGCAAGCCAGCATCATCAGTTGCTTAACTTAGGGACTGTTGTGAAAGGAAAACAATAAGGTTATAATGATCCACATGTTTCTGTGCCTTGGGGACGCAAGGCCCTAATTTGTATTGCCAGGATCTCAAATAAGCTTGTGGCCCTTAAACTGTCTTATTTCTCTAACATGGTTCATGGTTTGTGGTGGGAAATTTCACAGGAAATGAACATTTTTTTCTGAGACATAGTTTTTCTGTATTGTTTTGGAGATTGACCTGGAACTTGCTCTGTAGACCAGGCTGGCCTCAAACTCACAGAGATCTGCCTGCCTTGCCTCCTGAGTGCTGGGACTAAAGGCATGCGCCACCATGCCTTTTTTTTTTTTTTTTACAACATGTTTTTCCCCAGCATGCTCATTCAGAAGTCATTATTTCATTGCAGACAAGGACGCTGAGTCATAGAGAACTTAGTCAAGGGGCTCTTGAACCAGTGCAAATACAGCAGCAGTGCTTACCAGACTGCCTCACTGTGCACTCATCAACTTCCTCCTTATACATCCTCCTCAGCTGACCTTTGAGGTTATCACTGTGAAATATCTGGCAACTGCCAGGTTTCCAATCACAATTTCAACATCAAAGACTCATTCTCATATGGGGCCAAACAATCCTTCTCGATTTAGCTGTAACTATCGTCATGAGCTGATCTCTCTCTAATTTCCAGCCCAGAAGGCCAACACAGAGCACCACTGTTTGTGCACCTATGCTAAAGGGCTGGGTGAATCCATGACACTGATTTCATCACAGAGGGCCTGACCTGTGCTCAGAATAAGCTGAGTAAGTTCACCCCTGTCCTCAGGGTCTCACATGGATGTAAGAAATCACCAGGAGACAGTCACAAGGAGCAAGGGGAGAGGGGAAAGTAGCCCCTTGTGTGTTTTAGTCTAACAGGCTTTAGGGGGTAGCACCTGCGTCTGAAACTATTTTCATTATCTTCAGAAAACAGCTTCATACACAAGCTGAGTGACACAGCCTGTAATTTCATCCCTGAGGAGATGGGAGAAACAGAAGGCCAGTTTAATGATAAAGCCATTCTAGATACATTGTGAGATCCATTCTCAGCAAGGAAGAAAATAAAAACAGGAAGTGGAAGAAGAGAGAAAAGAAGGAAGAGGAGGAGGAAGCAAGGGAGAGAGGGGAAACTGAAGACAAGAAAAAGGGAAGGGTGAGAGTTGGGAGATAAGAGAATCCCCCACTCTGTCTTATTAGAACCTAGAGAAAGAAGGGAAGGACTTGAAAGGAGAATGGTAAGCTTCAAAGAACACCCCCAACCCATGGTGGGGCCCAAGAGAAAACTCACCAAAGTTATCACATACAGCAGCATGCAGTGAAGAAACCATAACTTGACCGGATGCTTGAGGGTGGATGGAATTTCTGTAGTGAGAAAGTGCTGGATAATAACCCACACAAAGACTCCCAGTAAGAATGAGGGCAGCACGACTAGCAGCAGCATCCACAGCACAGCCATGACCCAGATGCTCCAGAGCTCCCAGCAGCAGTTGCCTGGGGAACTTACTTCAGAACTTCTGAGAAGAGCACCCGATCCTGTTTTGTATGCTGCTGTCTCCACCCTCTCCTGCCAGGGTATGTCTGGCACAGTGACCTGACCAGTGTCCCAGAACTTCACAGAAGCCAGCCAATGATAACTCAGGTTTAGACTCTCACTATCATCCCAGCATCTATGGGCCCCAAGAAGAGGCCTGACAAGGCTGCACAGGCCAAAAAGGCCTGACACTTCATCTGTATGAATGACATACTCTTCCTTCAGCGATGGAGTCCGGGTTAAGGTGAACAAGGCACATCTCAACAGAACTCTGTGTTTTACTGCCCTCTGATTGTTTACAGACACATGCAGGATACAGACCTGAGGAGACTCTTCTCATTACAACCATCAGTTAATGGTCAGCAAGATGATCAGCGGGTAAATGAAAGCACTTGCCAATGCGTCTGAAACCTGAGTTTGATCCCAACAATAGTACAAGGAGAGAGTTGACTCCTCAGTGTCATCCTCTGACCTCTACAGATGGGCTGTAGTAAGCACGTATACACACACACACACACACACACACATCCACACCCACACCCACACCCCCACATGAATAAGTTTACTTTTTAATTAAAACAATGACAACCAGTGTCTGGGCTGGCAGGATGGCTCAGCAGGCCGATGTCCTTGCCACACAAGCCTGACAAACTCAGATCAAGCCTCAGGATCCACATTAAAAAGTCAGATGCACCCAGGGAGTCCAGCTTCAGGTGAGATTGGGTCTCCGGCGGGGATCACCCATCCCCCTCCATCTTCTGGGCCGCTCCCGGCTTCCAGAAGAGCCGCCCACACAGGAAAGAGATCAGCCCCTCCAAGACCCCAACCCAGCGAGCCCAGCTTCAGAAGAGCCGCCCACACAGGAAAGAGATCAGCCCCTCCAAGACCCCAACCCAGCGAGCCCAGCTTCAGAAGAGCCGCCCACACAGGAAAGAGATCAGCCCCTCCAAGACCCCAACCCCAGCGAGGCCAGCTTCAGCTTCAGCTGCAGTAAGGAAGGAGACCAGTGGAGACAGAAAGCCCCCACCAGCACCCACTGGAAGAAGAGATGGGAAGAAGACAGAATAAGAGATCACTCAGCAATAGAAACACCAACACGACCCCACCAGAATCCAGGGATCCAACACCAGCAAGACCTGAAAAGCACTACATAGATGAAGAAGAGGAGACAGACCTTAAAAGTTATTTCATGAAGATGATGGAGAGCCTCAAAGAAGAAACGAGGAAATCCCTTAAAGAAATAGAAGAAAAAACAAACAAAAAATCCATGAAATGGGGGAAAATTCAAGAAATAAACAAATCTCTCAAAGAATCTAAAGAGCACCAAGAAAAACAACCACGAAAATTAAGGAAACAGCTCAAATAGTTGAAGGATTGAAAGCTGAAATAGAAACGATAAAGAAAACACAGAATGAAGGGATGCTGGAGATAGAAAAGCTCGGTAAACGGTCTGGAATTACAGATGCAAGTATCACCAATAGAATACAAGAGATAGAAGAGAGAATCTCAGGTGTTGAAGACTCATTAGAGGACATAGCATCGTCAACCAAAGAAAATCTCAAAACCAACAAATCCTTAACACAAAATATCCAGGAAATATGGGACACCGTGAAGAAGCCAAACCTGAGAATAATAGGTATAGAAGAAGGTGAAGAACTTCAACTTAAAGGTACAGAAAACATATTCAATAAAATCATAGAAGAAAACTTCCCTAACCTAAAGAAAGATATGCCTATGAAAGTACAAGAATCTTACAGAACACCAAATAGGCTTGACCAGAAAAAGAAGTCACCTCGCCATAATAATAATCAAAACATCAAACCTACAGAGCAAAGAGAAAATATTAAGAGCAGCTAAAGAAAAAGGCCAAGTAACATATAAAGGCAGACCTATCCGAATTACACCTGACTTCTCAATGGAAACGATGAAAGCCAGAAGATCCTGGTCAGATGTCCTACAAACGCTAAGGGAACAAGGATGCCAGCCCAGACTACTATATCCAGCAAAGCTCTCAATTACCATAGATGGAGAAAACAAAATATTCCATGACAAAGCCAGATTTAAACAATACGTATCCATGAATCCAGCTCTACAGAAAATGCTAGAAGGAAAACCTAGAGCCAAGGAAGATAACTACATTCACAAAGACACAGGCAATATATAATCATACTTTTCAAAACACTAAAAGAAAAAGGGAGGAGAAACTACACAAAATAACTTCACTAACAATAAATCAAGCGCAAACAAGGATCACCAATCAATGGTCATTAATATCCCTCAATGTCAACGGCCTCAACTTACCTATAAAAAGACACAGACTAGCAGAATGGATACGAAGACAGAACCCTTCCTTCTGCTGCATTCAAGAAACACATCTCAACACCAAAGACAGACGTTATCTCAGAGTAAAGGGCTGGGAAAAGATCTTCCAATCAAACGGCCCCAAGAAACAAGCGGGCGTAGCAATCCTAATATCTAACAAATTAGACTTCAAATTAAAATCAATCAAAAGAGATGAAGAAAGGGCACTTCATATTCATCAAAGGAAAAATACATCAAGACGAAGTCTCGATTTTAAATATCTACGCCCCAAATACAAAGGCACCTACATTCGTGAAAGAAACATTACTAAAGCTCAAAATGCACATAAAATCTCACACTCTAATAGTAGGAGACTTCAACACTCCGCTCTCACCGCTAGATAGGACCTCCAGACAGAAACTTAACAAAGAAATAAAAGAATTAATAGAAGTTATGACCCAACTGGGTTTAACAGACATCTATAGAACATTCCACCCAAATACAAAGGGATATACCTTCTTCTCGGCACCACATGGAACCTTCTCTAAAATTGACCACATAATAGGAAACATAGCAAATCTCCACAGATACAAAAAATTGGAATAACCCCCTGCATCTTATCAGACCACCATGCATTAACATTAGAATTCAACAATAACACAAATCGCAGAAACCCTACAAACTCATGGAGATTGAACAATGCACAATTGCACCATCCCTGGGTAAAGGAACAAATAAAAAAAGAAATTAAAGACTTCCTCGATTTCAATGAGAATGAAGACACAACATACACAAACTTATGGGACACTTTGAAAGCAGTGCTGAGAGGAAAGTTTATAGCACTAAGTGCCCACATGAAAAAACTGGAGAACAGTCATACTAGAGAATTAATAGCACAGCTGAATGTTCTAGAACAAAAAGAAGCAAACTCCCCCAGGAGGAGCAGACGCCAGGAAATAATCAAATTGAGGGCTGAAATCAATCAAGTAGAAACCAGGAAAACATTGAGAAGAATCAATGAAACAAAGAGTTGGTTCTTTGAGAAAATCAACAAAATAGACAAACCTCTGTCCAAACTAACCAAAAGACAGAGAGAGAACATGCTAATTAACAAAATCAGGGATGAGAAAGGGGACATAACAACGGACTCTGAGGAAATCAAGAGAATCATCAGGGCATACTTTGAAAATCTGTACTCCACAAAATTTGAAAATTTAAAGGAAATGGACAATTTCCTGGATAGATATCACTTGCCAAAACTAAATCAAGAACAGATAAATAATCTAAACAGACCTATAACCCCTAATGAAATGGAAGCAGTCATCAAAAGTCTCCCAAACAAAAAAAGCCCAGGCCCAGATGGCTTCAGTGCAGAATTCTACCAGAAATTCAAAGAAGAGCTCATTCCAATACTCGTCAAAGTATTCCACACTATAGAAGCAGGAGGCTCACTGCCAAACTCTTCCTACGAGGCTACAATTACCTTGATACCCAAGCCACACAAAGACACAACTAAGAAAGAGAACTATAGACCAATTTCCCTCATGAACATTGATGCAAAAATACTCAATAAAATACTTGCAAACTGGATTCAAGAACACATCAGAAAAATCATCCACCATGATCAAGTAGGCTTCATTCCAGGAATGCAGGGATGGTTCAACATTAGAAAATCTATCAATGTAATCCACCATATTAACAATCTGCGAAAGAAAAACCACATGATCATCTCACTAGATGCTGAAAAAGCCTTTGACAAAATCCAGCACCCCTTCATGATAAAGGTCCTAGAGAGATCAGGGATAACAGGAACGTACCTGAATATAATAAAAGCAATATACAGTAAACCAACAGCTAACATCAAACTAAATGGAGAGAAACTCAAAGCAATTCCTCTAAAATCAGGAACAAGACAAGGCTGTCCACTCTCTCCATATCTCTTCAATATTGTACTTGAAGTTCTAGCTACAGCAATAAGACAACAAAAGGAGATAAAGGGGATACAAATAGGAAAAGAAGAAGTCAAACTTTCATTATTTGCAGATGATATGATAGTTTACATAAGTGACCCAAAAACTCCGCAAGGTTACTCCTAGAGCTGATAAACACCTTCAGCAATGTGGCAGGATACAAGGTAAACTCAAAAAATCAGTGGCCCTATTATATACAGATGATGAAGTGACTGAGAAAGAAATCAGAGAAACATCACCTTTTACAATAGTCAAAAACAGCATCAAATATCTGGGGATAATGTTAACCAAGGAAGTGAAAGACCTGTATATCAAGAACTTTGTGTCTTTGAAGAAAGAAACCAAAGAAGATACCAGAAAATGGAAAGATCTCCCATGCTCTTGGATTGGTAGGATCAACATAATAAAAATGGCAATCTTGCCAAAAGCAGTCTATAGATTCAATGCAATCCCTATCAAAATTCCATCACAATTCTTCAAGGACCTGGAAAGAACATTAATCAACTTTATATGGAAAAACAAAAGGCCCAGGATAGCCAAAACATCCCTATACAATAAAGGAACTTCAGGAGGCATCACCATACCTGACTTCAAGCTCTATTATAGAGCTATAGTCCTGAAAACAGCTTGGTATTGGCACAAAAATAGGCAGGTAGACCAATGGAACCGAATCGAAAGCCCTAATTTTAACCCACACACCTATGAACACCTGATTTTTGACAAAGAAGCTAAAACTGTACAGTGGAAAAAAGAAAGCATCTTCAACAAATGGTGCTGGCATAACTGGGTAATGGTATGCAGAAGACTGCAGATAGATCCATGTTTATCACCTTGTACAAAACTTAAGTCCAAATGGATCAAAGATCTCAGCATACATCCAGCCACACTGAAACTTTTAGAAGAGAAAGTGGGAGATACTCTTCAACGAGTTGGTACAGGAGACCACTTCCTAAACATAACACCAGTGGCACAGGCACTGAGATCAACAATTAACAAATGGGACCTTCTGAAACTAAAAAGCTTCTGTAAGGCAAAGGACACAATCAAAAAGACAAAAAGGCAGGCCACAGAATGGGAAAAGATATTCACTAACCCTACATCTGACAGAGGGCTAATCTCCAAAATTTACAAAGAACTCAAGAAACAAGTCTCCAAAACACCAAAGGATCCACTTGAAAGGTGGGGTACAGAGCTAAATAGAGAATTCTCAGTAGAGGAGGCTAAAATGGCCAAGAGACACTTAAGAAAGTGCTCAGCATCCTTAGCCATCAGGGAAATGCAAATCAAAACAACTCTGAGATACCATCTTACTCCTGTCAGAATGGCTAGAATCAAAAACACCGAAGACAATTTATGCTGGAGAGGATGTGGAGAGAGAGAGGAACACTCCTCCACTGCTGGTGGGAATGCCGACTCATACAGCCTCTTTGGAAATCAGTATGGAGATTCCTCAGGAAAATGGGAATTAATCTACCACTAGACCCAGCAATTCCACTCTTAGGCATTTATCCAAATGAGGCAGGTTCATACAACAAGGGCATCTGCTCCACTATGTTCATAGCAGCATTGTTTGTAATAGCCAGAACCTGGAAGCAACCTAGATGCCCCTCAACTGAAGAGTCGATAGAGAAAATGTCGTACATTTACACAATGGAGTATTACTCAGCAGAAAAAAACAATGGAATCTTGAAATTCGCAGGGAAATGGATAGCACTGGAAGAAACCATCCTGAGTGAGGTAACCCAGTCGCAAAAAGACAAACATGGTATGTACTCACTCATATATGGATTTTAAATATGGATCAGGATAGTGCCAGTCTGCACTTCCACAGATAGAGAGTCTGGGAAACAGGAAAGAACCTAAAAGATATGCATATATGCATAGTACCCAAGAGAAGAGGATGGAGACAAGATCCTCTGAATGGATGGGGAACACGGCGAGGGGGGTAGTGGGACCTGGGAAGAATAGAGGGGGTAAAGAGGAAGGGAGTTGGTCATGGGGGAACAGGAAGTTGAGGGGGTGGGGGTAAAATAGGGGGAAGAGGGAATCATAGGATCGAAGACAGATCAGGCACCAGAGTGACCTCGAGTGATCTAAAGGTATAACATCAATTGGCAAGCTAAGCAATAGTGGAAGGACCACCTCGAATGCCCATTCCTGATAATGAACTTGATGTCTATAACCATCCGGCAGCCTTCATCCTGTGACTGATGGAAGCAGAGGCAAACACACAACTAAGCACTGAACTGAACCCAAGGAACCCAGTGACAGAGAGAGAGGAGTGATGAGCAAATTGGCAAAGAATGGGCTGGCAAAACCAGCAGAGACAGCTGATCTGAACAGGGGAGTGCTCTTGGACCCCAGACCGACAGTGGGGAGGCCAGAATGGGACTGATCTGGACCCCCCAAATGTGAGTGTCAGTGAGAAGGCCTGGGCAACCTATGGGGCCCTGAGCTGTGGATCAGTGTCTATCCCTGGTATACAATCTGTCTTCATGTGCCTATAGCACAAAGAGAGATGCTCTCTCAGCCTGGACTCTTAGGGGAGTGCCTTGACCCTACCAAGAGTAAAATGATAGACTCTAGATATCCCCGATGTGGAAGGATTTGGCAATAGGGTGGGAGGGAGGGTGGAAAGGGAGTGCGGGAGGAGAAAGAAAAAAAAAGTCAGATGCAACAGTATACGTCTGCAATGGTGACAAGGCTACTGTGAAATGGGAGAATCACCCAGAAGACCACAGCAATGGGAAGAGCAACAAGAAACAGCCTGCCTCAAGATGGAAGGTGAGAACCAGCCCTGGAAAGATGCCTTTTGATCTCCACATGCACATGTGACATGCGGGTGTACACATTCATACGTGCATCACACATGCAAGTGACTAACTTTTAAAAGAGAAACAGGTTCCCTTGCTGCCTTTGAGAATCACAGGAATCACACCTCAGCATCAAAAACAGACAAGTATCTTCAATGAGGGAGGTGGAAAACTATTTCAGAGAAAATGGCGCTAGGAAACAAAACTGCAGTGCCTGTTCTAACAAAGTAGGCTTTAAAGGAAAACTACTCAGAAGAGGTAAAGAAGGGCACTTCTACTTGGTTAAGGCAATAATCCATCAATAGACAATTGCAATTCTAATTTTATACGCTCCAAATCCATGTGGCCCTAATTTCATAGAAACAATACATATACATATACATACATACATACATACATACATACATACATACATATATATACAAAGCCTCAGATTAACCCCAATGCTGTAATAGTGGGTGATTTTAATGTTCCACACAGAACAATAGATAAGCCTTCTAGATCAATAAGAAATACAAAAACACCATGGTTAGATGACAACCTAGATAAAATGGATACAACTGGTATCTAGAGAACATTTACTCAATCACTGTGGAATATACAATCTCTGCCTTCTCTGAAGTAGAACTTATATTATGACACAAAGCAAATCTCAGTGAGAGGAAAATGAAGTAATTGCTCATATTCTACATGACCAGAACCTAATAAAGTTTGAAACCAATGGTAAGAACAACTAGAGAAAGCAGGCAAATTCATGCTTACTAAACAGCTCTGCACAGAATAATGAATAGGATAATAATTTCTTCAATAGGAAAACAAACATTCCTAGAATTAAATGAAAATGAAAGTAAAACATACCAGAAGAATTCAAATCGCTCTGGAATTAAGGCTAAAAATTGGAAAATGAGACTTCATAAAAGTTTTTAAGAATTCTATACATCCATAGAAATGTTAATTCTACTGAAGAGACAATCTAACTATGGGAGAGAATCTTGGAAAACATTTGAATGATAACACATAGCCAGAATATGCAAACAGCTCAAGACACTCCACAAGAAACCAATAAAAGGGAATATGCTATCTGTCCTCAGGACTTTCCAACACCCTCGGTTCACAACCCAAAGTCTCAACCCACTATCACCCCTTCCCATGGCATTGCCCACCTCAGCTGCCAGTACCCCACCACCACACTAGGCAGATACACTCTGCTCAGGTGCAGGCTGTGCCAGTCAGAACAACGGGTGCAGGTCACATCACTCAGAAGAACAGCTGCAAAACCATCCAGTCAGAAGAACAGGTGCAGGCCACACCAGTCAGGACAGATAAGCAGACTCAGGCAGAGACTCACTGGTAGATAAGAGGTTATGCCAGCCATCAAACTCCAGCCCTCAACTCAGCCCTCAACCCCCTTGTGGACTAGAAACCACACACATACCAGCCTCCAGAACTCCAGAAAGGTGACTCCCATGAACCACATCCACTGCTCAGTGCCAAATCACACACACTATCCCCAATCCCCCTCCACAACTTATCACTGTATCCTAATCCCCAACTCTGGTGGGACCCACTGATGGAACAAAGGCCATGCTAGCCACCTAAAGTCCAGCCCCCAACTTGGACAGAGATCCCCTGCTGGACCAACTTCCAGAAATTCAGGCCAAAACAACCAAAGTTCAATGAGGAAACAGAAATCAAAGAACAGAACACCCATCTAACAAGGACAAACTCTGAAGTCGCAACTCTAATCCATATTTATCCCACACCCAGATGCCTAGATGCTAGTGTAAGAATACAACCAACAATAGCCAAGGAAATGTGGTATCACCAGAGTCCAGCTATCCTAATGCAGTAACTCCTGAAAATCCCAACACAACTGGAGCATAAGAAAATGTGCTGAAAGGTAACTTTATGAAAATGATAGAGGTTTGTAAAAAGGGTATAGAAAAAGCTCTCAAAGAGAGCCAGGGATATGTATAAACAAAACAACTGGAGGAAATGAATAAACCTCTTAAATCAAGTCACAAAAATAAACCAACAGTTGAAGGAAATGAATAAAACCCTTCAAAACCTGAAAATGGAAATAGAAGCAAAGGAGAAAACACAAAGTGAGGGAATTCTGAAAACGAAAAGTCTAGGTAAGTGACTTGGAACTACATCACAAGAGTTGGAAGAGAGAATCTCAGGCATTAAAGATACCATAGAAGCAACAGGTACATCTGTCAAAGAAAATGTTAAATCTAAAATATTACTGGTATAAAACATCCAGGGAGCCGGGCGTTGGTGGCGCACGCCTTTAATCCCAGCACTCGGGAGGCAGAGGCAGGTGGATCTCTGTGAGTTCGAGGCCAGGCTGGACTGACAGCCTCCAAAACAGAGAAACCCTGTCTCGTAAAACCAAAAAAAAAACCATCCAGGGAATCAAGAATAATAGGAATTGCAGAAGAATCTCAGCTCAAAGGCCCAGAAAACCCAGCAGAAATCATAGTACTTTTAACTAATAAGGAAATTTCCTCCTTATGGAAAGATAATGAATATTGGCAAAGGGCTTGCAGTAACTTTTTGGGAACAATTAGCAACAATTTTCCCAATTGAGAGAATAAAAGTCATAGAGAAAACCATTGGGATCCTCCCATACATTGTAAGGACAACACCAATCTCTAGAGTTCTTACATTCTACACTGATGCAAACAAATCAGGTAAGGCAGGATATAAATCAGGAAAAAAGTAAAGTGGCTCAAAGCCCTTATAACTCTGTACAAAAGGCAGAATTGTATGCCATTCTCATCGTACTTACAGATTTTACAGAACCCCTCTATATAGTTACAGACTCTCAATATGCAGAGAGAGTTGTCTTACACATTGAAACTGCTGAATTTATTCCTGATGACACAGATTTAACTTCATTGTTTTTACAATTAGAAGAAATAATCAGGAATAGGACTCATCCTATATGTATAACACACATCAAATTCCATATGGGTCTGCCAGGTCTTCTAGCACAAGGTAATGATGTGATTGATCATTTATTAATAAGAAGTGTACTGGAGGCCTCAGAATTTCATAAAAACACCACGTGAATAGCAAGGGTTTAAAAAAGGATTTTTCCATCCCTTGGCAACATGTTAAAGAAATAGTAAAAAAATGTCTCACTTGTTTCTTCTATAACCAACCTCCTTTACCAGCAGGCAGTAACCCTAAAGGTATACACAGAAATGAAATTTGGCAAATGGATGTGTTTCACTTTGCAGAATTTGGAAGATAAAAATATATGTACCACACAATAGACACATTTTCAGGGATTCAATGGGTCACTGCTCTGAGCTCTGAAAGGGCGGATTCTGTTATTACACACCTATTAGAGGCAATGGTTATTATGGGTATACTTGTACAAATAAAAACTGACAATGGTCCAGCATATGTACCCAGAAAATTGAAACAGTTTTTTAAATATTATAACATAAAGCATGTTATTGATATACCACACAATCCTACAGGACAAGCAATTGTTGAGAGATATAATCACACTTTAAAGGAAATACTCCATAAGCAGGCAGGGGGAACCAAGGCCCCCCAAAACAGATTACACAATGCTTTACTAACCTTAAACTTTCTTAATGCTAATGAAAAAGGGAAAATATCCACAGAAAGACATTGGACAATAGAAAAAATTTCTGAGCTAAATCAGCCAGTGTATTTCAAGGATGCATTGACCCCAGTATGGAAACAAGAATATGTGTTACATTGGGGTAGGGGTTTCACCTTTGTTTCTATAGGAGAAAAAAGCTTTGGATACCATCAAGATCTGATTTGAACAGGAGAAATCTCTTGATGAATAGAGATGATAGGCCATCCACCAGGGTATACCCCAAGATTTGTATGGAGACCTCACAAAGGTAGGGGGAGTGTTCTGTTCTTGTCATTACAGGAAAACAGAAAATACCCAGCTTCAAGAAGTCAAAAGACATTGAATGTGTAGATATTTAAAGAAGAAAGGACTATCCAGGAAGAACCATCAAACAAAGAAGAATCTGACTTATGGGTACCAATATCTATTCTTGTTGAAAGCTTTCTATACAGAGTCTTTATCTTCTGTCTTTGTAGTACTCTGCTAATCCCAATTCATGTAAAATCAGTGGTGGCTTTGGAGTTGGATTTGGCTTTCCTTCTCTAAATTCAAGCATGTTGTTAAAGTAAAATTCAGGGTTTCTGTTTCATGTCAAGAAGTAAGTTGGTGTAAGACAGAAGAAAACAAAATCTAGGGACTATCATTTATCTAAACTCTGTTATATCTCTAAAACTCTAATTTCCCTCATGCGTATTCTCAGCCTTATTGTTACCTTTCCCAGTATGTATACCTATACAAGTTGAACATTCTGTGTTGATAGTCATGTTTAAGTCTTTCACAATCAAAAATAACATTTCCTAAAAGCAATCTTTGAAGTCTCCGGAAAGAATATGGGGCCCCACTTCATTGATTCAACTTGTTGTCTCTGAACTAGTAAATGCCACTCTAAGACCTGTTTAGAACTAATGCTGCTATATACAACTCCAGATTAACTAGCTGAAATGGTGCACCTGCTTATAACACTCTGACCAGAGCTTGAGATAAGAACTTCAGTCAAGCATCTCCTGCCACTTAGATACTAGCTACAAATGTTACAGTTAGTCCTTGAGATTTTATGTGCCTTAATTTTTTTCCTACAGTATCCCATGGAGTCACTGTCACCCCATTTCAACAAGAAGTAACTCTAAGGAAAGCAACACCCCTTTTCCCTACAGTTGGCATAGGGTATTTTGTTTTTTTTTTCTCTCATTGCTGAAAAAGGGATAATTATCACCTACGTAGGGTTGGTTTTAAGTTGTAGGGATGGGTGTGGAAGGTGATGGTTAGACTCAGGTATCTCTTATAGAAGTTTAGGGGTATTGATGGGAAGGATATGGTTAGGATGGGATATAGGTAGATTAACATATCTTCTTGTGAACTAGTTTTAGTAACTATTAGCTATAGATAAATTGTTATATTCTTTTATGTTGACTAAGTAGGGTCTTCTTTCCATTTACGATGTTTTGCATGCAAATATAAAACTATCTTTATGTATTTATTTTGCATATTGATACAATTTAGGACATTTTATCATATTTCACTTTACAGTTCTTCCTCTAGTCAAGTGTGTGTGTGGTCACATTTTTTGAAGTCATTGTTCAAAATGCTAAATTATGTTGGGAAGCTTCAACCTTTAAGCAACTATATTTCTGAGAATTACAGATTATAGTTACCTATGGTTTTTATACCTATGAGGTTAGTCAGACTTAGATATTTGATCTTCAAACATTTCAAAGACCTGCAGAATACGACATTTAAGTGTTTTAATATGAGTACTCCATTGATATGAGATACATTTGCTTATTCCCGAGAGAGTATGTTGGGCACTGATGACACTCCATCTGGAGTTCATTATCTCCTTGGCTACAGGCTTCTTGGGTAAAGAACTGCCCCCACCTTGACCGCTGACCTTGGACATGCTGTCCTAACTGAGCTTGCGGGAGATAAACTTAAAGACTGCGGAACCTTACCAAATCAGAGTAAGACAGTTTTTCAATTTCCCTGCTTCTGAGACTGTCCATCTGATACTTTAGGCCTTAGCCGAAGCTGGTTGCCCTGACATTGCAGTGAGACCTTGGGTGACTGTCCAAGGAGTCTGCTGTTTCTGTTTTCACTTGCAACTTTGGAAGTCTCATGCTTGCACTTCCTGCCTACCCTAGTGTTGTTATTTTCCTTCTCAGGTCTGTGATGAGGTTGAAGACTACACAGTCATAGCAATATCCTCTCTTATCTTAGATAGACAAGATTTAGATTTTCCAGATTAGGACTGCTATCAGAGTAATCTCTGTCATGCCTTTACCCTGGTACTCGACATGTATACTGGACATGTAGTATATATCTATGGCTTAATGCTGCTCTTGCTGACAGTAGGTTTTAATTTGTGTATGTTTACCTTTCCTCTTCTTGGAGTATACTTGACATCTGTTATCATTGTATATAGTTTTTGCATCATGATTAAAACCTTCTTCTTCAGACTAATTGTAGGTATCTGGTGTGCGTACCTGAAACGGCCGTCATACACACCTTTGGGTGGGTCTTCAGGTGGATAGAAGTGGAAAGAGAGGAGCTTGAGGTGTGCATGGCTTTCCTTTGCATGCTCTATTCTGTTGGGTCAGCAGATCTGGTAGAAAGAGCAGGGAAAGGCTCTGGCGATTCTGTGTATTTTTGTGTATTTGTCCCAATAAACACCCATTTGTCATTTATCTTGGGTCTAGTGATACAATTACAGCCTGACCTTCAGATATAGTAAGGGATTATGACAGAGGTTAGTTTAGTGGGAAAATTAACATTGGTAACTGTAGGATATACTGCTGTTCCTGTCCTTGATGATATACGGGATCAGAGGATAAAAACTAAGAACAAGGAAGCACCACACAGCTAGGACTTAGGAGTTTCTCTTTAGGAGCCATAGAGACTACAGTTTAGGCTAATTATTAAGGATAACAATCCAGTTCTGGGAGCTCAAGTTCTTTTAGACATTGGGAAATGTGTTCTCGGGTTTCAGTGTATAACACAGCTAAAAGGAAGCTGTAAACAATTGACTTTATGTAACTAGAAAATAAAGAATTGGATGGTTAGTTAAGTGGACTGGGCTCTAAAATAGAAGAAGTGAAACCAGTAATCTGCTTTTCTGGCAATTATAAAAAAACACTGCCTGTGTAAATGATTATGTCTGAAAGGTCTCTAATCTATGAGAAGTTTCAAGATAAATGTTGAGCTGTATGTCGGTGTAGGGAGAGATCTTAGGCACCTGTACCGCTGACCACGCCCATCTGGGCGTGGTCACAGGTGCATAGTAGGGACAGGAGATAAACAGCTGGGGGAAAGGAGAACCTCTTGGGGTTCTTGTCAGGTCTTGGAGAGCAACGAGTGGACCTTTGGTTCTCAGGTTCTCATGTAAGTAACTTCTCCCTAAATAAATATCATATGACAACCTATCATGTGTAGCTTAATATTCCCCGATATCTGGTGTCAGGAAAGTGAGTTTACCCAGCTTCCCTGCCCCTCCCGCCCCATGTGCCTTGGTGGCATCCCCAAAACAGCTGTTTAACCTGCCCATGAACACCGCCAACTCCTCCCCCCAAGCTCCTGGAGTCCCTGCAGAGTTACCGGGGTTTCCCAACTCAGTCCTGTTCTCCTGCTCCGCACAGCTTTTTATCCACTGAACGGGGCACCATCTCCTTTGTTCTCTGGCTGCTACTGGGTACCACCCTCCCGCCCTCCCTAAGCTGAGCACATCGCCTGTGCCATGTGCAGCGTTCCCAGGGGCCCGCAGTGATCCAACTGGCATGGTCTCTCTCCATTGCTCATGCACATGCCAGACACCACTGCCAGAGACCGCCAGTGCCCCGTGCTGCAAATAGTGTTCCCAGAGAATGCTCCTGCCCTCCAGAAAATCAATGGCTTCCACGTGTACGTCCCACCTTCTGCTTCTCAGCTTGGCTTCTGTCCCTCTCTTGTGTTCCACCAAGGTGTCAGGTGGCTAACTCTTGCTGTGACAAGAGCTCTGGTCACCTGCTGATGTATGCCTTTCTCCCCACAGGTCCCCACAATCTGCGTGGGGCTCTTTTCACTCTTAAAAAAAAATCCTGCTCGGTAAATATCTGTAAAAGCTACTTAGAATTTTTTCAGATTCCATTGGGAACATGCCAAGCACCGTAATGGAACTGTGTGACAGTAACCTGTACCACCTGCTGGCCAAACATAGTTACTGCAAGTGAAAATCCACACGCAGCCTGAGATCGCTGGAGGTAAGCTTTGCATTCCAGTAGTTCAAGCTGGTAATAAGATTAACTACAGTATACCAATGACAGATAATCTTACGATGCAGAACGTTAGGGATCTCATTGTCTCTTATAGAGATGACATCCTGAAAGAGGATTATAACCTGCCAAAAATATATCTGTATCTAATGCTAACAATTAGCTTCATAATCCATGTAATATCCTGGAAGAGAGGGCTTGATAATAGGGCAGAACACAGGGAAATTGTGCAGACTATTGATAAATTAAAGACAGGAATTCAGAATCTTGAGGACAATGGGGACAGACAGGTTGAGCACCTTAGAAAGTAACAATGGCCACCTAGCGGACAGGATTGGTTCCATGACTGTTGCCCTAATGACCAAAATAGAATCAATTCAGAATGACATTACCAGGCTAGCAGAAACAACTCGTTCCATGTCTAATGACTCAATTACTAAAACTCAAAGACTGAAACTTCAGATTGGAAAACTTACACAAAAAATTCATTCCATGTCTGAGGATAATGACCAGCTATCAGATAGAACACTGTTCCTAGAAGGCAACTTACATGCCATTCAGATAATATCTAAGGATGAGGACCTTAAATGTTTGGAATCACATATAAATGATGAATCCAAGAAACTGACAGATTCTACGAAGTCCTTGGATATTGATTTGACCCAAGAACTTCAAGTGCTCAGGGAAACAATGGTAATAGATTGCAGGTCTTAGATGATCTCCAATCTGATACATCAGAAACAGAGATAATAGCAACAGGTCATGAAAGAGGTTTACCTACACCTCTAAGATTCTGGGAAGACCTCCCTAATGTTGTTATGCCCTCTTCTTTGGTTTTCCCAGTATTTATGACTGAAAAAACAGCAATGAAAAAACACCCAAATGTCTTCATTGCTTATCAGTGGGAACTGATACAGATGTAGGACCTGAAAGGGACAAAAGAAGCCATTGTATCTCATGGTCTTCATTTGCCATATGTCAGGGAGCTCCTAAGCTCATGGGCAACTGTGAATAGAGTGATTCCTAAGGATTGGAGCCAATTGGCCTCAGCTCTGCTCGAAAATTCATCTAAAATACAATGGAAAGCTTTATGGAGGAAAGAAACAAAAGCCCTTGAGCTTCAAGGCTTAATGAAAGGTTGTGAAACTTCCCAAGATAAGATTCTTGGTGAGGGTGCTTATTCTGATTCACAGGCTCAGGCTGTGTATGATGAACACTTCTTGTGTTTATGCTGTACAGCACCTCTGATGCTTTGGATAAGGTTCATGAACCAGGAGAGAAAACACAACCCTATACCAAAGTGGCTCAGGGTTCAAGAGAAAGGTTCACTGAATTTTTAGAAAGATTGTCCAGAGCAGTAGAATTACAGGTAACTGATTCAAATTCTAAGCAAATACTTATAGAATCTCTAGCTTATGAGAATGCAAATCTACAATGCAAAAGAACCATTGGAGGAATGGTTCTTATATACAGCTAACCTTGAATATAAAGATCAAGATACAGAAATTTGGGTAGGAGAAGCAATTTCTAAGAGTTTGAAGAGGCATGCCTTAACCATGAGGATATAGAAACTTGGGTAGGAGAGACAGAGGTTTAAAAAGATGTCATAATACCAGGTGTTTTAACTGTGGTAGAATAGGACATCTAAGAAGAAATTGTAGGCAAAGCATTCCTGTAAATAATGCTTCTCCAAGGAATGACTCAAACAGAAGGCCTCAGCCTTCTTGATTATGTAGGAGATGTGGTAAAAGCTGACACTTGACCAATGAATGTAGATCAACCACAGACAGACAAGGAAAACCTTTAAATTTGGAAATATCCTTGTCAAAAGTGGTCCAGATGATCGCTATCACTGTGGAAGACATTCTCTCCCAGGACAATTAGGAGATCCACTGCCTATTATAAAGAATTATATAGCTCTGGAGGGTAGATTAGCTACTGAGGACAAAGTAAACGTAACTGGAGGAAAGAAAAAAAATGTATGTTTTGGCAAACTTCTATACCCAAATTAGCAGTTAGGGTAAATAAGGTGATTATCAGACACTGTAGATGATGTCACCTCAAAAGTCAGAAATCTTGGCCCTCCAGATGGCCCCTACAAGAGGTAAATGTACAATTTTTAGAGACTGGAACCCTATCTCAAGTACAACAAAGAACCAGATGGGTTGACTGCATAGGACCAGATGGAAAAAGAGAAAGACTGAAGCCATATGTCACAGACATTGCTATAAACCTCTGGGGTTGTGATCTATTACAGCAATGGAATACCCAGATTAACATTCCTCCTATATCAAATATGAATCAGAAACTAGCTCTTGGTGGTAGAAAAACATATTGTAAGGCACTACGGAAAGCAAATGCCGCCCATACTGGCTTTACAGAAACAGAATACAAGTGCCAAACCTACAGAGGAACCAAAGGTCTACTCTTAAAATGGCTGGCAGATGAACCTGTCTGGGTAGGGCAATGGCCTATTACTTCTGAGAAGCTAGAAGCTTCAGAAAAGTTGGTTCAGGAACAGCTAAATGCTGGGTATATTGAAAAATCTTCCAGTCCATGGAATTCCCCTGCATTTATTATTAAAAAGAAATCTGGTAAATGGGGGATGCTCACAGATCTGATTGCCATCAATAATGTAATTCAGCCAATGGGCCCTCTACAGCCTGGAAAGCCATTGCCTTCTCTAATACCTAAAGGATGGCCTATTATAGTCATTGATCTATAAGATTGCTTATTCACTATACCTTCACAATTAAAAGATAGGAAAATTTTGCCTTCGTAGTACGGATCCTATAACAATTTTCAACCAGTTATGACATTTCAATGGAAGGTTTTGACACAGGGAATGTTAAACAATCCTACTCTGTGCCAGTATTTTGTGCAAAAACCTTTGGAACCAATTTGTAAACAATTTGCACAATGCATAATTTACCATTATATGGATGATACACTCTTGGCTGATTCGAAAGAAGGAACATTGGAAAAGATGTTTGAGGCAGTAAAGGAAATTTTACCTCACTGGGGATTACAGATTGCCCCTGAAAAAATACAAAGAGGAGATTCTATTAATTATTTAGGTTATACAATAGATCTACAAAAAATTAGGTCACAAAAAGTACAGATCAGGAGAGAATGCAACTAGACTCTTAAGACTCTTAAGGACCTTTAAAAACTACTAGGAGAGATTTCTCAACTACAGACAATTATTGGAGTAGAAGGACATGATTTAAAACACCTAAAGATGGGCCTAAAAGGAGACAAGGATTTACATAGCTCATGAATATTATCAGCTGAGGCTGAAAAAGAATTAGAATGGGTGGAAAAGAGAATACTAGAAGCACATGTGGACTGTGTGGATCCAATACTAGACTGTATTCTGGTTATTTTACCATTTAGAGAATACTCCTCAGGGATTTTGATGCAGAGGGAAGATATCATAATAGAATGGCTTTTTCTGCTACATAAACAGAATAAAAACTGTGGACATATATAGAAAAGATCTCTGATTTGATTTTAAAAGGTAAGTTAAAGCTTAGTCAACTAACTGGAAGGGACCCAACAAATTTATAACACCTTTAACTAATGAAGAAATTTCCTCCTTATGAAAGGATAATGAATATTGGCAAAGGGCCTGCAGTACATTTTTGGGAACAAATCAAATTTGTAAAGAAAACAATTTGGATCCTTCCACATATTGGAAGAAAAATGCCAATCTCTGGAGTTCGTACATTCTACACTGATGCATACATGTCAGGAAAAGCAGGTTATAAATTAGGACATGTAAGTAAAGTAGTTCAAAGCCCTTACAACTCTGTACAAAAGGCAAAGTTATATACCATTCTCATGGTTGCTTATGGATTTTATAGAGCTTCTCAATATAGATACTGACTCTCAATATGCAGAGAGAGTTGTTTTACATATTGAAACCGCTGAATTTATTCCTGATGATACGTAATTAACCTCATTGCTTATACAATTACAGGAAACTATCATGAATAGAACTCATCCTATATATATTACACACATCAGATCCCATACAAGTCTGCCAGGTCCTCCAGCACAAGGTAATGATGAGACTGACCGTTTACTAATAGGAAGTGTGCTAGAAGCTTCAGAATTTCATAAAAAACACCAGGTTAATAATAGCAAAGGCTTAACAAAGGATTTTTTCATCACTTGGCAACAAGTCAAGGAAGTAAAAAGACACTGCCCCACCTGTTCATTCTATAATCAAACTCTATTACCAGCAGGCAGTAATACCAAAGGTATTCACAGAAATGAAATTTGACAAATGGATGTGTTTCACTTTCCAGGATTTGTAAGTTTGCACCATACCATGGACATGTTTTCAGGGTTTCAATGGGCCACTGCTCTTAACACTGAAAAGACTGTTATCACACACCCCTTAGAGGTGACGGCTATTATGGGTATGCCTGTACAGATAAAAATTGACAATGCACCAGCATATGTCTCCAGCAAATTGAAACAGTTTTTCAAATATTATAACATAAAGCACATAAGTGGTATACCACAAAATCCCACAGGACAATCAGTGGTTGAGAGATCTAACCACACTTTAAAAGAAATGCTCCATAAACAGCCAGGGGGAACAAAGACCCCCCAAGCACAGATTACATAATGCTTTATTAACATTAAACTTTCTTAATGCCCCTGTGAAAGGACCAACAGCTGCAGAAAGACACTGGAATATAGAAAAAACTTTTGAACTAAATTAGCTGGTGTATTTCAAGGATGTAATGACCTCAGTATGGAAACCAGGATATGTATTACGTTGGGGAAGGAGTTTAGCTTTTGTTTCTGCAGGAGAAGAAAAGCTTTGGCCCTTGGCCCACTCCCTGCGCTCCCAGCCTCCTCACCGCAGCCCCCCGCAGTAGCTGCCACTGCTCCTCCTGTCACCGCCTCCGAGAAGATGGCTGTGCCTCCCACATATGCTGATCTTGGCAAGTCTGCCAGGGATGTTTTCACCAAGGGCTACGGCTTTGGCTTAATAAAACTTGATTTGAAAACGAAGTCCGAGAATGGATTGGAATTTACCAGCTCAGGCATTGCCAACACAGAGACCACCAAAGTGAATGGCAGCCTGGAAACCAAGTACAGATGGACCGAGTATGGGCTGACATTTACAGAGAAGTGGAACACAGACAACACCCTGGGTACCGAGATCACCGTGGAAGACCAGCTTGCCGGTGGACTGAAGCTGACCTTTGACTCCTCCTTCTTGCCTAACACGGGGAAAAATGCTAAAATCAAGACAGGGTACAAGAGGGAGCATATCAACCTGGGCTGTGATGTGGACTTTGGCATCGCTGGGCCCTCGATCCGGGGTGCTCTGGTGCTTGGCTATGAGGGCTGGCTGGCTACCAGATGAATTTTGAGACCTCCAAGTCCCGAGTGACCCAGAGAAACTTTGCAGTTGGCTGCAAGACAGATGAGTTCCAGCTTCATACTAATGTGAATGATGGGACAGAGTTTGGTGGCTCCATTTACCAAAAGGTGGCCAAGAAATTGGAGACTGCTGTCAATCTTGCCCGGACAGCAGGAAACAGTGACACTCGCTTTGGAATAGCAGCCAAGTATCAGGTCGACACTGATGCCTGCTTTTCGGCCAAAGTGAACAACTCTAGCCTGATCGGTTTAGTACTCAGACCCTAAAGCCAGGTATCAAACTGACGCTGTCGGCTCTGCTGGATGGCAAGAATGGCAATGCGGGTGGCCACAAGGTTGGTCTAGGACTGGAATTTCAAGCATAAATGAATATTGTACAATTATTAATTTTAAACTATTTTGCAGTATAGCTACCTTCAGAATTTAGTGTACCTTTTAATGTTGTACGTTGGGGATTTGGGAATTGATAAATACCACGGTAGATGTCTAGGCTAAGGATGACTCGGCCTTAAGGTATTTACCATTTCAGAGGTACAGCAGAAATCTCATTCCTAAAAGGGTCCTTTTAGCTGTAGATGTGGATTGGGGAGGGGCTGCTCCAGAGATGTCAGGCTACAAGCCAGAGCTGGGAATGTGCCGGCCCTTTGTAAATTTGTATCGAGTCCACAGATGAAGTTGTGACTTCCTGAGCATTGAATCTTGGTGTCCTAATCCTAACTGCTGAGAAGCATGTACACACCTGTATGAAAGGGACTTTTTAAGACAGATCTCCATGCCCTGTTCCCATCCTAGCCATTTTAGGGTGGAGAAGGTGGGCATAATGGAGCCAGTTATTCAGGACTTAATTTTTCCTTGTGGTTGGTGTGGTTTCTCTCTCTCTCTCTCTCTCTCTCTCTCTCTCTCTCTCTCTCTCTCTCTCTCTCTCTCCCTCTCTCTCCCTCTCTCTCCCTCTCTCTCTCCCTCTCCTTTCCCATTACACTAGAGTATGAAACAGCTTCCAGGTCTCCAGCTTTCAGCTAGGCAAGTGATGTTGGTCACACCGTGACAACTCTAGGAATCTCACGTGACCTCCGTTATAGCCTCACCGCTCTATTTTTAGCAGTTTAATGGGTATATTCTAGAGTCTTCCATTTTGTGTGGAATTAGCTCCTCCCCTTCAAATGCTGTAATTAACATCACTTAAAATAAAACTTGAATAAAATATTGACAAAAAAGAAGAAAAGCTTTGTATTCCATCAAAATTGATCAAGATTTAATCCGAACAGGAGAAACCTTGGGAGGAGGAAAGATGACAGCTCATCCACAAAGTCATATTCCATGATGTATAGAGACCTCACAAAGGAAAGGGAAGTGTTTTGTTCTTGTCTTAACAGGAAACTCCATCTTCAAATGCAAGAAGACACTGAACATGTAGATACCTAAAGAAGAGAGGATGACTAGCCTAAAGAACCATCAAACAAAGAAGAATCTGATATTTGGTATCAATGTCTAATTCTCTTAACTTATATTCTCATAAAATCAATTTCTCTTTACTTCCTAATACTCTTTTGGTCTCAGTTCACTTAAACCAACACTGGTTTTGGAGTTGGATATGGCTCTCCTCCTCTAAATCCAAGTATGTTGTTAAAATAAAATTTCAGGGTTTCTATATTATATCAAGAAGCCAATTGATGTAAGACAGAAGAAAACAAAAATCTAGGGACTGTCATCTGCTCATATTCAGTTCTTTCTCCGAAAGTCTAATTTTCCTCATATTTACTATCTTCCTTATTGTTGTCTTTCCCAGTATGCATACATATAAAGTTGAAATTTCTTTGTTGACATTAACATTTGAGTTTTACACAGAGAACAAAGAATTTCCTAACAGCAATATTCGAATACCCCAGAAAGAAAATGGGGCACCATTTCATCAATTCCATCTGATCTGACTTGATGCATCTGAACTGACAATTACTACCCTGAAACCAGTTTGGGACTACACCACTCAAGACAACTCCAGACTAATTAGTTGATATGGTATTCCTTTTTAGTACACTCTGGCCAGAGACTCAGACAAGAACTTCAATCAAGATAGGAACTTCAATCAAGCATCTCCCACCAAACAGACACTGGGTACAAATGTTGTAGCTAGTCCACTTGAGACTTTCACTACACTAACATTTTCTTCCTACAGTATCCCATGAGATTATTGTCATTCCATTTCAGCAGGAAGTAATTCTTTTTTTTAAAGATTTATTTATTTATTATGCATACAGTGTCTGGCATGAAGGCCAGAAGAGGGCACCAGGTCTCATTACAGATGGTTGTGAGCCACCATGTGGATGCTGGGAATTGAACTCAGGACCTCTGGAAGTCTAGCCAGTGCTCTTAACCTCTGAGCCATCTCTCCAGCCCCAGCAGGAAGTAATTCTAAGAATGCTACTCCCCCTTGCTCTACTGTTGATATTAAAGGATAATTTACACCTGTTAGAGTTAGCTTTCAATTGTTTAGGGTTGGGATTGGAAGGAGGTGCTCATCTCTTTTAGATAAGTTTAGGTTTAGATAGAATAGATATGCTTAGGATGGGATATAGGTAGATTGTTATATATTCTGGTGATTTATAATTTGTTTATCACAATTTGTCATTCTGTGTAAAGTCTTATTTCTATTCATGATGTTTGATGCATAAATATTTCTTCTATGTATATATGCTTTCTATATGTTTGAGACTTTTTTTATATTTACACAATTTAGTTTTGTTTCAACTCTAAATCTGTTCTTTTGACTAAAAGGTGAATTGTAGGGAGAGATCTTAGGCACCTGTACCGCTGACCACACCCCTTTGCGCTTGTCAGTCATCAGCACCACAGGTGAGATCCTGACATGTCGGAGGTGTGTGTGTGTGTGTGTGTGTGTGTGTGTGTGTGTGATATTCCCTTTTTTGCCAGCCCCAGAGAATTACGTTTTATTCCCTCATTTGGAAAAGCCATTGTGTGATTAGTCTGCCAACTCCATGGCTCCCTTTCAATTCCTGAAGTTTGCTGAAGGCTGCTCCTTCCTGCAGAACTTCCTGGCACTCAGCTAAGCTGTCCTCCTATGATCCATGCCTGCTTCTCAACGATAATTTAATTAGTAAACACTTGGAGCCCCCGACACCAGTGTCAGTATAAGCTATTTGGCATAAGGAGTACATTCATAGGGTCAGGCAGCATTATATGTAGACTACATGTTGTACAAGTCATTCATTTGAATTGGACGTAGGGAGCAAAAGTCTATCATCCCAGAACTAGAGGCTAAGACTGGGGGTTCTCAAAGTTGAAGTCAACCTGAGCTCCATACTGACACACTCCTTTAGTCTCACCACCCACGAGGCAGAGGCCGACAGTTCTCTGTGAGTTCAAGGCCACCTGTTTGCGTCACCTCTCACACCCTTGTGTCAGATGGAGTAGCTGGCCCAGCTGGTGGCATAAAATTGATCACAGTAAAGCAGATGGTAAACCACATGGATGAAGGACTTCTTACTCAAATCTGCAGGTGGGGAAGGGCATCATACCCATGAGGGGGATGGAATGGGCAAAGGCAAGAAAGCTTTGAGTGTTCAAATCACCAGATACTTGTCCACTTTGCAATGAACTTTCTCACTCCTGTTGTGCATGTTTGCAAAGGCATGTGCATGTACATAGTCACTTGAGGCTGGGATACAGGGATGTGTGTGTGTAGCACATGTGTGGAGGTCAGAGGACAGACACCCTCAGGTGTTGGTTCTCAGGCACCTTCCATGAGATGGAGCCTCTTGTTGGTTTGGAACTTGGCAGCGAGAGTTTCTGGGATCCCCCTGTCTCTACTTCCCACCTGTTAACAGATGGATCTGTGGTCTCAAGAAAGCGACCATGCAATCCAAAGGATCTCTACAAGGCATAATGTTTTACTTCTGCAGAAGAGTATCAAATCAAACAATTATGCACAGCCTTTGGGGGTATGGGGGAGTGCCATTATCTATCATACAAAAGGGTCCTGTGCCTCACTCTGAGTGATCAGGACTCAGCCTCAAATCATGAGAGTGTGAGAATTAGCACCGTCCCCCACCTATAGCAGCACTAGGGAGAGCAGGCCATGCGTCTCACCTGGGCAGCGCAATAGAGCTGACCCTGTTGGTGGGGGCAAAGGGGAGCAGCCCCGGGGTTATCATGAGAATAGGAGGGCTGACCCTACCCCATCCCTTTATCTGCCATGTGAAGGCACAGGTCAGGGGGACATGCCTCCTCGCCTCACCCCTTAGCACCTGTGCCATCCCCGGGGCCCCAAGAGTGGGAGAGAGGGTTGGCTCTGTCCCTCATCACCTGCAGCACATGGGAGAATGAGCATGGAACCTCACTGAGGCAGCACACTAGACCTGACCCTGTTGGTGTGAGAGCAGAAGAGCTACCCCACCCACTCCTTGGTATTCCATGGGATGACAAAAGTAAGAGAAATATGCCTTCCACCCCTTGCCACCTGCAATATGAAAGGCAGCCAACCTCAGGGCCAGGAGAATGGAAGAGCCGGCTCTGCCCATCACCAAATGCAGCAAGCCAGAGAGTGGACTCTGCACCTCACCTTGGCAAAACAGTAGAGTTGCCTCCGGTGGTATGAATACAGGTGAGATGAAGCCCAGAGTGTGACAGCAGCTGTCTATGACATTAGGGGAGCTAGCTGGGGCAGTGCTGGAGAACTTGCCTGCGTGGTGGAGATGGAGGAAAGTTGGCCAGCTGGCCAAGCCAGATACCACTCAGGCCCAGAACCAGAACTACAAGATAGCCCACCCCAAGATTTACCCAATCTATGAACTGCTGGAGCACATGAAGGAGCCACACCTGCAGATCCAAAGCTACAGGATCTCCATGACACAAGGCAACAATAGGATATCCAAGAGGAATCCCAGGAATGGTCCAGTATTGAGGGTGCAGCAGAAGCCAGAGGCCTGGAACCAGACCAATGACTCACCGCAATGAACACTTACAAGTAAAGGCATATGGACTAACGGGCACACTGTGTGACTCGCTGGGTCACACTGCAGCTTCCATGCTGAGATTTGTTTCGTTCTGTTTTTTTGTTTGTTGGTTTAGTTTGGGCTTTTTGTTTGTTTGTTTTACTTTTAAATTTTGTTTTTTGGGGAGGTTGCAAGGGCAAAGGGCTGAAGTGACGGGAGCAGGGAAATGATTGGATCCATATGCATGATTTGAAATCTACAAAGAATCAATAAAAAGGTAAAAAAATAATTCACTGGAGTGCTTACCCTCCCATCTGGGTAGAGACAGAAGACAGGTAAGAGAGAAAAACAAAACCAAAGAGTTTCTAAATACATACTAAATACAGAGCCTGCTGTTCAAGTTTCTGCATCATCTTAAGTTGCCATTCCCAAAGACAAATTCTACTGACTACTGCCCACTGTACATACCTCATAATTCTAAGAGAAACAAAGAGGACTGGTGACTTGCCTCCGGTCCATCTTTGATGTCCTGACATGAGGTTCAGGTTAAATAGAGGGTAACTGTGCATAACTCAGCAGTCTTGCTCAAGATATACTCCTGCCCATTGTTAACTATCAGTTTGTCTTCCTGGCAGGGTGGTCTGACAAGTTACCGGAACTGTGTGAATGGAAGTTCTTCCTGAGAGACAAGTTCCCTTTCTGGCTGGCATCAGGCATCAGCTTTCTCTTTATCCCAGCATGAGATTTCTGGGGAACTCAAATTTCTTGGGGTCAATTTTTTTTGCTTGTTTCTTTGTTTCTTCACAGTCTGGTAGCCAAGGGGAGGGCACAGGTGTCTTCTTTCCCCAAGGGGCAGGGACAGCAGAGCCATTTGTCTTCTGATCCTACAAATCTTACCCAGTCTTCAGCCTTCTTTCCAACACTGAACCCTAGGGGGCCAAGACCACCACCCCTGTGGCTTCCCCAAGACTGTGTTTAGCTGGGTTCTTCAGGCATGGAGAGGCTGTGAGAACAGCCGTGGGAGGCAGGCAGAACAGCATCATGCTAAGATTTCCAGAAGACACCCGAGGAAGCATGCACAGGCTGTTGGGTACTTGTGAGTGGGGCGTGTTTTGTTTAGTTTTATTCTGTTGTTGGCACTGGAACTCTCCATGTGGAGCTGGCCTGCCTCAGATTTACTGCCTCCATAGTGTTGGGTTTAAAGGTGTGTGCTGATACAACCGCCAACTTTTAGGATTCTTGTGGCCAGAACTTGGGGTGCTCACAGCTGTAGCACATCCTAAACAGTGGTTTTGCTGAAGACTCTCGTGCACACCAAACATGTTAATAAACAGCCAGCGGAAACGAGCACACGGAAATGAAAGCATAACTACATCACTCTCCTAAAATCACTGCCAATGTTGCCTCCCACTCCCTACCCCCCGCCCTGTCTGTGGTGCTGTGCTAATTTTGCGCAGCTCCCATAGACTTAAAAGGTTGGAGTTTGAGAAGCACTAATTCTAGATGAATTTGCTTAAGGTCTACAGTGCCTTCTAGAGGTAGGTACCGGTAACATCCCCACTTACTGGTGCCAGTATTTCCAGAACCTGGAAATAGTGGGGCTTATCCCAGAAGACACACAGCTGCAGTGTCTACTCTCCAACTGGACAGATGGGCAGAAAGACAGACAGAAGCTCATTTTTGGGATAGTTTCTGCCTCCCGAGGCCAGAGCTACACACGTGTTTATTCTCTTACTGCATAGAAAATCAACTAAGAGCTTTGCCTCTGGGTGGATCTGGGGTTTGGGGGTTCCTGAATTTCCATAAATGGTTAAATAGAAGAAGGAGAGCCTTCTGCAGAATAAGTAGCTCTTTCCAAAATTCAGGCTGCTTTTGCCAGTTCATCTTCACAACTGGCTGGTGAACACATAGGCTTCATTGCTGCAAAACCTGCTGCCATCCTTTACTGACATCATAGCTCAAATGGGCGTGGTCAGCACTACAGGTACCTAGGATCTCTCCCTACACTGATGAAGACCCTGATTCAGATGTTGTCTGAGCATACCTGGACTTAGGCCTGGGTGCTTTTCTTTAATCAAAAACTAGAGACCCCAAGTGCATCATTATAAAGAAGGGATTTGCACATGCTAGGTACGTGCTCTACCACTGAGTTTTAACACCATCAGTGGGATTTTAAATCAGTGTTGTGAATCAGGCAAGCACAGGAATTAGTTCAGCAGCCTAGAACTCCAGTGGGAAGGCTTATGCACACATCCCCCTTTCTAATAATGTGCTTGGCAGCCTAGCTTCCCCACCTGCATGGACTATGCTCACAGCCCTCTGTAAACTATGTGCCTAGCAGCCTCAGAACCCCTGAAACTTCCACCTGTATCAGGCCACACATACTTGAGTCTCTGAACTGTAGCATATCTTTCTCCATTCCTCGAAATAGCCTAGAAGTAGACAGTTTCTAGTCAGAGACATTCCCAATGTATCAGTTATGAAGAAAAAAAAGGGGGGGGGGCTCCAGCCATCCTGAACCAATGTTGGGTGCGCATTCAGGAAGGCGAACTGGGTCCTTTAAGTGATTTTTCAGAGAGAATCAATCCCCTATTTAGCATCTTACACCTGCCCATAATTGGGTATGTATGTGATTAAAAGTCAGATGCATTACAGGAAGGGATGTGTGTGTCGTAGGAAGAAAGAACATATGGAAATCTGTCAATCAGAATACAGGACCACTCAAACCACTCCCTAAAGCATCTGGCCTCTCCTTCCTTTAGACCCTATAAGAAAGAGATTCCCCTGCATGGCCCAAGGCCCTTGAGTGTTTTCACTCTTGTGGTCCACTCTCAGTCTGGACAATGTGCCCTCTCCAGTCTAAGCTACCCTTTCACTCCTAATGAACTTTCATTTCTTTGCAAATCTGTGTAGCCCCCCTTTTTCCAGGTCTTTGAGTAAGAGGCAAAGAATGTGGAAACATCCACACAGATACCTACCTCCAGGAACTGTTGGACCTGAGAGTCCATCCTCAGTCCACAACCAACTCCAACCTCTGTCACCATGTAACTATACCCCAGTCACACAACAGAGCTCCATCTTGCAACATCCTTGGCCTTAGGGGAGGCAGGAGGGAATGGAAGGAAGCCAGGATTTCCCAATAACTTGCTGTGCTTGGCCCAGAGTGTCTGGGAGAAGATGGGGTGAGGCTCATGTTTCACCAGGACACCCTGATCTCACCAGGCTGTGCTGATGCATCTGCCTGTACTGCCTTTCCTGACCCATCCTGTTCCGTGGACCCAGGCTAGGCTCTTTGTTCTACAGTGTAAATCCCTCCAACTGCCCCAGCCTTGGGAGCAGATCCCTTAGTGTCACTACCAAGAGCCAAGAATTCTGAGAATTCAGAAGCCCTCAAGAAAACAAGCCAATGACATGATCCCTGGACCAACACAGTATTTTTATTCTCAGCCTGGGACTAGCTCAGCCTCCTGGGGGAGAAGCCCAGGCGGGCAGGAGAAAAGGCCAAGGTACAAATCTACTCTATTACAGCCTTGAACTGTGTTGACTGGGAAAAAGCAGTCCTGATCATGGAGCATCCCAAGGCTTTTCTTTGTGTGAGCCTTTCTTAGGCAGGGTTGGGGCCAGCAGTGAGGAGGCAGTTTTTCCTCAAATGGAAGCTTGATGGACTTTCAAATTCAGAGGAACGTCCTCCAAATGAATACGGCCTTTATTTCACAACTACATATGTTCTAGCATTGAGTTAAGCCTTGATAAATACATAATGAGCAATGTGCCTGTTTTATAGGCCAGAAAAACCAGGTACACAGAATTATAGGGGCCGGGAATATAGCTCATGGTAGAGTGCTTGCCTAGCATGCATGTGTAACATGAATACATAAAAGACCCAGAGACAGATATTGGGGTTCAAGCTTCAAGTTGCACATCAGAAAAGCAAAGCACCTGGTCACTGAAAGGACTGATCCACACCAGCTCTCATCAAGCCTCAAACTGCTGCCTCTCCTCCTCATTATGGCTGCAGAACAAATGCTCCCTAACATTAAAAGAGTGTACCAGCATCCAGAGGCTAGGTTTAAAGGTGTGTTTCACCATCACCTGATCTCTATGGCTTGAGGCTGACTTTGCTTTTCTGAATCTTCAAACTAGCTTTAATAAATCATAATTATTATATCACTATATACATGAAACCTGAGGTTTGTTCTGTAGCACTTCATAAACTTGGACATGTGGTGTATGCCTCTGTTCTCAGTGCTTGTAAGTGGAGAAAGCAGTGTCAGGAGTCCAAGGTTGTCCTTGGCTGTCTGGAGAGTTTGAGGCTAGCCTGGGATACATGAGACTCTGTCTCAAAAAAAAGGAGTAAAGGATCTAGACATATAGTCCAGAAGCAGAATGTTTGCCAAGTGTCCAACTTTCTTTGCTGTTACTGTGATAAAACATTCTGATAAAAAACAATCTAGGGAAGGAAAAGTTTATTAATAAATGCTTATGTATTGTACAAGTTCATGTGTAGACAGAAGTATCTGTCCTTTCTCATCCTGAAAATAAATATTTGTCCCAAATAATTACACAGAAGTTTGTATTAATTATAAACTGTTTGGTCAATGGCTTGGGCTTCTTATTGGCCAGCTCTCTCTTAATTATTAACCCATTTCTATTAATCTGTGTATCTCCATGTGATATTGGCTTACCAGTGATGCCTAGGCCTTTTCCTTCCTTGGTAGCTACATGGTGTCTCTGTGACTCTGCCTACTACCTTTCTCTGTCACTGTTTGGATTTCCCACCTGGCTAAATCCTGCCTTCCATTGGCTGAAGCAGCTTTATTCATCAACTAATTGGAGAAACATATTGACAACACACAGAAGGACATCCCCCTTCATCTCCTCTTTTCTGTTTAAATAGTAAGGTTTTAACTTTAAAATAGTAAAATTACATATAGCAAAACAGTTATCAAGAAAAATTTATAGTTACAATATTTAGTTCACTTACAATTGGCAAAATTTAAGGAAAACATTCTATCATCTATCCTGTCTTGTGAGTCTAAAGATGTATACGTATCTTACTTTTTGTCATAACTAAGGAAAACCATAACCATAACTATCTGTATTCAACTCCATCAAAGAGCCCAGAAGGAAAATATATAAACTCTCGAATTGACAGAGACAACTCACTGCCTGGACAGTCACCCAAAGTTCCTCTGTAATGTTGGACATTCATCTTCAGCATATAGGCACAGAGTGTATGGCAGACTTTTTGATGAAGCAGGAACCTTGAAGGAACATCCTGTCCCTTGGCAAGTTCAATAGTCACTTTTCTTTGTAATCTGCTTGTCCAGTTTGGACAGCATTCTGTCAAGCAGTCGAAGCAAGAGCAGTTTCCTTGATCTCTGGGATCTCCTGGCCTGGGGACTTCAGCCAGGTCAACTCACCCCCTGAGGACAAAGCAACCAGAAACCTGCTGAGAGTGCTGGTCTACTCCTGCCCACACTCAGGGCAGAGGTAAGCTCCTGCCCCCCTCAGTCCTGACTTCCTTCTACTTTCCCTCTCTGGGATCTCCTGGCCTGGGGACTGTAGACAGGTAGACTTGTCCCCAGCTCACCAAGGAGCCTCTAGTCTGCTGATAGCACTGTGATAATCCAGCTCCCACCCACTAGGAGAGGGACTGCTTCAGACTTGCCCGCACCCACCACCAGACCCATCAGGGTACTGGACCTTCTTGCATCCACTGAAAGAGAACCTTGAATCCATACCCACCAGGAAAGGAAGACACCCCACCTGTACCCACTGGAAGAAGGGATGGGAAGATGACAATATAAACACACTCAACAACCAAAAATTCAGTATGACGACATCAGAGTCTAGGGACTCTACACCAGCAAGACCCGAACAACCCAACACACATGAAGCAGAAGAGAATGACCTTAAAAACAACATCACGAAGATGATAGAGACTCTATAAAAGAGGAAATGAGAAAATCCTTTAAAGAAGTGGAAGAAAAGACAGACCAAAAATTGCAAGAATCAATTAAAAGAGTGCAAGGTTTGAAAGCTGAAATAGAGACAATAGAAAAACATGTCTGAAGGAGTGCTGGAATTAGAACAGGTGGGTAAATGTTCAGGAACTACAGATGCAAGCATAACCAACAGAATACAAGAGTTAGAAGAGAGAATCTCAGGTGTTGAACATTTACTAGGAGAAATAGATTCATCGACCAAAGAAAATCTTAAGTCCAACAAATCCCTAACACAAAATATTCAGGAAATATGGGACACCGTGAAAAGACCAAACTTAAGAATAATAGGTATAGAAGAAGGCGAAGAAAACCATCTCAAAGGGACAGAAAACATATTCAAAAATCATACAGAAAACTTTCCCAACCTAAAGATAGATATGCCAATGAAAGTACAACAAGCCAAAAAAAAAAGCCCATCAAATAGAGTGGACCACAAAAAAGTCCTCTTGCCACACAATAATCAAAACCCCAAACACATAGAATAAGGAAAGAATATTAAGAGAAGCAAAGGAAAAAGACCAACTAACATATAAAGGCAAACCTATCAGAATCACACCTGACTTCTCCATGGAAACTCTGAAAGCCAGCAGGTCCTAGATAGATATTCTACCAACACTAAGAGACCACAGATGCCAGCCCACACTACTATACCAAGCAAGCAAAGCTTTCAACCACTTGGAAAAAACAAGATATTCCATGACAAAACCAGATGTAAACATTAAATATCCACTAATTCAGCCCTACAGAAAGTGCTGGAAGGAAAACTTCAACCTAAGGAAGTTAACTACACTCACAAAAACATAGGCAATAGATAATCCAATGTTACCAAGAGCCAAAAGTAAAAGCAGGGTAAATTCACAAACAATAACACCACCACCTGTTGAAAGAAGCCTTTTTCTTGTCAGCCGCTTTGGTTTTTTCCCACCAGTCGCCTGGGCCCTGCTACGTTGTAGTCCCCAAATAACACACAAGACGCTGTATTAATTATGAAGCTGTTGGCCTTGCTTGTTTCTTACTGGCTAGCTCTGACTTAAGTATTTACTCCATAATTGTTAATCTAAGTATTTCTCTTACCGGAGAAAAGGGTCCGGACTTCTTACCCCTATGGCAGCCCCATGATGACTCCCTGTGTTTCTCCTTCCCAGAGTCCTCCTGGACTCCTAGTCCCACCTATCTTGCTTTCCTATTGGACAACAGTGCTTTATTGACATATACACTGAGGAAATCCAGAGAATCTTCAGGTCATACTTTGAAAACCTATACCAAAAAATTGGAAATTTTAAAGGAAATGTATACAACTAAGAAAGAGAACTACAGACAAATATTCCTCATGAACATTGATACAAAAATACTCAATAAAATACTAGCAAATCAAATCCAAGAACACATCAGAAAAATCATCCACCATGATCAAGCAGGTTTCATCCCAGGGATGCAGGGGATGGTTCAACATACAAAAATCTATCAGTGTAATCCACAATATAAACAAACTGCAAAAGAAAAACATGATCATCTCACTAGATGCTGAAAAAGCCTTTGACAAAATCCAACACCTCTTCATGATAAAGGTCCTGGAGAGATCAGAGATAACAGGAACATAGCTGAACATAACAAAAGCAGTATACAGTAAACTAACAGTCAACATGAAACCAAATGGAGAGAAACTCAAGGCAATTTCTCTCAAATCAGGAACAAGAAAAGGCTGTCCACTCTCTCCATATCTCTTCAATATTGTACTTGTGGTTCTAGCTAGAGCAATTAAGACAACAAACGGAGATCAAGGAGATACAAATTGGAAAGGAAGAGGTCAAACTTTCACTATTTGCAGATGATAGGATAATTTACATCAGTGACCCAAAAAACTGTAGCAGGGAACACCTACAGCTGATAAACACCTTCTTCAAAGTGGCAGGATACAAGGTTTACTTAAAAAAATCAGTAGCCCTATTACATACAGATGATAAATGGGCTGAGAAAGAAATCAGAGAAACATTACCTTTCTCAATAGCCATGAACAACATATTATCTTGGGGTTACACTAACCAAACAAGTGAAAGACCTGTATAGAAGAACTTTGAGTCTTTAGAGGAAGAAACTAAAGAAGATACCAGAAAATGAGAGATCTCCCATGCTCTTGGATAGGTAGGATCAACATAGTAAAAATGGCAATCTTCCCAAAAGCATTCTACAGATTCAATGCAATCCCCATCAAAATACTGGCACAATTCTTCACAGACCTTTCAAGAACAATAATCAAATTTATATGGAAAAACAAAAGACCCAGGATAGCCAAAACAACCCTGTGCAATAAAGGAACTTTCAGAGGCATCACCATACCTGACTTCAAGCTTTATTATAGATATATAGTCCTGAAAACAGCTTGGCATTGGCACAAAAATAGACATGTAGACCAATGGAATCAAATCGAAAACCCTGATATTAACCCACACACCTACGAACACTTGACTTTTGGCAAAGAAGTTAAAATTATATAATGGAAAAAAGAAAGCATCTTCAACAAATGGTGTTGGAGTAGCTGGATGCTGGCTTGTAGAAGACTGCAGATAGACCCATGTCTATCGCCATGCACAAAACTTAATTCCAAATGGATCAAAGACCTCAACATAAATCCTGCCACACTAAGCTTCTTAGAAGAGAAAGAGGGAGGTACCCTTAAACAAATTGGTACAGGGGACTACTTCCTGAACATAACACCAGTAGCACAGACATTAAGATTGACAATTAATAAATTGAACCTCCTGAAACTGAGGAGCTTCTGTAAGGCAAAGGACACTGTCAACAAAACAAAAGGCAACCCACAGAATGGGAAAAGATATTCACTAACCCCACATCTGACAGAGTGTTGATGTCCAAAATTTGCAAAGAACTCAAAAAGTAAGTCTACAAAATACCAAAGGATCCAATTAAAAAGTGGGGTACAGAACTAAATAGAGAATTCTCAATAGGGAGTCTAAAAGAGCTAATAGACACTTAAGAAAGTGCTCAGCATCCTTAGCCATCAGGGAAATGCAAATCAAAACAACATTGAGACACTGTCTTAATCCTGTTGGAATGGCTAAAATCAAAAATACCAATGACAGTTTTGCTGGAGAGGATGTGGAGAAAGGGGAACACTCCTCCACTGCTGATGGGAGTGCCAACTTGTACAGCCATTTTGGAAATCAGTATGGAGATTCCTCAGGAAAATGGGACAAGATCCAGCAATTCCACTCTTAGGCATAAACCCAAAAGACATGCATTCATACAACAGGGACATCTGTTCTACTATATTCATAGCAGCACTATTTGTAATAGCCAGAACCTGGAAGCAACCTAGATGTCCCTCATCTGAAGAGTGGTAGAGAAAATGTGGTACATTTACACAATGGAGTACTACTCAGTGGAAAAAAAACAAGGGAATCCTGAAATTTGCAGGCAAATGGATGGCACTAGAAGAAACCAAAGAAGAGAAACATGGTATGTATGCACTCATATATGGATTTTAGACATGAAGCAGGGGACTGCTAGCCTACAATCTCATCGCCAGAGAGTCTGGGATAGAGGGGTGACCCTAAGAGAGATATGCATGGTACCACAGAAAAGATGAATGGGACAGGATCTCCTGAGTGGAGTGGAAGCATGGGGAGAGGGGAGAGGGAGCTGGGGAAAAGTGAGGGGGAGAAGAGAAGGGGAGACAAGGACATGGTTGAGCAGGAAGGTTGAGTCAGGGAAGAATAGAGGAGAGTAGGATGAGAGACACCATGATAGAGAGCGTCATTATGGGTTTGAGGAGAGATCTGGCACTAGAAGATTACCAGAGTTCTACAAGGATGATACCAAGTAGCAATCTAAGCAATAGTGGAGAGGTTACCTTAAATGTCCTTCCCCGATAATGAGATTGATGACTACCTTGTATGCCATCCTAGAGCCTTCATCAAGTGACTGATGGAAGCAGAGGCAGACACCCACAGAAAAACACTTAATTGGACTCCTGGAACCCAGTTGCAGGAAGGGAGGAGTGATGAGCAAAGGGGTCAGGAGTGGGCTGGTGAAACCCACAGAAACAGCTGACCTGAAGAAGGGGGGAGCTCATGGACCCCAGATTGATGGCTGAGAGGCCAGCATGGGACTGACCTAGACCCCCAGAATGTGGGTGTCTGTGAAGAGGCCTTGGCAGTCTTTGAGGTATCGGGTACTAGATCAGTATTTATCCCTGGCATCCAAATGGACTTTGGAAATTCATTCCACATGGAGGGATGCTCTGTCAGCCTGGACACATGGTGGAGGTCCTAGGCCCTGCCCAGGGTGATATGACAGTGTTTGGAGATCCCCATGGAGGGCCTCACCCTCCCTGGAGAGTGAAATGGGGATTGGGTGGTGGATTGGGAGGGTTGTGGGGGGGTGGGGGTGCAGGGGAGGGAGAGGGAACTGGGATTGACATGTGAAGTAAGCTTGTTTGTAATTTAAAAGAAAAAAGAGCAGTTTCCTGTCCAAATGGCTATTCCTGCCACATTGAAGGCAAACTTAGTAATGAGTTTCTTCAATGCTCATCTTCCTTTCTGATGTGATAGGCATTGCCAGGAGCAATAGTGTCTAATTGTCACGAAAAGCCCTAATAAATCTTGTTAAATGCCATATCCTGTAGGTCTTTGAAAGGTTTTGAAGAATACCTATTCATTTGAAATATATTTCTGTGTATTTAGAGAACCTAACTAATGTAAGATTTGAATATTATAGGTAACTATAATCTGTATTTAATTGCACATTACATTTTTAAATGAGTTGTACAAACACAATGCCTAAACAAAAGTAGAAATATACATATATCAAATTGACCTTAAATTTTTATCAATAAACCAAAATCCATATCAGTGTATTCATTTCTATGTGGTACTTCCCTTTCTTTTCCTTTTTTGGAAAGAGACTGACTGTGACCATTAGCCATTTATAACCAACCCTATTTAAATGAAAACAACCATTTATAAACAATATTTGGGAATGTGAGTATCATTCTCTCCAAACTGTTTCCTGCTGTTTAGGGGTACTGTCAACCCCATGGGGATCCTGAGAAAACCCAGAACCCTGGTCAAATCCTGGCTGTAGTGGTCTAAGGCTGCATCATCTCAGCTGTTTTGGATGTTGGATCACCTGGCCACTGCTTCAGGGGGTCTTGCTTGATCAAACCATATTAGTCTGGAAGGAATCCACAACTTTTCATCTTCTGTGGAAACAAAAGCAAACTCTCTTTTCCTGGGGGCCCTTCTATCTCACAAGGCTTGAGAAGGAGGGTGACTTGTAAAATGTCCTGGCAAACTTAAGTCTCAGGGGAACATGATTTGCAACACGTGCTGTTATCTCATATAATGGGACTGTTCAACACTATATCAAATGAGAAAAAAATATATATACATATATATATATATAGTGAGATCTGCATGCTGCAGCTTTTACTGCTGACACCCGAGTGAGAAGGAATTCCTCTGGGGCATATTTTAGAATACAAAGCACCTAGTATATATTCTATATACAGCCAAATTTGCAGTAACAAATATTCTGGAGTTGATGCCTAGAATATTAGTTGCTACTTCTGTAATAAATAAGGGCTTGCAGCACTTTTTCTTCTATCTCTCAAGCCTGCATGTAGTTTTAAAACACACTGTAAACTGTTTAGAGGTATTTTCCCCTCTGAATCTGTCTTTACTGTATATCTCCATCTTTTTCTGACTACATGAGTCTGTAATCTGCTAAGCAGCATGGCCAGGATTAAAGTGGCAGCTGGCTCCTCCCCATTCCTTCGCTTCCCAAGAGTCTAGCTCCATGACAGGTGTAATGGCAGGAGCCCTGTTTATTGTCACAACTCTGCAGAGTTTCTAGGTCCATGCTACTACCAAGAAGCATTCTGCTGGCTGCTTAGGTATTAGGTAGCAAGGTCTCTTAAAAGAGTGTGTGGTTTTTGCCACTAACACTAACTCAGTAAGCCTCTCTTAAAGGAGCCACACCTCTGCTTGCCTCTAGCAAACAGAGCCTACCTGAGAAAATCCTCCTACCAACAAGCCATGCTTGATTTTGTTCTTTTGTTTTCAGAATCCCTTTTTAAGCTTTTGTCAAGTTTTACAAGTGGAAATTCTTGCCCTATGTTGGGTACCACATGAACTAGACTGGAAACGCATGCACAGTATGCTTTAACAAATTAATCTCAAATTTGCATCAATATACAATATTTGTATAAATATACAGAACTCCAATGCAATGGAAAATATTTAAAACTAGTAGTTGCTTTTTAAAAGTAGATTCAATAATCTATCTTTTTATCTTATCATATCTATACCTTTTAGAAGTAGATTCCATAATCTACCTTTTTACCTTATCATACCCCTGTTTGGATTTCCCACCTGGCTAAATCCTGTCTGTCCATTGGCCAAAACAGATTTATTCATCAACCAATAAGAGAAACATATATTCACAGCTTATAGAAGGACATCCCCATTGTCCATGTGTGCACCTCAATGTGTATATGTGTGCTGTGTGTATTCACGAGTCCGTGGAGGACAGAAGAGGGCACCAGATCCCCTGGAACTAGAGTTACAGATGGTTGTAAACAACCATGTAGGTGCTGGGACCTGAACCCAGATTCTCTGCAAGAACAACCTGTGCTCTTAGCCTCTGAGCCATCTCTCCTGCTCCAGACTTAAGAGTGACCACCTCCTTTCGGTTCCCATTACCCCATCATCTTCTGTCTTTCTATACTTCCTCTGGGTAATATGCATATGCCATCATTCCCAGCTTATTCTATTCCAATCTCTGCCACTGAAATTGTAACATCTAATTATTTTTTAAAGATTTATTTATTTTTATTTGTCTCTCTGTGCATGCATATCTACAACTGCAGATGCCAAAAGGCCAGAAGAGGGCTTGAGATCCACAGAAACTGGAGTTATAGACCCTGTGAATCCCTTACTGTGGGTGCCAAGAAATGGAACTTATAAGGAATGGGTCCTCTGGAACAGCAGCAAGCACTTAAAGTATGAGTCATCTCTCAAACTTAATGCCTGGGTGTTTTTTTAAAGATGAACTTTTATTCATTTTAAGTGTGTGTACATCTGCACGTGGGTTCATGCACACGAGTGCAGGTGCTTGTGGAGGTCAGATCCATCAAAAACACTGGAGCTGGAGTTCAGACAGATGTAAGCCACCTAGGCATAGTGGTACACACTGCAATCCTACCACTGAGGAGGTAGAGGATGACTCTAGGCTAGCTAGAAGTGGCATGTTCTAAGTTCAGTGAAGAGACCCTGTCTCAAAATTTAAGGTGGAGAAGTGATTAAGGAAGACATCTTGAAGGCAACCTCTGTCCTCCACACGTGTCTTTGCAGGAAAGCACCCCCCCATACACATTAAAAGTAGGATCATCTTGCTGATTTCCTCAAAGAACCAACTCTTTGTTTCATAGAATCTTTGTATTTTCTCTTTGTTTCTACTTTACTGACTTAGTCCTCAGTTTATTTCCTGCCATCTACTCTTCTTGTGTGTGTTTGCTTCTTCTTGTTCTGGAGTTTTCAGGTGTGCTGGTATGCTGTTAGTACGAGATCTTTTCAATATCTTTATGTAGGAATTTAGAACTATGAACTTCCCTCTTTGTGCCATTTTCATAGTGACCCATAACTTTGGGCATGTTGCATTCATTTACATTGAATTGTAGAATATCTTTAATATCTTTCTTTATTTCTAACTTGACCCAGTAGTCATTCAGTAGACAGTTGTTCAGCTTTCTTCTGTGGTGGTATGATAGGATACAGAGTGTTATTTCAATTTTTTTATATCTGTTGAACCTTGCTCTGTGACCAAGTATGTTGTTAATTTTGTAGAAAGTTACGTGTGGTTCTGATAAGAGTGCATATTCTTGGGCTGGAGATAGCTCAGTGGTTAAGAGCATGGCTGTTCTCTCAGAAGACTTGAGTTAAATTTCCAGCATCCACATGGCAGCTCACAATTGTAATGCACCCAAAATAAAATTAAACAAATTATAAAAAGAGTGCATACTCTATTGAGTTTTGGTAAAACATTCTGTAGATATATGTTATGTTTGTACATTCAGTTCATAAAGTCTGTTAGCTCCAATATTTCTCTTTAGTTTTTGTCTAGAGGGCGTGTCTATTGGTGAACTATTGAAGTCTTCCACTATTGAAGTCTTCCACTATCAAAGTCAAATGTCAAAGCCAATGTACTTAAGCTTTAGTAATGTATCTCCATATGGCCTTTTCTTTCCAGAGAATGCCCGAGCATCATATCTTCCTGGTAGTTACTTGTTGTCTCTCCTTTGTCTCTCTTCTTCCCGCCTCTTCGTTCAGAATTCCCTCCTAGCTAAATCCTGCCTGTCCAAGGCTAAAACAGCTTCATTAATCAACCAATAAAAGCAACACATGTTTGCAGCACACAGAAGAACCTCCCATATCAGAATGTTTCTTTTATAAACATGGATGCCCTGTGTTTGAGGCATAGATATTAAGAGTAGAAACATCATCCTGGTGGATTTTTTTTCTTTGACCAGTATGAAGTATCCTATCCCCATCTCTACTGATTAATTTTGGTTGGAAGTCTATTTAGTTAGATATTAGAATAGCTACACCAGCCTGATTCTTGGGTCCATATGCTTGGACAATCTCTTACCAGTCATTATCTCTGAGGTAATGTAAATCTATTACCACCTATTATCACTGAGGTAATACAAATCTTTGATGTTGAGGTGTTTTTCTTGTGTGCAGCACAAGACTGGATCATGTTTTTGCATCCATTCTGCTAGCCTGTGTCTTTTTATTGGGGAACTGAATGCATTGGCATTGGATGATATTAATGAATGAAGATTGTTAATTCTGTTATTTTATTATTGTGGTGTGTGTGTGTGTTTCCCTTCCTTTGGTTTTTCTGGTGTAAGATTATTTATTTCCTGTACTTTCATTGATGCAATTAACTTCCTTGGGTTATAGTTTTCCATCTAGTACCTATTGTGTGGATGGATTGGTGGACAGATATTGTTTCAATTTGACATTGTAAAGGAATATCTTTTTGCTCCATCTATGCTGATTGCAAGTTTTTCTGGCTACAGTAGTCTGGGTTGGCATCTGAGGTTTCTTCAAGTCCGCAAGAAATCTGTATAAGCCCTTTTGTCTTTCACTGTCTTTGTTGAGAATTTGTGAGTAATTCTAATAGGTATGCATTTATATAATACCTGGCCTTATTCCCTTGAAACTTTTAATTTTCTTTTTTTGTTCTGCATTTTTAGTGTTTTGATATTATGTGGCTAGGGGACTTTCTGTTCTACTTCAATCTATTTGGTGTTCTGTCGGCTTCTTGAACCTTTAAGGGCATGTCATTCTTTAGGTTAGGAAACTTTTCCTCTATGATTTCATTTAAAAATTATTTCCTTGGCCTTTGAGATGGGATTGTTATCTTTCTTTTATTCCTACTATTCTTGGGTTTGGTCCTGGATTCCCTGGTGATATGGAAAGTACTTCTGTGTATATGTCAATAAAGCACTGTTGGCCAATAGGGAAGCAAGATAGGTGGGACTAGGAGTCTAAGAGGATTCTGGGAAATGTAGTGAAGAGGGCTGTTGCCTTGCGATCTCCTGGGAGCAATGGGCACTCAGGAGTATGTCCTTAAAAAGATAAATCCTTATAATATATATATTAGTAATTATGGGTTAATAATCAAGTTAGAGCTAATAAACCAACCAAACGGCCAACAGCTTCATAATTAATATAGTGTCTTGTGTGTTATTTGGGGGCTCAGACAGCTCGGCAGGGCCCAAGCGGCTGGCGGGAAGACTACATGTTACACCCTGGGTGTTTTGTTCCAGGAATATTTTAGATTTTCTTTGACAGATATATCCATTTCTTCTATGGTGTCTTCAATGCCTGAGATTCTCTCCTCTATCTCTTGTATTGTGATGTTTGTGTCTGTAGTTCCAGGTTACTTACCTAGACTTTCCATTTTCAGAGTTCCCCAACTTTGTGTTTTTTCCAATGCTTCTATTTCCATTTTCAGGTCTTGAACACTTTTATTCATTTCTTTCCACTGTTTATTGTCTTGGCTTGGTTCAAGATATTTACTCATTTCCTCCTATTGTTTTGTATGTGATTTCCTGGCTCTTTTTCAGAGATTTATTTATTTCCTTTTTAAGAACCTCTATTATCTTCATAAAGTTATGTTTCACTACATTTTATTATGCTTCATCTGTGTTGGGATTTTCAGGAGCTGCTGCAGCTGAATAGCTGGGCTCTGGTGATACCACATTTCCCTGGCTATTGTTGGTTGTGTTCTTACACTGGCATCTGGGTGTGGGAAGAATATCGATTAGCATTGCAACTATTGAGTTTGTCTTTGTTAGATAGGTATTCTGTTCTTTGATTTCTATTTCCTCATTACCTTCTGGTCTTTTGGCCTGGATTTTTGACAGTTGGTCCAGCAGGGAGTCTCTGTCTAAGTTGGGGGCTGGACTTCTGGTAACTAGCATGGCCTTTGTTCCAGCAGGGGGTCCCAGCAGAGTTGGGGATTAGGATACAGTGATAAGTTGTGGAGGGGGATTGGGGATAGTGTGTGTGAGTTGGCACTGAGCAGTGGATGTGGTTTATGGGGGTCACCTCTCTGGAGTTCTGGAAACTGGTATGTGTGTGGTTTCTAGTTCAGTAGGGAGTCTTTGCCTGAGTTGAGGGCTGGAATTTGATGGCTGGCATAACCTTTTATCTACCAGTGAGTCTCTGCCTGAGTCTGCTTATCTGTCTGGCTGGTGTGGTATGTTTTTCTGGTTTGTGTGGCCTGCACCTGTTCTTCTGACTGGATGGTTTTGCAGCTGTTCTGAGTGATGTGACCTGCACCTGTTGTTCTGACTGGCACAGCCTGCACCTGAGCAGAGTGTATCTGCCTAGTATGGCAGTGGGGTACTGGCAGCAGAGGTGGGCAATGTCATGGGAAGGGGTGACAGTGGGTTGAGACTTTGGGTTGTGAACTGAGGGTGTTGGAAGGTCCTGAGGACAGATAGCATATTTCTTTTTATTGGTTTCTTGAGTAGTTTTTTTTAATTCTTTGCATATTCTGGATATGAATTATCAGTTCAAATGTTTTCCAAGATTCTCTCCTATTCTTTAGGCTGTCTCTTCAATAACATTTATTTTACTGTATAGAATTTTAAAAAATTATGAAGTTCCATTTCTCAATTTCAAGCCTTAATTCCAGAACAGTTTGAATTCTTTTGGTATGTTGTATTTTCATTTTCATTCAATTCTAGGAAAGTTTTTTTCCTATTGAAGAAACTCTCAATTTCTTCAATAACCTCTTCATTATGGTGCTGATTTGTTCAGTCTCCATGAATTAATATGCTTTCTGTATTTGTTCTTGCTAATGATTTCTAGCTTTATTTAGTTCTGGTCAGACAGAATATAAAAAGTTACTTCATTTCCCTGTTTTCTTGAGATTTGCTTCATGTCCTAATACAAGGTCTACTTCAGAAAAAGTAAAGTTCATGTATTCTGCAGTACTTGAGTAGAATGTTCTAGATATTAACTGCATCCATTTGATCTAGAATATAATCTAATCCTAATGATTCTGTATTTATTTTTGGTCTAGATGACTTATCTATTGTCCAGTGTAGAACATTGAAATCACCCCACTATTACAGTATTGAGGTTAATCTGAGGCTTCATATATATATTGGTCTTGTTTCTATGAAATTAAAACCACAAGGATTTGGGGTATGTAAAAATTAGAATTGTAGCCAGGTGATGGTGGCACACACCTCTAACACTGTCACTTTGGAGGCAAAGCAGGACAGCCTGGTCTATAGAGCAATTTCCAGGACAGGCTTCAAAGTTACACAGAGAAACATTGTCTCGAAAAACCAAAACAACAAAAATTAGATTAGGAAGTGTCTTTCTTTATCGCTTATGAGTAGTTTTTCTTTAAAGTATATTTTGTTAGTACAGGCACTGCAGTTTTGTTTCTTAGCTCCATTTTCTCTGAAATAGTTTTCCATCTCCCTCATTGAAGATACTTGTCCGTTTTTGATGCTGAGGTGTGATTCTCAAAGGCGGCAAGGGAACCTGTTTCTCTTTAAAAGTTAGTCTCTTCCATGTGTGATGCACGTATGAATGTGTACACCCGCATGTCACATGTGCATGTGGAGATCAAAAGGCACCTTCCAGGGCTGGTTCTCACTGTCTGTCTTGAGGCAGGTTCTTTCTTGTTGCTCTTCCCATTGCTGTGGTTTTCTGGGTGATTCTCCTGTCTCTAACTCCCATTTCACAGTAGCCTTGTCACCATTGCAGACATATACTGCTGCATCTGACTTTCCAATGTGGATCCTGAGGCTTGATCTGAGTTCATCAGGCTTGTGTGGCAAGGGCACCGGCCTGCTGAGCCATCCTGCCAGCCCAGACGCTGGTTGTCATTGTTTTGCTTAAAAAGTAAACTTATTCATGTATGCGTGTATGTGTGTTTGCTTGCTACAGCCCATCTGTAGAGGTCAGAGGACAACATGGAGGAGTCAATTCTCTCCTTGTACTATGTGAGTTTTGGTGTTAAACTCAGGTGTCAGACGCATTGGCAAGTGCTTTCATTTACCGGCTGATCATCTTGCTGACCATTAACTGATGGTTGTAAAGAGAAGAGTCTCCTCAGGTCTGCAGGCTGCATGTGTCTGTAAACATTGGGAGGGCAGTAAGCACAGAGTTGTGTTGGGAAGTGCCTTGTTCACCTTAACCTGGACTCTCTTGCTGAAGGCAGTACATGTTATTCATAGTATTGAAGTGTTGGGTGTTTAGGCCTGTGCAACCTTGTCAGACCTCTTCTTAGGACCCACAGATGCTGGGAAACCCTATGTCCAGTTTCTCCTTGGAGGGTAGGAGAAAATTCTCAGTCTTATTTTGTTTTCCTGAGAAGATTTCTCTGGCTCTCGTTGACTGACTTCCGTGGAGTTCTAGAATACAGGTGAGGTCACTCTGCCAGACATACCCTGGAAGGAGAGGGTGGGGGCAGCAGCGTGTGTAAAACAGGATCAGGTACTCTTCACAGAAGTTCTGAAGTAAGTTTCCCAGGCAACAGCTTCTGGGGGATCTGGAGCATCTGGGTCGTGGCTGCCCTCACTCTTACTGGGACTCTTTGCCTGGGTTGCTGTTCATCACTTTCTCACTGCAGAAATTCCCTCCACCCTGAAGCATCTAGCCAAGCGCAGGCTAACGAATTGCACTGCACAGTATCTGGTAACTTTGGTGAGGTTTTCCTTAGGCCCTGACATGGGCTGGGGGTGTTCTTTGAACCTTACCATTCTCCTTTCACTTCTCTCTTCTTTCTCTAGGTTCTCATGAGACCAAGTGGGGGATTCTTTTGTCTCCCAACTCTCACCTTCCCCATCTGTTTTCCTTCCCCTCTTCTCTTCTTGGTTTTTTCCTGCTCTCCCTTGCTCCCTCCCCCCATTCCTTCTTTTCTCTTCTCTTCCACTTTCTGTTTTTCTTTCCTTTCTAGTTGAGAAAGGATCTCACAATGTAGACTAGACTGCCCTTGTAATTAAATTGGCCATCCCTTAATCCCGTCTGCCGAGGGATGAAATTATAGATTATATCACTTGCCTTGTGTATCAAGCTGTTTTCTGAAGACTGTGAAAATAATTTTTGACACAGATGCTACCCCTTAAAGCCTGATAGATCCAAAACCATACCCAGACACTTCCTCTCACTACTTTTTCCATGTTCCTATGTCCAGTTGATTCTTTACACATACTTGAGTTCCTGAATCAGAGATTTCTATACTAGGTCAGGCTCTGTTTGATGATAACAATGTAATGAATTCACCCAACCCTTTATTTAGCATAGGTGCATGGACAGTGGTTCTCTGTGCTGACCTTCTGGACTGGAAAATGGGGACAGAGATCATCTCATGATGATAGACACAGCAGAAGTGTGAAGGATTGTTTGGCCCCATGTGAGAAGTAGGCAATTCGAATGAGCCTTGATGTTGACATTCTGATTGGAAATCCAGTAGTTACCAGATATTTCACAGTGATAACCTCACAGGTCAGCTGAGGAGCTGCAGAGGTGAAAGTTGACAAGGGCACAGCCAGGCCCTAATGCTGTGTTTGTACTGGGTCAAGACCTCTTGGCTAAGTCCTCTGTGCCTCAGCATCCTTGTCTGCAATGATATAATGGTTTCTTAATGGTGATGATGGTAAGAGCATTATGTGACATTTTGATAAGGCTTTACAGGGCCTGAAAAGTATAAAACTATATGTTCATTTCCTGTGAAGTTTTCCCACCACAAACCATGGACTGCTTTAGAGAAATAACCAAGTATAAGGGTCACATGCTAATTTGGGCTTTTCATACTATGAATTAGGGCCTTGGGTTCCCAAAGCACAGAAACATGTGGATCACACTGATATCACCTTTTTCTTTCACAGCAGTCCCTAAGCTAAACACCTGCTGATGCTTCCTTGCTACACATGATCACAGCAGATGTGGAGTTGAGTGTGGTGTTGGCTCTGCAGAGTGAGTTCTATGTGGGAGACTCTGCCTGACCTCTCCAGGCCAGAGATCCTAGCCACACTCCCTATGACAATGGTGACCATGAAGAGACAGACCCAAGAGGTTGATGTTCACACGGCCCAAAACAGAGAAAGGAGAGAGAAGATGTTTACTTAGGAGAGGAAATAGCCTGAAAATATTGTATGGTTCCCAAATGAGAAGTTTAGCCTTGCCTTGTGACCTCAACAACAAAAGAATACTAATTCATTCTTTGAAAGTTTCCTACATGCCTTAGCATTGTTCAAGATTCTTGAACAATCCTTTATTATTTATTGTAGATGTAGACAACAGGAGTAGAATGGCGTGCACGGGGTTATTCTCCCCATAGACTTCTGGCTCAGTGGAAGGGAGACACCTAAGTCATTTTGCACTTGCAATAGTGTCTTCAGTGGCTTCCAGTGTGGGCAGTACAGTGATGGCCTCTAAGGAAGAAGCAGCCACCAATATAATACGAAGAATATGGCCTTTGATCTCTGATATTAGAATCTAATAGTATGAAAAATATATTAACAATTGTCTCAATTATCTGGTACTCCTTCATGGGGTCACCAACGTTGGTGTTGGTGACTGACATGCATTTTGGGACAATCCCTGTGAGGCTGCTGAAGCCCAAGAAAGTGTCTTCCCAACCCCGGCAAGGCATCATCTTCTATCACGGAGTAGGTGCAGTGATTGGAAGCCTGGGTAAGGAGCTTACATTCGAGGTGAGGAGGAAGGTCTTTATCAAAGGTGGACTCTGGCCCATGGTCTCATGGGGACTTGTCAGGAGGGAGGAGTTGGAGCCTCTTAAAGAGAGGATGGGCAGAGACTGGGGAGCTCACCCCAGTCAGTGGGTTGTAGCTTATATAACAATATTTTCTATATTGGTCTAAGTCTAGAGAGGGGCCGCATGTCAGAGTAGGGCTGACCTAGAACTGGACATGATTCCTCCTTTGCTCTCCACTGATAGCACTGACCATTTCTGCCTGTTCACGACACTCTCAAGTTCATGCGCTCTCCTCAGCTTGACTGACACAAGGTGGAGAGAATTCATTCCCTTCATCCCCTTCACTGCTGAACCCAAAGCACGTATCCTATCTCCACGTCTCATCTTCTCAAAAGAAGGGTCCCCAAAATATACTCAGGGCCTGTCATTGCTGCATTGCAGTCTCTCTCACACCCTTGATGTCCTCTCCAGTCTTGTCGCTTGTGTCTCTTCCCGCCCTTCACCTGCTGTAGCCACCGAACTTCTCTGAACTTCAGAGAGAAGATGTCCTCTCTGAGTCCACCAAGGTAGCTGCTGTCCCAGAGCTGTGGTGGGAAGTGTCTGGTTCTTGTCATCACTGTTATCATAGCCTGGGCAGCCTCTTGGCTAGTAAGACAGACTCAGTGGTGCTGATGGTGGGGATGAGTGGCCTGCAACTATTGGTGACTTACTCACAGAGGGGATAGTTTGTTGGGTGGGTTTTTTTTTGAATGGAGACCAGAGAAAAGGAGCCTTCCTCCACAGGTTTCTTGCTCTCACACCATATACACTGCCTGCAAAATATCTGATGCATATTGCTACAGAGTTCATGAACGAGTGGTAGTAGAGTATGAAATTAAAGAGCACCCTACCCCTACGCAGAGTTACTTCACCGTGCATGAAATAAACCTGAAGGACAAACACATGAAGAAACCTAGGTGGTGGAAACCCATGAGTAATCCTTAGTCAAAATTTCATATACAGGGTTTTATTTCTTTGTGAAGTTAGTTAGAACCCAAAGACTATGTTCTAGAAACCCACACAAGCCTTTGAAACACTGAAGGGAGGACAGAGGTAATGACTACTGACCTTATCCTGGCTTCACTCTTAGCAAGGGAGTGGTATTGAAGTTAAATACTATTTTTGGGTGGTGAGCTGAAGGTCAAATTGAAGATGGAGACTGCTGGGGTGATGCTTTGGAAGGCTCTTATTGATCTCTTGCTGGCATGCTCTCATCTCACTGTCTAGCCAGTGCTTCTGGCTGCTTCTGCAAGTCTGCCACTATTGTCATAATGACTTCTGGCTGCCCCTTTGGCCTGGCCATCCATGGTCCTCATGGCTTTGCCTGTCTGAGTGTCTCTGCCTCTGCCTCTGCTATCACTCTGAGACCACGGGTCTGATGTCACCACTGCCAGTATGTCTACCTTTCTGTAACCAGCTCAACGAAAGGAGCTTTTCCACTAAAGTAGGCAATAAAATGCCTCGAGAGAGGGTGGCAGTGATTTTCACCAATGCTCAGCACATCAGGGCGAGATGAGTTCAAGGAGAGTTGGGGCCTGCAAAGTCTCAGTTGCCTTCTCTAGATACTTACTGTTTTCTCTGCCTCCCAGAGCAACAACTTTGGATTCACCTGGTTCTGTGTGTTCATTCATGAATCAGGATATGGATTGGAATGGAAATTCCTGGTCTCCTTGACTCTATACAGATTTTTTCAAGTCCCATGTAAGAGAAATGGATATAGACATCTTTAATTAGGGTCATTCTGAGGATCACATTTGGTCTCCTGTGAGTGTAAAGAATGCTGTTTGCAGTGATCTCCCATGACCTCTGTGTATGTAAGTGTGCCTTGTTTATACTTCTAAGGTACCGTAAGCTTCCTGACCATCATCATCCTGCCGTTTATTTGGATCGCCTGAATGCTTCCATTCACTTCCCGAAGGACCTGCAAACATATGGGGTTGCTCCATGGAGAGAGTATAGGAGGTTGGGCTGTGGCCACTGTCACTCAGACTTTGGTCAGTCAAGCCAATCTCCCCCAGATCCAGACTCAAGTTCTGATTACTCCAATTGTGCAGGTCATCAGTTTCCAGTTACCGTCACATCTGCAGAAACAAAACGTGCCATTTCTTAACAGAGACTTAATGATTTCACTTATTTGTAAATACCTGGACATTGACCTCTCTTGGAAAGATGCCATGTTGACAGGAGCTTGTGTGTCCCTGAACACCTGGAAGAAATACAAGAAGTGGCTCAGCTCTGACAACATTCCTCAAAAGCTCAAGAACAAAAATTTCCAGCCCACTTTGGGATCTTTCAAAGAGGCTGCCTATCTGGAAACCAAGAACATTTTGGATGCAAAAATTTCACCTCTTCTAGCAGATGACAAGATCATTGGACAGCTTCCCCAGGCATTCCTAGTGAGCTGTGAGAATGACTCCCTCTGTAATGATACCTTGCTCTACAAGAAGTGCTTGGAGGACCAGGGGGTCCCTGTGACCCTGATACCATGTAGAGGATGGCTTTCATGGATACATGGTTTTGTTTGAAAAACAGCCATGAACATTTTAAATGCCATGATCAATTACATGATGGATATATAATCATAACTGTGGTCTCTGTATGGCATGAAGAAAGAAAGGCTTGTGCTTGTGTCTTTTCTGAGTTTTCTTTTTACTGTGGAAGGGCATGCTTAAGCTGTGTGTGGTCTGAGAGGGAAAGATGAGGTAGAAGCACGAATTTGCTGGTTTTACATTGAAGGATTTAAAATGTGTTGTCCTCGAATGGCAAATGTTCTATGGTACATCTAGCAGTATCATCTGCTGCTTTCATTCAGACAAAATAAACACCGAAATAAGAAAATATGCCTACAATTTTGATGTATTTTCTTTACTAGAGGGCTTAAATTTACATTATTGGAGCTAACTGAGGGAGAAAGGCACCAAGATCAAAACAGAAATGAATCTCATAAGAAATGATTAAATGCATAAAATAGCACAGAAACAGAATACAGTTCTTCAGTGACATCAGAAGAACTACATTTGGTTATAAATGCAAACGGGAATCCCACAGGGCATAGTCAAGGATTTGAGATTTCTCATTAATGCTTAGACATTAATTAAATCAGTACTGACCCTTTGGATTTTATATAAAGCATATATGCCAGTTATTGAGATTTAATTATATGATTATCTTCTCAAAAAATACCTCCCCCCTTCCCCCTGTCCTGAGCTCCTGTTTAATTTCTGGGCTTCTACTCTCCCTGTCTCATACACTGATAGACATAAATAAAAATAAAAAATTAAAAGATAGGCACCACTTATGAGAGGGAACATGTGATCTGAAATATCCCTCTCAATATATCACTTCCCAGGTCCACTAATTTTCCTGCAACTTGTATTACCCCATTTATCTTTATGGCTGAATAAAATTTTATTGTATATGTGTACCACACTTTCATAATCCATTTATATATTGATGGACATTTTGCCTGATACCATTTCTGTGATACTATGAATAGAGTAGTTACTATCTTGGATGAGCAGGTATTGATTTAGAGGCATCTGGAGTCTTTTTGGTAGTTTTGTTTCTAGCTTATTCATTTTGAGTTCTGTAATGGCCACACCAGTGTACACTCCTTCCATCAGTGAATAAGTTCCTCTTTCTTCACACACTTTTAGGACTAAGCTCTGAGCACTCAATGATTTTCCCAGGTCAAAGTTCTGAAATCATTCACCAACCTCCAGGTAAGTGCTCTGAGCCACAGATGCAGGAGATGTGATGTTGATATATCCGTTGATGCTGTCACCCCTATGATCTGTTGTTGATCTCTGCATGAAAGTTCTAGGTTAAATGCAAGTGCCCAAGTGAGGGAAGCAATTAAACAGTCATACCAGGCTGTAACATCTGTGAATCATGACAATTACTAGCATGGCGAGATATGCATAAAGTTACAGTAGGTGGCACTCTCATGTCAGTTGCAAACAATAGCTATCTAATTGGACTTAAGACACAGTCAACAGGAGGGAAATCATGACCAGTACTCGAAACCTAGCCAGGGTTCTGGGGATGGTGAGGTCATGGACCTTAGAAAAGATTCTACTACTGTTTCTTTGTTAGACCAGCATTATTAGTACATTCTAATGATTATCCTTATGCACACAGATAGCTGTAGTTACCACTCCTCAATGAAGAAGCCTATGAGGAATTTTGCAATGAGATTGCTTCCCTTATTTCTGTGGAGAATGTTCATTATCGTAAAGCTGGGGAACCAGTATTGGACTGAACCAAGCCCTCTGAATGTGGGTGCCAGATAGGAGGCCTGGACAGTCTATGGGACCTCTGACAGTGGAGTATTTATCCCTAGTGCAAAAATGGACTTTGGGAGCCCATTACTCATGGAGAGATACTCTTTCAGCCCAGATACACAGAGGAGGGCCTAGGTACTCTTCCAAATGATGTGACAGACTTTGATGATCCCTCATGGAAGGCCTGGGGATGGGATGGGGGTCAGTGGGGCATGGGAGGATTGGAGGGAGAGGGAACTGGGATTGATATGCAAAATAAGATTGTTTCTAAATTAAATAAATTTTTAATAAAGAAAGAAAAATAGGAAGGACCCAGTTCCAAGGGATGCATCTAAAATACATGCCTGCATCTAAGGTTCAGGAACCATTGTAGTAGAGGAGGATGAAAATTTGTAAGAACCAAAGGATCAGGAAGTTTGCTGTGAAATTATGTTTTCAAGTAGTATCAGAAGCTACACTCATAGGGTGTCACCAACACAGCTACACAGATGTAAGCCAAACAAGAATGACACCAATAGACATGCAAACTTGGACAGAAAAAAAGCCTATGAGGCCTCAGCTCTATACAAAGAACTATAGGCAATTGATGAAAGATGGGAATGCAAGATGTGGTTGTCCAGTAACAAATAGTCAGTCCTGACAACATACATAGGTGGCAGTATAGAATGAACAGATTATATTAGGAATGTATATTCCTATATATATTTATAGCTACGCTATATAAATATATACTGCTATATAATTGTTATTAAATGCATATATATACATATATGTATTCAATAACAATTAGAAAAAAAGAAGAGTCCCTGAATTTGAAAATGAGTGGGGATATATGGTAGGATTTGGAGGGAGGAAATGGAAAGAAGAAATTTTGCAATTAAGTTATAATCTCAGAAACTTTCAAAAGAAAGAAAAATAAAAAGAAAATGGGAAGGCTCAGACTTTTGTCAGTAATACTGTACTCTTACATGTTTTGCTGAAAGTGTTCACAACTTCCAAGAGTTTTCTGGTAGAATCTTTGGGGTTTTTTATGTAGAGAATTGTATCATCTACAAAGAGAAGGTTGAATTCTTCATTTCCCATTTGTATTCCCTCTTATTTTCTTTTTTCATTTTGCTGCTCTAGAATTACTCATTATATATGAGTGGTCGACTCCATCCCCTCACTCAGGACAGAGGTGAGCTCCTGCCCCACCTCGGCCCTGATTTCTGCTTGACCATTCTGGGATCTATTGACCTGGGGACTGCCGTGAGGCCGAATCACCCCCACCACCCAGCTCACCAAGCAACCTCGAGTCTGCTGACAGCACTGTCCTAATCCAGCTCCTACTTCCACCCATTGGGAGAGGGAGTGCCTCAGACCTGCCTGCACTCACCACGAGACCCATCAGATTATTGGACCCACATGCACCCACTGGAAGGGAACGTTGGACCCATACCTACCAGGAGAAGGAGAGATCACACTTGTAACCACTGGAAGAAGGAATGCGAAGATGACAATATAAGAACACATTCAACAACAGAAAAAACAATATGATGCCACCAGAGTATAGGGACTCTACATCCGCAAGACCTGAACATCCCAACACAGATGAAGCAGAAGAGAACGACCTTAAGAACAACTTCATGAAGATGATAGAGACCCTATGAAAGAGGAAATGAGAAAATCATTTAAAGAAATGAAAGAAAAGACAACCCCCAAATTGCAAGAAACCATTCAAACAGTGCAAGGTTTGAAAGCTGAAATAGAGACAATTAAAAAAATACAGTCTGAAGGAATGCTGGAATTAGAAAAGGTGGGTAAATGATCAGGAACTACAGATGCAAGCATAAACAAAAGAATATAAGAGTTGGAATAGAAACTCTCAGGTGTTGAAGATACACTAGGAGAAATAGATTCATTGACCAAAGAAAATCTTAAGTCCAACAAATCCCTAACACAAAATATCCAGGAAATATAGGACACTGTTAAAAGGCCAAATCTAAGAATAATAGGGATAGAAGGTGAAGAAACCCAACTCGAAGGTGCAGAAAATATATTCAACAAAATCATACAAGAAAACTTTCCCAACCTAAAGAAAGACATGCCAATGAAAGCACAAGAAGCCTACAGAACACTAAATAGAGTGGACCACAAAAATAAGTCTCCTTGGCACATAATAATCAAAACCCCAAATATAGAAAATAAAGAAAGTTTACTAAGATCAGCAAAGAAAAATGCCAAGCAACATATAAAGGCAAACCTACCAGAATCACACCTGACTTCTCCATGGAAACTCTGAAAGCCAGAAGGTCCTGGATAGATATTCTACAAACACTTAGAGACCACCACTGCCAGCCCAGACTACTATACCCAGCAAAACTTTCAATCACGATAGATGGAGAAAACAAGATATTTCATGACAAAACCAGATGTAAATACTACATATCCATTAATCCAGCCCTTCAGAAAATACTGGAAGGAAAACTCCAACCTAAGGAAGTTAACTACACTCATAAAAACGTAGACAATAGATAATCCCACTTTACCAAAAGCCAAAAGAAAAAGTAGGGTAAATTTATTTGTTATTGGGGACATATCAATGGACACTGAGGAAATCCATAGAATCTTCAGGTCATACTTTGAAAACTTGTACTCCACAAAATTCGAAAATTTAAAGGAAATGGACAATTTCCTGGATAGATATCACTTACCAAAATTAAATCAAGAACAGATAAGACATATATGTCCTAATGAAACAGAAGCTGTCATCAAAAGTCTCCCAATCAAAAGGCCAGGGCCAGATGGCTTCAGTACAGAATTCTACCTGAAATTCAAAGAAGAGATAATACCAATACTCCTCAAAGTTTTCCACACAATAGAATCAGAAGGTCATCTCCAAACTCTTTTTACGAGGCAACAATTACCTTGGTATCCAAGCCACACAAATACACAACTAAGAAAGAGAACTACAGACCAATATCGCTCATGAACATTGATGCAAAAATACTCAATAAAACACTGGAAATTAAATCCAAGAACACATCAGAAAAATCATCCAACTTGATCAAGTAGGTTTCCATCCCAGGAATGCAGGGATGGTTCAACATACAAAAATTATCAATGTACTCCACCATATAAACAAACTTCAAAAGGAAAACCACATGATCATCTCACTAGATGCTGAAAAAAATCTTTGAGAAAATCCAACACCCCTTCATGATAAAGGTCCTGGAGAGATCAGGGATAACAGGAACATACCTGAACATAATAAAGGCAATATACAGTGAACCAACAGACAACATCAAACTAAATGGAGAGAAACTCAATGAAATTCCTCTCAAATTAGGAACAAGACAAGGCTGTCCACTCTCTCCTTATCTGTACACTATTGTACTTGAAGTTCTAGCTAGACTAATAGGACAACCAAAGGAGATCAAGGGGATACAAATTAGAAAAGAAGAAGTAAAACTTTCACTATTTGCAGATGATAGGATAGTTTACACAAGTAACCTGAAAAACTCTACATGGAAACTTCTACAGCTGATAAACACCTTCTGCAAAGTGGCAGAATACAAGATTAACTCAAAAAATCAGTAGAGCTACTATATGCAGACAATTAATGGGCTGAGAAAGAAATGAGAGTAACACCACCCTTTATAATAGCCATAAACAACATAAAATATCTTTGGTGTAATGCTAACCAAACAAGTAAAAGACCTGTATAGCAATAATTTTGAGACTCTAAAGAAAGAAATTAAAGAAGATACCAGAAAATGGAAAGATGCTCTTGGATTGGTAGGATCAACATAGTAAAAATGGCAATCTTGCCAAAAGCAATCTATAGATTCAATGCAATCCCCATCAAAATTCCAGCACAATTCTTAACAGATCTTGAAAGAATAATATTCAACTTTATATGGGAAAACAAAAGATCCAGGATAGCTGAAACCGCCCTGTACAATAAAGGAACTTTTGGGGGCATCACCATCCCTGACTTCAAGCTCTATTATAGAGCTGCAGTTCTGAAAACAGCTTGGTAATTGTACAAAAATAGACAAATAGACCAATGGAATCTAATTGAAAAACCCTGATATTAAACCACATACCTGTGAACACTCAATTTTTGATAACAAAGCTAAAATTATGCAATGGGAAAAAGAAAGCATCTTCAACAAATGGTGCTAGCATAACTGGATGCTGACTTGTAGAAGACTGCAGATAAATCCATGTCTATCACCATGCACAAAACTTAAGTCCAAATGGATCAAAGACATCAACATAAATCTAGTCACACTGAGTCTCTTAGAAGAGAAAGTGGGAGGTACCCTTGAACCAATTGGTTAAGGAGACTGCTTCTGAACATAACACCAATAGCAGAGACACTGAAGTCAACAATTAATAAATGGGACCTCCTGAAATTGAGAAGCTTCTGTAAGGCAAAGGACACAGTCAACAAGACAAAAAGGCAGCCCACAGAATGGGAAAAGATATTCACCAATCCCACATCTGATAGAGGGCTGATCTCCAAAATTTACAAAGAACTCAAGAAGCAATTCTCCAAAACACCAAAAGATCCAGTAGAAAAGTGGGGTATGGAACTAAATAGAGAATTCTCAATAGAGGAGTCTAAAATGACTGCGAGACATTTAAGAAAGTGCTCAACATCTTTAGCCATCAGGGAAGTGCAAATCAAAACAACTCTGAGATACAATCTTACTCCTGTCAGAATGACTAAAATCAAAAACTTCAATGACAATTTATGCTAGAGAGGATGTGGAGAAAGCAGAACACTCCTACACTGCTGGTGGGAGTGCCAACTTGTACAGCCACTTTGGAAATCAGTATGGAGATTCCTCAGGAAAGTGGGAATCGGTCTACCACAAGACCCAGCAATGCCACTCTTAGCCATATACCCAAAAGATGCTCATTCATACGGCAAGGGCATCTGTTCCACTATGTTCATAGCAGCATTATTTGTAATAGTGAGAACCTGGAAGCAACCTAGATGCCCCTCAACTGAAGAGTGGATAGAGAAAATGTGGTACATTTATTTACACAATGGAGTACTCCTCAGTGGAAAAGAACCCAATGGAATCTTGAAATTTGCAGGCAAATGGATTGCACTAGAAGAAACCATCCTGAGTGAGGTAATCCAGTCACAAAAGGACAAACATGGTATGTACTCTCTCATATATGGATTTCAGACATAGAGCAGGGGAGTGCCAGTCTACAAGTCCATCACCAGAGAGTCCAGGAAACAGGGAGGACCCTAAGAGAGATATACATGGTACCCCAAAGAAGGGAAATAGGACAGGATCTCCTGAGCAGATTGGGAGCATGGGGGGAGGGGAGCAGGAGCTGGGAGAAAGAGAGGGAAAGAAGAGGAGGGGAGAGAAGGACATGGGAGAGCATGAAGGTTGAGCTGGGGGAAGAATAGAGGTGAGCACGATGAGAGATATCATAATAGAGGGAGTCATTATAGATTTGAGGAGAGATCTGGCACTAGTGAGATTTACAGTGATCTCCAAGGATGACACCAACTGGCAATCTAAGCAATAGTGGAGAGGCTACCTTAAAAGCCCTTCCCCAATAATGAAATTGATGACTACCTTATATGTCATCCTAGAGTCTTCATTCAGTGGCTGATGGAGCAGAGGCAGACACCCACAACTAAATACTGAGCCAAAACTCCGGGAATCCAGTTACAGAGAGGGAGGAGTGATGAGCAAAGGGGTGAAGAATGAGCTGGTGAAATCCACAGAAACAGCTGACCTGAACAAGGGGGAGCTCATGGATTCCAGACTGACGGCTGAGAGACCAGCATGGGACTGATCCAGAGCTCCTAAATTTGTGTGTCAGTAAGGAGGCCTTGGCAAACTGTGGGGCCTCAGGTAGTAGATCAGTATTTATCCCTGGCATCCAAATGAACTTTGGGAGTCCATTCCACATGAAGGGTTGGTCTCTCAGCCTGAATGCACGGAAGAGGGCTGAGGCCCTGCCTTGGATGATATTACAGAATTTGGAGATCCCCCATGAATTGCCTCACCCTCCCTGGGGAGTGGAGTGTGGATTTAGGTGGGGGGCTCAGGGGGTTGATGGGAGTGCTGGGGAGTAGGGGAGAGAGAGGGAGCTGGGATTGACATGCGAAGCAAGCTCGTTTCTAATTTAAATAAATAAAAAAGTTAATGAGCAGTCAATGGCTCGTCTGCATCTCCTCACACACTCACTACTGTTTAGCCTTGGCGTTTCTCTGTACCTCAAAGAGATGATGTCAAATCATGTCTACTGTGGTAGCTGGTGGTGAGAAGTTCTGTGTTCTCCTCATGTTTGCACTGAGTCTGGTTTCTCCTCTTTTGCATCGTTCTCACGGTCTTTCATTGTCCTAACTCAGGTGTCAGATTGGATGTAGCTGTCAATGGGGTGAGTGGTCCAGACATTTGGTGAACTAATGTGGAAGTGTCCTTTTTAAATTAGAGGCTACAGAAGGAGTACTTGACCTTAGGGCGTCTCTTGCACTTAGAGTCATGGACATGGGTGCATCGTCTTAAAAAGAGCTGAAGCATAGAAAGTTGCCCATTGCTATGGAATGCACAGATGAGCCATCCTAGAGAGAATATGAGGTTGAAGGCACTACACTGTTATGGAGAATTGCTTGGCCATATCTGAAATGAACCTAAAGGACACACTTTGACGTGAAGGAACCTCATGTTAACATAAAACCACAACATTATCCTGAAACTGGAGCCAAATATGAGTGTCCACAACTGGGGAACAAAGATTTGTGTTATTTAATATTCTATTTTTCAATATGGTAACAGTTAGATGAAGTTTTTATAGTAACCAAAACAAACATATGAACAAACCAAAGCAGACCGTAAATCAACTCACTTTTGGTACACTTGTGGGAACATTAAGTAGACCAGCTAAAACAAAGCAAGAAACCTCTGCTTTAGGCCTTTGCTATATGATGGTTGGTGGGAGCTAGGTATCTAATTGTATATTCTAAAGGATTTACCTAATATTCACAAAGATATTATGTCAGGTACAAAGGAGGTAATTTGGCTCTGGTCTTGCAAAATTCCAAGTTCTCCACAGTTATTGATGTTCTCATCAGTAAATCACCCTTACAGAAAGGTCATGAAGGTGTATTGGTGGTGATATACTGTTTATGATCTAATAAAGGCACTGGAGATCAGTTTGCAAAGCCAGCCACACTCGTTAGCTATAGAAACTACACAGTGGTGGCACACACTTTTAATCCTAGGACTCAGGATTAAAAGATAGATGGATCTCTGTTAGTTCAAGGTAGCTCAGGCCTCCACAACATTGAATCAGTCTAAAAGAGTAACAGAGCTCATGCCTTTAATCCCAGTATTAGGGAGGTATTTAAGACAGGAACAGGGTCTCGGAGCTGGCATTCATTCTCCAGTAACACTGAGGATAGGAAGACATTGAAGTCTCAGGATTCTTCAGCTATGCTGAGGAGAGGCAGCAGTCTGAGGTTTGGTGGAGCCAGGGGTGCCTTTCAGTTTGAGGTAGAGTGAGAGCTAGTGTCCAGCTGCTTTACTTTTCTAATCTTCAACTTGGAGTTTGAACCCCAGTATCTGCTACAGCCATTTCTTTGTAGGGCTTGTTTTCACACTGGGTTAGTATAAACTAGTACATGAGGGAGGCCTGTTATTAAATGTACATATAGGTTGATATTTCTTTTTTCTTTCTTTCTTCCTTCCTTTCTTCCTTCCTTCCTTCCTTCCTTCCTTCCTTCCTTCCTTCCTTCCTTCCTTCCTTCCTTCCTTTCTTTCTTTCTTTCTTTCTTTCTTTCTTTCTTTCTTTCTTTCTTTCTTTCTGTTTTTTTCGAGACAGGGTTTCTCTGTGGCTTTGGAGGCTGTCCTGGAACTAGCTGTTGTAGACCAGGCTAGCCTTGAACTCACAGAGATCCATCTGCCTCTGCTTCCTGAGTGCTGGGATTAAAGGCATGTGCCACCACCGCCTGGCAGGTTGATATTTCTTTGTGAGGTTTGATTAGTTAAATGAATAGTATTACTCCCTAGGAACACTCATAGTCCTAAAAACGTTGATGGAGATGTAAGAGGTGATAGATACAGAATTCAAAGCTGGTCCTGCTATTGGGCGGTACCCAGATGGTGGAAGGCGGCAAGGCACTCAGAGTTGACTGAAGAGCGAGCTGAAGGTTGTGGCCACTGTGGCGAGGGTTGTGAAGACGTTTGTTGCTCCTCTGCCGCTATTCTTACATCCCCACGTCTGCTGATTTCATGGCCACTCACAATTTCAACATACCTGCTACTGGTGCTAGCAACGCTTCTCCCTGCGCCTATGGCTTCTATCACAGTCTAAACCAGCCATGGTTCTTGTGGCTCCGCCCCTGATGGTATCTGAATAGCTTGCTCTCATGGTTCTCCTTCTGCTGTACCTCTGCTTCCAGTGGTCACCTGCCATCACCAACGCCATTCTACTTTGCTGTAACTTTCTCAGATTTTTCCTACTGAAAACTGGCCAGAAAAAAATGAGTGAAATAATTTTTAAATTAATTAATTAATTAATTTTACATCCCAGTTGCCATTTCCCCATCCTCCTCTCCTGGCAGTCACCCTCCCCTTCCAGCCCCGCCCCATTCATAATCCCCAATACACTCCTCTGTTTTTATTTAGGAAATGGCAGGTCTTCTATGAGTATCAACAAAACATGGCATATCAGGTTGCAATAAGACTAAGCATCTCCGCATACATTAAGGCTGGGTGAAGTGCCCCAATATGAGAGTGAAATACTTTTATAAAACTTTTTTCATTTTGTGTTATACATATAGGTGTTTTGCCTTTGTGCATGTCTATTAACATGTACTCAAAGAACACGGCACGGACTCCAAGGAATTAGAGCTACCAGTGCTTGTGAGGCACTGTGTGGGTGCTGGAATCAAGCATGGGTCATGGGAGGACAGTGTTCTTAAGCACTGATAAATCTTTCCAGTTCCCAGAATTAAATGATTTATTGTACCTAATGTTGAAAGATAAAGGAAATGTCTCAGAGCTAGTAGAGTGAACTGAAAAGCCTGCTTACATAAGACTAGTCGTGTATGTGCTCTAGTCTGAGCAGATTTTTAAGCAAATGAAAAGTTATATTCATGGGACTCATGTCTTGGTCTTTCTTGTTCCATAATAGTGTGTATTAAGAGTCCCTCCATTAGGCTATTAGAGTCAGGGTCTCCTCTATTTTTGGTGGAGAGTGGCAGGAAAAGTCTGATGCAAGCTGTTTGAAACAGTGCTGGCTGGGCTGCTAATGCAGGAACTAGAATTGCGAGTTAATGGCAAGTGTCTGTAGTTATTGTGTAGCTTTCTCAAGATGTGCCCAGTGCACACATAAGGGCAGTCTGGCTGGATGTTTGACTATTAGTTAATTCCTCAAGGCAGCCAAGGCAATAGGGAAGAGTCTAAGAGCTCTCAATTAGTGTGTGAAATTTCCCCACTATTGCTTTTTTTCTCAATTACAGGAAAATAAACATTAGAATGAACATTTAAGAACAAACTTCAGTATTAACATCAGTATCAGTTTGAAGTGTTTCTAGCAGAAGTTTCAACAATGATCAACACATGTCTAGTATACCACCAGGAGAGGCATCCCCTGAATCTGTGTCAGTAGAAGTAGCAGTTGTTCCAAATGCCTATTTTGGGGTCTTTGGTGGCTGTTTTTTTCTAAAGGCAAAAGATTTGAAGTTGCATGATTCTATGTGGGATTTGCTGTCTATGGGAAACATGGTGTGGGTTGCATGGAGAATCCTGGACTCAAACCCAGACAGGAAAGGTGAGGATATCCATTTTTATTTGGTAGGGTCATTCTGAAGATTTAATCAGGACCCACCCACCCTTAGAGTAGAGGGCGATGATTGAGATGGTCTTTAGTGACCCCTGTTTAGTGTTCGCCCTTTCTTAGGTGCAGCAAGCGTTTTGACCACCACTACCCCACAGTTTCTAAGAATTTCCTGAATTCTTTCATCCAGTCCTTGAAGGCCTTGGAAAGCTGCGGTGTAGACTCCTCACAGGTGGCGCTTTGTGTTGTATTGCCGGGGGTTGGGTTGTTGGCCATTGTCACCCAGGCCTTGTCTAGTCTTCGCCAGATCTGGGCCCGTTGCTACTTACTGTCCTATCGTCAGAAACCAGACATCCCATTCCTCACCAGAGACTTAATAACCGTACCTGTATGTAAAAACAGACCCCATTAACCTCTGCTGGAGAGATACCATGTTGAAAGGCACTGGTGTACCTTCAAATATCTGGAAGAGGTTCAAGAAATGGCTTAGTTTTGAATATGTTCCGAAGGTTCAGGAGGTAACACCCACTTCTGAGTTTCCGGACCTTTTAGTGAGGCTGCCTGAGATGGGAGAGCATTCTGCATGCTGTGAATATATGTGTTTTTCTATTGGTTGATGACTAAAGCTGTTTCACAGCATAAGAAGGACACCCCCCTGCCCACCATCCTGTCTGGAAACCAAGCATGTTTCAGATGCAGAAATTTCACCTCTTTTAGCAGATGACAAGACCATTGCTCAGTTTCCTGGGCGTTCCCTGAGAGCTGCCACTTTGAGATCTTCTGTGATGATCCCTCACTTTTACAGGAAGTGGTCAGAATGCCAAGGTATCCCTGTGAGCTGGTACCATGTGAAAGATGGCTTTCATGGGTGCATACTTTTTCATAAGAAGCCTTTTTTCTTTCTCCAGTTCCCTGAAAATCACAAATACGGTAGTCAGTTACATCAAGGGTGTGACAGTTACCCTAGTGTCTGAGTGGTATGAGGTAGGTAGGAGAGGGCTATGTTGGGCCTTTGAGGAAGGAGCCATTTGTGATCTAAGAACTAAATACAAGGTTAAAGTAAAGAACTTCTGGCTCTACATTCAAGAAAACCCAGAGGGTATGTTTTCCTCCAATATTAGATGCTCAGTGCCATATCTAACGTTATCTACAGCTGTTAAACAGGTGAAATAAATGTCAAAGTAGGGAAATCACGCAGGCTTTTTAAATGAGATTAAAATTCACATCATAAGAACTAATAAGAAACGAAAAGCACTAGTGGGGCATTGGTGGTGCATGCCTTTAATCCCAGCACTCAGGAGGCAGAGGCAGGTGGATTTCTATAAGTTTGAGGCCAGTCTGGTCTACAGAGTGAGTTCCAGGACAGGCTCCAAAGTTACAGAGAAACACTGTCTCAAAAAGCCAGAGAGAGAGAGAGAGAGAGAGAGAGAGAGAGAGAGAGAGAGAGAGAGAGAGAGAGAGAGAGAGAGAGAGACAGAGAGACAGAGAGACAGAGAGACAGAGAAAGAGAAAGAGAGACAGAGAGAGAGACAGAGAGAGGCACTAATATCAAATTAAAATTAAACTGAAAAGATAACTAGCTACATAATATTATTCAGAAAGAAAACATTATAAGATGTTTAACAATATTAGAAAACAACTGTATTTGGATATAAATTTAAGCAGGAATTCTAACAGCACATGTAATCAAGTATGTGAGATTTCTCATTAATAATGCTAATTCAATCAGTTCTGACTTTTTGAGTTGTAGATAACGCATAGAAACCAGTCATTGAGATTTAGTTATATGATTATTTTGTTGAAGGTAGTGAGGCAAAAGCTGATGGGGATGTCCTTCTGTGTGCTGTGAATGTATGTTTCTCTTACTGGTTGATGAATAAAGCAGTTTCGGCCTATGGACAGGCAGGAAATATAGGTGGGGCTATCAGACTAGGAGTATTCTGGGAGAGAACACAGTAGGTGAGTTGTGAGGGAGATGCCATGTAGCTACCAGGAAGGTAGGACACATGGGTATTTTCTGGTAAGCCAAGACCACATGAAAATACTTTGATTAATAGAAATGCGTTAACAATTAAGAGAGAGCCATTGGCCAAACAGTTTATAATTAATATAAGCCTCTGTGTGTTTATTTGGGACTAAAGGGCTGCAGGACGAGCCGGAACATAATCTTCCATCTACAGAAAGCAACTACACTTAGCAGAAAAATAACTATATGATTAATTTCCCAGTTTCCTGCAACCGAATAGGGTATGGTCTTTAGCAATAGTGCCTTTACATTTAGTTATTGTCTTAGATTGCTTTTTTAAAATTTATTGCTGTGAAGAGCCGCCATGACAATAGCAACTCTTATAAAGAATACATTTAATTGAGAGGCCTCACCTACAGTTTCAGAGGCTCAGTTAATTATCATCATGGCAGGGAGCATAGCAGTGTGCAGGCAGATGGGACGCTGAAGCTGAGAGCGCTACCTCTTGCAGGCAACAGGAAGTCAGGGGACTGCCACACTGAGTAGAGTGAAATAGAAATGAGGGGATACTTCTAAACTATTTTGGCAAGTATTCTATTACTTTGATGCCAAAACCAGACAAAGACACACACACACACACACACACACACACACACACACATACACACACACACACACACGAAAATTGCAAGTCATTTTCATTTTCATGTGTGATCCAAGTCCATGGCCGTACTTCAAGGGTATGAAGTACTGGTTTATAGGTGGAAGTCGAGCACTAGGAGAAAGACTTTGGTGGTTATACCCACCATAGGTTATAGCCTACTTTTTTGCCTCTTGGCCTGCCATGATATGAAGACTCTCCATTACATATTCCCACCACCATGATTGCACTATCCCTTCCAGACAATGACAGAATGGAATCTCTCTGAAATCAGGAGGCAAAATAAGTGTTTCCCTCCTTGAGCTGTTGTATCAGGTCTTGTCACATTAATGCAAAGTAGTTAAGGCATTAGCTATTATTCATTATAATTTGAATTGTCTTTCTCTGTTATGACTGCAGGCCATGTAGTTTTTTGCTGTGTACAGGTCACTGCTTTCAGTGGTTCATTATTTTGATACTTCTGGTACTGTGATCACACTCATTTTGCAGAAGTGAGGGACAAAATACAAGAGGTCAAGTGCCTCATCAAGGTCACATGGTTTAGAGGTCTGAATGAGAAATGTCTGTGGTGACATCTTGTTTATACTCACACAAATAAAGACTGCCTGGAGATCAGAGTGTAGAGCTAGCCACTTTTTAACCATAGAGGCCAGGCAGCGGTGGCACACACCCTTAATCCCAGCACTAAGGAGGAGAAAACAGGAGGTGATGTAGCCAGGTGGAGAGAGGAATATAAGCCGAGCAGATAAAGGAGCTGGCACCTTTCAGTCTGAGGATTTCATAGAAGTAAGCACTCTAGTGGCTGGCTGTTCTGCTTCTCTGATCTTTCAGCTTTTATCCCTTAATGTCTGACTTCAGATTTTTATTATAGAGACCACTTAGAACTCATGCTACAAATGTCCACGACAAACTCCTGTTAACAGTTGGTCCCTGATTGTGGAGGTGTTATGTAGGAAGTTATAGAACTTTGAGGAGGTGGAGCTTGTGGGAGAAAGCATGTCACTGGGGGCAGACTTTGACCTATCATAGCATGACTCGACTTCTCTGCTTTCTGTGTGTGGATGAAATGTGATTAGCAAGCTTCCTGCTCCTGCTACTTGTTGCCATGTCTTCCCAATCTTTGAGGACTCTAGATCCTTGGAACTGTAATCCACAATGAAGCATTTCTTCTTTAAGTTGCTTTTTGTCATGATATTTTATCACAGCTACAGAAAAGTAATTAATAAGCACAGTAAGTATGAATTCAGGATGGTGAAACTATCTGTATGGATGCAGTGTTAATTGCTACCTTCCATGTATGAGAGACACCTTGGAATGTCTTACACACATCATCTAACTTTGGGTCTACTAACTTTCCAATGAATCAGAGTTCTTTTCCCTCTTCCTGTTACTACCTCATCACTGTCATTCTAGTTCTCGGAGGCTTGATCCCTTCAATGAGGTTTTATAATTTGTCGAGGTTTTGTTAATATATTTTTTTTTGCAGAAAGATGATGTGAATGGGAACATGTTGTAGTGTTTTAGCTTGCCCTCAGTTCTTTGAATGCAGTTTTTACATTCTTCTATGAACATTTTTCTTTAATAAAAGCAATCTATTGGCAGCCATAACAGAAAGAAATCTGGGAAGAGACTCAAGGAAAGGATGGCATAAACAGATTGGAGTGCTTTGGAAAAAGAGGGAAATCAGAGGAGGAGAAGAAGAAAGGAGGTAGCCAGCTCTCAAACACTGCAAAAAGGGAGCTCATTTTTGTAGACCATCCTGACAAAGTTGTGTGGGTAGACAAGTCATCTGAGGTGTTCTTCTCATCACCTCTATGGATTGACACCTGTGTAGAGAAGGTCATCAGATGACTCTATCATATTCACTCTTATTTTTCGCACCTTTGTGCAATTTCTTTGTGTGAGCCAGTCTTCTTTATTTTCTACTTAATGAGTGTGACAAAGTGATTACATGTTCACATTTCCATTATAGTAGATCCTGTTTACTATAGGACTCAGTCTGTCTATAACTACTGTATCCCTCGAAACTATGTCATAATTGAAGGAAAAGGGAAATTTTTCCTTGATTAAAACAAACTAAAGAATTCACAACCACCAATCCAGCTCTACAGAAGACACTTAAACACATTCATATGGTCACAAGGAAGAATAAATTACACTTGAAAAGTAGTTAGGCAAGACGGAACAATAGGAAAACACCAGAGATTGTACAATTAACAAAATGGTAGTAAATAACGCACACATTTCACTCTAAATGTTTATATTCTCAATTTTCTAATTAAATGACACAGAACGGAGGATTACCTTGAAGGGCTAGATCTTTATATTGTCTCCAAGAAATGCACCTCACCATGTAGGACAGACAATATCTTATGACAAAGGCATGGGAAAATGTACTCCAAGCAAATGAATTTAGGAGACAAGCAGAATATATAGCAGACTGAACTGACTTTAAACCAAATCAAATCCGAAGAGATTAAGGTCACTTTATACTAATTAAGAGAATAATCCACCAAGAGTACATTTGGTTCTAAACACACACACGCACACACACACACACACACACACACACACACAACATAGGCACACCTAATTACATAAAATAAGCAAAAGGAACTGGCTATGCCTAGCATAGTAATAGTGAGAGACTCTAGTACCCTACTCTCACCAGCCAGTGGATCATCCAGACCAAAAAAAATTAAATATCTAAAATAAATGACATGACAGATCAAATAGATTTGACATCTATAGAACCTCCCATCCAAAATGATAATACCCCCTTTTTCAGAAACCCATGCAACTTTCTCAAAAAACAGACCATGTATTAAAATATAAAGCAAGTATTAACAAATATGGGAGAACTGAAGTAAATCTTTATGTTCTCTCTGTTTGTAATGGAGTAAAACTATAACTCAACATTGAGAAAAACTATAGAACATTTACCTTTTCATGAGATGAAATTGCATATCATTGAATATTGAAAGAATAAATGTCAAAATTAAGAAGGAAATCAAGAAATTCCTGGAAATGAATAAAAATGAAAATACAGTGTATCAAAACCATAGAATACATTCAAAGCAGCCCAAAAGGGAAATTATACCACTAAGTGCCTATATTAAAAGTCAGAGAAATCCCAAATGGATAATTTTGTGATCTACCTTAAGACTTTAGAAAAACAAGAGCAGACCAAACCTAAATTCAACAGATTAAAAATATTAAGATCGGGGGAGAAATTAATGAAATAAAAATACATAAAATGCAAAGAATCAATAAAACAAAATGTAGATTTTTTGTGAAGATAAATAGGATTGACAAACCCTTAGCAAACTAGTTCAGGGAAAGAACCCAAATCAATAACTCTTAAGACCCGAAGAAAGCCATCATGAAAGATATTTTAAAAGTTCAGAAAATCATTAGTGCAGTCCTTAAAAGATTATGTCCCACTAAATTGGAAGTGATAAGACAAATAGATGAATTTATATACATATTATTTATTAAAATTAAACAAAAAGATAAACAATTTAAATCTACGATAAGCATTGAGGCTGATGTAGAAAAAAAATTCCCAATAGAAATAGTCTGGCCCAGACAGATTCATTGTACAAATCTACCAAAGGAGAACTAACATTGATGCCTTTCAAACTATTTAATAAACTAAGAAAGGAGGAAATACAACTGTATTAGTTATGTTCTGTGATTATTTGGACTTATGGTGGGGAGGGGTGGTAGCTAGCAGGCAGCAGGCATGGTAGCAGGGGCAGGATGATGAGGGCGCAGATCTTTAACTGTAGTCAGGAAGCAGAAAGAGCAAACTGGAAAGGTTACAAGTCTTTAAACTCTCAACATACCTCTTCAACAAGGCCATGCCTTGTAAACCTCCACCAACTGGGAACCAAGTGTTCACATATCTAAGTCTGTGGATGGGGACACTCTCATTAAATACATTACTGAACTCTTTTATAAAGCCATCATTATTCCAATAACAAAACTTGATAAACACACACACACGCGCACACACACACAATCAAATTATATACACCAATTTTTTTCAGACAAAGATGACACTTCTATTATTGAGATGCAATATTGAAGTTATCCACTGTTAATATATTGGGGTTAATAGGTAACTTTGCATTTAGTAATATTTGTTTTATGAGGTTGTGGGTAGCTGTGTTTAGTGTGTATATGTTAAGAATTGTGATATCCTACTCATGAGTTGTTCTCTTAGTCAGGAAGAAGTGACCACTCGGTCTAGTTTGCTATATTAGGGTAGTGGTTGCTAAGCCTTCTTGTTTGTTAGTTCCACTTGCTTGAAATAATTTTACCATTGTATCACCCTAATATATGTGTTTATTTTCTATGACTGGGTGTGCTTTTCTGGAGGGATCAAGTAGACCAACTATATTTTTTTCTCTTTAAGAATCAATTATTATATTGTATGTTTACAATGTGTCTGTGAGTATGTCCATGTGTATACACCACAGTGTGCTTGTGGACATCAAAAGACAACTTTCAGGAATTGGGCCTTGCTGTCTTGTTGAGACAGGGCCTCTCTTATTTCTGCCACACTGAGTACTCCAGGAGAGCTGGCCCATAAGCTTCTGGATGGCTCTGCCTCTGCTTCAGATTCCATGACAGGAGTGATGGTGCCATCAGATGCATGCCACTTATGTGTGACTTTTCTATTGGATATCCAGGGGTTGATGTCAGGTTTATAGACTCTTGTGGAAGTAATTTTATACATTACCATCCTGGATACATTTTTAAATTACTTTTATTTATACCTGCCTGTGTTGGCCTGCCACAGTATATGTATGAACATCAGAGGACAAGATTCAGGACTCAGAGTCTCTGTTCTCATCACATGAGTCTTGGGGATTGAACTCAGGCAATCAGCCTTTATTCCAAGTGCTTTTCCTTGTTAAACGTCTCACCAGTTCTAAGTTGATTTTTTTCATTATTTTTTATTACATTTTTTTTAGAAAAGAGCTTGTTTCACATGTCAATCCCAGTTCTCTCTCCCTTCCCTCCTCCCGCCCCTCCCTACCATTCACCCCAGCCTCCTACCCTATCCCCTCTTCCTTACACATAGGAGATATCCAGAATCTGTCATTTCATTCAGGGCAGGGTCCAGGTCCTCCCGCAAGAGTCCAGAGTGAGAGAGCATCCCTCTTTGTGTTATGGAAACATGAAGTCCATTTGTATGCCAGGGATAAATACGGATCTACTGTCCAGGGCCCCATAGGTTGCCCAGGCCTCCTCACAGATTCTCATACTCAGGAGGTCTGGATCAGTCCCATGCTGGCCTCCCAGCTGTCAGTCTGGGGTCCAAGAGCTCCCCCTTGTTCAGGTCAGCTGTCTCTGCTGATTTCACCAGCCCATTCTTTGCCCATTTGCTCATCACTCCTCTCTCTGTGTCACTGGGTTCCATGGGTTCAGTTCAGTGTTTAGCTGTGGGTGTTCACCTCTGCTTTCATCAATCACTGGATGAAGGTTCTAGGATAGCATATAAGGTAGTCATCAAGTTCATTATCAGGAATGGGCATTTAGTGTAGTCTCTCCACTATGACTTAGCTTGCCAGTTGGTGTCATCCTTGTAGATTGCTAGAGATCTCACTGGTGCCAGAGCTCTCTTCAAACCTATGACTCCCTCCATTATGGTATTTCTCATCATGTTCTCCCTCTATTATACCCCCAACTCAACCTTCCTGTTCCCCCATGACCTACTTTCTCCTCCTCCCTGTCTCTTCTTCCCAGCTCCCACTCCAACCAACCTCCCCTAGCCCGTGTTCCCAATCAGTTAAAGAGATTTTGCCTCATTCCTCTTTTCTGGTGTACCATGCATATCTCTCTTAGGGTCCTTCCTGTTTCCCAGACTCTCTGTCAGTGGAATTGCAGACTGGCACTCTCCTGATCCACGTCTAAAATCCATATATCAGTGAGTATATACTCTGTTACCTCACTCAGGATGGTTTCTTCTAGTACCATCCATTTGCCTGTAAATTTCAAGATTCCATTGTTTTTCTCCACTGAGTATACTCCATTGTGTAAATGGACTCAGAGTCTCTGAGTCCACTCTATCCACTCTTCAGTTGAGGGGCATCTAAGTTGCTTCCAGGTTCTGGCTATTACAAATAATGCTGCTATGAACATAGTAGAAAAGATGTCCTTGTTGTATGAATTTGCATCTTTTGGATATATGTCTAGGAGTGGAATTGTTGGGTATTGTGGTAGATTGATTCCCATTTTCCTGAATATTCTCCATACTGATTTCCGAAGTGGTTGTATGAGTTGGCACTCCCATCAACAGTGGAGCAATCCTCTTTCCACATCCTCTCCAGCATAAATTATTGTTGGTGTTTTTGATTTTAGCCATTCTGACAGGACTAAGATATCTGAGTTGTTTTGATTTGCATTTCCCTGATGGCTAAGGATGTTGAGCACTTTCTCAAGTGTCTCTCATCCATTTTAGACTCCTCTATTGAGAATTCTCTATTTAGTTCTGTACCCCACTTTTCTATTGGATCCTTTGGTGTTTTAGAGACTTGCTTCTTGAGTTGTTTGTAAATTTTGGCAATCAGCCCTCTGCAGATGTGGGGATAGTGAATATCTTTTCCCATTCTGTGGGTTGCCTTTTTGTCTTGTTGACTGTGTCCTTTGCCTTGCAGAAGTTTCTTAGTTTCAGGAGGTCCCATTTATTAATTGTCCATCTCAGTGTTTGTGCTACCGGTGTTATGTTCAGGAAGTTGTCTCCTGTACCAATCCATTGAAGAATATCTCTCACTTTCTCTTGTAAGAGTTTCAGTGTGACTGGATTTATGTTGAGGTCTTTGATCCATTTGGACTTAAGGTTTGTACATGGCAATAGACATGGATCTATCTACAATCTTCTGCATGCCAATATCCAGTTATGCCAGTACCATTTGTTGAAGATGCTTTCTTTTTTACATTGTGTAATTTTAGCTTCTTTGTCAAAAATCAAGTGTTCATAGGTGTGTGGGTTAATTGGTCTACCTGTCTATTTCTTTGCTAGTACCAAGCTGTTTCAGGACTATGTAACAGAACTAAAGTCAGGGATGGTGATGCCTCCTGAAGTTCCTTTATTGTATAAGGTTGTTTTGGCTATACTGGGTCTTTTGTTTTTCCTTACAAAGTTGATTATTGTTCTTTCAAGGTCTGTGAAGAATTGTGCTGGAATTTTGATAGGGGATTGCATTGAATCTGTAGATTGCTTTGGCAAGATTGCCATATTTATTATGTTGATCCTACCAATCCAAGAGCATGGGAGATCTTTCCATTTTCTGGTATCCTTTTTGATTTCTTTCTTTAGAGACTCAAAGTTCTTGATATACAAGTCTTTCACTTATTTGGTTAATATTATCCCCAGATATTTTATGTTGTTTATGGCTATTGTAAAGGGTGATGTTCTCTGATTTCTTTCTCAGTCACTTTATCATCTGTATATAATAGGGCTACTGATTTTTTTGAGTTGTCCTTGTATTCTGCCACTTTGCTAAAGGTGTTTATCAGCTCTAGGAGTTTCCTTGCAGAGTTTTTCAGGTCATTTTTGTAAACTATCATATCATTTGCAAATAGTGAAAGTTTAACTTCTTTTTCTATTTGTATTCCCTTTGATCTCCTTTGTTGTCTTATTCCTCTAGCTAGAATTTAAAGTACAATATTGAAGAGATATGGAGAGAGTGAACAGTCTTATCTTGTTCCTGATTTTAGAGGAATTGTGTTGAGTTTCTCTCGATTTAGTTTGATGTTAGCTGTTGGTTTACTTTTATTGCTTTTATTATATTCAGGTACGTTCCTGTTATCCCTGGTCTCTCTAGGACCTTTATCATGAAGGGGTGTTGGATTTTGTCAAAGCCTTTTTCAGCATCTAGTGTGATGATCATGTGGTTTTTTCCTTTGCAGTTTGCTTATATAGTGGATTACACTGATAGATTTTTGTCTGTTGAATGAACTCTGCATCCCTCGGATGAAGCCTACTTGATAATGATGAATGATTTTTATGATGTGTTCTTGGATCTGATTTGTTAGTATTTTATTGAATATTTTTGCATTGATGTTCATAAGGGAAACTGGTCTGTAGTTCTCTTTCTTAGTTGTGTCTTTGTATGCCTTGTGTACCAAGGTAATTGTAGCCTCATAAAAAGAGTTTGGCTGTGAGCCTACTGCTTCTATTGTGTGGAATGCTTTGAGGAATATTGGAATTAGCTCTTATTTGAATTTCTGGTATAATTCTGCACTGAAACCATCTGGGCCTGGGCTTTTTTTGGTTGGGAGACTTTTGATGACTGTTTCTATTTCATTAAGGGTTATAAGTCTGTTTAGATTGTTTATTTATTCTTGATTTCGTTTTGGCAGTAATATCTACCTAGAAAATTGTCCATTTCTTTTAAATTTTCAAAGTTTGTGGAGTACAGGTTTTTAAAATATGCCCTGATGATTCTCTGGATTTCCTCAGTGCCCGTTGTTATGTTCCCCTTTTCATTTCTGATTTTGTTAATTAGCATGTTCTCTCTCTGCCTTTTGGTTAGTTTGGACAAAGGTTTGTCTATCTTGTTGATTTTCTCAAAGAACCAACTCTTTGCCTCATTGATTCTTTGCAATGTTTTCCTGGTTTCTATTTGATTGATTTCAGTCCTCAATTTGATTATTTCCTGGTGTCTACTCCTCCTGGGTGAGTTTGCTTCTTTTTGTTCTAGAGCATTCAGCTGTGCTATTAATTCTCTAGGGTGATTGTTCTCCAGTTTCTTAGTGCTATGGACTTTCCTCTCAGCACTTCTTTCAGAGTGTCCCATAAGTTTGGGTATGTTGTATCTTCATTCTCATTGAATTCCAGGAAGTCTTTAACTTCTTTTTTTATTTCTTCCTTGACCCAGGAATGGTGGGGTTGTGCATTGTTCAATTTCCATGAGTTTGTGGGGTTTCTGTGATTTGTGTTATTGTTGAATTGTAATTTTAATGCTTGGTGGTCTGATAAAATACCAGGGGTTACTCCAATTTTCTTGTATCTGTGGAGGTTTGCTATATTTCCAATTATGTGGTCGATTTTAGAGAAGGTTCCATGTGACGCCGAGAGAAGGTATATCCCTTTGTGTTCAGATGGAATGTTCTATAGATGTCTGTGTGCCTTTGTATTTGGGGCATACATGTTCATAATTGAGACTTCATCTTGATGGACTTTTCCTGTGATGAATATGAAATGTCCTTCTTCATCTCTTTTTATTGATTTTAATTGAAGTCTATTTTGTTAGATACTAGGATTGCTACAACAGATTGTTTCTTGGGTCCATTTGATTGGAAAATCTTTTCCCAACCATTTACTCTGAGGTAACGTCTGTCATTGATGTTGAGATATGTTTCTTGTATGCAGCAGAAGGATGGGTTCTGTCTTCATAGCTATTCTGTTAGTCTGTGTGTTTTTATAGGCACGTTGAGACCGTTGACATTGAGGGATATTAATGACGATTGATGATTCTTGTTTGTTTTTGATTTATTGGTGGTGTTGTAATTTTTTGTAGGTTCTCCTCCCCTTTTCTTTTGGTGTTTGGTAAAGTGGGATTATCTATTGCCTATGTCTTTGTGAGTTTATTTATCTTTGTTGGGTTGAGGTTTCCTTCCAGTACTTTCTGAAGGGCTTGATTCATGGATACGTATTATGTAAATCTGGCTTTGTTATGAAATATTTTGTTTTCTCCATCTATGGCAATTGAAAGATTTGCTGGATATAGTAGTCTGGGCTGGCATCGTTGTTCCCTTAGCATTTGTAGGACATCTTTTCAGGATCTTCTGGCTTTCATAGTTTCCATTGAGAAGTCGGGTGTAATTTGGATAGGTCTGCCTTTATATGGTACTTGGACTTTTTCTTTAGCTTCTCTTAATATTTTCTCTTTATTCTGTAGGTTTGATGTTTTGAGTATTATGTGGTGAGGGGACTTCTTTTTCTGGTCTATCCTGTTTGGTGTTCTGTAAGATTCTTGTATTTTCATAGGCATATCCTTCTTTAGGTTAGGGACATTTTCTTCTATGATTGTGTTGAATATGTTTTCTGTATCTTTGAGCTGTATTTTTCACCTTCCTCTATATCTATTATTCTCAGGTTTGGCTTCTTCACAGTGTCCCATATTTCCTGGATACATTGTGTTAGGGATTTGTTGGATTTGAGATTTTCTTTGGTTGATGACTGTATATCCTCTAATGAGTCTTCAACACCTGAGATTCTCCCATCTCTTGTATTCTATTGGTGATACTTGCATCTGTAGTTCCTAATCATTTACCCAGCTTTTCTATTTCCAGCATCCCCTCATTCTGTGTTTTTTTTATTGTTTCTATTTCAGATCTCAAGCCTTCAACTGTTTGAGTTGTTTCCTTCATTTGTCTGGTTGTTTTTTTGTTGGTACTCTTTAGATTCTTTAAGATATTTATTTCTTGATTTTTTGGTTCATCTTTCCCTCTTTTCATGTATTTTTTCATTTGTTTTTTCTTCTATTTCTTTAAGGGATTTCCTCATTTCCTCTTTGAGGGTATCTATCATCTTCATAAAATAATTTTTAAGGTCTGTCTCTTCTGCCTCATCTATGTTGTGCTTTTGAGGACTTGCTGGCATGGGGTCTCTATATTCTGGTGGAGTCATATTGGTCTTTCTATTGCTGTGTGAGTTGCTATTCTGTCTTCTTCCCATCTCTTCTTCCAGTGGGTGCAGGTGGGGTCTTTCTCTCTCCACTTGTCTCCTTTCCCGAAGCTGAAGCTGGGCACGCCGGAGGGTGGAGTCTGGAAGGGCTTATGTCTTTCCTGTGTGGGTGAGTCCTCTTGATGCCTGGAGCAGGCCCCTGGAAGTTGAGGGAGTGGGTGGTGGTCAGGGCAGGGTTCCCAGGAGGACCCAAGGTCACCTGGGGCTGACCATGCAGGTGTGGGGAGAGCTGCTTGTTGGGTCTGTAAGGACTGATGTCTTTCCTGTGAGGGCAGGTCCTCTCAATGCCCGGAACAGCCTCTGGAAGATTGTGGGAGTGGGTGATGGGCGAGGGAGGGGTCCCTAAGAGGACCCAAGATCATCTGAAGTTGGGCACACTGGGGTAGGGTCTGGAAAGACTAACGTCTTTCTTGTGTGGGCATGTCCTCTTGGTGCCAGGAATGGGCCCTGGAAAATTGAGGGAGTGAGTGACGGGCAGGGGAGGGATGCCAGGAGGACCCAAACTCACCTGATGCTGGGTACACCAGAGGGTGGGGTCTGGAAGGATTGGCATCTTTCCTGTGTGGGCGGGTCCTCTCGATGCCAGGAGTGGGCCCAAAAAAGATTGAGGGAGTGGGCTATGGGCAGAGGAGGGGTCCCAGGAGGACCCAAGCTCACCTGAAGTTGGGCATGCCAGAGGGTGGGGTCTGGAAGGACTCTAAGTTGATACTTTTTTAACCAGAAAATTCTCTGCAAATCTCTGCATCCTGGATTGGGGGACTGAATAGTGGGAAGGTAGTGAACCAAAGAGTTTAGAATGAGATGTGTGTTGCCCACCCTAGATAGACTCTGGTGTGCAAGGGGGCGCTTCTCACGTGATACAATTGAAGGGTCAGGACATTAAGACTGTATAACTCATGTCAGACCTCTTCCTACAATCCCCAGTTGCTGGGATGCCTAAGAGTCTCATAATGCTGTGGGAGACCCACTTATTTTTTAAATATTTTTTATTATTTTAATTTTAAATAGCTTGTTTTACATGTCAATTCCAGTTCCCTCTCCCTCCCCTCCTCCCGCACCCCCCACCATCCCCCCCCATCCTCCCACCCTATTGCCAATTCCTTCCACATAGGGGATATCTAGAGTCTGTCATTTCACTCAGGGTAGGGTCTAGGCACTCCCCCTAAGAGACCAGGCAGAGAGAACAACCTTCTTTGTGTTATGGACACACGATGTCTGTTAGTATTCGAGGGGTAAACACTGATCCACTGCTCAGGACCCCATAGGTAGCCCAGGCCTCCTCACTGACTCTCACATTCAGGGGGTCTGGATCGGTCCCATGCTGGCCTCCCAGCTGTCTGTCTGGGGTCCAAGAGCTCTCCCCTGTTCAGATCAGCTGTCTCTGCTGGTTTTGCCAGCCCATTCTTTGCCAATTTGCTCATCGCTCCTCTCTCTCTGTCGCTGGGTTGCTTGGATTCTCTTCAGGGTTTAACTGTGGGTGTTTGCCTCTGCTTCCATCAGTCACTGGATGAAGGCTCCAGGATGGTTATAGATATCAAGTTCATTGTCAGGAATGGTAATTCGAGGTGGTCTCTACACTATTGCTTAGCTTGCCAGTTGGTGAGACCTACTTCTTAAATCCACCTTTGTGGACCAGACATGATTTACTATGCTTTTTTGTTCCTCAGGAAACAAGTACCTCTGTTCTCTTTGGCTGGCTTATGTGGCTACCCAGGGTACAGGTCAACTTGAAGCAATGGGTTGGAAGAAGCAATATATAAAATCAGGTTAGCTGTTCCTCTCACAGTTTTCCAAGTCAGTTCTTCAGGATAGCAGCTCCTAAGGGCCTCAGAACCATGGCTGTTCTATGGCTGCTACTGCTAGCGGGGCTGCCCACATTCTTACTGGGACTCTTTGTATGGGCTGTGGCTAAGCATTTTCTCACAGCAGAAGTTCCTTCCTCCTTACAGCATCCGATCAAATTCAGGGTTATGCATTGTATGACGCTTCTCATGGTTGGCTTGGTGAGTTTGCTCCTGGGCATGCGTTTTGTATCTTACTCTTTCTTCTCTTTTCATTTGCCTCTCTCCTTTCTCTGGATTCCCACTAGACAGAATCTGAGGAGTTTCCTATGTTTCCTCTTTCTTACCCTGCCTCCTTTGTTTCACTCACTCATTTTTCTTCTATCCTTCCATCCTCAACTTCTTTTCCCTTTGAGATAAGGCCTCATGATATAGTCCAATTTGGCCTTGAGCCCGCTGCTCCCACCTCCCAAGGGATGGAATTATAGACTGCATCACCACACGTGTCTACTGGGCTCTTTTCTGGAGACTGCAAATGAATTTCAGATGGAGTTTCTGCCCACCAAGGGCTCACTGTCTGAGAGGTTCTACTAACACCTTCAGCCACAGCTTGCATTCCCATTTGCCTGTCTCCAGGTACTCTTTCTTTGCATTAGATCCGAGAGACCTTGAGACCAGAGATTAACATGTTCCACTCTGTCCTGAGCACAGGGCAGGCATTGTTTGCAGACCGGATCATGCCTGTGATAGTCAGTCAGGCTTTCAGCCTGGCTGCCCCAAACAGTTGAGCTCTGTGCCAGGTTTGGGACTCAAGATTAGGCTCAGAGATTAGCACCTGCTAACAGGTGCAGCACGTATGAAAAGAATATGGGAGACAGGCGATTTGAAAAAGTCCTAGTGCTCCCATACTGGAGGGATACTTGTCGTGGTCAAGTAGTTAACAGTTATTACCCCAGGGGGTGTTGAGAGGGAAGATGTGGGAAGGAAAGGCGTGGGAAGCACTTAGCCATGCCTGCTCATGAGCCTTTCTGCTCTGCTCTCACTGGCTGTGAGCCTCTTGTTTAACCCATGTCTCAGAATCCTCGTGGGACAATGGCTTCTTTCTCATCAGGTAGGTGAAAGCATTAGGCTTCTGGCCATATGTCTCCATAGACTCTGATAAGTGGTAGAACTGTGTGTTTCTGTACTATGGGTGATTTTTCACGAGGAAAAATGGACCATGCTGGAGAAATAAACAAGACTAAGAATTTCAGGCTAGGCTAGAGCCCCAGAACCACAAATGTGGGCCTCGAATCTCCAAATAACTCCCAAACTCGTGGATCTTTCTAACCATTAGTTTTTCCCTTTAAGAATAGGCCCCAATTCTCTAAATTTTGATCATCTTGTAAGAGCCTGAGAACCAGGGTGCTTGCTGCAAGATAGCATCTTCTGGACTCAACAGGGGAGCTGCACCTGTAAAATCTCAGCTATGGCTGATGAGATACAGCTGCCTAAATAAGACCTGCACAGTGACAATACCAGTTGTCGTGGTGATGTGGGTTGGAGAAATTTCACAGGGCCTCAACCTCAGATGAAGAGCTTCATAGAGTAATCAATGGCTTCATAGAGAGGGAGAATTAGTTTCTCCAGGGCAAGGTCTACTATAGGTCATCTAATTCCAAGTGGTCAGCCCAAACACATGCACATAACAACAATACTAAATGGACCAAGTAGGTTTCATATACGTGTGTGTGTGTGTGTGTGTGTGTGAGTGTGTGTGTGTATGTATAACAATAACAAAGAAGAGGAGATCATGAATTTGAGAGGGAGTGAAGGGGAACAGTGAATGGAGGTAGAAATGATATAAATGATATTAATACAGTACACAAGTATGAAATTCTCCAAAATGTAAATAGAAAACAAAGAATAGTCACTAAGCTAAATACTCACAGTTGACAGCTGTTACAGGTTTTCACAGAAGATGCACTGATGATCTAGGTTAGGTTCACCAGGATGTCCTTAGCTTAGCAGGACCCTGCCTCTTCTGTCCGTCAGAAAGCCCCCAGGGCATGCTGTCCAAGAGGGAGGGTTACAGGAAGAAATCTAGGTGTTTTAAGACACTTATGTCTGAAGACACAGAAAAGGGAGGAGTAAGAGGTTTAAGGAGAAGAAAGAAACCTGTAAAGAGTCTACAGTTGTCAAATCAGATCCTGTTCTTGCTCCCATACAAACATGAGCTTGAGAGCCAGATGCCAGAGGAATTAGCTTTGTAGTCTCCTGCCCTGGCCAGCAGGGCACAATGGGTTCGAGCCCACGGGAACCTGGAATGAATGAGACAAGAGACAAGAGAGAGGTGGGCAGCAGAACAACATGGCTGATCGAGCTGCTTTTAATGCGAGCTTCATACAGGCTTAAATATGGGAAAATGAGGTAGAGGGTTGCCGGACAATATGGGAGGGGTCAGTGCCTAGTAATAGTCTGAGGAGTGTCTTTGTTCACATATCCAGGAGTGTGTTTTTGGTCACATATGAGGGGTGCTGGCAGACTACCACTGAGGCTAAGCAGCAGAAATGAAGAGGTGTTAGTGCTAAGTAGCCTAATTACAAGGAGGAGGGTTGAGTAACCTAACTGTAGACTGCTATCAGCTATTCCTGTGAGCCCAGGTTCTATTTATTAGGAAGCTGGGGAGGGGACAGACTATTCTTAAAAAAGACTGACAATATTTACAAGAGGTTTTTAAATAACAATGATCGCTCCCAACAGTCTCCAATTTTCTTTTGTTTCTGGAAAACAAAAAAGTGGAGATATTTTAGACTAGGCACAGTACAAGCTTTTGACCCCAGCATTTATAAGCAGAAAAAAAAAGGTAATGAGTTAAGGTCAGCCATAGCTACATAATGAGTACGAGAATAGCCTGGGCCATATGAATCCCTGTATCAAAGAGGCAAAAAGTAAAAAGAAAGAAGGGAGGGGATCTGTAACATGATAAATAAATGACCCAGAGACTGATGTTGGGATTCAAACTTCAAGCTGAAGATCAGAAAAGCAAAGCAGCCAGACATGAGCTCTCACCTCAAGCGTAGGCTGAAAGGGCTGATTCATGAGCTCTTCACTAAATCTCAGGCTGCCGCCTCTCCTCAGTGTGGCTGGAGAATCCTGAGACTTCAATGTCTTCCTCTCCTCAATGTGGCTGGAGAATGAACGCTTTCCTGTCTTCAGTGTGGCTGGAGAACGAACGCTTTCCTGTCTTCAGTCTTCAGTGTGGCTGGAGAATGAACGCTTTCCTGTCTTCAGTGTGGCTGGAGAATGAAAGCCAGATCTGAGACTCTTACACACCTCCCTAACGCTAAAATTAAAGGCATGAGCTCTGTTACTCTTCACTCTTGTGTCAGTCATGGTGGTCTTGAACTGACAGAAATCTGTCTACCTCTTAATCCTGAGTCCTAGTGTAACACAAATAAATAAATAACCAAGAGACAGATATTAGAGTTCAAGCTTCAAGCTGAATATCAGAAAAGCAAAGCAGCTGGTCACTAGCTCTGACCTGTAGCTCAGGCTCAAAAGGCTGATCTACTCACGAGCTCTTCACCAACTCTCAAACTGTCACCTCTCCTCAGTGCGGCTGGAGAACGAATGTTCCTGTCTTTAGTGTATCTAGAGAATGGATGCCTCTCTGAGACCTTGCTTCTGTCTTATATACTTTCCTAATGTTGGAATTGAAGGTGCGAGCTATAAGCGAGGTGGTGGTGGCGCACGCCTTTAATCCAAGCACTCGGGAGGCAGAGGCAGGTGGATCTCTGTGAGTTCGAGGCTGGGCTGGACCGACAGCCTCCAAAACAAAACAGAGAAACCCTGTCTCATAAAACAAAACAAAACAACAAAAAAACCAGAAACAAAACAACAACAACAAAAAGGCATGAGCTATAATTCTCTTCTAAACTGTTTCACTCTTGTGTAGATCTGGGTGGCCTTGAACTCACAGAGATCTGTCTATCTCTTAATCCTGAGTCCTAGGTTTAAAAGTGTGTACCACCACCTCCTAGCTTCTGGCTGCTGGAATTAAAGGTGTGTGCCTGGCTTCTATGGCTTGTGACTGACATTGCTTTCTGAATCTTCAGGCAAGCTCTAATCAATCATAAACAATGTATCACCAGAGGTGTAGTTTCACAGGAGTGATAAGAAGAGTAAACAAGCACTGAAAACAAGCTACAAGGATCTGGGTGTGAAGGACCCAGTCAAACACCTCTAGTGTCTTACAAGTCCCTAGAGACAAGGATTCAGCATTTCCCGAAGTTGTCACTGAGTTGAAGGTTGCTGTGAATGGATCCAACCCTACTACAAAATGTAAAGAATTGCATGGTACAGTTCAGAGCTGGAACCCTTGTCTGGAATGTGTGACATAGTGGGCTTGAACCCATCGCTAATGTATACATAATATATATGTATACACAGATACACACAGAGTGAGAGAGAGAGAGAGAGAGAGAGAGAGAGAGAGAGAGAGAGAGAGAGAGAGAGAGAAGAAACAAGATTGATTTTAAAGACCATTGTTTCTAAGAATGTTCTAGGATCTCTCTGAGGCTTGGACCATAGACATTCCTGAGATATTGTATATTTTTAATACAATAATGATACAGTTATACTGATATAATAAAAATCAGCAAATAAATATTAGGTAATTATCTTACCTGGAACTCCACATCTGCCCTAATTTTATGCCATGGAAGACGTCTATACAAAACAATATACATTTAAGACATGTGTCACATCTTTGGATAGTGTTAGCTTTAGAGAGCTGTACTGGACATTGCATTATCCAAACTTCCTGAACAAGGGTTTATTATTCTAGAGGCAGAGACTAAGGGCCCACTGGAATGTGATTGTTTCCAGCAGAGACCTCTAGTATGGGGGAGAGAGATGCGCAGATGTTTATATACTTGTAATAAAAAGTCTTACATGATGTCTATGAAAGTCTGGTACTATAGTGAAGGCAGCAGAGGAGGAAGTAGCTACTCCTACAAGAAAGGGTGCCTTTTTCAAGAATATGATCCACAAATTTGGATACTTAAGTCATTTGAAGCCATATGCATGGGCCACATAAAAGTCTCCCAGGGAAGGATGGATGGTTAGATGAGTCACGGGGTATGGGAAACATACTGAGATAGGGCTAACCTAGGCCAAGAAGAAGCAAATTGATGCCAAGGTATTCAGAGATGAGTTATTGGTAGCCCTGGTGAATTCAGCATAGAGCATGGGGGTTTGGGTGGGAGATAGGTCACCTCTGCTTTGTAGGCTGCCACATTTTCTTTCAGTTCTAGCAGGAAAACACTTCTTTGAGTCCCCCATTGGGAAATCTGTCCATGAAGGAAATACACTGGGGCATCCTGCTGGATTCTGGACTAAAACAAGTTCACTCATCCAACAGCTAGAGCTGGTCCTTTGAGACCTTCTGTAAGGTCTTCTGAGTCCGCAGCTCCTCCTTAGGTCATGGACATCAGTTTCTCATTTTCAAACAAGGGAGGTTGAAGAGCAATAATGTCCAGGGTTTTCCAGTTATCTGGCAGTAGAGCTCAGACTTGAAATCACACCTGTTTGATTCCATCCCCAAATTCTTTCCAATTCATCAGTTACATCTTTTTTATTATTTTTATTACATTTTTTAGAAAAAGCTTGCTTTACAAGCTCCCTCTCCCTCCCCTCCTTTCACACCTCTTTACCAGCTCCCCCAGACTCTCACCCTACCCCCCACTCTCTTCCACATAGGAGATATCCAGAGTCTGTCATTTCGTTCAGGGAATGGTTCTGGCTGAGATAGCATCCCTCTTTGTGGTAAGGACACACAAAGTCCATTTGTATGCCAGGGATAAATACTGATCTGCTGCCCAGGGACCCATGGGTTGTCCAAGTCTCTTCAGTGACACCCACATACATTATGGGGGTGTGGATCAGTCCCATGCTGGCCTCCCAGCTGTCGGTTTGGGGTCCAAGAGCTCCCCCTTGTTCAGGTCAGCTGTTACTGCTGTTTTCACTAGCCCAATCTTTACCCGTTTGCTCTTCACTTCCCCATCTTTTTCACTGGGTTCCAGGAGTTCAGTTCAGTGTTTAGCTGTGGGTGTTCACCTCTGCTTCCATCAATCACTGGATGAAGGTTCTAGGATGGCATATAAGGTAGTCGTTAAACTCATTATCAGGGATGGGCATTTAAGGTAGCCTCTCCACTATTGCTTAGTTTGCCAGTTGGTGTCATCCTTGTAGATCGCTAGAGATCTCACTGGCCCCAGATCTCTCTTCAAACCTATAATGACTCCTTCTATTATGGCATTTCTCATCCTGTTCTCTCCTACTCCCCCAACTCAACCTTCTTGCTCCCCCATGACTTCCTCTCTCTTCCTCTTCTCCCGCTTTCTTTTTCCCATTCCCTCTCCCCTGATCACAATCAGCCTCATTCCTCTTCTCTGGGGTACCATGCACATCTCTCTTAGGTTCTTTCCTGTTCCCCAGACTCTCTGTCAGTGGAGTTGTAGATTGACACTCCCCTGTTTTAGGCCTAAAATCCATACATGAGTGAGTACATACCATATTTGTCTTTTTTTGACTGGGTTACCTCAATCAGGATGGTTTCTTCTAGTGCTGTCCATTTACCTGCAAATTTCAAGATTCCATTTTTTTTATGCTGAATAGTACTGCATTGTGTAAATGAACCACAATTTCTCTATCCACTCTTTAGTTGAGGGGCATCTAGGTTGCTTCCAAGTTCTGGTTATTACAAATAATGCTGCTAAGAACATAGTGGGACAGATGCCCTTGTTGTATGAGTTTGCATCTTTTGAATATATGCCTAAGAGTGGAACTGTTGAGTCTTGTGGCAGGCTGATTCCCACTTTCCTGAGGAATCTCCATACTGATTTCCAAAGTGACCGTACGAGTTGGCACTCCCACCAGCAGTGGAGGAGTGTTCCCCTCTCTCCACATCCACACCAACATAAATTGTCATTGGTGTTTTTTATTTTAGCCATTCTGACAGGACTGAGATATCTCAGAGTTGTTTTGGTTTGCATTTCCCTGAAGGCTAAGGATGGTGAGCACTTTCTCAAGTGTCTCTCAACCATTTTAGACTCCTCTATTGAGAATTCTCTATTTAGTTCTGTACCCCACCTTTTAATTGGATCCTTTGGTGTTTTGGAGACTTGATTCTTGAGTTCTTTGTAAATTTTGGCAATCAGCCCTCTGACAGATGTGGGGATAGTGAAAATGTTTTCCCATTCTGTGGGCTGCCTTTTTGTCTTGTTGACTGTGTCCTTTGCCTTATAGAAGCTTCTTAGTTTCAGAAGTTCCCATTTGTTAATTGTCGATTTCAGTGTCTGTGCTACTGGTGTTATGTTCAGGAAGGGGTCTCCTGTACCAATTTGTTCAAGAGTACCTCTGGATTTATGTTGATGTCTTTGATTCATTTGGACTTAAGTTTTTTGCATGGCAATAGACATGGATCTATCTGCAGTCTTCTACATGCCAGCATCCAGTTACACCAGCAACATTTGTTGAAGATGCTTTCTTTTTTCCATTGTATAATTTTAGCTTCTATGTCAAAAATCTAGTGTTCATAGGTGTGTGGGTTAAAATCAGGGTTTTCAATTCAGTTCCATTGGTCTACCTGTCTATTTCTGTGCCAATGCCAAGCTGTTTTCAGGACTATATCTCTGTACTAGAGCTTGAAGTCAGGGATGGTGATGCCTCTGGAAGTTCCTTTATTGTACAGGGTTGTTTTGATTGTCCTGGGTCTTTTGTTTTTCCATATAAAGTTGATTATTGTTCTTGCAAGGTCTGTGAAGAATTGTGCCGGTATTTTGATGGAGATTGCATTGAATCTGTAGATTGCTTTTGACAAGATTGCCATTATTATTATGTTGTTCCTACCAATCTAAGAGCATGGCAGATCTTCCTATTTTCTGGTATCTTCTTTAATTTCTTTCTTTAGAGACTTAAAGTGTCTGCTATACATGTCTTTCACTTGTTTGGTTAGCACTATCCCCAGATATTTAATGCTGCTTGTGGCTGTTGTAAAGAGTGATGTTTCTCTGATTTATTTCTCAGCCCATTTATCATCTGTTTATAACAGGGCTACTGCCTTTTTTGCATTAACCTTGTATCCTGCCACTTTGATGAAGGAGTTTATCAGCTGTGGGAGTTCCCTTGCAGAGTTTTTTGGGTCACTTATGTAAACTATCATATCATTTGCAAATAGTGAAAAGTTTGACTCCTTCCTTTCCAATTTGTGTCCCCTTGATCTTCTTTTGTTGTCTTATTGCTCTAGCTAGAAATTCAAGTACAATATTGAAGAGATATGGAGATAGTGGACAGCCTTGTCTTGTTCCTGATCTGAGAGGAATTGCGTTGAGTTCTCTCGATTTAGTTTGATGTTAGCCGTTGGTTTACTGTATATTGCTTTTATTATGTTCATCTATGTTTCTGTTATCCCTGATATCTCCAGGGCCTTTATCATGAAGGGGTGTTGAATTTTGTCAGAGGCTTTTTCAGCATCTAGTGAGATGATCATGTGTTTTTTTCCTTTGCAGTTTGTTTATACGGTGGACTATGTTGATAGACTTTTGTCTGTTGAACGATCCATGCATCCCTGGGATGAACTCTACTTGATCATGATGGATGATTTTTCTGATGTGTTCTTGGATTCGGTTTGTTAGTATTTTATTCAGTATTTTAGTATCAATGTTCATGAGGAAAACTGGTCTGTAGTTCTCTTAGTTGTGTCTTTGTGTTCCTTGGGTACCAAGGTAATTGTAGCCTCATAAAAAGAGTTTGGCAGCAAACCTCCTGCTTCTATTGTGTGGAACGCTTTGAGGAATATTAGAATTAGTTCGTCTTTGAATTTCTGATAGAATTCTGCACTGAAGCCATTTGGGCCTGGGCTTTTTCGGTTGGGAGACTTCTGATGACTGTTTCTATTTCATTAAGGGTTATACGTCTGTTTAGATTGCTTATCTGTTTTTTTATTTAGTTTTGGTAAGTGATATCTGTCCAGGAAATTGTCCATTTCCTTTAAATTTTTGAATTTTGTGGAGTCCAGGTTTTCAAAGTATGACCTGATGATTCCCTGCATTTCCTCAGTGCCCGTTGTTATGTCCCCCCTTTTCATTTCTGATTTTGTTAATTAGCATGCTCTCTCTTTCTGCCTTTTGGTTAGTTTGGACAAAGGTTTGTCTATCTTGTTAATTTTCTCAAAGAACCAACTCTTTGCCTCATTGATTCTTTGCAATGTTTTCCTGGTTTCTATTTGATCGATTTCAGCCCTCAATTTGATTATTTCCTGGCATCTGCTCCTCCTGGGTGAGTTTGCTTCTTTTTGCTATAGAGCTTTCAATTTTGGCATTAATTCTCTAGTGTGATTGTTCTCCAGTTTCTTCATGTGGGCACTTAGTGCTATGGACTTTCCTCTCAGCACTGCGTTCAGAGTGTCCCATAAGTTTGGGTATGTTGTATCTTCATTCTCATTGAATTCCAGGAAGTCTTTAATTTCTTTTTTATTTCTTCTTTGACCCAGGGGTGGTGCAATTGCGCATTGTTCAATTTCCATGAGTTTGTAGGGTTTCTGCATTTTGTGTTGTTGTTGAATTCTAATTTTAATGCTTTGTGGTCTGATAAGATACAGAGGATTATTCCAATTTTTTTGTATCTGTGGTGGTTTGCTATGTTTCTGATTGTTTGGTCGATCTTAGAGAAGGTTCCATGTGGTGCTAAGAAGAAGGTATTGTTTTGTGTTTGGATGGAATGTTCTATAGATGTCTGTTAAATCCAGTTGGATCATAACTTCGGTTAGTTCTTTGTTTCTTTGTTAAGTTTCTGTCTGGAGGTCCTGTTTAGTGGTGAGAGCAGAGTGTTGAAGTCTCCTACTACTAGTGTGTAAGATTTAATGTACAATTTGAGTTTTAGTAATGTTTCTTTCACAAATGTGGGTGCCTTTGTATTTGGGGCATAGATGTTCAGAACTGAGACTTTATCTTGATGGACTCTTCATCCCTTTGACTGATTTTAATTGAAGTCTAATTTGTTAGATACTAGGATTGCCACACTAGGTTGTTTCTTGGGTCCGTTTGATTGGAAAATCTTTTCCCAGCCCTTTACTCTGAGGTAATGTCTATCTTTGATCTTGAGATATGTTTCCTGTATGCACCAGAAGGATAGGTTCTGTCTTTGTATCCATTCTGTTAGTCTGTGTCTTTTTATAGGCATGTGGAGACCATTGACATTGAGGGATATTAATGACCATTGATTGTTGATTCTTGTTCGTTTTTTATTTATTGGTGGTGGTGTTACTGTGTGTAGGTTTTCCTCTCTTTTTCTTTTGGTGTTTGTCTTTTGCCTATTTTTTTGTGAGTGTATTTATCTTTGTTGGGTTGTGGTTTTCCTTCCAGTACTTTCTGAAGGGCTGGATTCATGGATATGTATTGTGCAAATCTGGCTTTGTCATGGAATGTTTTGTTTTCTCCATCTATGGCAATTAAAAGATTTGCTTGATACAGTAGTCTGGGCTGGCATCCTTGTTTCCTTAGCATTTGTAGGATCTTCTGGCTTTCATATTTTCCATTGAGAAATGTAATTTGGTTAGATCTGCCTTTATGTGTTACTTGGATTTTTCTTTGGCTGCTCTTAATATTTTCTCTTTATTCTGTAGGTTTGATGTTTTGAGTATTATGTGGTGAGGGGACTTATTTTTTTGGTCTAGCCTATTTGGTGTCCTGTTAGATACTTGTATGTTCATAGGTATAACCTTCTTTAGGTTAGGGGAGTTTTCTTCTATTATTCTCAGGTTTGGCTTCTTCACGGTGTCCCATATTTACTGGATATTTTGTGTTAAGGATTTGTTGGACTTGAGATTTTCTTTGGTTGATGACTGTATGTCCTCTATTGAGTCTTCAACACTTGAGATTCTCTCTTCCATCTCTTGTATTCTATTGGTTATACTTACATCGGTAATTCCTGATCATTTACCCAACTTTTCTATTTCTAGCATCCCTTCATTCTGTGTTTTCCTTAATGGTTCTATTTCAGATCTCAAGCCTTCAACTGTTTGAGTTGTTTACTTCATTTGTTTGGTTGTTTTTTTTCTAGGATCTCTTTAGATTCTTTAAGAGATTTGTTTATTTTTTGGATTTTTTGGTTGTCTTTTCCTCCATTTTATGTATTTTTTGTTTGTTTTTTCTTCTAGTTCTTTAAGGGATTTTCTTGCTTCCTCTTTGAGTGTCTCTATCATCTTCATAAAATAATTGTTAAGGTCTGTCTCTTCTGCTTCATCTATGTTGTGCTTTTCAGGACTTGCTGGCGTGGGGTCTCTAGATTCTGGTGGAGTCAAATTGGTGTTTCCATTGCTGAGTGTGTTCTTACAGTGTTGTTTTCCCATACCTTCTTCTAGTGGGTGCAGGTGTGGTCTCTCTGTCTCCACTGGTCTCCCTGAAACCAGGCACACAGGTATGGGGATAGTGGAGGATGGGGTCTGGCAGGACTTGCCTCTTTCCTCTCTGAAGCCAGGTAGTCTTTCCTGTGTGGGTGGGTTCTGTTGATGCCAGGAGCGGCCCCCAGAAGATTGAAGGAGCAGGTGATAGGTGGGGTCAGTTACATCTTATTGAGCAACTCTGAACAAGAAGACACTTTAACATTGACATGCCTCAGTTTCCCCTTCTGTCACAGAGAAAATTCTTGTGCTTGACTTATAAGGGTCAAGCAAGTTGATAATTGAAACTACTTGGGCTGGTACTGATACATTAGAGTACCTGGTAAGTACCAGCTACCATAACCTTTGCTGTTAGCCCACCATGCTGTTCTCCTTATGATAAAGAAATACTGTACGTATGAAGTCCATAGAGGATACAACCCAGCGACTGTGAAGCATTTAGCACATACACTGTGAGATCCTGTAATGTTTCCTGAAATACGGCTAAGGTTTATTTTAGCAAAGATCTATCAGAATCAACATATTAGCTTAAAATCACACTGGAATTGTCAGTGAATTGACTCATTGGACAAAAGCTCTTGTCACGAGACATCATGAACTGAGTTTAATCCTGAGACCCACACTGGGGAAAGAGAGGACTGATTATAAACTGTCCTCTGATGGCCTTACATGTGCATCACCTCTTTCCCAAAATAAATAAAACAACCCATTTTGGAAATGTGTACATGTCTTCATCCCTGCTGTGGATAACATATCACAGCCCTAATTTATCAGGTTACTTCCTTCTTTTAATGACATACACAGGCTAAGCACCCTCTATAACCCAAAACTGTGGGTAACAGTGACTGTTGACATGGCTGGAAAACCATCTTCACCATCTCAAGCTGGATACAGTCATTCAGAGAGCAAAAGACAATCCATGTTCTGGTTTCCTTTCTATTGCTGTGATGAAACATTCTGGCCATAAATGATTTAGGGCAGGAAAATATTTATTTCAGGCTATAGCTCAAGGTCACTAAAGTTGATCATTAAAGCCAGGGGAGGAACTCAAACAGGAATTTGAAGCAGAAACTATGGAGGAACACTGCTTGGTGGCTTGCTCAAAAGCTCATGCTTTTCTAGCTTTCTAATACAGCTCAGGACCATCTGGCCAGGAAATGGTGATGCTTATAGTGGGGTTAACTGTCCTACATCAATTAACAATTGATCAAGACAATCCCACACAGCCATCTCCTCAGGACAATCTCGTCTGGCAGTCTATCAACTTAATCTATTCTCAGGCAACTCTTGGATGTATCACTTGTCAACTAACTGGGACACCAAAGTTAAGGCTATTTTTTTGGGACACTCAACTTTGTCATTAATTACTTCTTGTCCCTCAGCAGTAAGCCAGCTTACCTTCAGGAGAAGTCTTATTTTTTTCTGCTGCTCTAACAATATCAGAAACTGGGTGATTTATAGACAATAGGAGGTAGTTTATCTTATAGGGTTTTCCTGGAAAACCCAAGAACAAGGTGTCAATGGGAATTTGTTGTGTCATCCCTTGGTAGAAAGATAAGTGTTCCTGTGTTCATGAAACAGAAAATTCCAGCCAAACTCACTCCTCAGGAGTCTACTCCAGAGGTAATGATTCCTTTCCCTCCATTGTGGACTTAATCCACACATGGAGATACCATGTCACCTCATCCATCTTTTAACACTGACAATGGCAATGACATGAATTTGAAGGGAAGGAAATACTTGGGTCCTAGCAGCGTCATCACCTAATGAGGACCTTTTGGGAAGAGAAGCATGAACTGCTGAACTCATATGAAACAGTGCAAAGCCAGTTGTGTGCCCATGAGACTGCTGCCCATGTAGGAGGCAAGGGAGAAATGTTGACTATGTCTGAACAATGCTAAGCAGCTGCAGCATCTACCTTCCTGCCTTTTAATTCATTATGGTCATTCTTTCATTTTCCTTTCTTTCTCTCCAACAGGGAAATATACTAGAGAAGCTGAGAATTTGCCCTATGCTCAGATTTGTTCAGTTTATTAGTGATATAGGTGCCATAAAGAAGAACCCTACCTTGGTGGTAACCAACATGCATTTTGGGTCAATCCCTGTGAGACTGTTCCAGCCCAAGGCAGTGTCTTCCAAACTCCGGAGAGGCATCATCTTCTACCATGGAGGGGGTGCTGTCTGTGGTAGCCTGGGTAAGTAACTTCTATATGGGATGGGAGAAGAAGGTTCCCATGACAGGTAGAATCTTGTACACATTCCCATGAGGACCTCTTGGGGGGAAGTCAAAACAAGTGGAAGTAAGAACTTGTGTTAGAGAATGTAGATGGAAAGATTGGGGTTCACATCAGCCAGCAGGGTTGTAGCCTCCATGGCAATATTTTCTATATTAGTCTATGTCCAGGTTGGGACAGCAGTGTCTGAGCGGAGCTATTTTGGCACTGAGTGTGACTCCCTCTTTTTCCCACTTACAGCACTGGTTATTCCTGTCTTTTCATGATGGCCTCATGCTCACAAGCGCCCATCAGCTCGGCTGGATCACTGTTGTGAAAACATTCATCTCTCCAGCTCTGCCTCCACAAAGGGGTGGACTGGCTCCATTTTCCACCTTCCCATCAAGTCTTGTCTCTCGGAGAGAAGGGTCCTTAAAAGCACACCTTAGACGCTGTCATGGCTACACTTCACTCTTTCTCAGGCACCTCAGTATCTCTCACATTTGGTCACCTTTGCCTCTCCTTGCTCTTGACATGCTGAAGCAATTGACATTCTCTAACCTCAGAGAGGGATGCCAGCCATGTCCACTATGATAGCTGCTGTTCATGGGCTGTGATGAGAAGTGCTGTGTTCTTGAAACATCTGTTCAACACTGGACCTTCTCTTGCAGACATGTACCATAGCTTGTGCAGTTTCCTGGTCCAGGAGACAGACTCCGTGTTGCTGTCAGTGGGGTGAGTGGCCTGAGAGTCCTGGGACAGCTAATGACTTATGCATAGGAGGCAGCATTTGTAGTGTGTGTGTGTTTTTTTAACTAGAGCTAAGCAAAAGGAGTCCAGGGATGCTGATTCTCTTGTACATGGTCCCATATACATGGGCATACCATGTTCAAAACAACAGAAGCTTGGAAAAATGTCCATTACCTTGCAGTACATGAATGAACTGTGGCAATATGAGAATATGTGAACATGAGATTAAAGTTTACCTTTCCCATCTACAGAATCACTTAACCATATAGTAAGTCAACCTGAAGGAAAGAATATGATTTGAGGAACTTGGGTAGCATAAATCCTTGATTAAAAAAACTTACTATAGAGTAATGTTTCTCTGTGAAGTTAAACTAATTAAAACAAAAAGACCTTTCACTGGGCATGGTGGACACATGTCCTCTTAAATATCGCATTGGAAGCAGATTTTGTGTGCAGTTGCTTTGTAAAGCAGAGAATTTCTTAAGCTGTCTTTGACATGTTGAAAGCTTAGTTGCACGAGGTCCCAGCCCCCACCTACGCTCCAGTACCTTTCTCATTGCTTGCAGAGTAAGAGGTCATTTCTTAATGGTGCCAGTCTGATAAAAATTACACCATTCCTTCCATCACATTACGTTTCTTGGTTCTCCTTTCCTCTTTAAGCTGTACACTTTGTATTTTTTTCTGCGCCACTTGGTGTTTTTCAATGGAGACCATGAGAGTAACCAGTAATAACTATTCCATTGGCACAATGTTATGCTGTCTTCAAATTTCCTCCTCCTATGAAATTAATCTATAGCCTTAAATTTTAGACTCATTTAAGTTCTCTGAATATGGGCAGAAAATAGCTAGATTCTTTGTCAAACTATAACAGGGATATCCTATATCCAGGTTGCTAATACAATCTTTATTACCCTCTGATATCTCTTGAGTCTGACTGTAGTTGGAAGTTTCTGTCCTGCCAGGTCCCACTGCCATTTAGTCCCAAATAAACACACAGAGGCTTATATTAATTACAAACTGTTTGGCTGATGGCTCAGCTTCTTATTGGCTAGCTCTCTCTTAATTATTAACCAATTTCTATTAATCTGTGTATCTCCATGTGAGCTTGGATTACTGGTGATGCTTGGGCCTCTTGCTTCCTCAGCAACTACATGGCATCTCTAATGACTCACTCTCCATGTTCCTTCTCCCAGAAATTCTCCTAGTCTGGTAGTCCTGCCTATATTTCCTATCTGGCTACATCCTGCCTGTCCATTGTTCAAACAGCTTTATTAATCATCCAGTAAGAGAAACATATACTCACAGCATACATAAGAACATCCCCCATCATCTGTCCTCTACTCTCTTTGTTTTCCTCAGCCCTACTGCCTTTCCAGAGTCTGATGGAATGGTCTATCATCTCTGATAATGACACATAATGACTTTTTTCTCTGTTTCTTTATTTTTCTCTCATACAATAAATCCTGGTCTCAACTTCCCCTCCCACCTCTCCTCCCAGTTCCCCTTGCCACCTCTTTTCTCTCCCAGATTCACTGTTCCTCCCTTTCCCTTCAGAAAAGAGTAGCCGTCCCAGAGATGCCAACTGAACACAGCATAACAAGGTACAATAAGACTAGGCATATCACTAAAGGTTATAACCATCCCAAACACCACCACCGAGACCAGGTGTTTAAATATATGAGTCCCTGTGGACATTTCTCATTCTACTGTCATATGTAGCTTTTAAAATGTATATGTGTTCCCATCTTAGCAGACCTTCATGCAAATGAATAATTATATTCATGAGAATAATTTCATTGTTCTTGCATCAGTCCAAAGAGTCCTCCCATTAGGCTATTGGGTCAGGGCCTCTCCTCTGGCTTTGTTGAAAAGTGACAGGGAAAGTCTGGTGCAAACTGTTTAAGACAGTTTTGGCTGGGTTTCCAATGTAAGAGCTAGGGTTGTGAGTTAGTGGCAAGTGTCTATGGGGTTGTTGTGTAGTTTCCTCAAGGTGTGTGTGTGTGTGTGTGTGTGTGTGTGTGTTGTTCAAAGTGCCTAGAGTAGGCACAAGAACAGTTCAGCTGGCTATTTGACTATTATTCACTTCTTCATGACAACCATGGCAACAAGGGAGAGTTCCAAGAGCTCTTAGTTAGGAAGTAAAACTACCCATTATCATACTTTTAACTTCACTACAGGAAACTAAACACCAGAAGGAACGTTTATGAACAGACCTTAGTACTAGCATCAATATCAACTTGAAGGGTTTCTAACTATAGTTTTAACAAGGATCAACATGTGCCCAGTACATTGGGAGGGGCATTCCCTCTAATCTTAGTCAGTGGAAATGGCAGTAGTTCCAAATGACTTTTCTGGGTCTTTGGTGGCCAATTGGTTTCTAAAGGCAACAACTTTGAACTCACCTCATTCTGTGTGTGGTTCACTCATCTATGAGAAGCATGGTGTGGGTAGGATTGGAGAATTGTGGCCTCCCTGACTCTGGGTATGTTCCTCATGTCCATGTAAGGAAAATGAGGGTTGTCAGGCTTACTTAGGGTTGAGTCAGGTTTGGTCCCATTTGAGAGCAGAGGATGGTAATTGAAGTTGCTTCTAGTTCCTCCTTTGTAAACAGACATGATGTGTTTGCTCTTTAGGTACCGCAAGCTTCCTGACTATCATTACCCTGTCATTTTCAAGGATTGCCTGAATGCCGCCATACAGTTCCTGAAGGGCCTGGAAAAATATGGGGTGGACCCATCTCGGGTGATACTCTGTGGAGAGAGTATTGGGGGTTGGGCTGTGGCCACTACCATCCAGGTCTTGGTCAGTAGCCCTAGTCTCCCCCAGGTCCGGGCTCAAGTTCTGATTACTCCAATAGTCCAGACCATTAATTTCCGCTTACCATCTCATCAACAGAATAAAAATGTGCCATTCCTTACCAGAGACATTATGCTTATGTGTTTGTGTAAATACCTGGCCATTGATCACTCTTGGAAAGATGCCATTTTGACAGGTGCTGTCATACCTCTGGACAAGTGGGAAAAATACAGGAAATGGCTCAGCTCTGACAACATCCCCAGACAGTTCTGGAGTTCAGACTCAGAACCTGAGTTTCTTGGATGTTTTAATGAGGTTGCCTATCTGGAAACAAAACAAATTTTTGATGTACACATTTCACCTATCTTAGCAGATGATAAGATCTTTGCTCAGCTTCCTGAGGTATTCCTAGTGAGCTGTGAGAATGACATCCTCCGGGATGATGCCTTGCTCTACAAGAAGCGCTTGGAAGACCATGGGGTCCCTGTGACCTGGTACCATGTGGAGGACGGCTTCCATGGATGCATCCTTTTGTTTGATAAGAAGTTTTTCTCTTTCCCCTGCTCCATGAAAATAGTAAACACTGTCATCAGTTACATAAAGAACATATGAAAACACCCTGATATCTGAGTGTAATAAAATAAAATTTTCGCTTGCTGTGGAATTTGTTGAATTGTGTTTTGTTCTGGGAGGAGATGCTTACATTGTGTAGGATGAAGTGGAAAGCAAAGAATCAGTGGCTTTATAGGAAAGAGACCTCAGTATATGTGTCTCTAGTGCTAACCATCCAGTGTTACATCTTACAGTATTATCTACTACTGCCATTCAGGTGACAGGAACATCAAAGTGAGGATATATGTCTGGGACTTCTGCATAGTTTTTTTGTTAGGAGACTTAAATTTTTGAAATAGCAACTAATGAAAGATGAAAGACACTGAGATCAAAATAAAAATGAAACTTAATGTATACATTTAAATGTGAGAATTCTGCAGAAATAGAATACCACATTTTCAATAACACCGGAAAAGGAACTACACCTGGACATAAATTTAAAAAGGAATTCTAACAGGCATAATCTAGAACTAAAGGTATCTCATAATAGATACTAATTTAGTCATGGCTTTTTGAGTTTTTGATAAATCAGAGATACAATTTTTGAGATTTAATTAGGGGGCAAATTTTCCCTAAAAGCCCCCTTTTCCCTCTCCTGTGATTCTTTTTAAGATTTTTAAATCATCTGCCCTCTCTCACTCTCCCATGTACACACTCTGTCTCTCTGTCTCTGTCTCTCTGTCTCTCTGTCTCTCTCTGTCTCTCTGTCTCTCTGTCTCTGTCTCTGTCTCTCTCTCTCTCTCACACACACACATATTCTAAAACCCCACGTAGGAAAGACAACATATGGTTTTTGTCTTTTGGATCCTGGCTTAAGTCAATTATATTTTCACTTATAGCAATTTAAAATGTTTTATCACTCTATTCTCCTTTATGTCTGAATTAAAGTCCATCACTTAAGGCTGGTGAGATGGATTAAAGGGTAAAGGAACTTGCCACCAAGCATAATAACCCAAGTTTGATTCCACATGGTGGAAGAAGAAAACCAACTCCTCCAAAAGCCTTCTGACCTCCACACATGTGCCGTGACAGGTGTCCCACCCCCAGACACACAGTAAATAAATAAAGTAATAAAAACATTCTATTATGTATGTGTATCACACTTTCATTACCCATTCATCTATTTATGAGCATCTTGCATGATCCCATTTCTACACTACTATGAATACAAGAGCTATTAACTTGGATGTGTAGGTATCTTTGTAGGCAACTGTGGAGTCTTTTGGGTAGATGCCAAGGAATGGCATATGTGGGTCATTTGGATATTTAGGGATTTCTTTCACGGATGTACCGACTTATACTCCTACTGGCAGTAAGTGTTCTTGACCTCTCACATCCTCTTGGGTATTTGTTACTTTAAAAAATATTTTTGATGACAGCTGTTTATGCAAGAGTAAGATGGAAATTCAGTATGATTTTAATTTTCCTGTTCCTGATGTCTCAAGATGTTGAACACTTTCATGATTACTTGTTGGCCTTTGTATTTTCTCCTTGAAGAATCCTGTTTTGTTTTAAGATCCCCAATCCATTTTTTAAATTGTTTCCTTGTTTGGGGTTTTATCTATCTATCTATCTATCTATCTATCTATCTATCTATCTATCTATCTATCTATCTATAATTTATTTATTTTTAGTTCTTTGTATTTCCTAGATATTTATCAGGTTTACATTTTACATTTCTATCATTTGGCAAAGATTGTTCTCACTCTCTGTAGGTGGCCTCTTCACTTGATTAACAGTTTCTTTTGCTGCACACAAGCATTTTAATTGTAGGAGGTTCCCTATGCTAATACTTGTCCTTCTTTGCCGAGCCCTTGGGTCCCTATTGATAAGTCGTTTCCTATGCCTGCATCTTGAAGCATCTTTCCAATTTCTCCATGAGTTTCGGGTCCTATATTAATATTTTTGATCCACTGAGAGTTGATTTTTCTGCAAGTGGAGGAAGAAGAGCCTAGTTTCATTCTTCTACATGTGGGTACCAGTTTTTGGGCATCATTTGTTGAAGAGGCTTATCTTTTCTCTGGTGAGTGTTTTTAGCATCTTTGTCAAAAACCAAGTGATTGCATATGTATGGGTTCATGTCTGAGTCATCTATTCTGTTCCCTGGATTTTCCTGTCTGTTTTTATGCCAGTATCACGGTTTTTATTGCCATAGTTCTTTTATATAGTAATAAAAATCATAATGAGGAAGATATAGTAGGAACACTCCCATTCACAGCAGTCTCAAAAATATCTAAGAATAAATCCAATCAAGGATGTGAAAAATCTTTACTATTAAAACTTTAAGTTTCTGAATGTAGAGACTGAAAAAAACACTAGGAGATAGACTTCTCACACTCAGTGTGTGATAGAATGAATTTTGTAGAAATTACCATCCTACCAAAAGCAAGTTACAGATTCAATGCAATCCCAAGCAAAATCTCTATGACAGTCTTCACAAAACAGAATAAACCACCCTAAAGTTAATATGGAACCACAAAAGACTCCAGATCGTCAAAGGAACTATAAGCAAAAGAACAAGGTTGGAGGAATTAGAATACCAGATTTCAAGCTATATTACAGAGCTATAGCAATGTAAAGAGTATGTGATTGGCAAAAAACTCCGGAATTGATCAATAGAACAAAGTAGAAAACCCAATCATGGGTATCATCTACAACCATCTACTTTTGTCAAATATGCCAATAATATTTACCAAATGTAAGATGGCATCTTCAACAAATGGTACTTGAAAACCAGGTGTCCACATATATAAGAAGTGAACCACATCTATCAACATGTAAAAAAAACTCCAAGCAGAACAAAGGTCTTAATGTGAAACCTAAAATGCTGAAATGTCTAGATTAAAACGTGGGTAGTACCGTAGTCATAGTGCTCTACAAAATGGAGTTGCAGTAAAGGAATTTCTGAGGAAGACCCCATTTGCTCAGTAATTAAGACAAACAACTGACAAATGAGACCCCACAAAACTAAAAGTCTTCTTTAGAGAAATGGAAATAATCAGGTAAGTGAAGAGGAAGTCCACTGAGTGGAAAGACCATAAATAGTTAAGAGTTATTATTGAAAGATGAGTATTAGTTACTATCATCTTGTTGGCTATGTAGGTATTGGTTCTTTTTAATTCCTCCATGCTCAACTTTTATTCTGGCATGATTTGGTCTTCCATGTGGCTATAAGAATGTGTTTGTCTTTCTGTCCAGTCTGAAGAATTCCTTCAAGTATCCTGTAGAGATTGTGAAATGGCCATGAATTCATTAAGCCTGTTTTTATCACGGAAAGTTTTGCCTTCTCCTTCAATTATGACTGATAATCAAGTTTTTGAATTACAACAACTGATAATCCATATCTATATCTATGATATAATAGTTAGATTTGGTAGTTGTTGTAATTCAAAACTTGAAGAACATCATTCTAATTCCTCCTGACTTTTATAGTTTCTGATGTGAAATCTGATGTTACTCTGACAGGCCTGCATTGATATGTAACTTGTTCTTCTTTTCTGCCACTTCCAATGCTTAAATATTTAGTTGTTTAGTAATAGTATGGCAAGGGGATGTTCTTTTCTGGTCTCCCTGTTTGACGTTTTAAACTACTCCTGTATCTTTAAGTTAGGGGCCTTTTCTACTATGATTTCATTACAATTATTATCTCTATGTTCAGAAAGCAATTCCTCAGCCTTTTCTATCTCAACTACTTTTTAAAACATGTTATTGATTCCTTGTGGATGTCACATCATGCATCATGATCCCACTCATCTCCCGGTCCCCTCACTTCCCCCTACCTGCCCTTGAAACCTTCCCCCACAAAACAAAATTTAAAATTAAAACTAACAAAAAAACCGAACAAGCAAAAAAAAAAAAACTTTAAAAAACTCTCAGTGTGGAAGCTATAGCGTGGCCCAGTCAGTTACACAGTTACCCTTTAGACCAAACATCTTTACTTGTTGCAGTGAGTCATTGGTCTGCTTTGGGCCCCTGGTTTCTGCTGCACCCTTGATACTAGGCCCTCACTGGGGTTCCTCTCAGATATCCTATTGTTGCCTTGTATCATGGAGACCCCGTAGCTTTGGGTCTGCAGGACCAGTCCCTTTATTTGCTCCAGCAGTTCATAGCTGAGGTGGGTGTTGGGGTGGACTATCTTGTAGTCCTGATTCTATGCCTGGGTGATCGCTGGGTTTGTCAGCCTGCCAGCTTTCCCCCATCGCCACCCACAGGGGAGCTGTGCAGCACTGCCCTGGGTAGGTCACCCATGTATCAGACAGCAAGGAGCAGGGTCAGTTCTGCTCTCACACCCTCATATCCCAACTATTTTAAAGTTTCTATCTTTAGTGTCCTGAATATCTTGCTATTCCATGTCATACATTTTTATTAATTTATCTTGGTCCTTTGAGTGTTCCAATTACTCCACCTTGACACTGAGCTCAAATATTCTATCCTTTCCCCCTTGATTCATTCTCTTGAAGAAACTTTCCACAGACCTTTAAATTTTGACTTATGTTTTTAGTTTCCATCAGTTCAGTTTGGTTGTTCATAAATATTTCTTCCATTTTATTGAATTACTCTACCATATCATGTGCCATCTTCCTTGTTTAATTCATCTACTTGTGTCCCCTCAGGACTACTTCAAGAGTTTATTTTCTTAGACTTTCCTGAGCACACACATAATTCTTCTAAGTCCTTTCCTTAGTTGCAACTAAGTCACCTTCAAAGGAGACCATCACTGTGTAATTAGTAATGTTTGGAGGAATTATATTGACTTGTTTTTTTTCATATTATTTGTGGGGTTTATTTTACATTAGGACTTGTGCATCTGGAACTTGGTGGCTGGGTTTAAAAAAAACACTAACTTATGCTCTATCAGGGCAAGAGTATAACACTGTGACTGAGGGGACAGGGCAGGCAGAAGTGGAACTTCCCATCTTCCCATGCATACTGTACTTCTATGAGTGACACCCAGGACTGGAGCCTTTTAAGTGTGTTATGCCCACCAGGACAATGGTAGGGCTGTAGCCTCTTATTAGGTCTGAAATGTCCCAGTGTGCTGTGCTAACTGTAGCTTAATGGTTTCTTTGAAGAGGACACCTTGTGTATACCAAGTTATGCTGACACTTCAGTAGCTGCTTCAGAAGGCAGGGACAAAGAATCAGTTCTAACTCTTCAGGGATAGGACCAGATGCACCAGCATATTATGTCTACTAATTTTGAAATACCTCAAAGAAGCAGAGGAGGAGAGGGAAAGCCGTAGGGAAGGCACTCCTGAAATGAAAGCAGATCTCTCTCTCAACCAAGAAACAGGTCCTTGGAGCCAAAGCAATGAGGACAGTTCTGGAGACTACCGAGGCATGAAAAGTACATTTTCTAAGGGAGTAAGATGCAGCTCTTAAATTCCATTGTCTGTATCAAGCTTTCTTTTGGTCTAGCAACCAGTTCACAAATCATGACATAAAGACTTATTATTAGTTATAAATATTTGCCCTCATCTTATGCTTGTCCCACTAGCTAATATAACTTAAATTAGCCTGTTTCTATTAATCTATGATTTGCCTCAAGGCTTTTTACCTTTCTCTCATTTTGTATGTTATAGTGGATATTCACAACCCCCTTTAAAGGAAAGAAGGGACAGTCTTTCTCTTTTTTTTCATGGGGTGGTTAGAGATTGGAATTCTGGTTCTATTTATCCTTGGGGCAGAACAGAAGACCGCAGAAGCTATCTACCTAGTTGTGTATCCATGAGTTATATGACCTACCTGGGACATATACATTCTAATCTATGGTTGCTATTAGTCTGGCAATTCATATCACATCTTTAAAATTTATTTGCCAACAGTGCTAAGAATGAGAATCTTATTGGTGTGATGCAAACTTTACAAACTGATGATCAGAGATTAGCCAAAAGGATTCATTCCATTGGAAACAATAATGATAAATTGACATGCAAAATTCACTCCATAGAACATGGAAATGGCTCTAGAATTTCCTGGCCTGGGGACTGAATCCAGGTCAACTTGCCCCTGCCCCTAGAGGACCAAGCAACTAGCAGCTGGCTGAGAGTGACAGTCTACTCACAACCCCCACTCAGGGCAGAGGGCAGAGGGCAGAGAGCAGAGGGCAGAGGAGAGCCCCACTACCTTTGGTCCCAACTTCCTTCCTCTTTGGGATCTCCTAGCCTGGGGACTGTAGGCAGGTTGACTCCCCCCAGCTCACCAAGCAACCTCGAGGCTGCTGATAGGACTGTGCTAATTCAGCTCCCACACACTGGGAGAGGGAGTGTCTCAGACCCGACTGCACCCACCCTGGGACCCATCAGAGTGTTGTACCTGCTTGCACCCACCAGAAGAGCACCTTGGACCCATACCCACCAGGTGTAAAGAGAAGCTTTTTCCTTTGAGAAGAGCCTTCCCGCCAGCCTGGTTCTAGAGCCGCATCAGTCCCAAATAAACACACAGGAGGCTATATTAATTATGAAGCTATTGGCCTTGCTTGTTTCTTACTGGCTAGCTCTGACTTAAGTAATTACCCCATAATTGTTAATCTAATTATGTTTCTTACTAGAGAATAGTTCCGGGCTTCCTACCCCATGGCGTTACATGTTGACTCTCTTGTGTTTCTCCTTCCCAGAATCCTCCTGGACTCCTAGTCCCACCTATCTTGAAAGTTGCAGACAAATGGATGGCACTTGAAGAAACCATTCTGAGTGAGGTAACCCAATCACCAAAAGACAAACATGGTATGTACTCACTCATATATGGATTTTAGACAGGGATCAGCGGAGTGTCACCCTACAATCCCATTGCCAGTGAGTCTGGGAAACAAGGAGGCTCCCAAGAGAGATATGCATGATATCCCAGAGAAGTAGAATGAGGCAAGATCTCCTGAGCATTGCTCATCACTCCTCCATCTCTGTCATTGGGTTCCAGGGGGTCAGTTCAGTGTTCAGTTGTGAGTATCTGTCTCTGCTTCCATCAGTCCCATAGTCAAATTATATATAACAGAACAGTTATCAAGGAAGAACTATAGTTACAATATTTAGCCCATTAGCATTTAGTAAGATTTAAAGAAAGTATTTATTATCTTTCCTATCTGTGTGAGTCTAAAGTCTTATATACAACTTATCTTTTATCCTAAGGAAAACTATAATTACAACTTCCTTCAACTCCATCAAAGATCACAGATAGATAATATATAAACACTAGAATTGACAGAGACAGTCACCCGAAGTTCCTCTGTAATGTTGGGGCATCCATCTTCAGCTGATAGGCCAGTGGTCTGGCAAACTTTTCAGCAAAGCAGGAAATTTCAAACTGTCCATCTGCACTGGCAGACTGTCAGTCATTTTTCTGTGTCCCACAGAAAGTCCATCAGACTCTTCCATGAAGTAGGAATCCTTTTGGGCTTTCCAAATTCAGTAGTAACTGTCCCGTGGGTCCTGCATGTCCAGATTATACAGCAGCAGTCAAACAGTTCAGGCAAGAACACTTTCTTGCCCGAATGGATAATCTTGCCATGTTGAAAGCAAACTCCATAATGAGTTTCTTTGGTGCCCATCTTCCTCTCAGATGTAATTGATGCGCTAGGAGCAGACATTTCTCATTGTCAAGAGAAACCCTAAACCATTTTAAATGCTATTTTCTGAACATCTTTGAAAGGTTTGAAGACTATGTATCTTAAATATATCTCTGCACATCTAGAAAACTTAACTTATCTAACTATAAGTTTTGACTATTGTAGGTAACTATTTATAATCTGTATTTAATTATATATTATGCTTTAAAGGATCAGTATAAACACAATACTTAAACAAGAGGAGAAATATGCATATCACAAAATTGACCTTGAATTTATATCAATAAATGAAAATCCATTCCAATACAAAGTATACATTTACATACCATAATACCTTTTTACCTTTAAAGAGAGATTGGTTGTGATCATTAACCAATTATAAGCAACCCCATTTAAGTAAAAATAAAAATTTATAAACAATATTTGGGAAATTGGGCATTGTTCATTTTAAACTGCTTCCTCCTGATAGGGGTCACTGTATATACATGGAGATCATGACAAAACTTAGACACCTATATAAGTCCTTGTTTTTGTAGTCTTCAAGACTGCATCATCTCAGCTGTTTCAGATGCTGGATTGCCCAGGACCTTGTTTTAGGAGGTCTTGCTTCATCAAATCACAGAAGCCTGGAAGGAATCCACAGCTTTCCATTTTTCTATGGAAATAAAAGCAGAGATTCCTTTCCCAAGTAACCTGTCCTTATATTTAAGTTTAGAAGTCAAAGCATTTTCAAAATATATAAGCTGGATTAATTTAGCAGCATTTATAATCAAGTGCATTTTAGCAGTTGTTTCTTTCTTAGTAATTGAACAACTGAAAAACATAATAGAATACAGTATCCAAACTCTGCATATTTTTCATTTTTACATGTTTTTTATTACTCTACTTCTTTTACTTCTATTTATTTTTTTGTTCTCTGAGACAGGGTTTCTCTGTGGAAATCTGCTTATCTCTACCTCTGGAGTGTTGGAATTAAAGGCATGTGGGCCACCATTGCCCAGTCACTCTGTGTTTTTAAACCACTTTACTTTGTTTCTTTTTCTTTCCCAAGCCTACGTGTATTTTTAAACACACTGTAAACCTTTAGAGGTTTATCTTCATCTGAATCTGACTTTACTGTAAATCTTTGTTTTTCTGGCCATGTGTCTGTTATCTGTTAAACAACATTGCTAATCAAAACTGCAGCTGTCTTAACTGCTGTTCTTGCATGATGGCAGGATTAAGTTTGCTGACAGAGCTGGCTGGCAAGTCTGTCTCTAGCAAAACAGAGTTCACCCAAGAAAAATGCTGCTACTGAGAAGCCGTGCTTCTCTCTCTTCTTTTGTTTCTAAAATCCCTTTTAAGCTTTTGTCATTCCACGTGGAAATTTATACCCCACATGGTGACACCATTGTGTAAGGCAAAGGGCACAGACTTCCAGCCAATCTCCTGGGCCCTGCTGCAGTTTCAGCCCCCACATAACACACAAAACACCATATTAATTATGAAGCTGTTGGCCCTTTGCTATGGTTTCTAATTGGCTAGCTCCAACTTAATCATTGACCCATAATCACCAATATATATTTTTATATGGACTTATTTTTCCGAGAGCGCCAGATTTGCTTTCTCTCCTCCAGGGATCACATCTCGATGACTCTCCTCACTACATTTCCCAGAATCCTCTTAGACTCCTAGTCCCACCTATCTTGCTTCCCTGTTGGACAACAGTACTTTATTTACATCAATTAAACACATATTTACAGAATGACATCTCCCAACAATAGTCCTGAAATCAGATTGGTATTGACACAAAAATAGACAGGTAGACCAATTGGAATCGAATTGAACACTGTGATATTAATTCATACATTTTTGAACACCTGATCTTTGACAAAGAAGCTAAAACTATACAATAGAAAAAAGAAAGCATCTTTAACAAATGGTGCTGGAATAACTGGATGCTGGCATGTAAAAGACTGCAGATAGATCCATACCTATCACCATGTACAAAACTTAAGTCAAAATGGATCAAAGACCTCAACATCAATCCACCTACACTGAAACCTCTTAGAAGAGAAAGTGGGAGATACATTTGAATGAATTGGTACAGGAGACCACTTCCTGAACATAACACCAGTAGCACAGACACTGAGATCGACAATTAATAAACGGGACCGCCTGAAACTGAGAAGCTTCTGTAAGGCAAAGGGCACAGTCAACAAGACAAAAAGGCAGCCCACAGAATGGGAAAAGATATTTACCAACCCCACATCGGACAGAGGGTTGATCTCCAAAATTTATAAAGAACTCAAGAAGCGAGTTTCCAAAACACCAAAGGATCCAATTAAAAAGTGGGGTACATATCTAAATAGAGAATTGTAAGTAAAGGAATCTAAAATGGCTGAGAGACACTTGAGAAAATGCTCAACATCCTTAGCCACTAGGGAAATGCAAATCAAAACACCTCTGAGATACCATCTCACTCCATCATAATGGCTAAAATCAAAAACACTAATGACAGTTTATGCTGGAGAGGATGTGGAGAAAGAGGAACACTTCTCCACTGCTGGTGGGAGTGCCAACTTGTACAGCCACTTTGGAGATTGGTATGGAGACTCCTCAGGAAAATGGGAATCAGTCTACCACAAGATCTAGCAATTCCACTCTTAGGCATATACCCAAAAGATGTACATTTCTACAATAAGGACATCTGCTCAACTATGCTCATAGCAGCATCATTTGTAATAGCCAGAACCTGGAAGCAACCTAGATGCCCCTCAACTGAAGAGTGGGTAGAGAAAATGTGGTACATCTACACAATGGAGTACTACTCAGTGGGAAAATGCAATCTTGAAATTTGCAGGCAGATGGATGACACTGGAAGAAACCATCCTGAGTGAAGTAATCCAGTCACAAAAAGAGAAACATGGTATGTACTCACTCATATATGGATTTTAGACATGGATCAGGGGTTTGTCAGCCTACAAGCCCACCACCAAAGAGTCTGGGGAGACAGGGATGACCCTAAGATATATTCATGGTAACTCAAAGGAGGGGAATGGGAGGAGATCTCCTGAGAAGATTGGGAGCATGGGAGCATGGGAGGAGAGGAAGGGAGAAGGAGATGGGATAAAGAAAGAGGGAGAAGAGGAGGGGAGAGGAGGACATGGAGGAGCAGGAAGGTTGAGTCAGGGCAAGAATAGAGGAGAGCAGGATGAGAGATACCATAAGAGAGGCAGTCATAGGTTCAAAGACAGATCTGACATTAATGAGATTTTTCAGAGATCTATAAGAATGATACCAACTGTCATTAAGGCTACCTTAAATGCCTTCCCCTGATTATGAGTTTGATGACTACCTTATATGCCATCCCAGAGCCCTCATCCAGTGGCTGATGGAAGCAGAGGCAGACACCCACAGCTAAACATTGAACTGAACTCCTGGAACCCAGTTGCAAAGAGTAGTGACAAGCAAAGGATTCAAGGTCCAGCTGGTAAAACCGACAGAGGCAGCTGACCTAAACTAGGGTGAACACATCGACCACAGAATGATCACTGAGAGGCCAGCATGGGACTGATCCAGACACCCCCAAACCTAGAATTCAGAGAGGAGGCCTTGACAATCTGTGGGACCTCGGATGGTAGATCAGTATTTATCCCTGGCACACAAATAGACTTTGGGAGACAAGTCCACATGGAGGGAGGTTCTTTCAACCTGGACACATGGGGAGGGTCTAGGCCTTGCCTGGGATGATATGACAGACTTTGAAAATCCCCCATGGAAGGCCTTACCCTCCCTGGGGAGCAGAGGGGGATGGAATGGAGTGTTGAGGGTTTTGGAGAACTGGGAGTAATATGTGTAAAAAGTTAAATAAACTTTATTATAAAACAGAAAGTGGGAGGTACTCATGAACAAATTGGCACAGGATAACGCTTCCTAGACATAACACCAGTAGCACAGACACTAAGATTGACAATTAATAAATGGGACCTCCTAAATCTGAGAAGCTTCTGTAAGGCAAAGGGCACAGTCAACAAGACAAAAAGGCAGCCCACAGAATGGGAAAAATATTCACTAACCCCACATCTGACAGAAGGCTGATCTCCAAAATTTACAAAGAACTCAAGAAACAAGTCTCCAAAACACCAAAGGATCCCATTAAAAAGTGGGGTACAGAACTAAATAGAGAATTCTCAATAGAGGAGTCTAAAATGGCTAAGAGACACTTAAGAAAGTGTTCAATATCCTTAGCCACTAGGGAAATGCAAATCAAAACAACTCTGAGATACCATATCACTGCTTTCAGAATGACTATAATAAGAAACACCAATAATAGTTTATGCTGGAGAGGATGTGGAGAAAGGGGAACACTCCTCCATTGCTGGTGGGGATGCAAACTTGTGCAGCCACTTTGGAAATCAGTATGGTGGTTTCTCAGGAAAATGGGAATCAGTCTACCTCAAGACCCAGCAATTCCACTCTTAGGCATATACTGAAATGACGCACATTCATACCACAAGGACATCTGTTCAACTATGTTCATAGCAGTGTTATTTGTAATATCCAGAACCTGGAAGCAGTCTAGATGCCCCTAAACTGAAAATGGATGGAAAAAATGTGGTATATTTACACAATGGAGTACTCTGGGAAAAAACAATGAAATCTTGAAATTTGTAGGCAAATGGATGAAAGTAGAAGAAACCATCCTGAGTGAGGTAACCCAGACACAGACAGAAAAACATGGTATGTATCCACTCAGATATGACTATTCGACATAGAGCAAAGGATGACCACACTACGATGAACAACCCCAGGGAAGCTGGGAAACAAGGAGGACCCAAAAGGAGACATACATGGACCCCCTGAGAAGGTGAAAGGGACAATGTCTCCTGAGTAAATTGGGAGCACTGGGGGAGGAGAGGGAGGCGGGAGAAAGAGAAGAGAAGGGGAGGTGGGAGGAGAAATGAGGGATCAGCAAGGTCCAATTGGGGAATATTAGAGGAGAGTAAAGAAAAATATCTTAATAGAGAGAGCCATTGTGGGTTTAACAAGAGATCTGGCACAGGGAAATCTCCAGGGATTCACAAGGAGGACTCCAATTAAGAATCTAAGCAATAGTGGAGAGGCTACCTTAAATTCTCTTCCTCTATAATAAGACTGATGACTGACTACCTTATGCCATAATAGAGCCTTCATCCATTAGTTAATGGAAGCGGAAGCAGAGATTCACGGCTAAGCACTGAGCCAAACTTCTGGAATCCAGTTGTAGAGAGGGAGTAGTGATGACCAAAGAGTCAAGACCATGCTGGGGAAACCCAGAAACAGCTAACCTGGGCCAGTGGGAGCTCATGAGCCCCAGTCTGATAGCTAGGGAACCAGCATAGGATGCAACCAGGTCCCCTGAGTGTGGGTGTCAGTTGGGGGCCCTGGGAAGTCTATGCGACCTCTGGCAGTGGAACCAATATTTATCCCTAGTTCATGAATGGGCCTTTGGATCCCATTCTCTATGGAGGGATACTCTCTCAGTCTAGATACACGGGGGAGGGCCTAGGCTCTGCCCCAAATGATATGACAGACTTTGATGATCCCCATGGGAGGCCTCACCCTCCCTGAGGAATGGATGTGAGGAGGGATGGGGGATTGGTGAGGTCCATGGGAGGACAGGAGGGAAAGGGGACTTGGATTGGTGTGTAAAATAAGAATGTTTTTAATTTAAATAAAATTAATTTAAAAAAGGCAGTAGAGGAAGTATCATCATTTCTGAGAGAATAATTTTATGAAGATTCCTCTGGCGTAATGCATATGATTTTCTGTCTAATTTACACACCCATCTATGCACACAAATGTATTATAGACAAATAAAATATTTTTAAATAAGTGAGTATCTGCATATACATGAGCCTGTAATCACATTATGCATCATAGCAAAAATGTAGAGGCAACATAAATTTCTCTCTGTGGATAAATGGATAAAGAACACGTGGACCTGGAATGTTGTTCAGTGGTTGAGCAATCACCTCATATGTTCAGGGCCCTAGCTTTCATCTTAAATGCCCACAGAAATGAAAAATTAATAAAGGAGGTGTGGCACATGTATGTAGTGGACTATTACTTTAAAAGGAAAAAGTCTTGTTGTCCACTGCAGTACTGGCAAAGTTGAGAACAATATGTTAATTTGATTAAGGTCATTACAAAACGTGAAACATTGCATGGGCCCATCTATGGAGTACCTAAGGTAGGCAGCTTTTGCAGGGTAGAACCATGGTTGTCTGGGCATTGGGAAGAGGGGGAATCTAAGGATGCAAATTCTTGGTAATGATGATAGCCAATGCTATAGGGGATACAATATACTTATTTACCAGAGAGAGAGAGTCACACAAGCTAGGAGTTAGAAGCGTGGCTGGCTTCCAAAAGAGAGGGTCCTTTTTCCTTTCTCTTCCTTTTATCTCTACCTGTGCTAATTTACTTGTCCCCACCCTCATGGGCAGATAGCTTTATGGGGTTCACTCCTACATCTTTGTTGTAAGAGATCTACTGTATGTGACATATTCAGGTAACTCTGCTGTACTGTACACTTAGAAATGGCTCTGACAGTAGATTTTATGTTATGTGCTTCAGTTTTTATTATATTAGTTTACTTATATTGTGTTGTGTGTGCATGTATATAGGCACACAGATGTTATGGTGTGTTTAGGGAGGTTCAGATGGCAATGTGTGTTGGTAGAGTTTTCCCCCTCCACCAAATAGATCCTGGGGATTGGACTCAGATTATTATGCTCAATAGCAGGTGCTTTCACCGACTGTTATATTCTTTTAAATGCCAATTAACAAACACATGGAAATACTAGTCTATGTGCTTTTCTTATAAAATTTTCCCTAGACTTGGAATACATAGCCTGTACAAGACTATCTATTGCTGTTCAAGTCTCAGCATTCCTGCTACCTGAAGACACACCTAGACTTGGCCTAGAAACAGTTCACCCCTGTTTGGGCTCCTCCACCCTATTATGCATTCAGAAAGCAGAGAGCCTATCCAATGCCACATAGTCAGAAATGAGAAAAGACAGAGCTCCAATGGCAGTTTAGCAAGTACTTACAAACTGGATTACTTTATATTCTTTGTTTGTTTGGTTTGGTTTTTTTCAAGACAGGGTTTCTCTGTATTGTTTTGGACCCTGTCCTGAATCTGGGTCTGAAGATCAGGCTAGTCTCAAACTCACAGAGATCCACCTGCCTCTGCCTCCCGAGAGCTGGGATTAAAAGAGTGCGACGCCAACACCTGGCCGACTTTATATTCTTTAACTAAACTTGTGCGGAAGGAGTGCTGCCTCCTGGTACTCAGTGAAGCGTCAGGCATTGGGTGTCTCTTCTCATGTAAGACCTCTCCCTTGGTGTCTCAACAGATAGATGCTGTGAAAGCTCCCATCCTGTCTAGTCCTGTCTTTCTCATCCTGTCTTTCAAACTATCTTGGACATCTAGGTTGACTTTGTTGGTCCCTTTGTTCCTTGGGAAGCAGGTTCCTCTGGATCCTGTTGAGCTGTGTGGATATCCCAGAAGGCAGATCAGGCCACTGAGTCAGGTGTGGTCTGAAAGGAGTTAGTGGGGGTGGTAGGCTATAAAACTGGGTCAGTTGTTCCCAGGGAAGACCTTTGGGACGGCAGCTCCTTAGGACCTCAGACAGCAGTTTCTTGGAATCTTGGGAGCGCAGGAGCATGACTGTCCTGTGGCTGGTGCTGATAGTAAACCTGTCTGCCTTTAACCTGGGAGTCTTCTTATGGGCTGTCATTCAGCACTCTCTCAATGTGGAAACCCCCTCTTCCTGACAGCATCCAGTCAAGCTCAGGTTTCTACATTGCGTGGTGATGCTGTACATTGTTACTACGGTGAGTCTACCCTTGGGGGAACCACAGTTTTCAGGGTACTGCTATGGAATATTTGATCACACTGTGAAACCTGAGGTTTCATTAAATGGACAAAAACCTAAGGTCAAGAGGTTGAACCAGCAACTGGTTGGCAGGAAGTAGCCTTAGAGAGTAAAGAGGGAGTCCAGAAGATGGGTAGAGAAACACACAGGAAGTAGAAGGGAGGGACTTAGAGTTCAGTGGTCCCTTTTGGATTGTAATGATGAAAAAGAACTCTCTGAGATGCTGGGAAAGAAGGGAGGTCAGATAGCTGAGACAGCAGGTTTTCACCCCAGCCTCCGACTCTCGAGTCTTTATTGATAAAATCATAAGATACAGATTTATATTAAAACAACAGGGTTCGTTTGTGTAGCTTGCCTTTCTTCTTTTATTCTCCCCTTTCTAGATTCCCCCATGACTGAGGTAGCTACATTGTCATCTCTTAGAAATGAAGAAACTGTGTGTTTGCCTCTATCTCTCCCTCCTCCACTTTCTCTTTCTTGCTCTCTTTATCTCTCTTCCTGCCTGCCTCTTTCCTTTGTTCTTACTTAAAAAAAAGACAGTGTCACCTTGAACTTGGGATGGCCTTGAACTCACTGTGTAGCCAGTGGTCTGAGGCTCCGATTGGCCACTGTTCCCCCATGCCAAGTGCTGCAGTCAGTAGTGTATACTGTCATGCTTGGTTTATGCCCTTCTGAGAGTCAGACCAGGACTTGATGCATGGTAGGTCAGCACTCTATTCACTTAGCTATACCCCCAACTCTCCTTTTTCAGTTTTTGAGATAAGAGTCTCATGATTTGGAAGTGGGTGTTGTTTGACTCCCACCTCCTGAGGGCCGGGATTGGAAGCAGGCACCACTACTCATCTACCAGATTCTTTTCTGAGGTTCTATTTATGACAGACCTATGGCACAGGGGGTCTGACGCTGTTCTCAGCATCAGTCTCCCACCTCCTTCCATTTGCTTGCTTCTAGGTGTTTTGTTGCATAGTTGTGAACACCTTAGAGCTATAGACAATATCTTAGCATAGTTCTGATCAGAGGGCAGGTGCCCTTTGCTGATAAAATCATTTATGTGCTGATGCATATTTTGTTGGGGATAGGGACAAGGCCTGTCCACAGGTACAGTAGGTTTGGAAAGAAAGTTTGGCCTGCGTGGGAAGCAAGCAGTTTGAATAAACTTGATGTCCCAATCTTGGCTGAAGTTCTGTAGAAGCCAGACAGTTCAAAAGCAATCATGTCAGAGGGCAGCTGCAAAGGAGGGGAGGAGAGGAGTGCGAAGCAGCTGCAGCCAGGCTGCCTGATAAGTTTCTCTGTTCTGCTCTCACCGGCTGTAAAAGCCCTTTGCTTATCTTTTGTGCACATCAGAGTCTTCATCTTCAAGGCAGGGAATATTTGGCATATGATAAGGAATAATAGGCTTTGATATGTGACTTTAAAAAAGTAACATGTTCCTGTGCTGTTGAGATTTCTCTCCACAGTGGACCATACCTATTAGAATGAGCAAGTCTTGCTCTTCTGACCTCAACCCCTTATTCATTGTTATCTGCAAGTACTTACCTAGAGGTTAAGCTGTTTCAAGCCCAAGGATTTACGGGACAGTTTAGAGTTCTGAAATGGCAAATGAGGGCCTCCGGTTGCAAAGTTACATGGAAACACCATACTCTTCCCAATGTGTGATGGTTCCCTTCTATAGCATCACATCTAGCTTGCAGCTGTGGGAAATGTGAAACCCATCTTGGGAAAATCAAGCCCACACAAAACTGTAACACTCTGATATATACAATGGGTTTTGTTCTAGACATAAATATTTCTATCTTCTCGATCAAGAACTCACCCTCCAGGAGCCTCCTCCTGAAGTAACTATCTCACTCCATCCATCCTGACCTTTATCTATACATGTGGATATCATGTAATCACCACTTAAAAGACAGATGTCTTCAAATAAACTTATTTCTTTTGTGTTTTGATATTATAAGTGGTGATCCAATACCAAAGACTTGTATTTTAAGAAATGTGAGAAGGTAACTAAGCAAGGGGGGGCAAACCAGTGAGCAGTTTTACTCCATGGTTTCTGCTTAAATTCCTGCTTCCAGATACATGTCTTGAGTTCCTGGCTTGGCTTCCCTTGATGATGAACTATAACCTGTTTGCCCAGTAAAACATTTCTTCCCCCAGGCTGCTTGTGGTTAAGTTGCTTATCTCAGCAACAAGAAAGAAAATAGGACAGTGTGTTTATTATTCATTTGTACCTTGTGTTTTGTGACCTATTCATTTTATTATCTCACTTACTGATTGGGTGGCTTGATCTCTTCTGTTTTAGCTTTTGGAGTGATAGATGTATATGTACACACACAAACACACTAGATATTTAATCTTTCATCAGATTCATTACCAACAAAGATTTTCATTTTCCATTCTATAGGTTGAGTCTTCACCCAATTAAAACTTTTCTTTGTCTATGGAAGCCTTTTAATTTCTTGACTACCCATTTATCATTAGTTGGCCTTATTTCCAGAGAGACTGGAGTGTTATGCAAGAAGTCTTTACCTATACCTGCATCTTGAAGCACTTATTTCACTGTTTCTTCTACTATTTCTAGAGTTTCAGGTCATACAATACAGTCTTTGACCAATTTGGAACTGATTTTTATACAAGGTGAGATGGGAATCTAGAACCATTCATCAATATGGGGATATTCAGTTTTCCCAGAGCCATTTGCCACCTTTGTATCTTTTTTGTCACCTTTTCTGAAAATTAGATAGCCGTGACCATGTAGGGTTATATTTGGGTCTTCCACTCTACTTCAATGATCTATTTATCTGTATTATGTAAAGGTGATCTCAACACAGTGACAATAAAATTTCAACATGAATTTTGGCTGAGACAAATTCACAATCATATCATTATCTAATCTCTATGATTTGGGCAGAAACTCTGAAAACCCATATTCTCCTTAAGCAGAATCCACAGACAGTTGTCAATATATGAGCCTAATGTGTGTGCAGAAGTCAGAAGGGAAGCAATGAACTCATTTTAGTAATGCTAAGTGGTGACAACATCTACATGCCTACCTTATAATCTCCTAAACCTCTCTTCTTCCTCTTCCTCTTCCTCTTCTTCTTCTTCTTCTTCCTCCTCCTCCTCTTCCCCCTCCTCCTCCTCCTCCTTTTCTTCTTCTTCTTCTTCTTCTTCTTCTTCTTCTTCTTCTTCTTCTTCTTCTTCTTCTTCTTCTTCTTCTTCTTCTTCTTCCTCCTCCTCCTCCTCCTCCTCCTCCTCTTCTTCTTCTTCTCCTCCTCCTCCTCTTCCTCCTTCTCCTTCTCCTCTTCTTCACTCTCTTCCTCTTCCTCCTCCTCATCCATCATCATCATCATCATCATCATGATTTTTTCCCTAAATGTTTAAATACTTTATTTCTTTTTTATTTTATTTTCCAGTTTAAATTTAGATAAGAAACGAGGTTGCTTCGCAAGTCAGTTCCAGGTCCCTCTCCCATTCCCTCCCCTCCTCCCGTGCCCGCCCCCCAACCCCCCCCCGTTATCCCCTCATTCCCCCAGGGAGGGTGAGGCCCTCCATGGGGGTGTCCATAGTCTGCCATTCCATATAGGGCAGGGCATAGACCCTTCCCCAAGAGTTCAGGGTGAGAGTGCACCTCACATTGTTCTATGGGAGTCCAAAGTCTGTGTGTATACTTGGGATGGGTACTGATCTGCTGTCCAAGGCTCAATAGATTCCCTAGGCCTCCTCATTGACACCCAGATTCAGGGGGTCTTGATCAGTCCCATGCTGGATTCCCAGGCTGATGCCTGGGATTCAAGAGTTAACCTTTGTCTGGTCAGCTGTTTCTGGGGGTTAAACCAGCCCAGTCTTAATCCCTTTGATCATCAGTCCTCCCTCTCTGTTACTGGCTTTCTTGAGTTCAGCTCAGTACTTAACCAAGGGAGTCTGCTTCTTCTTCGATCAGCCACTAAATGAAGTTTCTGTTTCCCAGACTCTCTGGCCATAGGATTGTAGGCTGGCACTCCCCAGATCTATGTCTAAAATCCATATATGAGAGAGTACATGCCATGTTTCTCTTTTTGTGACTGGGTTACCTCATTCAGGATGGATTCTTCTAGTGTCATCCATTTGCCTGCAAATCTCATGATTCCATTATTTTTTCCTGCTGAATAGTACTCCATTGTGTAGATGTACCACATTTTCTCTATCCACTCTTCGGGTGAGGGACATCTAGGTTGCTTCCAAGTTCTAGCTATTACAAATAAAGCTGCTATGAACATAGTGGAACAGACATCTTTGTTGTATGAATGGGCATCTTTTGGATATATGCCTAAGAGTGGAGTTGCTGGGTCTTGTGGTAGGTTTATTCCCATTTTTCTGAGGAATCTACATCCTGATTTCCAACGTGGCTGTACCAGTTGGCACTCCCACCAGCAATGGAGGAGTGTCACCCTTTCACCACATCCTCTCCAGCATAAATTGTCGTTGGTGTTTTTGATTTTAGCCATTCTGACAGGAGTGAGATGGTATCTCAGAGTTGTTTTGATTTGCATTTCCCGGATGGCTAAGGATGTTGAGCACTTTCTCAAGTGCCTCTCAGCCATTTTAGACTCCTCTATTGAAAACTCTCTATTTAGTTCTGCAGCCCACTTTTTAATAGGGTCCTTTGGTGTTTTGGAGATTTGCTTCTTGAGTTCTCTGTAAATTTTGGAGATCAGACCTCTGTCAGATGTGGGATTAGTGAATATTTTTCCCATTCTGTGGGCTGCCTTTTTGTCTTGCTGACTGTGTCCTTTGCCTTACAGAAGCTTCTCAGTTTCAGGAGGTCCCATTTATTAATTGTTGATCTCACTGTCTGTGCTACTGGTGTTATGTTCAGGAAGCTGTCTCCTGTACCAATTCGTTCAAGGGTACCACCCACTTTCTCTTCTAAGAGGTTCAGTGTGGCTGGATTTATGTTGAGGTTTTTGATCCATTTGGACTTAAGTTTTGTGCATGGCGATAAACATGGATCGATCCGCATTCTTCTACATGCCAGTCTCCAATTATGCCAGCACCATTTGTTGAAGATGCTTTCTTTATTCCATTGTATATTTTTAGCTTCTTTGTCAAAGATCAGATGTTTGTACGTGTGTGGGTTAATACCCGGATTTTCAATTCGATTCCATTGGTCTACCTGTCTATTTTTGTGCCAGTACCAAGCTGTTTTCAGGACTATAGCTCTATAATAGAGCTTGAGGTCAGGGATGGTGATGCCTCTGGACGTTGCCTTGTTGAACAGGGTTGTTTTGGCTATCCTGGGTCTTTTGTTTTTCCATACAAAATTGATTATTGTTCTTTCAAGGTCTGTGAAGAATTGTGCTGGGATTTTAATGGGGATTGCATTGAATCTGTAGATTGCTTTTGGCAGGATTGCCATTTTTACTACATTGATCCTACCTATCCAAGAGCATGGGAGATCGTTCCATTTTCTGAGGGCTTCTTTAATTTCTTTCTTTAAAGATTCAAAGTTCTTACGATACAGGTCTTTCACTTGTTTGGTTAGCGTTACCCCAAGGTATTTTATGTTGTTCGTGGCAATTGTAAAGGGTGATGTTTCTCTGATTTCTCTTTCAGCCCTTTTATCATCTGTATATAGTAGGGCTACTGATTTTCTTGAGTTGATCTTGTAGCCTGCCACTTTGCTGAAGGTGTTAATCAGCTGTAAGAGTTCCCTGGTACAGTTCTTTGGGTCATTGATGTAAACTATCATATCGTCTGCAAACAGTGAAAGTTTGACCTCTTCCTTCCCAATTTGTATCCCCTTGATCCCCCTTTGTTGTCGTATGGCAATAGCTAGAACTTCAAGTACCATTTTGAAAAGGTATGGAGAGAGTGGACAGCCTTGTTTTGTTCCTGATTTTAGAGGAATTGCCTTGAGTTTCTGTCCATTTAGTTTGATGTTGGCTGTTGGTTTACTGTATATAGCTTTTATTATGTTTAAGTATGTCCCTGTTATCCCAGATCTCTCCAAGACCTTTATCATGAAGGGGTGTTGGATTTTGTCAAAGGCTTTTTCAGCATCTAGTGAGATGATCATGTGATTTTTGTTTTTCAGCTTGTTTATATGGTGGATTATGTTGATGGATTTTCCTATGTTGAACCATCCCTGCATCCCTGGGATGAAACCTACTTGATCGTGTTGAATGATTGTTTTGATGTGTTCTTGGATCCTATTTGCCAGCATTTTATTGAGTATGTTTGCATCAATGTTCATGAGGTATATTGGTCTGAAGTTCTCTTTCTTAGTTGTATCTTTGTGTGGCTTTGGGATCAAGGTTATTGAAGCCTCATAGAAAGAGTTTGGCAAAGACCCTTCTGCTTCTATTGTGTGGAACACTTTGAGAAGAATTGGTATAAGCTGTTCTTTGAATTTCTGGTAGAATTCTGCACTGAGGCCATCTGGACCTGGACTTTTTTTGGTTGGGAGACTTTTGATGACAGCTTCTATTTCCATAGGGGTTATAGGTCTATTTAAATTGCTTATCTGTTCTTGATTTAGTTTTGGCAAATGATAGCTGTCCAGGAAGTCATCCATTTCCTTTAAATTTTCGAATTTTGTGGAGTACAGGTTTTCAAAGTATGACCTAATGATTCTCTGGATTTCCTCAGAGTCTGTTGTTATGTCCCCCTTTTCATTTCTGATTTTGTTAATTTGCGTGTTCACTCTCTGCTGTTTGGTAAGTTTGGACAAAGGTTTGTCTATCTTGTTGATTTTCTCAAAGAACCAACTCTTCGTTGCATTGATTCTTTGTATTGTTTTCCTGGTTTCTACTTTATTGATTTCAGCCCTCAATTTGATTATTTCCTGGCGTCTACTCCTCCTGGGGAGTTTGCTTCTTTGTGTTCTAGAGCTTTCAGCTGTGATGTTAATTCTCTGGTATAACTGTTCTCCTGTTTCTTCATGTGAGCACTTAGTGCTATGAACTTCCCCTGTAGCACTGCTTTCAAAGTGTCCCATAGGTTTGGGTATGTTGTGTCTTCATTCTCATTGAATTCGAGGAAGTCTTTAATTTCTTTTTTTATTTCCTCTTTGACCCAGGGATGGTGCAGTTGAGCATTATTCAATTTCCATGAGTTTGTAGGTTTTCTGCAATTTGTGTTGTTGTTGAATTCTAATTTTAAAGCATGGTGGTCTGATAAGATGCATGGAGTTATTCCAATTTTTTTTGTAGCTGCTGAGGTTTGATATGTTGCCAAGTATGTGGTCGATTTTTGAGAAGGTTCCATGTGGTGGTGAGAAGAAGGTATATTCTTTTTTATGTGGATGAAATGTTCTATAGATATCTGTTCATCCCAGTTGGGTCATTACTTCTATTAGACCCTTTGCTTCTTTGTTGAGTTTCTGTCTGGTGTTCCTGTCTAGTGGTGAGAGTGGTGTGTTGAAATCTCCCACTATAACTGTGTGGGGCTTTAGATGAGATTTAAGTTCTAATAATGTTTCTTTAACGAACGTGGATGCCTTTGTATTTGGGGCATAGATGTTCAGGATAGATACTTCATCTTGGTGGGTTTCACCTGTGATGAATATGTAATGACCTCCTTCATCTCTTTTGATTGATTTTATTTTAAAGTCTAGTTTGTTAGATATTAGGATTGCTACCCCTGCTTGTTTCTTGGGTCCATTTGATTGAAAAAAATTTTCCCAACCTTTAACTCTCAGGTAATGTCTGTCTTTGAGGGTGAGGTGTGTTTCTTGTATGCAGCAGAAGGAAGGGTTCTGTCTTCGAATCCAATCTGCTAGTCTGTGTCTTTTTATGGGTGAATTAAGGCCATTAATATTGAGGGATATTAATGACCATTGATTTCTCATCCTTCTTCGATTTGCGATCGTTGTTGTTGGTGGAATTATGTGTGGAATTTCACCCCTTTGTTCTTTTGGCTGTTGGTAGAGAGGGATTCTCTAATGCTTATGTGTTTCTGGTTGTAGTTAGCTTCCTTGGGTTGGAGTTTTCCTTCCAAAATTTTCTGTAGGGCTGGGTTAGTGGACACATATTGCTTGAATCTAGTTTTGACATGGAATATCTTGTTTTCTCCATCTATAGTGATTGAGAGCTTTGCCGGGTATAGTAGTCTGGGCTGGCATCCATGGTATCTTAGTGTAGGTAGAATATCTATCCAGGACCTTCTGGCTTTCAGAGTTTCCATGGAGAAATCAGGTGTAATTCTGATAGGTCTGCCTTTATATGTTACTTGACCTTTTCCTTAGCTGCTCTTGATATTCTTTCTTTATTCTGTATGTTTGGGGCCTTGATTATTATGTGGCGAGGGGATTTTTTTGTGATCCACTCTATTTGGTGTTCTGTAGGCTTCTTGAACCTTTATTGGCATGTCTTTCTTAAGGTTGGGAAAGTTTTCTTCTATGATTTTGTTGAATATGCCTTCTACCCCTTTGAGGTGGATTTCTTCTCCTTCTTCTATACCTATTATTCTTAGGTTTGGTCTTTTCATGGTGTCCCATATTTCCTGGATGTTTTGTGTTAAGGATTTGTTGGATTTAAGGTTTTCTTTGGTTGATAAATCCATTTCTCCTAGTGTATCTTCAACGCTTGAGATTCTCTCTTCCATCTCTTCTATTCTGTTGGTAATGCTTGTATTGGTAGTGCCTGACTGTTTGTCCAGCTTTTCTATTTTCTGCCTTTCTTCAGATTGTGTTTTTTTAATGTCTCTATTTCAGTTTTCAACCCTTGCAGTGTTTGCATTGCTTCTTGCAATTTTCTGTTTATCTTTTCATCCGTTTGTTGCCTATTATGAATTTTTTGGTTTGTTCTTTCTTCCATTTCTTGCATTTTTTGGTTTGCTTTTTGTTCCATTTCTCCCATTTTGTGCTTTGTTTCTTCTTCCATTTCCTGCCTTTTTTGGTTTGTTTCTTCTTCCATTTTTTCCATTTTTTGCTTTGTTTTTTCTACCACTTCTTGCATTTTTTGCTTTGTTTCTTCTTCCATTTCCTGCCTTTTTTGGTATGTTTCTTCTTCCAATTCTTGCATTTTTTGCTTTGTTTTTTCTTCCATTTCTTGCATTTTTTGCTTCATTTCTTCTTCCATTTCCTGCCTTTTTTGGTTTGTTTTTTCTTCCAATTCTTACATTTTTTGGTTTGTTTTTTCTTCCAATTCTTGCATTTTTTGGTTTGTTTTTTCTTCCATTTCTTTGAGGGATTTTCCTAATCCTCTTTTAGGGCCTCTATCATTTTCATGAAAGTGCTTTTAAGGTCGTTCTCTTCTGCTTCGTTTGCATTGGAATATTGGGGTCTTGCTGGTGTGGAGTCTCTAGAATCTGGCGGTGTCATATTTGTTTTTCTGTTGCTGACTGTGTTTTTGTATTGTCTCTTTCCCATCTCTTCTTCTAGTGGGTGCAGAAAGAGCCCCTTACTGGTCTGGGGACCAGAGTTCCCTTTTGGTGGGTGCTAGCAAGTCCAATAATCTGGTGGTTCTTCTATTCCTTGTCCAAATGCTGGTCCCGTGGGTGGAGAAGATGAACAGGAATCTGGGGCGCTTAGCCTCCTACCTGGTCCTCTGGACCCTATGTTGGGTCCTGTTGTACCTGATCCAGAACAGGTACTCCCCTGGTCGCCCTGCCTCCTCTGGTTTCCTGGTCTCGTTGGTGGGAGAGAAGATCTGGAGTCTGGGGTGCTTGGCTCCCGCCGGGATTGGGAGCTCTGTGCAGTTCCCAGGCCATCTGCAGGCACTGGAACACAGGCCAGGAAGCCGGCCTGTTTACCTGATGCTGCCGGAGGAACAGCTGCTTCCCTCGACTCCCCCATCATCATTTTTTTTATTCTTCTTTTTGGCTCCTACAGGGAAATAAATTAGAGAGGCTGAGAATTTGCTCCACACCCAGGTGCATGCAGATTTTTCATGATTTATTAGTCATAAAGAAGAACCATAATTTGGTTATGACAAACATGCGCTTTGGAACAATCCCTGTGAGATTGTTCCAGCCCAAGGCAGTGTTTTCCAACCTCCAACAAGGCATAATTTTCTGCCATGGAAGGGGAGCCATATGTAGTAGCCTGGGTGAGTACCTTCTGTGTGGTTGGGAGAGGAAGGTCCTCATGGCAGTTGGAGTCTTGTGTATAGTCCTATGAGGACCTCTTGGGAGGGAGTCAAAGCAAGTAGAAGTTGGAGGGAGTTTTTTGGGGGCGTGGAGAATGGATTGAGGGCTTGGCAATTATAACATTCAATGGTGTTGAAGTCTCCATAGCAATGTTTCCTGTATAAGGTATTAGTCTTAGTCCATGTTCTGGCAGCAATGTCTACTGGGACTCTCCCAGAACTGAGTGTGACACTTCCCTTTCCTTCTCACTTGCAATACTGTCTATTATTATCTGTACCATAATGACCCCAAGTCCATATGCTTCCCCCAGATCAGCTAGGTCACTGTGTTGAAAACCCATCCATTCTTGATCACTACATCATCTGTGCACCCAAAAGTTGTTTCCTTGATACAGTTATCATCCTTCAGTTTAATCATCTCTTTCCATCAGAAGGACCGAGTGCTTGTCACTGGTGCACTTCAGCCTCCCCCAAGTCCTTAGCCACATCTCCTACCTAGCCACTTGTGTCTCTCCTTACCCTTGTTGTGCTTTAACCTGCAAACTTCTCAACACAGCAGGCATCCTGGGCTGCTCACTTGTTCTTCTGTGCTTATTGCTTGTGCAGACTTGAAAGACATCGCTCCTGGGATGAGGGTTACTTACTGCCTTCTGGTGACTGAGATAGCCTTAGAAGTTCTGAAGATGTTACCAAGATGTGTCCTCACTATGGGTGTATCTTGCCTGTGGTACACACCCTTGTCCAAAGCTTCCCTGTTTTTGTCCACCCTTCATTGTAATCAGTCTCTAAGACCGTCTTCCCCAAGCTGCCATCCACTACTGCAAGATAGTTATATTTCCAAATCTTAAGCAGGAATGGCTCAGCAGGTATTTACTGAATATCTACTTATTCCCAGGCCCTAATCTTAATGGAACTGTATACTAGTATAAACATCTCAACTGATCATCATTTACTTCCCCATGAATGCAAATATGTGTGAGCCTATTAGCACTCCAGGGCTGGCTCTGCAAACATATATGTCCTTAGTGATGTACATTTCAGACTCCCCAAATCATTATAAGTTTCTAGTTTACCCATATTGTATAAAATTCAATGCTATCGAACATGAACCATGAATTCCAAACCAAATCTTGATACTCAGAGGTTTGGGAATGATTTCTGACCTTAACCTTGCCCAGGTAGATCTGGCAAGGTCACTTCAGAAGAATCAAGAATAGGGACACAGAGAGGACCTTATTACCACATCAGCTGCTATTTCTGGGACTATAGTGGGAAGTTATGGGCTCTTGTCACACTTCTGAACACATGGGTTCCTCTTACAGATAGTCACCACAACCTGTGCAACTGCTTGACCCAGGAGACAGATTCAGTGGTTCTGTCAGTGGGGTGAGTGGCCTGAGACAGTGGGTGGTTTTATCTATGTGAGGGTGCATTCTGGGGCACAGACTTGGTGACTCTAGGCCAAAGAAAGTGATCCTGACTCTTGTACATGTTCCCATAAACATAGCCACAGTACTTATAAAATAGTAGAAGTGTAGAGATAGATCATTTCCTGGGAAGTACTGGTGAACCATGACAGAGGGAGCACAATACCACAGAGTACTAGTCTCCTGTGGAGCAATATGGAGCCAGGCAGCAGAGAACTAGGAAGGGCACACCATGATGTGAAGAAACCCAGGTAGTGTAAAATCAGAAGTGACCCTCTGTGTACTCTTTGTGGGGTTAAATTAATGAAAGTCAAAAGAACGCTTTCCAGGACATTGAAAATGGGGAACAAAAGAAAAGATGACAAATACTGAACTCAAAATGTCTCTTCGTTTAGCAAAATGATGTTGACTTTGGATACGGTGTTCATTGTAACAACAGAATAATCCTGGACCCACCAACTACAAACCACTTTGAACCAATGTAGAGTATGACTTAAGACCCAGCTCTGGTCTTTTGAAAATAAAGAGTTCCTGGAAAGAATGGATAACACAGGGGGCCACTCCTAGTTTGAGAACAGAGTCCACAGGACAGTTTAAAGAACTAGGTGGGAGAAATTGAAAACTGCACTGTTAGACTCTACTACTTCAATGGCTACCACTTCAGGGGTCCCGTCAGACCTTGACATTACCCAGGATGGGTATACATTGAAGTTGGGAGACCAGAGCAAATCACTCGGCATCTCTGCTCCTCTCTGGTGGCATAGTGAGGGTAGCATCTTTCCGTGTCTCCAGAGACTTCCTCCTACCTGCCTGCCACAGTGCCTGAGATTCTAATATGGGACCCTATATCTCTGAAATACCCTGAATGGAATTGCAGAGTATTCAAACACCTGCCCTGAAATCTTGAAGGGAATTCCTCCGTGTGGATTTCAGATACGTACAGAGTTCTGGCTCATGAGGCAGAGAAGCAGTGCTAGAATGTCAAGTGGAGATGCTCAGCTAGACAGAGGCTTGGGACTGCCAGGGGGCTGTTGTGAGCTAAGCTGCTGAACCTCCCAGCCACCTATCCTTACTTTCCCCCCTTACCCAATCCTCCCTCCATCCTTAGCCCCTCCTTACCCACTCTTCCTTGTCCCTCCCCCTAATTTCCCTTTCCTCTTTTTCTCTCCCCTTCCTGACCTTCCTTTCCTGGAAGCAAGGTACCTTGATTCTAAACGAAATCTCTTCGTCTCTACTGACGGGGAGTGGTGGTGTTATCAGTTATCTCTGTGAGGTCATTTTCTTCCACTAGGGCGGGAAACTTGGGGTAGGAGAGGAGCTCTACCAACTGATCCTTCACATCTTCACAACCCTTTTCTTCTGAAGTGAATGGTGGCACAGAGAACTAGGGGTCACTGTCCTTATGAATGCTTCTGGTAATTGGACCTTTAATCCAATGGTGTTGAGTGTTAATAGCTCTTGTGTATATATGTGAAGCTATCACCTCCAGGCTTTGACAACACCCATGCTCTAGTTCCCAGGCTAAAGTGTCTAAAACCCTTGGTCCTTAAGGCGACAGTTGCTGCTTTTGTTGTGTCATTTCCCAGGTTGTGGCCACCACTGCCCCTCTCTCCTCTATTGTCTGATGTTGTTTCCTGCTGCTGTTGTTGTCAATGTGTCTTTGCTTCTGTTGGCTGCTTCCGTTCTTGAAGCATCATCTCTGCTGCTGTCATGGCCATGTTGTATTTTCTCTGTTGTTAAGGCTTCCGGCTGCTTCCAAGGGCCAGCGACTCCCACTGCCAAGGTGTCCAGTGGTCTTTGTGCCTCTACCATCATTGCTGCCACCACATGATGCTCTCTTGCTACCGGACCTACTGCAGTTCTTCTGCCAAATCAGCCAGCACACTAGTGAAGAGTCTAAGAACTTTAAATTATCAAGTCCAATTGGTCCATCCCCTAACACTTTTATTTATTCCCGGGGAAAATAAACATAAGATCTTATGTTATTAGTATGTTTTAAATAACTGGTGTTATTAATAACAATGTTATTAATATGACATTGACATAAAATTTTAAGAGCAATTGATTTGGCAATTCTCAATGGATGCCTGAGACATCAGGGAGAGCTCCAATTGCCTTCTCTGGATCTTTCCTGGTTGTCCTGTTTCCTAAAGCAACATCTTTGACCTTGTCTGATCCTCCATAGGGCCACTCATGTGTGGGAAGCGAAATGTGGGTTGGAATAGAGAATCCTGTCCTCCCTGACTGTGGCAGGGTTCTCGTGTCCATAGAGGAAAAAGGAGAATAGCCATATTTACTTGCTAGGGTCATTCTGAAGATTTAATCAGGTTATTTTTCCTATGAAAGTAGAGGTAAATTAGATGTATAGCAATGGCTATATGGAGATATGTAGTTGTGTGGAGACAGAGAGTCTCAGAGAACATTTTTAAAGATGATGTAAAAGAGAAGGTTCCCACTAGAAAAGCATGTGCTTGTGTTTCTTAGGTTACCACCAGAAAGCATATGTTTCCTTAGTTTTCCCCTCAGAGAGAAAATGTCTAACCTTTCCCATTCATCTCTTGATGGATAGCTAGGCAGGTTCTATTTCCTAACTCTTACATAGAGTGCAGCAATAAGCGTGCATATGCAAATGTCTCTGTAGAATGTTAGCTTGGAATTATTTGGGTACTTATTGATTCCCTTTTTGATTTTGTTGATCACTCTTATAATCATTGTAACATGTTTTCCTGGAATCTCATCTATATCAATGCCATATTTTTTTACAATTATGCTGGAGTTATTAACTTCTAAAAAATTACGTTCCATTTGAAAAATTATGTTTCTGGGTTGGAATTTTTGCACCTTAGCCATGTTACTAGTTGGAAGCTTTAATCTTTTGTATTCTTTCAACTGAAGACTTCATAAGGTGGGTGTGAACCAGGTTACGGCAGTGTTGAGCTACAGTTTCTTTCACTGTACACAATATTGCCTCTTTTCACATGTTTAGCTCACCTAAATACTTGTTTTTGCACTGGTTTATTGTTTCTTTGCTCGCTTTATCTCATTGGTTCCTTGGTTTGCATTTGTCCTTACTTCACGGTATAATCTGCCTTTATATCTTCCCTCTTCTTTCTTGTTGCCCAGTTCTGTTTGTTTTTCCTTCTCCCATTCTCCCTCAAAACACTTTTAAATCAATTAAAAAAAGTTAAAAAGGTGTCTTGCCTCTGACTTGGATTAAGTGCCCTCTTGTCCTGCCTTTGCCTCTCATGGGTCTTCTGGAGTGGCCTTCTCCAGCATCTTCCTAAAGACGCCCGTTGTCACTCTCAGGTCAGACCTGGGACTCCTACCTCCACATGGCATTTTCCTTGCTAAATGTCTTGGGGGCACTTATCCCCATCTAAGTTTTATGGTTCTGCTCTGTGATTTTTTGTTGTTGTTGTTCTCATGAAGGATGGGAACTCAAAGATATCAGGGAAGACCTGTGGTGTTATGGATTCTCTGTGTGCAGCTCAATTTTTTAAATTCATGTATGAATGAATAAGCAGATAGAGGGATTAAGTGAGTGACTGCATAAAAGGATTAATTTATGAATGAATATTGCTAAAATTTTGGGTGAATGGATCCAGGTGAGCACATCAAATTTGGCTTACAATTAATGACAACCTTCTCACAGAATTACCACTGGGATGAAGGCTACTCACCCTCACCTGGTAGGAAAAAATAACAATGGCTGTTTTGTAGGTTATAGGTGAGGCAGTGTTATATTCCCCTTGTCACAAACCAAGTATGAATATATCATATCCATCTATGAGACCTACCTTTATCTGGGAACATTCTTCCCTGTAAGGGGCCCACCCACGTACACAGCTGGTTATGGAGTACTCCACAGCAGCAAAGGTCTATACATCCCTCAATAATGCTATAGGTGCATACACCCATCTAGAAAGCTCCCCTCAACTCTGGGATTACTTGGTGACATGTAAACAACCCTGGTATAGAAACACTACCCCAGAGATGCTCATACAATGGGTTGAGATATCTTGGACAAAGTACCACCCAGTGCCTTTGTGTGTTCCCAACTGGGGCTACAAATGGAGAAATCAGAACTGCATTGTCAGGGTCTGTGATAGCACTGAGCTAGGATGCTTCATTTCATGAATGATAGTGGACCTACCTCCTAGGATTTCAGAAGCATCACTCCACTGACCAAAATACCCCCATGCGACCATTGTTTATTTCTAGTCAACTCAAATACATGAAATTATTGACACTCCTGAGTCAAGACAGCCTGAGCAGGAAAGGGTTTGCTTTGTCTTACAGGCCACAGTCTGTCACTGAGGAAATCAATCATCGGGGCAGGCACTCAAGGAAGGAAGGAGCCTGGAAGCCGGAACTAAAGCAAAGAGTATGAAGGAATGTTGTTTTTTGGCTTGCTCCCTAAGAAGCCTGATTTTTTATACAATCCAGGACCACCTGCCCAGAGGTGTCACTCCCATCAGTGAACTAGGCCCTCTCATAACAACCATTAATCAAGAAGATACCCTACACACTTGTCTATAGGCCAAAGTGATAGAGGCATTTTCAGTTGAGTTTCTCTTTCCCAAATGACTCTAGTTCATGTCAAGTCGACAAAAAACTAACCAACACAGCATGCATTGCATACATGTGCAAAACGTCAGAAATAAGTTACCTCATAAAAACCAAAATAAAAAAGGATACCAATGATAACTAGGTTGGATGTGGCATCCAACCACACTGTTTATTACTGTTACTCAGTGAATGTGAGTTTTGCAAGTACACCAAGAACAAATGACAACATGCTTCCAATCATATTTCAAAGGGGATCATGGTAGTCTGGGAAATGTATGGTAGGCTTGGATCCCAAACAGGGAAATTATGACAGGTTGATAATGTAAAGTTGTAAATGAGGCTGAAGATGAAATAGAGACTCCAGAATGTTGGAGTTGCCAGGAATGTTGAATGTGTATGCCAAGGAGAGGCACAGGCAGTGAGTGGAAACATCCAAGAGAGGCCATGTGACCTGCAGCTGTCAAGGCCATAAGAGAGACACTTCCCAAGTCCCTTGGTGCTCATATCATACTACTAGGTTCCTAGACTTAAAGATGCAGAATTTAGTATTTTTACCTGTTGGGTTTGGGGCTTGATTTGATTCCATCCATCCTTTCTATGCCCTCATCCTTTCCTTCTAAGATAAGAGTGCTGACTGCTTACTCTTTGCTACTGTATCTTGGTAGTAAAAACTTGTTTTATTTTTTAATTTTATAAGGGTTTGCAGATAGAAGTTTGCCTTGAATCTCAGAGGACATTGAAATTGCTACATGTGTTAAGTCTATGGAGACTTTTGATAGACTGAATGCATTTTGCATCATGAGATGGACATGAGACTTTTGGGTGTCAGGGGTGCAATGTTACAGTATAAGGAGGTGCATTAGAGTGCCAGGTTGACACCAAGTGGTCCTCTGATGGTGACTCCATGTGAGGGGAGTGAGAAGACTATAACCCGTATCCCAGCAATTATTTAGATACTGTTGAGTGATGGAGTCTGACTGAAAGACCAGGGAACTCTCTTCATATTCTGTCCATGGTGGAGATGGGGCTTTATCGCTCCTGTATTAGGAATTGGCTGGAATCCCTGTGTCAGAAAGAGTTAAGGTAGAAATTCTATGCCACAGAAGACACATATTTCACAAGGGAAACCTAAAATCCAAACGAGAGTTATAAGATTATACCCAACTATGCATATTCCCCCACCAAAGATCAAGAACCAAGGAAGCCAGGGCCATGTATTGTCCCGGGGGAGTAGTCCTTGTGTAGCTTGCTTTTGGAAGTGAGATGCCAGATTTCTTCATTTTTAATACTGTTATGAATTTGCCGTAATCTGCTGACCTCAAAGAATATTCCTTTCTTGAGCCTCAGGCAGATCCATCGGGTCTCCTCAGGCAGCTTCACTCTTGGGTTGCTGTTAGGGCATCTAAGACCATCAGGTCTTCCCACTCTTGTGAACTCTGTTTCAACTTTTGAGTTTAGGTATGAGATCTCTTGGGCTGTAGAAAACTACCCTGATGGCCATATACTGAGACGGTGCTAAAACACAATAGAATGATTTCAAGAGGGAACCAGGTGGTGTGGGGTTGTAAGGACATCTACTAAGGTCAATTATTCCTCAGTTCCCGGGCTTCCCATGCTGTAGCTTGCTTGTCCCTTTAGGATTCCTTTCTGCCTGGAGTTTCTCTGAGGTAGCAGGTACTTGTTTTCTTGGGGAAATAACTGTGATATTCCTGGAGCTAAAGGTTTTGAATGGGTTTGGTGTTCTGTCTGTGACTGTTTGCCCCATTCCTTTTGGACTCTTGCTATTTGATTTCTGTTGGTGAAAACACCAAAAGGCAAATTCAAAGGCTGGTTTGTGGCTTCTGGAGTCCACCATCTCTTTTCAAAGTTGCCTCTAAATGTTTGAGCAAGCTGACTGTGAAGTAATTGTTTAGTAGTCCCCAACTTTGCGCTACTGATGTGTTTTAATTCTAGTAAACGTGATTACACATACACGCCATCTTGACATTTTACCTCTTGTAGGTTTTTCTGTGGTGCAGCCCTTTTACTACATTCTTAAACTTCGTGTTTGGGCTTCCTGTCTTCCTATTTCCATTTTGGAACAATTCTTTAAATGTAGGACAAAAAGACTCATTCCACTGTACTCTCTTGTCTTTAAACATTTATTTTTTTCTTTAAACTTCTTTTTTGCATTTGTGACCTTTTATAGCTTTCTATTACTTGATGGTTTCTTTGGGTCTAATTGTCCTTTAGAACACAATTCTTTTTAATAAAATAGCTATCTCTCAATAAAAGCACCAGGAGCTGTACCCAGAACCCAGGCAAAATAAGCTCACAGTCCTCAAGACTAGTTTTTCTTTAACCAAAGGCTGGATGAAGTCTGGCCCCTCTGTCTTTAACGTTTCATTTCCCCTCCTTTCGGTTACTCGCTTCTCCCTCTGCACGTAAGCATGTTAAAGCACAGAGATGTGACCCTGCCTCCTGACAGTGTCTAAGCATGAAACAGTGGCTTGGGTGCTGGAAAGATGGCTCGGTGCTGAAGAGTACCGGCTGCTCTTACAGAGGACCTGGATTCAGTAACTAATAATCCCGTGGACATTCACAACCATCTGTGATTTCAGTTCTACGGAATCTGATGTGCTCATCTGACCTCAGCAGACATCAATCATGCATGTGGTGTGCGTGCATACATACAAGCCAAACATTCACACTCATGAAATAAATCTAAAAATTTTTGAAATGACTACAATTTTCTTTAGCACTAACCTGGCCAAAATCAAGACCTTGTAAACAATAATACTTTTCAAAAGAGACGTGCACATGACAGGCAATATCTATGTCCCGATGCCACAATTACAGGTTAAAATCACCCTAAAATGCTTGTTTTCACACACGCGCACACACACACACACACACACACACATACACACACACACAGGGTGTGACCCCCAATAGAACTTTCTGCATAAAATAAGTGCAATAAATGTAAAAGTGAAGTAGTTACAGATTTTGCTACTACTCAGTTGCCTTAATTCTAAGAGGCTGGGGTTTTGCCCCGTGATGTTTCAGACATCAAAACAACCTGAAAACAATAGCCACAAACAGACATGAGATAATTGCATGAAATTTGAGTGCATTCTTTGTACGACAAAGATGAAGGTTCATACACCTATGTTTTTGAGTTGTAACGAAAGCAAAAGTGACGTAGGAAGGGACACTTGCTATGCAGACATAGTTTCGAGACATAAAGAGCAGAGGAGGAAGCCCTTATTTTCTGAAGGTCCTGATTAACCTGTTGAGAAAGTGGGCAGGGCTTTCTTCCCTTTCTTATGTAGCCTCTTGGAGCTTATTATAGTTGATGAATTTCTTAATGCGACTTTCCATTGCTGCCAGGAGGCTTTTCGTTATCAGCCTGAATCTATGGGTCCCTGCTGTGGAGTGTAATACTGAACTGAGAGTGGTCTGGGAGAACTCACACTGGGCAGATTGGCATTGGAAGGTTGAGCGATTTTGAGCCATGTATCTCCAAGCTTCCAGTCTAGAGCCTTTACATTCCCACAGAGGTTCAAGTACTCAGGACCAAGCCTGGGTTCTTATATTTTGGTCAAACCTTTTTCATGACTCATGACATTGAAGCCAGTGTCATAGTAAACCTTTCATTTTTTTCTTCAGGCTGTCAGAATCAGACTGACTTTAGCTTTTGAGGATGAGGATACACTGTAGCAAGGAGGCTGAGGAAATGAATTTCCTAAATGGCGAAGGCCAAAAAGAGAGGGTCTCTGGAATGGGGTTGTTATCCCTCCACCAGATACGCAGAATCTTCAAGAAGACCTGATGGATTGGAGCATCCCCCAGTTTGGTGGTGTACAGAGTTAAGATGGTTAGACTGCAGGATGAGTTGGGCTATTCCCCACTAACATCACACTGTTGGAAATTTTTGAAAAGCCAAGAGTATCCTACTCGAGGGTTAGAATGTTAGTGTCATTTCTTTGAGGATCATGAGACACTGGGCTATAAGCCCCTACTGTGAGAGCCTCTGAAGATATTTATTTTACCTTGATGAAACAAGATTTTTCTCCTGAGGGCTGTTAGAAGGTTTAAGTGTCTAGGTTCATTGAAGAAGGAGAAGTGGTTTGTGTTATAGTCTGCATGGCTCCAGGGATTGACCAGACTTCAATGGTGAGGGAATGATGAGAAGACCAACACAATCACACAGAAAAGCTGGATCAGGTGGACCAGGCTCTCTTATGGAGAGGCCACAGGGTCCTAGAAGCTTAGCATGTTGATTACACACAGCTTAACAGGTAGGTGGGGTTTTTTCCATACAGTTGAACAAGGACGTAGGACTATCACATACACATAAACAAGGAGGCAGAGTTGTTATATACAGCTGAACCAAGAGGGCAGCTTTAATCTTAGTAGGAGCAGTCTCTGTGGGGAAGCTGTCTATAGGCTGTAAACATAAGTGTGGGAAGAAAAGATAAGGTGGACATTTTCTGCACACATGAATATCCACACATGGACCAGAGGAAGGCTTTGCCATCCCCGCAGGGCCCCATCTGGGAAAGGCTCTGCCTCTCCCCTGGGTCTGAAGCATGGCTCTGTACTCACGTCAATCAATGCACATTCACTCAGGACTTCATTTGCTCTGTATAATAGATTTGCCTAGGCAAATGGGTCTGGGCTCCCTGCAGACCCTACAAATGGGCAACCTTTTCTCTTCCTGGGATCCATGCTCAAGGAAGTGCCTTACTGCTTGCGAGAGACTAGAGCTGCTTACAGTGAGAAGAAAGAACAAAGAACGTCTAAAGTAGATGGGAGACGACAGTGCAGAGTTGCAGCAGGAAGCAAAGTTGAGGAGGAATGAATGATGTGAATGGGGGGGAAGGCCCACGAGGCCCAAGTATTGCAGGGGAGCTCAGTGAAGTGGCAGAGCTGTGGCTGGGCGTACACCGGAAATGGGACCCTTGCATTTCCCTGGTCAGCGTCATCTGAACGGACTCTACACTCCCGTGATTCCTAATGCCATACTTCCTGGACCTCACCAATAACAAATGCCCGGACTGCCCATTTCCTGCCGTCTAGTCACCATTCTCAAGGACCTCCAGGAAAACTAAAAGGAACTGGTGAAAGAAGGAAGGAAAGAAGGAGGGAAGAAAGGAAGTGGGGACAGAAGGAAATAAGGATGGAAAAAAACTGGGAAGAAAGGAGGAAGTGGGAAGGGAGGAGGGGGAGGGGAGAAGCAAGAAAGAGTGATTGTTTAAGAAGAACACAGAGAGGAGGAAGGCATTCCTGGCTTCTTTTAGGTTATCAGTGATTTCCTAGGAACTGCTGTGGAACATGGGTAATATATGATTTTTACAATGTGCTTGATGCATGGACATTTCCTTGCCTACAGTAGGGTTAACGTCTAACCTAGACTTGTGACCAGATGATCCCTGTCACAGGAGTCTTCAAGTGGTAGGTGCCCTATAATGTTTAACTGTCTGGATTATGCCTGCAATTTGGAGTGGTTTCTCTCATGTGCACCTGAAATGTGTAGGAATCTTAAGAATTTAAAAGAAAAAAATCTCACTTCTTTGCTTGGCTTGCCAACTGATGTCAGGAGATATTAGGTTTCAGTAGATGCCTCCAGGGGAATTCCATGTTCTCAAGTTCTAGAATGAAGAATGGGCCAGAGACAATTGTAACAGAAGCAAAGAGAATTTATTAGGAAAAGACACACTTCTGAGGGAAGACACAAACTGGAGGAAAGAGAGGTTTAGCAGCTCCAAAGACCTTCTGTGTTAAGGATTGGAGCTTTTACTTCACATAGCACAAGATTTGGATTTTATTTGTATAGCACAGGCTGTTTGACTCATTTGCATAGTAAAAGTTCTCCTCTACTTGTTCAATTGTATATAGTTCTATATGTAGCGTCATGTATCGCAAGACTCGTTATCAACTGAAGCCTCCACCCTGGGGTACCCTTGTAATGAGCTGGAGGTTAGTTTCTGAAGTCCTTTATAATTGTCCCAGTGAGCTGGATTTAGTCAGCCCTGGCAGGGGCAACAGAGAGGTGGTAGCTCAGCTTTTGTCTTTGCCAGCTTGTTTTTAATATATGCTGATTTGGTAAGACTTCATGTTAAAGCCTTCTGGATCTCGTTTTTACCCTATCCTACTACCTCATGTCCTTGCCAAGGTATGTGATCATCCATTGCTGAGTCCCCAAGCTGGTTAAGTGACTTGTTCACACTTAGACCTAGTTATAATGAGTGCAAAGACTACCACCTTGTGGGCTGTGGATGGCTTTCTCCAGGTAAAGGTTCTGCCCTTGAGCTATGTGTAAGTCTCTGCTGGAAATAGATCATCATTGGCTAGTAGGAGCCAGCCCTGCCTTGATAGAGAACCTGCTTAGTATCTTTTCTTTCCTGTGGCTGCTACAACATAGTGTCACAAAATCAGTGACTTAAACACTAATGAATACTTTGTCTTTTAAGTTGAGGTTAGCCGTTGTCGTGTGACACTAGATGTGAAGAAACATCTGCTCACCCCAGACAGGGAACCAAAAACATACCAAAGTATGGATAATGCTAAGATCCAACTTGATGGACTGGTGCATTTTATTTGGGTTATTTGGGAGCAGGAGTGACTCTAAGATAGCCGTATCACCAAAAGTCCATCAGCATGGGTGACAGCTCACAAAAACTGGAACCCCAGAACTCACTGCATGACCTGCAGGCAGCTGAATAGGCTCAAAGATGTGTTTTCCAAGCAGATCAGTTGGAGTTGGTCTGAGCCTCTACCAGGAAGCTCAGATTGTCTCTACTAATTTCAGACTGTGCAGCAAGTCTGAGAGTGTCTCTCAGCAGTAGACAGACAGGGGCCTAGTGTATCTGGTCAGTTTCAGGGACTTTCTGAAGCCTTTTAAGCCTGTCAGAATGTCTGTGCCACTCTGACCACTTGCTGCATATGTGGGGAAACGTACTCTGAGCCTGGGCTGGTGACGTTCATACTCATAACTCAGCTACAGGTTTGTTCAATTCCACTGTCATGCCCTACACAGAGTCCTGCTGGTCATATTGGGCAATTGATATAGGGAGTGGGGTGGGGGAAAGGACCCACTGAAACTGATGACCTGACTTTAGAGGATATGAAAAAGGCCATTATCAAACTCACTAATCATAAGTTACAGGAAATAATAGAGGGACTTCCAAACCCCTCTGTCTTTCAGGTTGGCTGAAACAGTGCACAAGCGCACTAACATGGATCCCTAGAATCTAGAAGGTGAAGCCACCCTGACTGAACATTTTGTAAGCCAGCTTTAAGATTAAATCTTGGACCAGAGATCCCTGAGTCCTTACTACTTTCATGTCTTCAAAAAGGAGACCCCACAAATCATGGGTGTCAAACTGGAGGAAGAAAGGGACAATAGACAAGACTAATTAATACTTCAAGTAACCATTTCTTCCTTGTCCAACTCAGGACATCTTAGATCTCAATGTAATGGCCACTTGATTCAGCCTAAGAAGACAAACCCAGACTCTAGTCAAAGGCCTCTTTTCTGATATCCTTGTACTCAGAACATTCTAGCTGGAAGTGTTCAAAGCTACTGGGCTGTCAGCCTATCCTGGGCTACGTACAAGCTGCATAGGGAGGGGTCTCTAGAAGTGAGAATGTCTCTCTTACCTTTGTGAGAGAAAGCCAGCCTCCATCCAAGGGCCTCAGACTCAAGTCAGACACAGAAAAGAACCAATTCTCCTGACATTGTTCTCGGACTATGAAGATCCAAACAATGAAAGGGTCTACTCCAGTTTTTGGACTAGCTATTAATGCTTGTGTGTTTTCCATCTCATGGATGAGCCTAGGCTAACTGTAAATGTGTATTCCTTTTGGAAATGTGAGTGACCACTTTCTTTTTATTTTTATGAATTTTATTTAAATTAGAAACAATCTTATTTTATATATCAATCCTAGTTCCCTCTCCCTCCTATCCTCCTAAGACCCCCACCGACTCCCCCATCCCGTTCCCCATCCACTCTCCAGGGAGAATGAGGCCTTCCATGAGGGATCATCAAAATCTTTCAAGTCATTTGCGACAGGGCCTAGGCCCTCCCCTGTGTATGTAGGTTAAGAGAGTACCCCTCCATGGGAATTGGGCTCCTGAAGTCCATTTGTACGCTAGGGATATATCCTGGTTCCACTGCCAGAGGCCCCATAGACTGCCCAGTGCTCCTAGCTGACACCCAGTTCAAACTCCCTCAGCTGGGAACATGTTTGGTTGTGACTCCAAGATATGGCTGGTCAGCTCTTCATGTGTGGACCCTCCTGTGAAAACTCTATGGTTATTAATTTTGAGATTACTGTAGGCGGTAGGGAATTATCAAATGCTAATTTTAGCAACCATGAAGCTATCTTAGAGTCCAACGGAAAACTCTGAGTTGAAAAGTTCTGTAGACCACATAAGAGAAGACTCTGGAGACAGCCAACCCTGTAGTGAGAGCTCCTGTCCCACTTGGATTTGTGATGTAGCAGCTCCAATGATACATACAGAGAATCACAGTACAGCCTCTAAGATTCTGGAACGGCTAGAGCCCTTCTTTGCACATAAGTGTTCTCCTTTTGGCAAACAGTTTTTCAGTTTGCTACTGGTCCATAGTGAAAGGAAAATGCCTCGTCAATGGATGACCCAGTGGCCATGTAGCCTGTCTTAGAAGATGTGCTGCTGTCATACAATACCCCACAGAGTTCTGTATAAGAATAAGTTCATTGCCCATCATTTTGGTGGCTGTGAGATCAATTACCAAGGCTTATCCATCCAGTGAGAGCCATCATGATTCATTATTCATGAGAAAAATGGGAAATGTGAGAGAACATGAAAGGACAAAATACAATTAACAGCTTCAAGTGCTCTCATCATTGAAGCAACCCATTCATTAAGGTGGAGCCCTCAAGGCCTCTCATTTTGGCTCACTTCCCAATATGGTGACACTGGGAGACGAATTTGCTAGCATATTCTAGGGATACACTCAGAGTGTATCAGAGGTTGAACTCTATGGATAAACTGTCTTTTCTTTCATTTCTTTAAATGATTTTCTTATTTCCTTTCTTAGGGTCTCTATCAATTTCATGAAGTTTTTTAAATGTCATTCTCTTCTGCTTCATCTGTGTTGGCGTGTTCAGGTCTTGCTGGTGTAGAGTCCCTAGAGTCTGGTGGCATCATATTGGTTTTTCTGTTGCTGAATGTATTCTTATATTGTTGTCTTCCCATGTCTTCTTCCAGTGGGTACAAGTGGGTCTCTTCCTCTCCTGGTGGTTATGGGTCCAAGTTTATCTTCTGCTGGGTGCAAGGAGGATCCGATACTCTGATGGGTCTCACAGTGGATGCAAGCAGGTCTGAGGCCCTCCCTCTCCTGGTGGGTGGGAGCTGAATTAGGAGGGTACTGTCAGCAGACTAGAGATTGCTTGGTGAGCTGGGGGCAAGTTGACCTGCCTGTAGTCCCCAGGCCAGGAGATCCCAGAGTAGGCCAGCGGAAGGAACTTCTGTGATTTGTTTAGTGACCTGGTTTTCTATTTATCAATTTTCTGTTTAGAAGGACCCCCTCAGTGTAGCACTGAATTGTTATCTGCTGTTACTAAGTAAAAGAAGTTTATAAGGTCTTTACCAGAGAAAATATATATTTTGTGGGAGCTTCCTGCAGGCATATGTTACAGTGCTGTGAACTATTATTGAAAAAATCCATATTATACATTAGATAAGGACTCTTTAAATAGAAACACGGAAAGCTCTATTTTCATTGGCAAATTGATAGACACATTGTGGCCTAAGCTTTTTTTTACCCCTTTGTTTCCCTGAGAAACCATGGTTCAGAATTTGATAATTCAGTGTCACAGAGATTTTGTATAAGAGAACTACCTCAAATACCGTAAGCCAAAACATGATGAATTAGAACTATGAATCAAAAGAAAGTATAAAGAGGCATACCAAATCTTCTCAGTGGTATGAGATCCAGAAACTTCTCTTCTAGCTTAAAGAATATGATAGTGGAAACTTCCATAGACCCCTGAGTCTCTGAACATCACCACAGATGTTACCTCGGATGTTCTGTGAAATTTGTCTCCTACTTCTTATTTTTGTGTGTATCTACTGAGATATATTCACCACTCATATATGTATTGATTCCCACTGCCAATCTTCATTGCACAGTCCATGAAGTAGACATGGATCCTTGATTACTAGCTGAGACTACTGGAAAGCCACTAAAGGATAAAAATATTTTTTTCTGATACCATTACTCTCTGTTCAGCTCCTAGAATATGTGGCTTCTGCAGTGTCTCCTTTCTGCATACTATGGTTTCCTCCAGACCTGTCTTACCAGTGTCCTTTTGAATAGTTCATATCCCTGGTGACTACCTCCCAGAGCCTCCATGTGTTCTCTGGCAGCTGATTTTTAGGGAAGGTCATTTGCACACCAGAATATTGTACCAATACAGTACCTCCATGCTTCTGAAACACAGCTAGCCATGGAAGCATGCCCCTCACTCTATCTAAGATCACAGACCTAGGAATGGCAGCCGTTATTTACATATGTCCTTCCCATGTTCCTTGACATGTTCATTATTTCTCAGTCAAGGATCGGTTGCTTTTGTCCTTTGAATTAGTCTAAAGTTTTCTTTTTTAATTAAGCTGAATTTGTTTTTATTAAGCTGTGTTTGTTCATATTGCAGTGTGATTTCTTCCTCCTGCTTGAACATAACTGTTATGGTATTAATATCAGCAATGGTGTGATAGGCCCCCAGATCTTAGCACAACTGATGCCACCTTGGAGTCACCATTCTGATCTAAGACCCGAGCTCAGACACCTCCAACACCTGTGAAAATGAGAAAAAAGACCTAATATATCATAGTCCACAGTTGTAGGAAAGTCTCTGAATGTACTAATCTTGCTTTCTTGGCTTCTGTAGCTCCACTTGTAACTAATGATTCTTGCTAATTGAAGTGTGTCAAACCGGAATGTGTTTTTTGTGCCTAAAAAGCCAAGAATGAGGCTGCATGATTTGGGTGAGTTCCTCATGCAGCTACTTGTGAGTGAGAGTAAAGATTTTCTATTTGGCTTTCAGCAAATCCATGTGTTCTCTGGAGGAGTTACCCAGAGGACTGTATGACTTGGGTTTGGGGGATATGACTGAGCATGTATTCACAAAAGACTCAACAATCGCTCTGTTTGAGTTGGATCAGAACAGCATAATCTTTACAGGCCAAATGAATTCTGCAGCTGGTGGTTGTGGTAGGTGTTGAAGGGCTCTGGCAGGCCCAAGCCTGACGAACACAGGCCTGAGCTTAGCAAACTGGTGCTGACAAGTTTGCCCTTTACCCCCACCCCCCTTGCAAAACTGTTAAATTGCATTCTTAAAGCTAACCGCCAAGGTCTATTCCCATATTTGGCCACTGACTCATTCCTGAGACTGATCACCAAGGTCCAACTATCAAAACATCAAGGTTCAGCCATCAAAATTCATTATTTTCACTAAACTGGTGTTATCTTGCTTGTACAAATAAAGCCTGTTTGAAGGTCAGGTAATGGAGCTACTAGCTAACCATAGAGGTCTGAAGGTCTGTACAGACAGACAGAAATGAGATGGCTGGGCAGAAACAGGATATAAGCAGGGAGAAACAGGAAATTGCTCTTTTGTCTGCTGAGACTTGAAGGAGATAAGGTGTGGCAGTGACTTGTTCCTTCTCTCTGACCTCTCAGCATTTTCCTCTATATCTGTCTCTGGGTTTTTATTACTTAGACAAATTAAGAATTCCATAAATGGAGTTCTAACCTTATTAAAACACCCAATCAGAACTTACCAGCACATCCTCCTTGTTTTCCTCTTAAAATTAACACTTGCAAAACTTCGGATGCTGTTTCGGCCCGATACAGATGCAACCACCTTGTCTGTTTGCCTTGTTTGATAGATCTCTTTGCATTTGGTTTGTGTGTGGAAACTGGTGTTTGGGTGTGGTCCGTGTCTAATCTGGGGTCCAGAGGGGAGCACCCCACAATATGTAGGTCCCTTCAGGTATGAAGATACCTGATTTCTTGGTTTATTCAAACTCTTGAGCAAAAGAAATATTCAGTCATTTGCCTTTCTGCTCAAGTGACAACTGATCCCGTAACAATCCTAAAAGAATTATTAAGTCTTGCAGCTATAGGAAGGACACTGGAGGAGCTTAAATGCAGAAGTTAATGATGCATCTTGGTGCAATTATGACAGTGAGAATTAACTATATTTATGTAGATCTTCTGAATTCAACAAGGTTCATGAAATGCCAGTGTGGTAGACCCAAAGGTGCACAGTTAACCACAGGCAGGAGAACTGTTCTTTCCATGAGAACATTTCAGTGCCTATAAGGCTGATCATTGCTTATCTACCATGGTATCACAGGAATGAAATGGATGAGTGGCTTACTATAGAATTGCTTCATCCATATAACAGGGAAAGCATCTCAGCCAGATGCTTAATTTGAGTCACTGAGGACAGAAGCCATGCTTTCTCACCCAATTCCAAAGCCCAATTTTGTTCACAACTCTGAAGCCTCTAGATTAAAGTAGAAGCTGTGTCCACTGGAGGAATGGCCTTGAATTTTGCTCTAAGTATATAATTATAACATAGTATATTATGTATGTAACTTTTATTACTTTTTTAGTTAATGGGGTGTGTGGCTGTCAGAGGACAACCTACAGGAGTTCATTCTCTCCTGCTATATAGGTCCTAGGGATGAAATTCAGGTAATCATATTTGATAGTAAGAGCCTTTACCTACCTTACAGTCTCTTAAGACCACCTTAAAATCTTTGACAGAGTGCCGGGTGTTGGTGGCACACACCTTTAATCCCAACACTCGGGAGGCAGAGGCAGGCAGATCGCTGTCAGTTCGAGGCCAGCCTGGTCTACAGAGGGAGTTCCAGGACAGCCTCCAAAACAATACAGAGAAACCCTGTCTCAAAAAGTCAAAAAAAATCTTTGACAGAGGAGATTGGAGGCCATTTTCCAGATCAGATATGCCCAGAAGAAAAGGAAATATTCACCCACACCCAACGTTGTTAACATTAGCCTTGTAAACTTAAAGTTTTGTCCACAGCTGACATCTATCCTCAAATGACCCCACTGGAACACTCATAAATGATTCTTACATCTCTGTGCCACAATGATATACAGCACAGGTATACCGGGGAACAGGTAGAAACCACTCACTTGCTCTCTGATCATAGAGCAGGGGTCATTGTGGTGGGAGGGGCCATAGGAGGAAGTCCTTGTGCCTTTTTCCTGTCAGTTCAGTAAAGAATAAATACTGTACCCCCATAGACTGCAACAAGACCTAGGTTTCTGTATAAGACTCAAAAGAGTTTCTCATTCTGCTTTCATTGCCCTGTCTAAAACAGTTGGGAAGCCAAGAAGATATTGGGAAATGACTGTCAGTGACCCTGAAATTAATCATTCAGTAACTTCTCCAGCTGTGGTGGGTGTCTTTAAGGGAACAAGTAAACACAGCATTAGGTCACTGGCAAGCGAACACTGACCTGTCCTTTTGTCCGTCTCAATTAGTAAGGACAGGAACATCTGCCTTTGTGTGGGCGGGTCAGTGACACATTCTTGCAGTATTATCTCAGGTCTATGTCTGTTCTTCTTTGTACCCTACAATAACAGGTTGATACTATGATCACAAAGTCCACTGAACCTCACAGTTGTTCCTCTTTTGATGATCTTGAGCTGATTGGATCATATGGCCTAGAAGGCTGTAAATACCACTTTAGATGCTGAAGTAATTAGTGACTAAAAAGAAGACAGTGAGCAAAAAGCATTCATACATATGAGAAACATACACACAATTTCTGTATCCAAAACTATATGTTGGAGCGTATGACCATAGCTAACTTGAAAGCATGCAATTGAATATTAGATGTACCATGGAAAGCGTCTTGTTGCTCTGCTGCAAATCTGGCCAAGTGGTACCAAGAGAAGCTAATGATGCCCAAGGATCATTGTGTACTTCAGAAGCCAAACACTGAAGGAACCATTTATAGCAGGACCTTTGTATATGTCCCCTGACCAAATAGGTCATTGTGCACCTGAAGCAGCAGGATGCAGAGGAGCTGGGGGGCAGGGTCTCAAGTGACAGTGAGTACTACAGGTAAATGACCAGGGACACTGGGAGGACAGCTTGCTTATTGAAATACAGGGACTAGCATACATAGCTTGAGGAGAGGAAAGAGGTCAAGGGGGGGGGATGCTGCAGCAGGGGCAGAGGCTCTCCAAACATATTAGCAGGCTGCCAATCACATGATTTCTGAGAAGCTAGTGGGGGCCAGAAGCTTGATTGACTTTATCATGATGTAGCCTTTGTCTCTATGGAGTTGAGTAGTCCTAAGCCTGATTTGGATAGGGTGTGGCCCCACTCCTGCTGTGCTGTCTGAGAGATGTCCAGCATATGGGTAATGCTCTACTGTCTCCAATCTGGCTTGGGAACCCACACCTTTGAGTTGGAGAAACTGCATGCTGTGAAGCCAGTGCTAGCAAGTTATCAACTTAAGGTGTCTGGCATGAGGAATACACACACCAGAGTCAGGAAGAGAACCCCATCTCCAATATTCTCCTTGTCCCTTCCATCAAGAAACTGTGTTCTAGGTGACACAGGAGAACCATGTCAAGGGCTTGTCAACCACCTTGAAATGGCTAAAATATTAAGTCTTCTTGAAAACTACTGAGTTACACCATCCCATATTTGTAACTATCCTTGGAATAGAGAAGTCATGGTGGCCATTTCTAGGATTTTCTTATAACTCAGTAGTCAGAATGAAGTATAGACTGGTACCAGTCTTCTTGACTTTCAGGTCCCAGTGGGAGGACACAGAGATACTAAAGAGGATGAAGTCTGTAGAATGTTTGCAACACAGATGATAAAACCAGACCTCAGGGAACTGCCATCTTTTGCAAGAAAATACACCTGCATAACCTTTCCCCTGGTATGTGTCATACTGGGTGGTAACTATACTCTAAGAAGCACCATCTATAGCTTCAAGTGATGGTTCTCATCCTTGCAAAGAGCCTGGCTCAAAAGTCATCAGTACTTCTGTTCCAAAGAAGACACAAACAGGAAAAACCCTGGGAGAAGGGGCTGTCTTAATGCTCCACCATCTAGCTGCACTATCATGGCTTCTGTCAAACTTTCCTCAACAACTGTGATTTAACTCATTCCAGAGGCTGGGGAAATCTTCAGCTGATTATCTTTAGCATTTACTTACTAATCATGTCTACAAAGATACAAGTGTCCAGGTTGGGGTAACCCATGACAGACCTGGCCAGTTGCCCAAATATGGTAAAAATAGAAGGGTTTAGAATGAGAATGTAGGCAGATTTTTCCCTGTTTATCACCTTTAATTAACATGTATCTCAATTTTAATATATTGTGATTTGGTGGCATTTACTTTCCCCACTACCCCAACTCCCTATGCTGCCTTCTCTCTCCACCCCTTATATTCCTCTTTTCTCTTCTGTATAGTGCTACTACCAATCTAGGTTACCTCTTCTTGAGAGAAAACAGACAATACCTATCGTTGTCTGGCTTTTTCAATATACATGATGTTGTCATTTTCCATACAGTTTCCTTTATGGTTGTGTAGGTATCCATTGTATACAGACATATCACTTTTTTGTATTCATCTGTTGACAGGCTTCTATGCTGATTCCATAGTTTAGCTACCATGAAGACTGCCTCAATTAACATGCCTAGTTATATATCTTTCGTTATATGCTAAATTACTTTCTCTTGGGTGTAGTCCTAGGATTGATTCAGATGGACTACACAGCAGTTTTGACTTTTTGGATGACTCACCATACTGTTTTCCTTAGTGGGTGTGCTAACTTACTGTGCCATTTGGATTTAATGGTATATTTGACTGAACTGAGAGATGACAAGGACTAGTGGAACATGTTTGACATATTGATGGAGGTTTTCTAAGAGGTGAGCATCCCTGACCCTGATTTTCCAGCAGTCTAAACACACATAGCCCATAGCTTCTTAAAATCCCCTGCAAAGAATGTGTCTTGGAAGGATGCACAAAGTCTCATAAAATTGAATAGGTGTCTGGACAAAGCTTTTAAGATTGACCCAAATGAGGGATCAGTAACTGATGGTCTGAGGTTTTGGTTAATGTTCTAAAGGGCCTAGAGTCACTTTATAAGCTTTTAAAGATTCATAATTGTGAGGTAATACAAATTCTGAATAGTCCAAATATTGATGTTTTCATAAACTTCACAAATAGAGGATGTGGTTGTCATCATTGATAGGCTTGGTCAAGATATTCTGGGAGATAAGACCCTTGTAAAGTTACCCTACCTTTATACAGAAACCAGTTGAACTGCTGTATGTGGGAAATGGTAGTCCAAATTGTCTCTCAAGTGTAGCAACATTGAGAGTGTCTGGATAGGCACCTTCATACCTCACAGAATCTGTTAAAACTCATGCTGTCCCATGGAGGCATCAAGAGAAAACAATGGACAGGGAGCATGAAGTTGTAGGTGACTGCTCTAATTCAGAGGGTCTCTTATCATCTCTGATAGTAAAGTTAGGAAACACCATGAAATCAAATGATCAGCGTGGTCATGTTCTGGAAGGAGCCATGGATTGAGATGACATATTTAATAGTGTAAGGTTTTCTGCTTCAGTCAGGGTTTAAGAAATTCTGGCTATGAGGTCTTTTTTTTTCATACAAACCAGAGGGTGGAGAAGACTGATATAAAGAGCAATCAGACCAATAAACTTTCAGGGGAATGAAAGAATTGCCTTTTATCTTGAAAGATGATTTCCCAAGTACAGACAGGTTAAACAAACAGGCCAGTCAAAAGAATGGGGGAGCAGGAAGGTTTAGTCAGGGGAAGAATAGGGAAGAGCAGGATGAGAGATACCATAATAGAGGAGAGATCTGACACTAGTGAGATTTCCAGAGATCTACAAGGATGACACCAACTGGCAAACTAAGCAATAGTGGAGAGACTACCTTACATGCCCCTCCCTCATAATGAGTTCTACTGCTTACGTTTTTGCCATCCTAGAACCTTCAACCAATGATGGAAGCAGAGGCAGACAACCACAGCTAAACACTGAACTGAACTCCTGGAAATCAGTGACAGAGAGGGAGGACTGATGAGCAAAGGGGTCAAGATTGGGTTTGTTTAACCCACAGAGACAGCTGACCTGAACAAGGGGGGCTCTTGGATCACAGACTGATGGCTGGGAGGCCAGCATGGGACTTATCCAGACCCCCTGAATGTGGATGTCAGTAAAGAGACCTAGGCAATATATGGGACCTTGGGTAGTAGATCAGTATTTATCCCTGGCATCCAAATGAACTTTGAGTGCCCATCCCACAATGAGGGATAATCTCTCACCCTGGACTCTTGGGGGAGGGCCTAGGCCCTGCCCTGAATGAAATGACAGACTCTGTATATCCCCCATGGAGGGCCTCACCCTCCCTGGGGAATGGAGTGGGGATTGGGTAAGGGTCTGGGGGGGCTGGTGGGAGGCTGTGGGGTAGGGGAAGGAGAGGGAACTGGGACTGACATGGGAAGCAACCTTGTTTCTAATTTAAATTTTTAAAAAAATCTTTAAAAAGAACAAAACAATAGAAAGCCTACTTATTGTTTCATCCTTCTTATGGTAAGTAGAGAAGTCCCATTAATTATATTGCACCTATACAAGGCATGGTACACCTATTCTAGTAATACATAGAGGAACATAATTAGATAGAAGATTAAATTATAAAAATAAGTAGACAAACAAGGAAAGTGAGATAAAAGAATTATTTCTTTTTGGCTCCTTCCATCCCTTCATTCCTTCCTTTCTTCCTTTATTTCTTCCTTTGTTTCCTTTGACACATAGTCTCTCTATGTAGCCGTGGCTGTCCTGGAACTTGCTATGTAGACCAGGATGTCTTTGAACTCAGAGATCCACCTGACTCTATCTAACTCAAGAGTGCTGGGATTAAATGTGTGCACTACTATGTCCATTTCAAGCTTTCTAATTAGTTTGGCATTGCTTTACCCTATAAATGAATACAGAAATTTCTCCCTTGACCTCTACTGAATTCTTCCAAGTTGTCTGAAGGGGAACACTCCTCCACTGCTGGTGGGAGTGCAAGCTTGTACAGCCACTTTGGAAATCAATATGGCAGATTCTCAGAAAATTGAAAATCAACCTACCGCAGGATCCATCAATACCACTCTGGGCATTCACACCACAGGGACATTTGCTCAACTATGTTCACATCAGCATTATTCTTAATAGTAAGACCTGGAAACAACCTAGATGTCTCTCAACTGAAGAATGGATAAAGAAAATGGGGTACATTTACACAATTGAGTATTACTCAGTGGTAAAAACAATGTCATCATGAAATTTGGAGGCAAAGGGATGGAACTAGAAGAAAATCCTGAGTGAGCTAACGCAGACTCTAAAAGACAAACACAGTATTTACTCACTCATAAGTGGATATTACATGTAAAGCAAAGGATAACAAGGCTATAATCCATAACCCCAAAGAAGCTAAGTAAAAGAGAGGACCCTAAAAGGGACATGCAAGGAAAATCCCAGGAAGGGGAAATATTTAAGATTTCCTGGGTAAACTGGGAGGGGGTAGAAGGGAGGGGATGGAGATAGGAACATGAGGGATCAAGATGGCCAAGTTGGGGAGGGATTGAGAGGGAGAGCAATGAAAATGATATCATGATAAAGGGAGCCATGGGGTTAGGGAGAAACGTGGTGCTAGAGAAACTCCTAGGAATCCACAAGGATGACCCCAACTAAGACTCCTAGCAATAGTGGAGAGGATGTCTGAACTGGCCTTCCCCTATAGTCAGATTAGTGACCACCCTAACTTCCATCATAGAATCAACTTACAGTAACTAATAAAAAAGATGCAGTGATCCAAGCCAATCACTGTGCTTAGATCCCGGGGTGCAGTTGAACAGAGGAAGGGAGGAAGAGGTTATGCTTTTGTTTCCACAGAAAATGAAAGACTATAGATTCATTCATGGTTAAAGATCAGCATTGATTAGGGGAATCTCACTGAAAATCCTGGCTACAAATATAAAGAAATAAACCTAGAAAAGCTACAAGACAGGTAATATATATTTTACCTGCTCAAACATAAAGTGAAATGGTTGCTTGAGCAATTTCTTAAGTGCCTTTCAGCCATTTTAGATTCCTCTATTGAGAATTCTATTTAGTTCTGTACCCTATTATTTAATTGGATTATTTTGGTGTTTTGGTGACTTGTGAGTTCTTTTATATTTTGGAAATCAGTCCTCTGTCAGATGTGAGCTTGATGAATATCTTTTCCCATTTTGTGGACTGCCATTTTGTCTTGTTGACTGTGTCCTTTGCCTTACAGAAGCTTCTCAGTAATACTGAATGCTTGAAGCACTGACCCTTGGATATCGGTTTCTCATGTAAGTGATTTTCTCTTCAATAAAATTAACTTACTTTGAGTCAGACCTGATGGCACATGCCTTTAATCTCAGCACTCAGGAGTCAGAGGCAGGCAGATCTCTGTGAGTTCGAGACCAGCCTGGTCAACAAGAGCTAGTTCCAGAGCAGCCTCCAAATATACAGAGAAACCCTGTCTCTATAAACCAAAAAAAAATTTAACTTACTTCATCCCAGTTCCATGTATCATGATTTGTACTGCTGCATTTGCATTCTGGTGTCAGGAGTGAGATACAAACCCATGCCTCCAAAGATAATGGGCATCCCAGGCTGAGAGCCCATAGGCTGAATTCCTTTATTGATGGCTCTCAGGTCTGTAAGTATTCTCCATTTACCAGATTTCTTTTTAATGACAAATATAGGAGAATTCCAAGGCTTGTAGATTTTTCAATATGTCCAGCATTTAGCTGTTCCTGAACCAGCTTTTCTAAAGTCTCTAGCTTCTCAGAGGTCATAGGTCATTGCCCTACCCAGACAGGTTCATCTGTTAGCCATTTTAAGAGTATGGCTTTTGGTTCCTCTGTAGGTCTGTCAATTGTATTCTGTTTATGCACAGCTTGGGTGGTTGTTATCTATTTTCTGTAGTGCCTTCCAAGATTTTTTCTACTACAAAGGGTTTGTTTATGATTTATATTTGATACTGGAGGAGTGTTAATCTGGGTATTCCATTGCTGCAATAGATCATGACCCCACAGATTTATTGCTATGTCAGTGACATATGGCCTCAGTATTCTTCTTTGTCCTTCTGGCCCTATATATTCAACCCAATTGTGTTCTATTTTACCTGAGATAGTATTCCAGTTCCTAAGAATTGGACATTTACCTCTTGTAGGGGCCATCTTGGAGGGCAAGTTTTGAGTTATAATGGTCACATCATTACCTGTGTCAAGTATCACCACAATCACCTTGTTACATTTGTACTCTTAATTTAGGCCTTTGATCATTTATAGAAGGTTGGCAAAATATACTTTTTGTGTATCCTCAAGTTGTGTTTGATTCATTCTATGTAGCTAATCTATCTTCTAGAGTGGTATCATTTATTACATTAGGTACTGGATATTCTAATCATCCTGGGGAAGATTGTCCTCTACAGTGACTAGGAATGACTAGATCACTTTTGACATGGGGGTTTTTGAGACGCCCTCTAAGGAGTTTCCCAATTGGAAATGGTTTCCTTGCTTGTCTGTGGTCAATCTACATTCATTTGTCCAGTGTTGATCTTCACCACATCTTCTACATAATCGAGAAGGTCGAGGCCTTGTGTTCCAGTCATTCCTAGCTGGAGCATTATTTCTAGGAATACTTTGGCTACAATTTCTTCTTAAATGTCCTATTCTACCACAGTTAAAACATACCGCATTTTGATGTCTTTTCAAACATTTGGAGATCACTTCTCCCACCCAAGCTTCTATGTCACCACAGTTAAGGCATCTGGTATCTTGGTGTATTTTCAAACCTTTGGAGATCGCTTCTCCTACCCAATCTCCAGTGTCATAATCATTATACTCAATGCTGGCTGTATACAGGACCTATTCATCCAATGGTGCTGATCTGATCTTTAACAGGCAAATCACCTTTTTGCTTTGTGGATTTGCATTCTCATAAGCTAGGGATTCTATGAGTATTCATCTAGAATCTGAATCTGTTACCTGTAATTCTACTGCTCTGGACAATCTTTGTAAGAATTCACTGTATTGAGGGAAGCAGCTGTTCCTCCGGCAGCATCAGGTAAACAGGCCTGCTTCCAGGCCTGTGCTCCAGTGCCTGCAGATCGCCTGGGAACTGCACAGAGCTCCCAATCCCGGCGGGAGCCAAGCACCCCAGACTCCAGATCTTCTCTCCCGCCAACGAGACCAGGAAAGGAGAGGAAGCTGGGAGTTCAGGGAAGCAGCTGTTCCCCTGGCAGCATCAGGTAAACAGGCCGGCGTCCCGGCCTGTGCTCCAGTGCCCGCAGATCACCTGGGACCCGCACAGAGCTCCCAATCCCGGCGGGAGCCAAGCACCCCAGACTCCAGATCTTCACTCCCACCAACGAGAGTAGGAAACCAGAGGACCCAGGGAGACCAGGGGAGTAGCTGTTCTGGATCAAGTAAAACAGGACCCAACACAGGGTCCAGGGGACCAGGTAAGAGGATAAGCGCCCCAGATTCCTATTCTTCTTCTCCACCCACGGGACCAGCATTCGGACAAGGAATAGAAGAACCACCAGATTATTGGACTTGCTAGCACCCACCAAAAGGGAACTCTGGTCCCCAGACCAGTAAGGGGCTCTTTCTGCACCCACTAGAAGAAGAGATGGGAAAGAGACAATACAAAAACACAGTCAGCAACAGAAAAACAAATATGACACCGCCAGATTCTAGAGACTCCACACCAGCAAGACCCCAACATTCCAATGCGAACGAAGCAGAAGAGAACGACCTTAAAAGCACTTTCATGAAAATGATAGAGGCCCTAAAAGAGGATATTGGAAAATCCCTCAAAGAAATGGAAGAAAAAACAAACCAAAAAATGCAAGAATTGGAAGAAAAAACAAACCAAAAAAGGCAGGAAATGGAAGAAGAAATGAAGCAAAAAATGCAAGAAATGGAAGAAAAACAAAGCAAAAAATGCAAGAATTGGAAGAAGAAACATACCAAAAAAGGCAGGAAATGGAAGAAGAAACAAAGCAAAAAATGCAAGAAATGGTAGAAAAAACAAAGCAAAAAATGAAAAAATGGAAGAAGAAACAAACCAAAAAAGGCAGGAAATGGAAGAAGAAACAAAGCACAAAATGGGAGAAATGGAACAAAAAGCAAACCAAAAAATGCAAGAAATGGAAGAAAGAACAAACCAAAAAATTCATAAAAGGCAACAAACGGATGAAAAGATAAACAGAAAATTGCAAGAAGCAATGCAAACACTGCAAGGGTTGAAAATTGAAATAGAGTCATTAAAAAAACACAATCTGAAGAAAGGCAGAAAATAGAAAAGCTGGACAAACAGTCAGGCACTACCAATACAAGCATTACCAACAGAATAGAAGAGATGGAAGAGAGAATCTCAAGTGTTGAAGATACTCTAGGAGAAATGGATTTATCAACCAAAGAAAACCTTAAATCCAACAAATCCTTAACACAAAACATCCAGGAAATATGGGACACCATGAAAAGACCAAACCTAAGAATAATAGGTATAGAAGAAGGAGAAGAAATCCACCTCAAAGGGACAGAAGGCATATTCAACAAAATCATAGAAGAAAACTTTCCCAACCTTAAGAAAGACATGCCAATAAAGGTTCAAGAAGCCTACAGAACACCAAATAGAGTGGACCACAAAAAAATCCCCTCGCCACATAATAATCAAGGCCCCAAACATACAGAATAAAGAAAGAATATCAAGAGCAGCTAAGGAAAAAGGTCAAGTAACATATAAAGGCAGACCTATCAGAATTACACCTGATTTCTCCATGGAAACTCTGAAAGCCAGAAGGTCCTGGATAGATATTCTACCTACACTAAGATACCATGGATGCCAGCCCAGACTACTATACCCGGCAAAGCTCTCAATCACTATAGATGGAGAAAACAAGATATTCCATGACAAAACTAGATTCAAGCAATATGTGTCCACTAACCCAGCCCTACAGAAAATTTTGGAAGGAAAACTCCAACCCAAGGAAGCTAACTACAACCAGAAAAACATAAGCATTAGAGAATCCCTCTCTACCAACAGCCAAAAGAACAAAGGGGTGAAATTCCACACATAATTCCAACAACAACAACGATCGCAAATCGAAGAAGGATGAGCAATCAATGGTCATTAATATCCCTCAATATTAATGGCCTTAACTCACCCATAAAAAGACACAGACTAGCAGAATGGATTCGAAGACAGAACCCGTCCTGCTGCATACAAGAAACACACCTCACCCTTAAAGACAGACGTTACCTGAGAGTTAAAGGTTGGGAAAAAAAATTTTCAATCAAATGGACCCAAGAAACAAGCAGGGGTAGCAATCCTAATATCTAACAAACTAGACTTTAAAATAAAATCAATCAAAAGAGATGAAGGAGGTCATTACATACTCATAACAGGTGAAACCCACCAAGATGAAGTGTCTATCCTGAACATCTATGCCCCAAATACAAAGGCATCCACATTCGTTAAAGAAACATTATTAGAACTTAAACCTCATCTAAAGCCCCACACAGTTATAGTGGGAGACTTCAACACACCACTCTCACCACTAGACAGGAATACCAGACAGAAACTCAACAAAAAAGCAAAAGGTCTAATAGAAGTAATGACCCAACTGGGATTAACAGATATCTATAAAACATTTCATCCACATAAAAAAGAATATACCTTCTTCTCACCACCACATGGAACCTTCTCAAAAATCGACCACATACTTGGCAACATATCAAACCTCAGCAGCTACAAAAAAATTGGAATAACTCTATACATCTTATCAGACCACCATGCTTTAAAATTAGAATTCAACAACAACACAAATTGCAGAAAACCTACAAAATCATGGAAATTGAATAATGCTCAACTGCACCATCCCTGGGTCAAAGAGGAAATAAAAAAAGAAATTAAAGACTTCCTTGAATTCAATGAGAATGAAGACACAACATACCCAAACCCAAAGAAAGCATCTTCAACAAATGGTGCTGGCATAATTGGAGACTGGCATGTAGAAGAATGCGGATCGATTCATGTTTATCGCCATGCACAAAACTTAAGTCCAAATGGATCAAAGACCTCAACATAAATCCAGCCACACTGAACCTCTTAGAAGAGAAAGTGGGTGGTACCCTTGAGCGAATTGGTACAGGAGACAGCTTCCTGAACATAACACCAGTAGCACAGACAGTGAGATCAACAATTAATAAATGGGACCTACTGAAACTGAGAAGCTTCTGTAAGGCAAAGGACACAGTCAGCAAGACAAAAAGGCAGCCCACAGAATGGGAAAAATATTCACTAATTCCACATCTGACAGAGGGTTGATCTCCAAAATTTACAAAGAACTCAAAAAGCAAGTCTCCAAAACACCAAAGGACCCTATTAAAAAGTGGGAGGCAGAACTAAATAGAGAGTTTTCAATAGAGGAGTCTAAAATGGCTGAGAGGCACTTGAGAAAGTGCTCAACATCCTTAGCCATCCGGGAAATGCAAATCAAAACAACTCTGAGATACCATCTCACTCCTGTCAGAATGGCTAAAATCAAAAACACCAATGACAATTTATGCTGGAGAGGATGTGGTGAAAGGGGGACACTCCTCCATTGCTGGTGGGAGTGCCAACTGGTACAGCCACTTTGGAAATCAGTATGGAGATTCCTCAGAAAAATGGGAATAAACCTACCACAAGACCCAGCAACTCCACTCTTAGGCATATATCCAAAAGATGCCCATTCATACAACAAAGATGTCTGTTCCACTATGTTCATAGCAGCTTTATTTGTAATAGCCAGAACTTGGAAGCAACCTAGATGTCCCTCACCCGAAGAGTGGATAGAGAAAATGTGGTACATCTGCACAATGGAGTACTATTCAGCAGAAAAAAATAATGGAATCATGAGATTCGCAGGCAAATGGATGACACTAGAAGAAACCATCCTGAGTGAGGTAACCCAGTCACAAAAAGAGAAACATGACATGTACTCTCTCATATATGGATTTTAGACATAGATCTGGGGAGTGCCAGCCTACAATCCCATGGCCAGAGAGTCTGGGAAACAGAAACTTTATTCAGTGGCTGATCGAAGAAGAGGCAGACTCCCTTGGTTAAGTACTGAGCTGAACTCAAGAAAGCCAGTAACAGAGAGGGGAGGACTGATGATCAAAGGGATTAAGACTGGGCTGGCTTAACCTCCAGAAACAGCTGACCAGACAAAGGTTAACTCTTGAATCCCAGGCTGATGCCTGGGAATCCAGCATGGGACTGATCAAGACCCCCTGAATCTGGGTGTCAGTGAAGAGGCCTAGGGAATCTATTGAGCCTTGGGCAGCAGATCAGTACCCATCCCAAGTATACACACGGACTTTGGACTCCCATAGAACAATGTGAGGTGTACTCTCACCCTGAACTCTTGGGGAAAGGTCTAGGCCCTCTCCTATATGAAATGACAGACTATGCACACCCCCATGAAGGGCCTCACCCCCCCTGGGGAAATGAGGGGATAACGGGGGGGGGGTTGGGGGGAGGGCACGGGAGGAGGGGAGGGAATGGGAGAGGGACCTGGAACTGACTTGTGAAGCAACCTCATTTCTTATCTAAATTTAAACTGGAAAATAAAATTTAAAAAAAAAAGAATTCACTGTATTGCTCTCTTTGTCCCTGTATCACTTTGGTGAGGCTCCTGGTTCATGAACCTTATATCAAGCATTCAAAGCTGCTATATGACATAGAGAAAATATGTGTTCATGAAAATGTAGCAGTACAAATTATGGTACACAGGACTGGGATGAAATAAGTTAATTTTATTGAAGAGAAAATCACTAACATGAGAAACCGATATCCCAGGTTCAGCGCTCCAAACATGCAATATCAGCTCTCTCTGAGACCTGACCAGAACCCCAAGAGAGGGTGGCCAGCCTCTCCTCAGCTCTCTATATCCCACTCCACGTATGCAACTGTGGCCACACTCAAACAGATGTAGTCAACCCAAAGGTACCTAGTAAGTTCTCTCCCTACATCTCAGTTTCAGGAGGTCCCACTTAATAATTGTCAGTCTCAGTGTCTGTGCTACTAGTGCTACTATGTTCAGGAAGCAGTCACCTGTAACAATTCATTCCAGGGTGCCAGGGTACTCCTCAGTTTTTCTTCTAAGAGGTTTAGTGTGGCTTGATTTATGTTGAGGTCTTTGATTTGTTAGAACTTCAGCATGGTGATAGATATGGAGCTATCTGCAATCTTCTACATGTCAGCATCCAGTTATCCCAGCACCATTTATTGAAGATGCTTTCTTTTTTCCATTGTATAATTCTAGTTTCTTTGTAAAAAATTAGGTGCTCATAGGTGTGTGGATTAATGTCAAGGTTTTCAATTTGATTCAATTGGTCTACCTGTCTGTTTTTATGTCAATACCAAGCTGTTTTCATTACTATCACTTTATAGTAGAGCTTGAAGCCAGCAATGGTGATGCCTCTGGAAGTTCCTTTATTGTACAGGGTTGTTTTAGGTATCCTGTTTTTTTTTCATATAACATTGAGTATTGTTCTTTCAAGGTCTGTGAAGAATTGTGCTGTGATTGTGCTGGGGATTGCATTGAATCTGTAGATTGCTTTTTGGTAAGATTGCCATTTTTACTATGTTGATCTTACCTATCCAAGAGCATGAGAGACCTTACCATTTTCTGGTATCTTCTTTAATTTCTTTCTTTAAAGACTCAAAGTTCTTGTCATACAGGTGTTCCCTTGTTTGGTTACCCCAAGATATTTTATGTTGTTTGTGGCTATTGTGAAGGGTAATGTTTCTCTAATTTCTTTCTCAGCCCATTTATCATCTATATATATTGATTTTTTTGGAGTTAATCCTGTATCCTGCCACTTTGCTGCAGGTGTTTATCAGCTGTATGAGTTCCTATGTAGAGTTTTTGGGTCACTTATGTAAACTATCATATCATCTGCAAGTAGTGAAAGCTTGACTTCTTCCTTTCCAATTTGTATCCCCTTGATCTCCTTTTGTTGTCTTATTTCTCTAGCTAGAACTTCAAGTACAACGTTGAAGACATATGGAGAGAGTGGACAACCTTGTCTTGTTCCTGATTTTAAAGGAATCACATTGAGTTTCTCTTCATTTAGTTTGCTGCTGGCTATTGGCTTGCTATATATTGCTTTTATTATGATTAGGTATGTTCCTTGTATCCCTGATATCTCCAAGACTTTTATCATGAAGTGATGTTGGATTTGTCAAAAACTTTTTCAGCATCTAGTAAGATGATCATGTGGTTTTTCTTTTTCAGTTTGTTTACATGGTAGATTACACTGACAGATTTTCATATGTTGAACCATCCCTGCATCTCTGGGATGAAGCCTATTTGATTAAGGTGGATGATTTTTCTGATGTGTTCTTGGATCCGATTTGCCAGTATTTTATTGAGTATTTTTGCATCGATGCTCATGAGGGAGACTGGTCTGTAGTTCTCTATGTTAGTTGCGTCTTTGTGTGGTTTGCATGCCAGGTAATTACAGTCTTGTAAAAAGAGTTTGGCAATGATCCTTCTGCTTCTATTGTGTGGAACAATTTGAGGAGTATTGGTACTAGCTATACTTGGAATTTCTGATAGAATTCTGCACTGAAACCATTTGGCCCTGGGGTGTTTCAGGTTGGGAGAAATTTGATGACTGCTTCTATTTTATTAGTGGTTATAGGTCTATTTAAATTGTTTGGCTGTTCTTGATTTAATTTTGGTAAGTGATATCTATCCAGAAAAATTTCCATTTCCTTTAATTTTTCCAGTTTTGTAGAGTACAGGTTTTCAAAGTATGACCTGATGATTCTCTGTATTTCCTCACTCTCCATTGTTATGTTCACTTTTTCATCTATCCACAACCCCAGGGAAGCTAGGAAATGAGGAGGAACCTAAGAGAGACATACATCCCCTGGAGAAGGGGAAAATTACAAGATCTCCTGAACAAACTGGGAGCATGGTGGGGGGGGGTGGTAGGAGGAAGAGGAGGGGGAGGAGAACATGAGGGATCAGGAATATCAAGTTGAGGGAAGAATAGAGAAGGAGAGCAAGAAAAGAGATACCTTAATAGAGGAAGCTATTATAGGTTTAAAGCGAAATCTGGTACAAGGGAAATGTCCAGAGATACACAAGGATGACCCCAACTAATAATCTAAGCAATAGTGGAGAGGCTACCTTAAATGCCCTTCCCCTATGATGAGATTGATGACTACTCTAAATGCCATCCCAGAGCCTTCACCCAGTATCTGATGGAAGCAGAAGCAGAGATCCACAGCTAAACACTTAGCTGAACTCCTAGAATCCAGGTGTAGAGGGAGGAGTGATGAGCAAAGGAGTCAGGACCATGTTAGAAAAACCCACAGAAACAGCTGACCTGAGCAAGTGGGGGTGCACAGACCCCAATCTGAAAGCTGGAGAACCAGCATAGGACTGAACCAGGCCCCCTGAATTTGGGTGTCAGTTGGGAGGTCAGGAGAGTCTATGGGGCCTCTGGCAGTGGAACCAATATTTATCCCTAATGTAAAGACTTTGGGGACCCATTCATATGGAGGGATACTCTCTCAGCCTAGATACATGGGTGAGGGCCAAATGATGTGACAGACTTTGATGATACCCCATGGGAGGCCTCACCCTTCCCGGGGAGTGGGATAGGGGTTTGATGGGAGCTTGGGAGTACGGGAGGGAGAGGCAACTGGTATTGGTATGTAAAGTAAGATTTTTTAATTTAAATAAAAAATCTTTTAAAAAGGTTTCTTGTGCACAACAGACAGTCCATACCTATGTTAATGCAGATAATGCTACCTTTGAAAGTTTGTGTATTGCCATAGCAAGAGGACCAGACATCAATGAAGTGATTGGCCCAGGTGTTCCAGCCTCTCAGAATGCCTCTGTTGCAGTTTCCCCTGAGTTCTACATCCAGAACAGCTTCAAGGATTCTGGCTGAGATGGTAAAGCATCACAGACTGTTATAACCAGGACTGCAGATAAACCTTGTGCTTTCCTACTGCACAGAGACTGGGCAACAAATGGTATGGCCATTTTCCCAGAACTTGACCATATCTCAACTTTATCAGTTTCCCTCAAGATGATATCACCCACAGAGAGCAGGAAGAAGACTAGAGATTACAACACATACATTCCAAAGAGGTAAGATGGGTGGTTTTTGATCATTTGGTGGCTTATGGATGTTTGTCATCATTTATGGTGGTTAGTTACAAGTTCTTACTTGTCATGTTCAGGGAGAAAACTAAACAGAAGAGATTAGAATCAAGGATATTTTTCTAAAGAGAAAAAGTAGGAATTAATATAGAAATGATGGGATAAGTGGGTTGATTCTTGAGTCTACTTTTGAACAACTACTAGTCTCAGTTATTTTACATTGGTATGGAATTTGTATATTGATAAAAATTTAAGGTTATTTTTGTCATGTTGTATATATGTTTTTATTGTTGTTTAAGGTATTGTGCTTATACAGCTCCTTTAAAATGTAATGTAAAGTCTTAGTTCTTTTTTAAAGATTTATTTATTTATTACATATACAGTGTTCTGCCTACATGCCAGAAGACGGCACCAGACTGAATTGCAGATGACTGTGAGCCACCATATGGTTGCTGGGAATTGAATTCAGCAGTCAGTGCTCCTAACTCTGAGCCATCCCTCCAGCTCCAAAGTCTTAGTTCTTAAGAACTGTGATAACAAGTTTATAGTTAATCATCTGTAACAATCAAACTTACAGTCATGTTAGGCATGTTCTCAAGGTCATGCAGAGATAGATGATCTTCAAACAGTTCAAGGACCTACAGAATATGACATTTAAAATATTTTAGTAACATAAGGATTTTCATGGCAGTGACACATGTCTGATCCTGACAGCACCAATTTCCTTCAAAAAAGAATGATGGGCTTCAAAGAATCTCCTTATGAGGTTTACTTTCTTTGTGGCAAAAGTTATCCATTTGAGCAAGAAAGTAACTGCCCTTGCCTCAAATGCTGACAGCATATTGTCCAAATTAGACAAAAACAGGACACAAAGAAGAAAACTGTCAAATTTTGCCAAAACAAGGTATGACAGTCCTGCAAAGTTCCTGCTTCACAGAAAAAAAATCTGTTAGATATTTTAGGCCCATAGACCAAAGATGGATATCCCAATGTTACAGAAAAACCTTGGGGAGACTGTCCAGTCAACTAGATGTCTCTGCTATTTCTTAGTTTTGGAAGTTACTTGCTCTGCACTTCTTGTTTATTCAAGTAATATTATATCCTCAGGTATTTGATGGAGTTGAAGGCAAGATAGTTATAGTTACAGTTTTTCTTCTTACAAAATTCAGAAAAAAACTCACAAAAGAGATGTAAGGTGTGTAAGGTTGAGAGACATAAAAGCTCAAATTGTTTGGCTAAGAAAAAGTTTTGAGGTCTAAAAAAAGAAAGCCAGTATTTTTAGGTTGGAAATATAAGCTATGATAAAACATGGTTTGGGTATAAAACTTTAGACTCACTAGGATAGGATAAATAATACAGTACTTTCTCCACATTTGCCAAACACATGTGGACTAGACATTGTGACTAATTCCTACTTGAAAATTGTTCTTATTGTATATAGTTTTACTTTGTTAAAGCTAAAACCTTCCATTTTTATTTGGATAATATCTGATAATTGTTCTTATTGTATATGGATTGATTTACTGAGCTATAGAGTTAAAACCTTTCCTTTTTATTTATACTAAAAGGGGGAAATGTTGTGAAATAATTTTTTTGTACACTGCGAAGATGTGTCTTTGCCAAGGCACCTTCTGAATGGTTTAATAAAGAGCTGAATGGCCAATATCTAGGCAGGAAGATGTTAGGCAAGACTTCTGGGCAGAGAGAGAGGGGGGAATAGGAGATGAGTGTAGGCATGAGAGAGAGGAAGACAAGAGAACATGGAGAGGAAATAGGAGGTACAAGACAGAAGAAGGATAAAAAGTCACGAGACAAAACAGATTACTATACGTGAACTAATTTAAGTTATAATATCTAATGGAACAAGCCTAAGCCATAGGCCAAGATTTCATAATTATTAATAGCTCTCTGTATTTTGTGAGCTGACACCCCCCCCAAATCTGTTTACACTAACAAGATTCTTCTCAAGATGGCTCATGGTTATTTTACTTTAAGTGTTTGCTTAGTGCAAGACTGCATTTTGTCTTCCTATAAATGTTGCTTATTTTGAAAAAGAAGTTATAATCAGACAACATCTCCTACTGGCTTAATGCTACTAACTCCTAGGTTCCCCTGCAGCTGAGATGACCATTTCACTGTGCCTGTCATCTCTTGTTTTTCCAGTGTCTTGGCTTCTTCCTTTTGCCATGATAAAATATCCTGGCAAAAGCAACTTGAGGGAGAAGGGTTTATTTGAAGTTCAATACAGTCCATCTTGACAGGAAAGTCAAGGCAGCAGGAATTTAGCCATGATGCATTCGCAATCAGGAAGAAGAGAGGGTTAAATGCTTGCTGCTGTTCAGATCCCCTTCTTGACTCACACAGTCTAAGATCCCATCCAGGAAATGGTGCTGCCCACAGTGGGTGAGCATCCTATCTCAATTAGTGTAGTCAAGATAACTTATAGGTTTGCCCAGAGGCCCCTCTCACTGGTGATTGTAAATTCTGCCAAGCTGATGATGGACACTGACCATCACAACTTGTGCTTGGAGAATACAGTTTTCATCCTCCAACTGGAGAATTAAAATTGGAATTCGGAATTGTTTTATAATTTTCTGAGTTGACTTCCTGTGCCATTCTTTCATTTGGTCTTCATGTTATCTCCGTTTTGGTTCTGAGTTTTTCTTTTTCTACTTGAGTTAGGTTTTCCTTTATTGTCCTGACTAGAGTTTCCAGATGAGCACTTGAGTTTCATCATCTTGTTCTGTGTTCTACACTGCTTGATCCATTGATTTTTTGCATTAACTATTTTGTTTCACTTAGGCATTGATCTGGGTCCAGCAGGATATATCTACAACTGATATATCTCTGCTCTGGTCCACACCAAGGCATCAAGGATGCCACTAGCATTCACATAACCATGCCAATGACAGTCTAGCAGGTGTTTTTTTTAACATTCAAAGATTTCAGATGAGGTGTTCAATTCTGGAAAGAAATGCAGATCATTGTGTTAGGAGGCATGAGAAATGGATATGTGACTTCAACATAAGTGCAGTCCCAGGAAAGTACCTTTGGCTACTGAAATGACATTGTCTCTCACAGTCTTGGGATGCACTTAGTAGCACCACTATCAGTTACAGGACACAGACCGATTAAGTATCCTGTGAGTTTCTGGTGGACTTGTCTCTTTCCTTAGTGTTACCATGGGACCATAACTTCTATGGCAACTGGAACTTACTATGAAGACTCTTCTTGCTGGACCAGGATGGCATGATTTAGGGGATTTATCATTGGATTTGAAACAGCCAACACATCCCTTGCATATATTGCCTCCAGTTTTCAAAGAGGAACAAAAATATTGACTCGGAATGTTTTCAAAGAATATGGTGCATACACAGTGACTTGCTTTTTGTTGTGAGGATTTCTCAATACTGTTAAAATCATTGAACCACAAGGAACCTCATGTGGTCACTGCTTCCTGATAATGACCGGCTTTCCCTTATCCATTCCGCATAGATCTGTCTGTGACATTCTGTACTACACATACTCATGAATGCCAGACACAGTAAAAAAATGCCTTCAACATAGTGGATCCCTGTGATCCTTTGCAGAATGTCAAAACATGCAAGATCTCTGAGGATTATATGGTTCTTGTAGTGGAGAGCCCAAGGCAAGACTGAGATGGCTTACAGAAAAAGGAGAAGAAGCCTTCTGCCTTTACTTTGTGGTATGGAGAAAAGGACATCAGGCAAGCATGTGGCTGCTTACTAGGTTATGGGTTTACTTGCTGCAGTAAGACACTACAGCTGGGGAGCAGCTTCATTCAGAGTAACTGCCCAAGTAATTTCAGAACTGTTCACCATCATTCTCCAATATATTTCTGCATATGCCAGTCAGGTGCATGCAATCTGTGTGATAGGCACTTCTTTAACTCATCTATGGCAGCCTTGGTCTCTGCTGTGCCCCCTTGGGATATAGAATTGCATTTGCTTTACTATCCTGTAGGGGGAAAAAGATGCAGTCTCTTCATATAGACCCTCCCACCAAAGTGACCCTGACTCAATGATTAGAGATCCATTGTGGTTCTGCCCAGTTCCCCTGACATCCACTGTGTTAAATATTCTAGCAAGAGAGTTATAGCAAACAAGAGCATCTGTAGGCTAAGACATAGAACTAAGGTAAGTAGTCTTCTGCTGCCTGATATTAGGGAAGTGCCTATGTTGACTTCCAAGGACAAGCCATCAGTATTAGTCCTCAAGATAGTCATTTTAAACAGGCACCTGTGAGTATTGCTTTTCCTCCTGCCCAGAATCAGTGTAGTTAACTGCTCTACATACCCCCACAAAGAGATTAGGAAGAGAGCTAAAATATAAGCCTGTGACTGGGTGGAGGAGCACAGCTGTAACCCAGCTGGTCACAAGGCTAAGCCCAGGAGATTTTGAATATAAGGCCAGCATAGGCATCAAATCAAGATCTTGTTTTTTTTAAACAAATAAATACTACACACACACACACACACACACACACACACACACAGAGAGAGAGAGAGAGAGAGAGAGAGAGAGAGAGAGAGAGAGAGAGAGAGAGAGAGAGAGAGAGAGAGAGAGAGAGAGAGAACATATAAAGGCAGATGACCTAGTCAGTATTTTAGTCAAGAAGCCTCGCTGGGTGAGTAACAGTTGGGGAATCAGGTGAGGAGTCATAACTCTATTGCTTCTGAGTAGTTTTTGGCTCAGAACTTGGAACATTTTTTCTCCCTTATATTAGTATAAATAAAGGTGTTGGTGTCACATGTCTTTAATCCCAGAACTCAGGAGGCAAAGGCAGGCAGATTTCTGTGAGTTAGAGGCCAGCCTGGTTTACAGAGTGAGTTCCAGGACAGGCTCCAAAACAATATGGAGAAACTCTGTCTCCAAAAACCAAATCAGAGTATAGTGTGTGTGTGTGTGTGTGTGTGTGTGTGTGTGTGTGTGTGTTATGTGTATTAGTACAAGCATGTATGTGCTATATCTCATGTGTGTAGACCAGAGGACAATTTTTGGAACTTGGTTCTTTCCTTCCACTACATGTGTTTTAGGAATCAAACTCAGATAGTCAGAATTGGCATCTATCCTCTTTACCCATTGAGCCATCTTGCTAACCACCCACCCACTTTAAAAAAGAACAGAGGGTGGATAGTATTAACCTTAGGATACCTGTCTAACCAGCCTCTTTCTTGCTCTCTCCTGAACACTATCAGATCTCATCTGGGAACTGAGTGTTAAACACCACCTCCCTACACCCAGTTTCTCCAGTAATATCTATCCTTCCTCTGTTGTCCTCCAGCTCTTGACACTCATGGGGCACTCAACCAGAAGTAATCAGTGTCTCTAATGGCTCCCATGGTGCTGTCTATTAGAGGCTGATTCCTTTTGTATTGTTTCAGATCATGTAGCCCTTGTCTCAAGAAGGATTGAGTAGTTACATCACCCAGTGTTTCTGCTTCCACAGCACAGAGACTGATCACACAAGCTCCCAACTCACAAGGCAGCCTGTGAGGGATTTTCCACTCCATTTTTGACTCTTCTTAAATTCAAGAAGTTTAGATGGAGATTGTCCCCAATTGTAATACTTTCCTATACTTAGTTGTTATAAAGTCCCTGCCTTCACGCTGAATCACTGATTTTTCCAAAATCAAACTGCAGAGAATGTCCACGGCCTTTTTCTTTTGCAATTCTTCCCTTCTGTGGGCAAATTCTTTCTGGGCAGACAAGAGTCTCCATTGCATGTCTTACTGCTCACAGCGACGTCCATACAGCAGATGCCTCGTCCCCCTTATGAGTCTGTCTCATGTCCACTGCTCTTAAGGATCTCAGTGTACTCTCCAGTCTCTCAGCTATTTCGGGTAATCACCACACCTTCTTGATGGTGAGAACCCAATAAAGGAAGTGGTGTTTAATCTTACATGTCTTGGTTTATATAGGAAAGTGTGCTCAAGGTGAGTTTTTTTTCCTGTCTCTAAATTAACTAATCCCCCAGTGACATCAGTTATACCATAAACGTCTATGTATGATACATAAAATATATGATGAGGCTAAGACAAGGAGCAATTGTGAAGTTAATTGCTAATACCAAGTACAACAGGCTAACAAGAAGAGAGAATGGTGGGTGGGCAACTTCCCACACACTCCTCTGTTTTCCTTCACCAAATGTCATAAGTCCATCTCTCAAATCTCTGGCTATGCTCTTGAAAGAAGACCCATAAGACCCTTGGCAGGACTTCTGCACTTTTCCCAAGTTTCTCACAGATGTAACCACGTTTGACATCATACTCCAGCGATTTCTTCCTCACTGTTGTCACTCTTCTAATCAGCTGATGACTCTCCAGGTGGTATGATTAAAAAGCCAACCTATACTGGGACAAGGTGCCTGGGCACCACTGCTGCTGGGCAGGAACTTCTCCAGGTGGAGATCTGATGTAATCCATCGAACATCCCAGAAAGACATTCTCAGATGCCACAGCTGCCTGTAGTGGGAGGGGGAAGGCCCTGGAGTCACTCTGTGTATTATAAGGCACCTGGATCTGCAGAGGAGAGAGTTCTACAAGCTCTTTCCAAGTGACTGGTCTTCCTCAGCTCATTCTAAAGGGCCAAGACAGCCATGATCTTGGTGATAATCCTCCTCACTGGTGCATGTCTCCTGGTCCTCGGGGTCAGTGTATGGGTTTTCATAGAGGAAATCTTCACCGTCCATGTTCCTCTTGCCATCACACACCGAGTGAGATTTCACATTGTGCACTACTTATTCCAGCTGACACTAACACTGGTAAGTTTTGTTTTGTTTTTAATGACTGCATCCTGCCTAGGGTACACAAAATTCCAGCCTTGGGAAGGGATTTGGCAAAGACTCATAATTTAAGAGCACCTGATAATAAACACTGGTCAGTGATGATGGGAGACATCGTGATAAGGACTTCTTAAGTACTGTGGACCCCTGTACAGTGTCCATTAAGTGAGCTTTGAGTAGTCTCTCAGTTCATATACTAGCATGGGGACAATTAGTAGGGAAGAAATTCATAAAGAAGGTTTCTGATGAGAAGGACTCTGGAGTCTGTTTGATAAAAATTGGGGGAGGAATTATGTGTGGTGGCCCTACCTTGGGAAGGGTATCATAAAACTATCAGTTCATAACCAGTTGGGAAACACAGCTTATTGTTATTTTGGTAGAAACAGTGTCTTCAGTTAGGTGTAGAAGGGTCTGACATTTTGTGATGTCCTGGTCTCCATGGTTCATATATTTTGAGTGTTTTGAACCAGTAGTCTCAAACCACAGCACAAGATTTTAGTACCTTCTTGGTAAGGGTGGATCCCATTCAATTTTAAAAATATTTTTCTTTGATAATTTCATATAATGTATTTACACTATATTCACCCTTCTTCCTACTCCTGATACTTCTACTCTCTTTACTCTTCCCCCCTACCCACTCAGCTTTGATTTTTTGTCTTTATTTATTTATTTTTATCAAGTCAAGTTTCTATATTCTTAGGAGTTGGGCCTGCCCTAGAGTCTTATTCACCTAACCAGGGACCACAACATTTAAGAAACTGACTTTTCCTCCCACAAATGCTATTACGTATAAATAGTCCTTCAGCTAGTCCTAGGGTTTTGTGCCCACCATCTTTCCTTCCATGCTGAAATTTTGATCTGGTTTGTGCTTGAGGAGGTGTTACACATGCTGTCACATTGCCTTGAGTTTGTATATGCCTTGGTATGTCCAGAGACTACTGTGTCCTTGAAGTTTTCTGTGTCATCTAGTTTCTTTAATCTTTCTGTACTCTCTTCTGTGAAGGCCCCTGAGCCTTGAGAGAGGAGCGTGATACAGGTGTCTCATTCAGGACTGAGCATTTCACAGTGTCTCTTAATTCTTTGCACATTGACCAGTCAAGGAATCTCTGTGTTGATTGTCATCTAGTTCAAGGGGAAGCGTCTCTGATGAGAGCTGAGAGATGCACTGATCTGTGCATGTAGCAACAGGCAGTGAGCAGCTAGAAGTCATTTTAACACTGTGCCCAAGTAGCAGAATAACAGTCCCAGGGTCTCCTCTGGGGCCTATGACTTATCTAGTCACTGGTTCTTGGCCCCATTAACAGTGCCTTATATGGGTTCATCTCATGGAGTGGGTTTTAGATCCAATGAGAAAGTGGTTGATTACTGCCATAACATTCATGTCACTATTACAAAATTTTGTGAAGGGCAAAGGAGTATTGTATTTTCCCTGCTATGATCTGTTCTGTGGCTTTGGAAATTAAAAGACAGATTTACTGGAGATAGATGGTATATGATATTAATCACTTTATATGGATATCTGATGTATACAGACTGCAAAAGGTGGTTAGACCTGAGGGCTTATATTCTATTTTGACAAAGAATCTTCGTCATAAAGAAATGAGAAAATAATGGTGTTGAGACTTTTATAGGCCATCCCTCATGACACTCCCCCTCTCCCTGTTTCTCTCTCTCTCTGTTTCTCTCTCTCTCTCTGTTTCTCTCTCTCTCTCTCTCTCTCTCTCTCTCTCTGTGTCTGTCTCTCTCTGTGTGCCTCTCTCTGTCTCTCTGTATGTGTGTGTGTATGTGTGTGCCCAATGGGACTATGCACCCTGGCACACTGGGCTTTGAATACACCCTCTGGTCAGGTTCCAACCAAGGCTTCCAGAACAGAGGTGAATATAGAAGACAAACATCACTCATAGCTTCCCTTCTAATAACAAATGATGCACACTCATTAACATACCCAACACGCTCTCAAAACAGTGCCCTGAGAGGAAGCTGAAGCTGACCACAGGAAAGAAAAGGTAGGAGACCATAACTCCGCTAGGGAGAGGCTGAAGAGATCTGCCCTGCTGAGAGGTAACATCTGACCTAGCAGATAACAGGGGGATGAGGGAAGGTGTACATGGATATTTTGTTGGTTGAGAGATCTGGGGACCTGGACTTTGGAGGATCAGCTTGGAGTTCAGTGTAGAGGAACAGAAGAGGAGGGGAAGGGAAGGGGATGGCCTTAGGGGGTGTGGTTGTAGTCTGTGTAAACTGCTAAAGATGTTCTAAGGCCATTGGTGTTTTCCCCAATAGGATGAAAGGTCACATGGAAAGTAAGCCCACAAACATCTAATCTTCCAGGTGGAGTCTACCACCAGAGCATCAACCTGTTCGGGAGTAAAAAGTTGAACTCACTAATCCAGTTCCCATGCCAGCTGGCACAGAAGTTATAGTCCAAGACTGACCTGTTGTGAGTCATTTGTGGCTACCAGGTTCTAGTCCCACCTTTTGCCTCCTCAAACATATAAAGTGTGTGTGTTGGTTTGAAAGAAAGTGGCCTCCAAAGGGAGTGGCCATATTAGGAAATGAGGCTTTGTTGGAGGAAGTATGTCACTGTTGGGATAGGCTTTGAGGTCTTCTATGTTTGAGATACTGCCCACTGTCTGAACCTACTTCCTGTTACCTGCACATTAAGATGCAGCAGCTCTTTCTCCAGCACCATGTCTACCTGCACACTGCTATGCCCCCCCATCATACTGATAATGTAAACTACCACCTTAATTAATGTCTTCCTTGATAAGGTTGCTGTTGTTACAGAAGTTCCCGCCTGGTTCTGTAGCCACCCTAGAGCCCCCAAATAAGCACTCAGATGCTATATTAATTATAATAATGTTGGCCATTAGCTAGGGATTCTTATTGGCTAGCTCTGTCTTAATTACTAACCTATTTCTAGCAATCCATGTATTGTCGTGAGGCTGTGGATTACCCAGTCATGCCAAGAATAGTGTTACTCCTCTGGCAGCCTACATGTTAACCCTCTGCCTACATTTCTCAGAATCCTCCTCATATCCTAGTCCCACCTATCATCCTGACTCATTAGCCACAGTGCTTTGTTCATCAACCAATAAGAGAAACATATGTACAGAAGACATTCCCATCATGCTGTGATCCTGGTATCTCTTTACAGCAATAAAAACCCTAACTAAGACAGTGGTCTTGACTTTCAGGCTTACCAGTGGATTCCATCCCTGTCATTCACACTTAAAGAACACCACAGAGTTTCTGACAAGTACATAGTTGATGGTCAGACTACCATGGGAAAGATAGTCACCATTTGCAAACTTCATTGTTTGGTAGTTTTCATAACCCACTCACTTTATGACACCCAGAAGCCCTGGAGTACATGGAAATTTATTCTGCTATGTGGGTGAGGGAATTATGAAAAAAGTTGTCACTGAGTCACCAAGTTTGGGGCACACAGTTTGGAGCAGAAATTGAACTAGGCATGGAACTCATAGCTGCAAAGACTATACCAAGAAACTTCAAGTTTGTGGTAGGCTTTGGGCCAGCACTCAACTTTACTGTGTGCTGTGTATGGCAAGGGCATCATGTGAGCTATAAAATACCATTTATGAGCTTTGACAAAGTCCTGAGTTGATCTATATAATACTTTGGACAATAGTCATAGAGAGGAAGGAATGGATGTCTGTAGAGGGCAGCCAACTGGTATTTCTTTCTATCTTTCCACAGGGGAATGTACTGGAGAAGATGAAAATTTGCTCCATGCCTCACTTTTTCCGCTTTATGCAAGACCTGCTGGTACCAAAGAATAACTATGGTGTGTTGGTAAAAAACCTGCATTTTGGAACAATCCCTGTGAGGCTGTTCCAACCCAAGACAGCCTCCTCTGGCCCCCGGCGAGGCATCATCTTCTACCATGGAGGAGGTTGTGTGTTTGGTGGCCTGGGTAAGAAGTGTTTCTGAGGCATTGGAAGGGAGGGGGTTGTCATAACTGACATAAATACATCTATGTTCCACTGGGAATTCTTGGGAAGGATCCAAAGAAAGCAGTAGCCAGAAATTCTTCTGAGGAGGTCACATAGAGGATGAGGGTCATGTTGGCCCATAAGGTTGCAGTTTCCATGTAAATGTTTTCTATAGTAAATCTTACTCCAGAAGGGGAGACAGTGTCACAAGCAGCCAAGTAAGTGGTGTGATACCTCCCTTCCATTCTTTCTCAAAGGCACTGGCTCATTTGAGATCTCCAAATCACACACATCTCTCAGCTCTGCTGAACCAACACAGTGCAGCACATCTGTATCCACCCCACCCCTTCAGTTAGTCATCCTAATGGTACCCTCGTCTCCATTTCTTAACTTGTAGGATGTTCCTTTTTATGAATCATGAGGGTCTTAAAACACACCTCATAGAACATTTCTTCAGTCTAGCCCCTTCTTTGCCCCCTGTGATATCCTCTCCCATGCAGTTACTTTTTGTCCCCTTGCTATGCTGCAGCACAGACTCTGTTACACACAGCACACATTCTGAGATAATCAGTTTTGGTCTTCCATGCATGCTGTTTTGTTCTCAAAACATGACCCCTGTGTCTGGCTTGGAACGTGTTAGCACCCCTTTGGTCCTGGATCTTTTCACAAATAGCCTTTCTAGAGTAGCCTCTCCTAACATCTATCTACAGAATTTGTCTGCCATTCTGAGGCTAAACACCTACCCTCCAACTCTACCTGTGATATCTTCCTCAATGAATGTCTTTATGGCATTTGTCATCCTCTGAGCTTGTTTTGGTTTCCCCCCTTTTTTCTTTTTGCCATCTTTCTGTGCCTACTAAGAATGGGAACTCTAAGAGGGAGAGACCTAGGTGGTCGGTATGGTTGGATCCCCAGTACTTGGCTTTATTGTTCGTATTTTTGATGGACTTATAAAAAACATGGATATGTGTTGAGTGAAAGGACAATTTTATAAAGGAACAACTGACTGAATGAACAAGAAACACAGATGTAGACAAGGACAGATGGATGTCCCTCTCCATTTGTAGAACAGGATTCGACAGGGATTACTTACTGCCACCTTGTGGTAGAAATATCTGTGGCTATTCTACACCTGAAATTGCTGAATATGATGCCCACAAATTAACTATGATTAGAACCCAGGTATGGGTCCCATCCTTGTTCAGGAGCACTTTTCAGTGTCAGTAACCCTTGGGAACCTCCCCCTAGATTGCCAAGCTCTTCAGTGGTGTAAAACACCCCTAGAAATGCTACTTATATGAGTTGCTAAAGTCCTGGTGTTCCTTTGGTTCAGTGTCCACAGAGACTTATCACTTATCTCATTCCTGTCCTATTCATCCCAAGCAGAGTCAGGGACAGGTACAAAACTCTGAAACTGGGGCAGCTAGAGGCTCTTAATTGGAGGAAGGATGTGAGTAAGACAGATTGTGGGGAAGTTGGATAGGGAAAGTGCCTAAGTAGTGACTAAGAGGGACTCCATAACGACTGTCCATTAATGTCACATCACTCCCAGTCCCCTCCTACAAGTCAATTCAGTCCCTGTCTAACGAAGTCCCAGACATCTGTACTTAAGAAAGCCTGAATGATGCTAATATACAGACTTCTTGTCCAGTCAGCCAGTCCCAAATAACCACACAGAGACTTATTAATTGTAAATGTTTAGTTGATAGCTTAGGCTTGCCTCCAGCCAGCTCTTACAACTTACATTAATCCATTTCTATTATCTATGTGCTGTCCCAAGGCTCATTTACCTCATAGATAAACTTTCCATGTTGCTTCTTCCATATTTGGCTTGAGACTCCTCAGACTCCACCCTTCTTCCTCACAGCATCATCTGCCTGGCTGTCCTGTCCATACCTCCTGCCTCACTATCAGCCAGTCAGCTCTTTTATTAAACCAATCAGAAAGTTCCTTAGCAAAGACACACCTACACAGTGTGCAAAAGGATTATTCTATAACATTTCCCCCTTTTGTCTAATTAAAAAGGAAGGTTTTAACTTTAATGCAGTAAAACTATACATAAAAAACTTTTAGCAATTAAGAATTATAGTTACAATATCCTGTCTATTTGTATTTGGAAAAATTAAAGAAACAATTCTGTTTTTTATCTTATCGTTATAAGTCTAAAGTATTATACCAAATTTCCTTTTTTTCACAATTAAGGAAAAAATTTTAAATATATTTTATTTAAATTAGAAACAATCTTATTTTATATATCAATCCCAGTTCCCTCTCCCTCCCATTCTCCCATGGTCCCATCAACCCCCCCCGCTACCATTCACTCCCCAGGGAGAGTGAGGCCATCCATGGGGGAATCATCAAAGTCTATCACATCATTTGGGACAGAGCCTAGGCCCTCCTCCATGTGTTTAGGCTGAAAGAATATCTCTCCATGGTGGAATGGGTTCCTAAAGTCATTTTTACACTAGGAATAAATACTGGTTCTACCATAAGAGGCGCCATACACTGCCTAAGCCTCCTAATTGTCACCCATGTTCAGGGGGCCTGGTTTGGTCCTATGCTGGCTCCCCAGCTGTCTGGCTGGGGTTCATGAGCTCCCACTTGTTCAGCTGTTTCTGTGGGTTCCCTAGTCTGGTCTTGATCCCTTTGCTCATTACTCCTCCCTCTCTACAACTGGGTTTCAGGAATTGGCTCAGTGTTTAGCTGTGAATCTCTGCTTCTGCTTCCATCAGCTACCGGGTGAAGACTCTAGGATAGCATATAAGGTAGATCAATCTCATCATAGAGGAAAGACATTTAAGGTAGTCTCTCCACTACTAGTTAGATTGTTATTTGGGGTCATCCTTTTATAACTCTGGACATTTCCCTTGTGCCAGATTTCTCTTTAAACCTATAATGGCTCCCTCTATTAAGGTACTTTTCTTGCTCTCCTCTATTCATCCCTGACTCAATCTTCCTGATCCCTCATGTTCTCCTCCTACCTCCTCTTCTTCCCTCCTCTTTCTCCTACCTCCCTTCCCCTCTCTCTTGCCTAAAATTATAAGTTTAATTATTTAGTCTTTAACATCCTGAAGGACCCCAGAAGGATATAATGTTACCTAATGACAGGGACACCCGACTGTCTGGACAATCACCCAAAGTTCTTCTGCAATGTTAGAACATCCAACTTTGGCCTACAGACCTGGTATATCTGACAGACATTCTGCAGGTCATTGAAATGCTTGAAGAACATCTATCTATCTAAACATAACTATTTAATCTTGAAAACATACCTAATATGACTACAAGCTTGATTATTATAGATGACTAACTACTAACCTGTATTTCTTAATTTTACTATATACATATGGGTTTTTTTGGTTTTACGAGACAGAGTTTCTCTGTATTATTTTGGAGGCTGTTGATCCAGCCTAGCCTCGAACTCACAGAGATCTGCCTGCCTCTGCCTCCCGAGTGCTGGGATTAAAGGCATGCACCACCACCGCCCGGCTACAATATATTTTTAAATGAGCTGTAAAAACAAGAGTAGAAACATACATACAGTATAAAAGTGACTTTAAATTTGTATCAATAGACCAAAATCTATGCCAATGTAAAACTCTTTGAGAGTAATAGATTTTTTTGGATTGAAGGAGATTCAATAACCTACCCTTTATCTTATCATTCCTATATCGTATCTCCCCTTTTCTTTAGAAAGAGATCTTTGAATTTAACTATTTTGTTTAGCCTTTTTTACTAAAACCAGTAACAATTTGTAACCAACTCCCATTAAATGATAATAAACACCCATAATTCATCTTTTGGGAGCATGGGTGCTGTTCTCTAGACTGCTTGCTATTGTTAGAGAGTGTTGGTATCTTTGGGGGAAATTCAGAATAATTTCTGGAGTAGTTTGTTAGACTGGACGATCTCAGCCAGCAGCCTTTAAGCTGTTCTGGATGTGGGTTTCATCAGCATGGTCTTGACTGCCTTGCTCATCACTCCTCCAACTCTGTTACTGGGTTCCAGGGGTTCAGTTCAGTGTTTAGTTGTGAGTATCTGTCTCTGCTTCCATCAGTCACAGGATGGAGGTTCTAGGATGTCACATAAGGTAGTCACCAATCTTATCATCAGGTAAGGGCTATTAATGTAGTCTCTCTGCTATTACTTAGTTTTCCAGTTGGTGTTATCCTTGTACATCTCTGGGAATCTCACTAGTGTCATCTATCTCTTCAAAGCTATAATGACTCCAACTATTATGGTATCTCTCATCCTGGTCCCCTCTATTCTTACCCCGACTGAGCCTTCCTGCTCCCCTATGTCTTCTTCTACCCTCCTCCTATCCTCCTCTCTTTTTCCTGGTTCCCTCTCTTCTCCCCCAACCCATGTTCCCAATATGCTCAGGAGATCTTGCCTCTTTCCACTTCTCTGGGGTACAATGCATTTCTCTTGGGAACCTCCCTGCTTCCCAGCCTACAATCCCAGGCTGACACTCCCCTGATCCATGTATAAAATCCATATATGAGTGAATACATACCATGTTTATCTTTTTGTAACTGGGTTACCTCACTCAGGATGGGTTCTTCCAATGCCATCCATTTACCTGCAAATTTCAAGATTCTATTGTGTTTTTCTGCTGAGTATTACCACATTTTCTCTATCCACTCTTCAGTTGTGTGGCATTTAGGTTGCTTCCAGGATCTGGCTATTACAAATAATGGTGCTATGAACACAGTGGAATAGACATCCTTGATGTATGAATGGGCATCTTCTGGGTATATGCCCAAGAGTGGAATTGCTGGGTCGTGTGGTAGACTGATTCCCATTTTCCTGAGGAATCTCCATACTGATTTCCAAAGTGGCTGTACAAGTTTGCACTCCCACCAGCAATGGATGAGTCTTTCCCTTTCTCTGCATCCGCTCCAGCATAAGCTGCCACTGGTGTTTTTGATTTTAGCCATTCTGACAGGAGTAAGATGGTATCTTCCTCTCCTGGTGGGTAGGCCACCAGGGTTCCCTTTCGGTGGGTGCAAGCAAATCCAATACTCTCTGGCCTCTGCTCTCTGCTCTCTGCCCTCTGCCCTGGGTTTGGGTGGAAGTGGAGCAGCTCTCTCTTCAGGCTCCTGGTCACTTGGTAGTCCTTCCAGGGGGCAGTCAACCTGGTTTCTGTCCCCAAGCCAGGGGATCGAGAGAGGGCGAGCAGGAGGAAATTGGGTCAAAGATGGGGACCTGGTGTTCACTTCTGTCCTCTGGTACTCTCTGGTACACTGTGGGCAGAAGTGTACCAGCTCTCTCTACAGGCTCCTGGTCGATTGGTCATCATCTCTGGGAAGGGAGGGTCGACCTGGCTGCAGTCCCCAAGCCAGGGGCTTCGAGAAAGGGTGAGCGGGAGGAAATCGGGTCTCTTTTTTCTTATTTTTAATTTAAATTAGAAACAAGCTTGCTTCACATGTCAATCCCAGCTCCCTCTCCCAGCCCTCCTCCCCTGCCTCTCCCTGACTATGCCTCCCAGCCGCCTACCTAATCCCCACTCTGATCCCCAGGGAGGGTGAGGCCCTCCATGGAGGATCTCCAGAGTCTGTCGTTTTATTCAGGGCAGGGCCTAGGCCTTCCCCCAAGAGTCCAGGCTGAGAGAGCATCCCTTATTGTGGGATGGGCACCCAAAGTCCATTTGTATGCCGGGGATAAATACTACACAAGGTCCCATAGATTTCCTAGGCCTCCTCACTGACACCCACATTGAGGGGGTCTGGATTAGTCCCATGCTGGTCTCTCAGCCATCAGTCTGGGGTCCAAGAGCTCCCCCTTGTTCAAGTCAGCTGTTTCTGTGGGTTAAACAAGCCCAGTCTTGACCCCTTTGCTCATTAATCCTCCCTTTCTGTCACTGGATTTCAGGAGTTCATTTCAGTAATACTACGTATTTTTTATGACTCCCTATACCATTTTCCTTTTTTCTCTTCCAAGCCTGTGTACATTTTTTAACATACTGTAACCCATTTAGAGGGATTTTATCCAGATCTCTCTTTACTGAACATCTGTAACCTTTTCTGTCTTCATAAGCAAAACCCCAAACCTGCCATGTTGCACACTGGCAGAGCTCACATCGGTAGAGCTTGCACTGGAGGTTCACGTCCACAGGCAGCAGCTGGAAGATGCTTCTCTGTGCTGTAGCCAGAATGAGGGACATAAGACTAGGAAGCTGTGTTTGGCTCCATTTTTGTGTGTTTAGAACCTTTTTAAACCTTATTCAGGTCTTACATGGATGTAGGTACCAGATGTTTGGGTGCCATTTGTAGGTGAAGTTTTTCATCGGGACTGTCATCAGCTCTGTTCCACCAGCCACTTCCCAAATAACCAGTCAGACACTTATTATTAATTACAAATGCTTGGCTGATATCTTAGGCTTGTCTCCACCCAAGTTCTTACAACTTAAATTAACCCATTTCTATTACTCTACATGCTGCCCCGATGATCATTTACCTCATCTATGAACTTTCCATGTTGCTTCTTCTGCATCTGGCTTAAGATTCTTCAAACTCCACCCTTCTTCCTCCCAGCATCCTCTGTCTGGCTGTCCTGCCCATACCTACCCATCAGCTCTTTTATTAAGTCAATCAAAAAGTGCCTTGGCAAAGACACATCTTCACAGTGTACAGATTATTCCATAACAACACAGCAAGGTTGAAGCATGATTGTTCCAAACCTTGAACACAGAGCTGGCCTCCTGCCTTAGCTGAGATTCCTTGGTGCATTGGCTTCAGGACCCGTTTTTACTTCTTACCGTGTCATTGAAAGTCCTTGTTTTCACCTACCAATTGCCTATCATCACTACATTACTTGGTAAACTTTACAATCCTGATTCTTGCCTTCCTAGTTCAGAGTTGCTGGTCCACTGGGTTTTGGCATTCTTAGCAGAACATGTTCACAGACTAACTGGTGCCTCTGCATGCCAGTATCCAGAGGGCTGGACAGGGCTGAGTGGAAGATGCATGTCTCTGGTTCTGTTCCTGGCACTGGACCTTGATGCTCCACCTTCTGGACTTCAGATGTACCACCCTCCTAAATGAAATGTTTCATCCAGCCTTTGTGTATTTCCTATTCAATATGAACTATATGAAATGCTTAATAGTCCTAACATGTCATTCCAAACCTCACAATTCTTGTCTTTGTCCTTTCAGATTCCCTGGCTTCCTAGTCCCCAGTTTCTTCCCTATAAAGCTCAATGATACAGAAGATGAGACACAAAGTTCCCTTGAACCCTGACATTGACATTAAGAATGGTGATTGGCTTTTCCAGGGAGGATGTTACCTCCTTACTCACAGCACAAGCATCTGTCTTAGGGCTGTAGTAGAAAGTTCTAGATCCTCCTCATGGGCTGCATTGGATCTGCTCTTGTCTTACAGATTGTTACCACAACATGTGCAGCTACCTGGCCCGGGAGACAGATTCAGTGCTGCTGTCAGTGGGGTGAGTAGCTTGTAATAGACATTGACTTCATCAGGTACCTGGATGAGTCATTGTAGTGTTAATACAAGATTAGATGGCCCTGTGTTACGATAACTCTTCCCACCAGCCTGGTCCTAGTGCTGCATCAGCCCCAAATAACATATGAGACATATTAATTATAAGCTGTTGGTTGGTGACTAGGATTTCTTATAGGTTAACTCTGTCTTAAGTATTAACCCATAACTATTAATTTGTATTTCTATATGTTCTTATTTTACTGAGATCCCAAGACACATGCATCCTCTCCTCCTGGGATCACATGGCGACTTCTCTTACTACACTTCCCAAAATCTTCTTTGTCTCCTAGTCCCACCTATCTTGTTTTCCTATTGGAAAACAGTGTTTTATTCATCAACCAATATGAGAAACATACGTACAAAAGAATTTCCCCATCAACACTGCTTTGCTCTGGACCAGTCACTCCCTGTCCATTCAGTAAATGAAGCAGAAAGGCACATCATGATGTGAAGGAATCCAGGAAGTGAAAAATTAAATAAAACTTTTCAACAACTTGCATCAAACCCAATACCATCTTTATCATAGTATAAAATAATTAAAAATCAGTAGGATATGTTTTATGGATACCTAGAGACACAATACATTGATGTCAAAAGAAAATGGATGATGGATCAGAGTGTCTTACTTACCTTTTTTGTCGCTGTGATAAAACACCACAACTGAGGCTGGAGAGATGGCTCAGGGGTTAAGAGCATGTGTTACTTTTGCAGAGGACCTGAGGTTAGTTCCCAGCACCCATATCAAAAGTTCAGTGACCATTGGTGGTTCAAGTTCCAGAGGATCCCACACCCTCTTCTGGTTCCTGTGAACACTGTACCATGTGCACAAAACCCCACACAGACTCATACATATACACATAATTATAAACTAAAATAAAAATATTTAATGAAAATCCACCACAACCAAAGGCAACTTAAGGAAGAGAGAATGCATTTCAGCTTATGATTCCAGGAGGATAAGAGTCCATCATAGCAGGCAGCAGGCAGGGCAGTAAGAGTAGCAAGCCGAGAGGTCACATCTTAAACCACAAGCACAAAGCAGAGAATGAATAGTAAGTGGGACAAGGCTATAAACACCAAAAAACCCACTAGCAATGACATACATCCTCTGGCAAGACTCCACCTCCCAAAGGTTCCACCATCTTGCTAAACAGTGCTACCAACTGGAAAGCAAGTGTTCAATTATCTGAGCCTATGGGGGACAGTTCTCATTCAAACCACCACACAGAGTAACCTTCCTCTCAACATGTTGGCAATGGCCTGGAGAAGATAATGGACCAGTAAAGGATGGCTCATGTGAAGCCCAAAGCTTTTGTTGGAATGATGATTCTGACAGTTCTCGGTACACTGTTAAAACCTGTCTACCCAATGCCAGACACACAGGGACCAAGTTAGAGTGACTTAAGACCCAACTCTACTCTTCTGCAAACAAATGGAGTTTCTGAGTAGAAGGAAGGCAGAGGGGGATGTTCACTATAATTCCATTTCCCATTCCAAGAGAACATGAGTAAATGGAACATAGTAAACTTTAAATAGAAAACACTGAGAGAAAATCAAAGGTCCCCTGTTAGACTGTTTTTATAATGGCTCCCTCACACTTTGGCATCTCTTAGGCTGGGTAGACAGTGCAGATATTGTGACTGGAAGAAGTCAGTAAGTGTATTAGTCAGGGTTCTCTAGAGCAACAAAAATGGATAGGATGAATTTTAAATTTATTAAAACTATTGAGATGAATATAAAATGAATACTTAATAAAATAAATTTAGTAAAAATAGTCTTACAGGCTATTGTCTAGCTGTCTCTCAGTGGGAAGAGCAAGAGTCATATAGCTGTTCTGACTACAATACTGGATGCCTCAACAATCCCAATCTGGTGCTGAGGTTCCAAAGGATTCCTAGAGAGCTGCTGGTCTTTAGGCTGTGTTGGAATTTCACAGAAGTAAGTTCCAATAAGATAAGGAATGTCTCAGCAACTGGATAGATGAGCTTGCCAGCAAGACTAAGGAAAAGCAGGCGAAACACAAAAGTTTCTTCACTATCTTTTTATGTTGGCTGCCACCAGAAGATGTAGCCGAGATTTATGGTGGGTCTTCTTAACTCAAATGCTCTAATCAAGAAAACCCCTCACAAGTGCTGGCTGGATTTTTGTTGAGTCCAGATATTGTCAAACTGATAACCAAGATCAGTCATCACATTGAACATGTATGATTCTCTCTGATGACAAGACAAAGACAGCATCTTTAGAGTCTCCAGGGACCTCCTCCTAACTGGCTTCTGTGGTAACTGACCTTAAATCATTGGAACTCAAATCTCAGAAGTCCTTGCAGATGATGAAGATCTCTTGCATGCAGAGCACAGAAACAGACACTCCTCTGCTGGCATCTCCACACCATTGGGCTACATCTTCTCCTTGCTCCTTAGGTGCGCACGACAAGATTCCTGACTACCGGTAGTGAATTTTGTGGTGAATGGCAAAGTTCTGGCCTACAGGTCTGAGCATTGTGAGGCAGGGACTGGAGAGTTGCAGTGAGTAGTGCCTGGGAAGAGATATCCAAGTGATGCTGAAACACAAGGAGACTATCACTCTTACCTTTTCTCTTGTTGCCCTTCATTCTCCTCCCATGCCTCTCTCTTCTTTCCTGGTATGTCCAGCTCATCTGTCATCATCTTGACTTTATTTAACCTTATCCTCCCGGTCTTTACTGACAGGCAATTAAAAAGGCCTTGCCTTGTCCCTGTCATTGCTTGTTTTTCCACTTTCAGTGAGAATTATCTTCCAGTACAATTAGCTTTCAACTTGCATAATTATGTGTGAGCTCTGTTGATCTATATGTGTTTGAATGGAGAATCTTTGCCATTCTGACTCTGGGCAGGTTCTTCAAAGTCAAATAGAAAACAATGATGATCATCTTTCAGTCTAATTTTCTTCCTGTTGCTGTGATAAGACTGTAACTTGAAGGCAGGCATGCTTGCTAATCTGCAAAGCATTACATCTGACCAAGGAACTCACTTCACAGCCAAATACAACAGAAACCATGGAGAATATTTCTTGATTGCTGGCTTGTAGGCTCATGCATAATAGCCTAGGATCACCTGTCTAGGGAATGATGCTGCCCATGGTGGTATCAGCCTTCTTGTTCCAATTAACAATCAAGATAACCATCCTACACAGACATACCCACAGGCCAGTTTTTAGTTTGTTTGATTGTTTTTGGTTTTATATATTTTCAAGACGGGGTTTCTTTTTGTAACAGTCCTGCCAATCCCAGAACGTGCTTTGTACATCAGTCTAGCTTTGAACTCACAGAGATCCACCTGTCTTTGCCTCCTGAGTGCTTGGATTAAAGGCATGTGCCACTGTGCCAGACTCAGCCCACAAGCCAATTTAATCTAGGAGATTCCTCAACTGAGGCTCTCCTCTCAGATGATTATAGATTCTGTTAGATTGGCAATTAAAGTTAACCAGGACATCATCTTTATTTTGGGGGTCATTTCTAAGGTTTAATCAGGCTCTGTCTCCTCTGGGCATAGAGATCACTATTTGTATAGCCTCTATTAAACCCTGTATTTGTTAGTGTGTTACATTTTTTCATTTTGTTTTTTTTTCCTCCTCAGGTACCGTAAGCTTCCTGACCACCATCACCCTGCTGCTTTCCTGGATTGCCTGAATGCCACTATCCACTTCATGAAAGACCTGAAAACCTATGGGGTAGACCCTGCCAGGGTGGTGGTTAGTGGGGAAAGCGTTGGAGGTTTGGGTGCAGCCTCTATTACCCAAATGTTATTGGGCAGACAAGATCTTCCCCGGTTTCGGGCTCAGGTTCTGATTTATCCAATTCTCCAGCAGATCAATTTTCAGTTACTATCTTACCAGCAGAATCAAAATTCCCCATTCCTACCTAGGAAATTTTTGATGAGCTGTGTGTGTAAGTATTTGGCCATTGACCTGTCTTGGATGGATGCTATGTTGAAAGGTGCTGTTATACCCCCAGACTATTGGGAGAAGTACAACAAATGGCTGAGCTCTGACAACATCCCACAAAGATTTAAGAGTCAAGGCACACAACCCAAATTTCCTGGAATTTTTAATGAAACTGCCTATCTGGAAACCAACAGTATTTTCAATTTAGAAGTTTCACCTCTACTGGCAGATGACAAAACCATTGCTCAGCTTCCTGAAGCATTCCTGGTGAGCTGCGAGCATGACATTCTCCGTGATGACACCTTGCTCTACAAGAAACGCTTGGAGGACCAGGGGGTCCCTGTGACCTGGTGCCATGTGGAAGATGGCTTTCATGGGAGCATGCTTTTATTTGATAAGAATATTTTCTCTTTTCCTTGTTCACATAAGATTATGAATTCTACAATCAGTTACATAAAGGGCATATGAGGCCTTCAGGATGAAGCCAGTAGCCAAATAATTACTTAGGGATCACAATTAACACTCTAGTACTGCAAACAAACAAGCCACCTTAAAGAAACAAGTAAACAAGCAGACCAAAAAACAAAAAGAAAACCCATAAAGTCAAAGAAATAGTGATAACCCACATAAGTAGGATAAGTCAAGCATGGCCTCTGACATCAGTGAAGGACTTGGTTGAGTACCTCACATCATAGGGAAGAGACAGAGTTGAGGACCTGCTGGGTGCGCAGATTCTCACCATTTCTGGCCCCTTCCTTCAAGGGCAATGTTCAGTTGTAACTAGTGGAACTCTACCACTATCCATTAGAGAAGGAATATCATGGGATTGTGTAGAAGCATTCCTCTACAGCTCTGTGCAGAGTAGACACCACCAAGCTGCCACATGGTCACTGGTGGATGAATCTGTATCCAGTGATGACATAGCATTGCAGGGGCCATACTGATGGATGAAATCAAAGTTACTGGTTACAGACTATCTTATATTTTCTGTTTCTGGCCTGAAAATCTTTGCAGAGAAGCTCTTCACAGACCCATCTGCCCTTAGACTGAATTACAGGGAAATTTCATTTGTAGGAAAGAGAGGCAGGGAATGAGGAATAAGAGAGTAGTTGATGGGAAGAGTGAGCTTTGAGGGGTGGTGAGCCTGGTCTGGACTCAAATCTTTAATTGGAATTTCTAGAGCAGGCTTTCATTTACAAGGAGGCAGGGTCTCATGTCAAGGCTCTCTTATGAGTAACTGAGACGAGCATGAACATGGAAAGTGAATTCTCTAGGGGGCTAAGGGACTGAGCTACATCTTTTGTTTTTCTTTAGAGCCAACTAACTTCCTCTTTTTCAGAAAGTACTGTTGTTTCAGCTCAGATGGAAAGGGAAAGGATTGCCTTCAGGTGGTGGCCCATGCATGAGGCCTTTGTAGAAATGAGAACCCGCTGCTGATTAGCTGCCGTTCAGATCCACTTGAGTTGGTTCGTCTTACTGTCCCCTCTATTGGTTGAAAGGTCCTTGGAATCTGGACTGAAAGCTGTGGAGCTTGCATGGGACCAAACAAGGCCCTCTGCATGTGGAGGATAGTTATGTGGCTTTGTCTGTTTGTGGGGGCCCCAAGCAGTGCGACCAGGATCTATCCCTGGCTCACGTGAGCTGGCTTTTTGGAGCCCATTCCTTATGTTGGGATGCCTTGGTGCAGGGGAAGGAGCTTGATCCTGCCCCAATTTCATGTGCCAGACTTTGTTGACTCCCCATTGGAGGTCTTAACCCTTTCTGAGGAGTGGATGGTGGTGGGGAGGAGAGGTGGATGGGGAGCAGGAGGAGGGGAGGGAGGGGAACTGTGGTTGGTATGTAAAATGAATAAAAAGATTTAAAATCAAATGTCCCTAGGTTAGTAATTTAGAGACAATTAGGTCACAAGGGCTCTGACTTGTTGAGTAGTTTAGTCTCTGACAGACACAAAACTTGAGGGAGGTAAAGCTATAGAAAGGGGAAGGAAGGGCCACTGAGGAGGAGAAATGGGATCCTTCTTCTTTAAGCTTATGAATGGATTTGGTTTCTTACTTTGACAATGAATATTAGTCACTTTTGTTGCCATGGCCAAATATCTGACAAGAAGAAGCATAAGGAAGGGAAAGTTCATTCTGTTCATGCTTTTATAGAGGAGTCCACCCTGGAAGCCCTGGTGACAGGGGCATGAGAGGGCTGGACACTTCACATCAGCAGCCAGGAAGTGGAAAACAAAGAGGAAGGGTGTTGGGCATCAAGACCTGAAGGCCCTGATCCCAGTGACCTTGCTCCTCCAGCAAGACTCTACCCCCTAAAAGTTCCACCGCGATCTAAGGCAGTACCCCTGAGTATTCAAAGAAGCTGAGGGGGGACATTTTATATTCATGACTCCTGTGTGCTATTGGACCATCTTATAATACAAAACTTATTGACTTCAACTTTGAAAGTCCTGTTAATCTCTTGTTCCAAAGCCAAGACTCTTTTGATATCAAGGCAGTTACTTGATTTTGAACCTCTGTGAAGAAAAGGGAAAAGAGAAAAAGCAAACAGAACAAAAAACCAACAACAATACAACCTGTGTTCCCATCAAACAAAAGAATAAACGTTGTTGTCCTAAAAGTGTGAACAGAACGATATCAAGTAAAGACCAAATTTCAGCAGTGAAAACATCAAATCCTCTGACTCTATGCCTGGAGTTTGTGCAGCCTTACTTTTCTGGACTGGTTAGCTTTAATTTTCAATGTGATACAGTCTTACCCACTTGAGGCATTGTCTTGTGGGGATCCTAATTCATTTAAAGTAGGAAAGACTAAAATTAGGTGGCCCCCTGTCTTTGAAAGCAAATGTGCAGGAAAATGTGTTCTTGGGATTTACACACAGAAGTTGACAAGTTGTGAATCAAGGGAACAGGGCTACCTTCCAAGCTGCCACAAATATCATCTCTATGGTGCTGGTGACAGATACAAAATTGGAAGGGGCTGTGGAGAGCAGTTGAGCCTTAGTACAGTGTGGCAAGATCAGACTCCCTGTAGGAAGGGTCCGAGAGGCCATTGAATTAAGTTTTGAAAATGAAGTCTTGATTGCAATGACTCCCCACAATACTGGAGATGCCAGGACTGTGAGATGTTCCAAAAGCATAGCTGTAGTTGAGGAGTGGAGCTGGACAAAGCCTGAGGGAGAAGCTTCATATGGCATAGGTGACAGAGCTGCAGAAACGGAGCTACTGAAGCCCTTTGGAGCCAAGATTACCTCATGAGCCACAAATGTTGGATGTTGGAGCTGTATGATGGGCTATTATTTCTGATAGAGTTTATTTTTGTGTTAGTGTGATTCTTTTTTTTTTGCTATAACCTGTCCTTCTGTTTCATAATAGAAATGTTACTGTGCTATGGCATGATTTAAGTATATAAATTGATTTTAACTTTATAGGAGCTAACAGCTAAAACACTTTGGAATTTTAAACGGACTGTTGATTTTTAAACTTGGACTATATTTTATATTACAAAAAAGGCCTTGAGGACAGTGAGTAGAAGCTACAGGGTAAAAGTAATGTGTTTGCATGTCAAGTTGTCCAAGAGTGGAGTACGGTTAGCTATAATTATCAACTTGACATAATCTAGGTTCACCTAGAAAGAAAGTCTTAGTGAGAGATTGCCTACAGTGGGGTTGGCCTGTGAGCGTGTCTGTGGGAGACTATCATAAGTTAATTGTTGTGGGAAAACTCTGTCCACTGTGGGCAACATCATCCCTAGGTAGGGAGTCTTAAAATTGAGCTGAATACAAGTAAACAACCAAGTATGTATTTATTCATCTTTCTCTGCTCTTGACTATGGGTGTGATGTGACTAGCTTTTTGAAGTTGATGATTTATCACAATGATGAACTCCAACCTAGAATTCTAGCTGAAATAAATGAAGTTTTACCTTAAGTTTCTTTGTGTTGGGATGTTTCATCACAGTCACAGAAATGATAGTAGAGCATCTTATCTCTGTTACCTGTAACACATGCACCCTATCTCTTGGGTTGGCATCATTCCACATCTGCAGCTTTTCTTGGCATCTGTAACATTTACTCAAAGCTTCTGTCTACAAAAATGAAAACATCAAGTGATGAGCCATAGCTGACCTGACCAAGTATCGTAAACCATCAGTAATAAAACATTTTATTATAATTATTGATGCATACGTTGTTTGTACAAATGAAGGATTTTACTGTTGACATAGTCATGCTCCCATGCCTTGTCCTTCAATCAGTTCAACTTCTCCATGCCACCACAGTTCCTTCTTACTTCCCTGATTGCCTCTACTTCCCCTTTAACTCAGATTCACATATGACAGATAATATGTACCTCTTCTCTGTGTCAGACTTATTTCTTTATCATGATTCTGTTTTCACTCACTTTCCTTCATCATTGACTAGCTTCCCACTGCCTTTGTCTTAATGAGAGTTTTGGTATCCAAAACATCATGACCAAAAAAATGTGTGGAGGAGAGTGTTTATTTCAGCTTACAACATTCAGGTCATACTCAGTCACTGGGCCGAAATTCAAAGTTGGAACCTGGAGGCAAGAACCGAACCAGAGGCTATGGAGGAGTGCTACTTACTGGCTTGTTACCCATGGCTTGCTCAATCTGCTAACTTTCAGCACCCATGAACACCAGGCCAAGGATGTGTGTTCTCCTACATCAATTGTCAGTCAAGAGAGTGTACCACATACTTGCCCATAGCCCAGTTTAACAGAGGCATCTTCTCAACTGAGAGTCCCTCTTCCTGAATGACTTGAGCTAGTACCATGTGACATAGAACTAACATGTTATTTCTTTTTCTGATATGTTTTGGATTGATGGCTCTTGATGCTGTAGAGATCCTCTGCCCTTTGAAACTCCACATGCATTCAGAAAAGTTTTCACTCCAATAGAAACTTTATTTGTAGCCAAAGACAACTCTGAAACTCTTAAAAGTTAGTTAATATTGGTTATCCCCTACCCTTGTCATTTGTTGCTGGCAAACATCTTGCTAAAAACTTCTCCCCATGAGATATTTTATTCCCCATTCTTGGGAGGAAATTTGTGACTATAAATGATTCTTTTGAAACTATTTTAAGGTAGTTTAGGGTGGGAGAAGGCTGTGTCTCTCATTAGAGGGATGAAGTTCTCCTTGGATGATATGGGTCATGCAACATCAGTCTGGGGCATCACTTTTGGAGTTCCTTTGGTGATAGTTTGTTGAAAAGTTTTAAGGTGAATCTATTGCAACTTAAACAATTAATACAATCAGAAAAATTGACATCACTGATTTTAGTAGTCTAGAAAATAAATACAGGCTTAATGTTCTAGGGAATCCAGAACATTCCTTAAAATCAGTCTTTTATTCCCAGGACTATAAGGGTAGTTGTTGATGCCAGGCTGCCTGCTTTTGAGTCTTCTCAAGGTAAGTCTTAACTTCATTAGAAATACAAATGCAAACAACACAAAATTCATTTGTAGTGACTCAAACTTCTCCCTTTTCACCAAGAATATAGTCTGTAGCTATTTAATTATCAAGAGCAATTCAGCAAGAGAGAAAGAGAGAGAAATAAAAATGTAAAAGAACCATTTTAGCTAGAGAAGCCATCTCTCTGTGTTGAATGGAAATGGCCCAGGAAAATTCATCAGCTACTTATGACAGGCCATGATTGACAAGTTTCTAATCATGTGTTTGTGGGTTCCCATCCTCTGCCATGGCAGACATGTTCTGACAGAGGCATAGCAGCCTTTATCTTCTGTAGATAGACTCTCTTCCCTTTAACTCTTGAGAATTGTTTTAATGAAATGGTACCTTGGCTAGTTTTTAGGAACCAGCAGATAAAGAATTATAGCCAAGTGCTACAAAAGACAAATTTCCTCAATTTGACAGCTTTCTAGGCATGCAAAAGTCTAGGGTTGTTCTTTCAGAGTTTTCCCCTTAAAAACAAAACAAAAACAAAAACACTATAACAAACCAAACTAAATTGAAGAGATGTTCTTGTAGAGTACATAATACCTCCCAAGACCTCCTAAAATCATGCAGCTTGAGGTCTGAGTCTGGATCAAAGCTTCCTAGATGGATTAAACAAGCAGTCAATAACCAATGGAGTCTGGATTTTTGGTCTGTGTTCTAAAAGATCAAGAACTACTTTACAGATTCATATTGAAGTTGCATGAACCATGAATCCTAAATAATAAGGTTTTAATAAGCCAAATGCAAATGGAGACTGAAGTTATTCCTCTGACAAACTTCATTTATATTTTCCCAAGAGACTGGAGTCTTCTAATGTTGCTCAATACAGAGTGCAGATGAATTGTTGCTTGTGAGAAGTGGTGGCCCAAAGATTCTATCAACTTTAGTAATATCAAGAGGCTCAAAAGACTCTGAGAATACACTTTAGGTGTGAAACATCAAATCTGCAGAAAAATGGAAGGGCTTAGAATGTATAATATTAATCATGGTTAAAAATCCCATGTTCTTCCTCATACATGGACACTGGCTTATCATATATGTGTGTATGATATATACTCATACATATATATGTATGTATTTAGGCAAATGTACATGTAGGTACAATATAGTATGTAGACCGGAGAACATGAAAGGGTAAATATTAGATGACGAACTGAGTACAGTCCTCAAGAACACATGAGTTATAAAAAAGGATAAAAAGTTAATTGTTTTTCAAATTTCAATTCTGTCATGGATTTTTGTGAGGGGTGTTTTGGTAGTATGTAACATGAATAGTAAAAGACCCAGAGACACATATTGGTGTTCAAACTTCAATCTGAAGACCAGAAAAGCAAAGCAGCCAGCCACTAGCCCTTACTTGCCTCTACCTCAGACTGAAAGGTGATCCTGTCTCCATGAACTCTCCACCAACCCTCAGACTGCTGCTTCTCTTTAGTGTGGCAGTAGAATGAATGTCTTCCTATCCTCACAGTGGCTGGAGAATGAATGCCAGCTCTGAGACTATGTTCCTGTCTCAAATACCCCTCATGAGTCTGGGATTAAAGGCGTAAACTCTGTTACTCTTATATACTGATTTAATCTCTTGTGTAGCCCTGGGTGGCTTTGAACTCAGAGAGACCCATTTGCCTTTGTCTCCTAAATCCTGGCATTAAAGGCATGTGACACTACTGCCTGGATTTTATGATTAACATGTATGGCTACTTTGCTATTTTTATCTCCAGTGACTTTAATAAATCATGAACAATATATTACCATAGTAGTAGGTAAAAACATTTGTAGTGAGAGGGTAAAATCCAGTGTGAAGCACCATAGCTTCAAAAGGGCTGCTCTAGTTGTAAGACATTCATAGAAATGTATAGACTTCTTGGTCTGATTAATTTTGTTGTGTCATTTTGCAAGTTCTAATAGTTTTAATATAAAAAAGAGACTGTGGACTGTTTGTAACCTCAGATGATGTAGTAAAACCCACACTCTTTTGTAAATGAGTCAAGATAAAACAAGGGAAGAAAGTGAAAGATTCCTGGATTCCCAGAAATAAGAGATAAATTCTCTCTTATCATACCTGATGGTAAAGTTATGCCATAGAAAAGTCAACCAATTGCAGAACCAAGGAGTAAGTGAGTCATTGCTGAAAGGAGCCATTGCATAGAGTAGCATATTCTATAACCTGTGATGTTTCCTGACCTAGCCAGTGTTTTGAAAATTCTGACTATGAAATTCTCTTTCCATGCCAACCTGGGGATAAATGTCTTAGCTACTTTTCTATTGCTGTCATAAGACAGCATTACCAAGGCAATATACGTTGGAGTTTATTTGGGACTTAGAATTTCAAAGGTGACTCCATGAGCATCATGGCAGGGAGCATGCCAACAGACAGGTAGGCATGGTGCTAGAGCAGTATCTGACAGCTACATCTTGAGCCCTTTTGTGGTCATCAAATTAAACAAGAGAAGTTGGGTTCCCTTCTTGGGGTTCTTAGTGTCGCTAGTAAAAATTTAAATCTTGGTGTAGTGGTACACACCTTTAATTCCAGCACTTGGGACGCAAAGGCAGGAGTAACTCTGTGAGTTTGAGGCCATCCTAGTATACATAATGTGTTTCAGAAGAGTCAGAGCTACATAGTGAGACCCTGGCTTGGTTTAAAAAATAACGAAATAAATTTAATAATGGATCCACATGAAGGCTCAAAGACAATTTTTCTTTTTTTCCAGCGCAATACTTTTATTGATAATTTGGGAATTTTGCAACATGCATCCTGATCACACTCACTTCCTAGTCCTCCCACGTCTGACTCCCACCCTTGTGACCTCCCCTGTCCACTCTAAAAAAAGGAAAAGAAAGAAGGAAGGAAGAAAAAGAAAGAAAAGAAAGAAGGAAGGAAGGAGGGAAGGAAGGAAGGAAGGAAGAAAAGGAAACCCCACAAGTTAATCTGTGTTGCCCATACGCTCACTGGAGCATGACCAAACTCACAGGAGCCAAGCCCTTAAAGAAACTGAGTCTTTCCCCATTTCCACCCCCACACCAGATGCCACACCTCAGCATCTTTATGACATTTCTTTCCAAGACAGAGTTTATACATGTGTAGCCCTGGCAGTCCTGAAACTTGCTCTGTAGACCACACCCAGAGATCTGCCAAGCCCTTAAAGAAACTAAGTCCTCCCCCATTTTTACCCCCACACCAGATGCCACACCTCAGCATCTTTATATCACATTTCTTTCCAAGACAGAGTTTCTCCATGTGTAGCCCTGGCTGTCCTGAAACTTGCTCTGTAGACCACACACAGAGATCTGCTTGCCTCTGAGTGTGGAACTAAGGGCAAATGCCACCACACCCAGCTACTTTTTTCTTCATTGTGCAATGAGATGTTTAATATCTTGATTCTTTTCTTTCCCCTTCCTACCATATATCTTTGTCTTCCCTTCATTTTGCTTCTTCATGTTTTTCCTCTATCCTTGTCCTGTTTCCTTTCTCCCTGTCCCTTTTTTTTATTTCATTCACTTATTTTTTATCACAATTTGGGTTTTTTTTTGTTCCACAGTTGACATTATTCCATTTTCACTCTATAACCATTGGCATTATAGCTGTTGGCTTTAGTCAGGTTTCTCTATGGCTTTGGAGACTGTCCTGGAACTAACTCTTGTAGACCAGGCTGGTCTGGAACTAACAGAGATCTGCCTTCCTCTGCCTCCCGAGTGCTGGGATTAAATGTGTGAGCCACCACTGCCTGGCTACCATTAGTCACTTTTAAGTCTATTTCTACATCTAATTTGGTGGTAGTGTTATGACAGTGGCTTCTTTTCTGTACTCTGACTGCTGGACTGGGGACTGAGTCCTCAAGAGAGGGCTGCTGATCAGACCAGACCAAAAGATGTAGCCACTCCTAGAGACTGAAAAGAAGTTGCAACAAAGAAACGAGAGACATCAGCAAGTGGCAACATGACTGCTCACAGCACAGCAATTTCCCAAGAAGTCATTCCAAAGGTGCATAAACGATTGCAGTGCCAGAGAAGTAATTAAAAGTCCAAGTGAAAGAAAGATTAACCACAGGTCAGTGGGGGCATGTACTTTAAGCTTTTCAGCACTTGAGAGGCAGAGGTAGGTGGATCTCTGTGAGTTCCAGGCCAGGGCGGTCTACAGAGGGGGTTCCAGGACAGCCAAGGCTACACGAAGAAACTGTCTCAAAAGAAAAGATCAATGACATCAACCATGACATAAACAACTAGCAGATAGAATGAGGAAGTGAATCAAATGTCTAGACAAGGATGTTGGCAATATCCCTGAGCATTTCAGCCCTGTGCCTGAGAACTTCAGCAAGGAAATTGAGATTTATGAAAAAAAATGTATGGGATGATCAAATTGGTTTCATTCCAGGAGTGCAAAGATGGCTAAACACAGGGCAATCCATAATTGCAGCACAGTGCATAATCAGATTTAGGGATCCTGGCACATTAAGAATAAATATTTTGGAGACCAGGAAACCAGCAGATCCAGGTAAACAAGGCCCCATGTGCCTCCCAGTGCCTGGGGACTCCCACAGAACGTCCCATCCTGGCGGGAGCCAAGCCCCCAGATCCCAGGTCTTCTCTTCCACCAATGAGACCAGGGAACCAGCGGGTCCTGCTGGACCAGGTAAAACAGGTACTGCATCCAGGCCTGCATTCCAGTGCTTGGAAATTGCCTGTGGACAGCCACAAAGCTTCCCATCCAGGCAGGAGCCACACACCCCAGATCCCAGGTCTTCTCTTCCACCAAAGGGACCAGGGGACCAGGTGGGAGACTATGCACCCCAGATTCCTGGGCTTCTTCTCCACCCATAGGACCAGAATTAGGATGAGGAATAGAAGAACAACCAGAGTATTGGACTTGCTTGCACCCACTGAAAGGGAACTCTGGTCCCCTAACCACCAGACCAGTAAGGGGCACTTTCTGTACCCACTAGAAGAAGAGATAGGAAAGAGACAATACAAAAACACTCAGCAACAGAAAATCAAATATGACACTGCCAGATTCTAGAGACTCCACAAAGGCAAGACTCTAACATTCCAATGCAAATGAAGCAGAAGAGAATGACCTTAAAAACAACTTCATGAACATGATAGACCCCTAAAAGAGTATATAGGAAAATCCCACAAAGAAATGGAAGAAAAACCAAACCAAAAAAATGCAAGAAATGGAAGAAAAAGCAAACCAAAAAATGCAAGAAATGGAAGAAAAAAAACAAAACAAAAAATGCAAGAAATGGAAGAAAAAACAAATAAAAAAGTTCATAAAATGCAACAAATGGATGAAAAGACAAAGCAAAAATTGCAAGAAACAATGCAAACAGTGCAAGGGTTGAAAACTGAGATAGAGACAATAAAAAAACACAATGTGAAGGAAGGCTGGAAATAGAAAAGCTGGGCAAATGGTCAGGTACTACAGATACAAGCATAACCAACAGAATACAAGAGATGGAAGAGAAAAATCTCAGGTGTCGAAGATACACTAGGAGAAATTGATTCATCAACCAAAGAAAATCTTAAGTCCAACAAATCCCTAACACAAAACATCCAGGAAATATGGGACACCATGAAAAGACCAAACCTAAGAATAATAGAACAATGGGAGGTGCACTCTCACCCTGAACTCTTGGGGAAGGGTCTAGGCCCTGCCCTATATGAAATGACAGACTATGGACACCCCCATGGAGGGCCTCACCCTCCCTGGGGGAATGAGGGGATAACGGGGGGGGGTTGGGGGGAGGGCACGGGAGTAGGGGAGGGAATGGGAGAGGGACCTGGAACTGACTTGTGAAGCAACCTCATTTCTTATCTAAATTTAAACTGGAAAATAAAATATATATATAAAAAAAGAATAATAGGTATAGAAGAAGGTGAAGAAAACCACCTCAAAGGGGCAGAAAACATATTCAACAAAATCATAGAAGAAAAGGACACAGTCAGCAAGACAAAAAGGCAGCCCACAGGATGGGAAAAAATATTAACTAACCCCACATCTGACAGAGGGCTGATCTCCAAAATTTACAAAGAACTCAAGAAGCAAGTCTCCAAAACACCAAAGGATCCAATTAAAAAGTGGGCTACAGAACTAAATAGAGAATTCTCAATAGAGGAGTCTAAAATGTCTGACAGACACTTGAGAAAGTGCTCAACATCCTTAGCCATCAGGGAAATGCAAATCAAAACAACTCTGAGATACCATCACACTCCTCTCAGAATGGCTAAAATAAAACACACCAACGACAATTTATGCTGGAGAGGATGTGGTAAAAGGGGAACACTCCTCCATTGCTGGTGGGAGTGCCAACTTGTTCAGCCACTTTGGAAATCTGTATGAAGATTCCTCAGAAAAATGGGAATAAACCTACCACAAGACCCAGCAACTCCACTCTTAGGCATATATGCAAAAGATGCCCATTTTACAACAAGGATGTCTGTTCCACTATGTTCATAACAGCATTATTTTTAATGGCCAGAACTTGGAAGCAACCTAGAATCCCCACAACTGAAGAGTAGATAGAGAAAATGTGGTACATCTACACAATGGAGTACTATTCAGCAGAAAAAAAAACAATGGAATCCTGAAATTTTCAGGCAAATGGATGCCACTAGAAGAAACCATCCTGAGTGAGGTAACACAGTCACAAAAAGAGAAACATGGCATATACTCTCTCATATATGGATTTTTGACATAGATCCAGAGCGTGCCAGCCTACAATCCCATGGCCAGAGAGTCTGGGAAACAGAACCTTCATTCAGTGGCTGATGAAAGCAGAGGCAGGCTCCCATGGCTAAATATTGAGCTGAACTCAAGGAATCCAGTGACTGAGAGGGAGGACTGATCACCAAAGGGGTTAAGATTGGGCTGGTTTAACCCCCAGAAACAGCTGACCTGACAAGGATTAGCTCAGGAATCCCCGACTGATGCCTGGGAATCCAGCATGGGATTGATCAAGAGCCCCTGAATGGGGGTGTCAGTGAGGAGGCCTAGGTTATCTATTTAGCTTTGGGTAGTAGATCAGTGTTTATCCCAGGTATACAAATGGACTTTGGGCTCCCATCTAACAATGAGAAATGCACTCTCACCCTGGACTCTTGGGGGAGAGTCTAGGCCCTGCCCTGGATGAAATGACAGACTATGGACACCCCCATGGTGGGCCTCACCCTCCCTGGGGAAATGAGGGGATATTGGGGGGGTTGGTGGGAGGGCGTGGGAGGAGGGGAGAGAAAGGTAGGACCTGGAATTGACATGTGAAGCAACCTTGTTTCTAATTTAAATTTAAAAATAAAAAAATTTTAAAAGATTAAATATGTGTTTCCCAGGAAAGTACTTCCATTAATAAATGCTTCAGGGCATAGGTCAAAAAAAAAAGAATAAATATTTCAGGAGTTAAGGCTATGATGGGGAAACCCACAGAATCAGCTGACTCAAGCTAGTGAGAGATCACTGACTCAGGTCTGACAAGTGGGGAACCTGAATAAGACCGAACTAGACTCCTTAATAAAGGTGACAGTGGTGTGACTGGGACAATATATGAGGCCACTGGCTGTGGGTCCAAGATCTAACTCTAATGCACAAACTGACTTAGTGGAGCCCATTCTATATGGAGAGGTACCTTGCTCAGCCTGGATACAGGGGTGTGGAGGATGGAGAGGTGCCTTGGTCCTGCCTCAACGAGATGATGGGACAGACTTAGTAGACTTCCTATGGGAGGCCTTACCCTCTCTGAGAAGGAGATGGGAAGTGGAGGGGTGAGTGGGGGGATCTGGAGGAGAGGAGGGAGGAGGAACTGGGATTGGAATGTAAAAAATAAATAAATGAAATTTTAAAAAGTATAAATTTTCCAGAAATATATTAAAAATAGAGTCAGGGCAGAAACCACATGATCACCTCAATATATTCAAAGAATACCTTTGACAAAGTCTACCATTCATTCATGATGAAATTCATAAAGAAATTATTAATACAAAGAATATGCTTCAACATAATTAAGTCTACATAGGACAAAATTACAGCTAGAATTACCCTAAATGGGGAAAGATTGAACAATTTCTTTTCTGATCAGGAATGTTAGAAGCAAGCTCACCCCTTCTATTATGTTCAATGTGCTGCTTAAAGTCCTCGTGAGAACACTAAGGCGAGAGGAACAAAAAAGAAAGATAAACTGGAAAGACGTTAAATCATCTCTACTTGAAGAACCAAGCTGAGTGCAGAGGTGCAGGCCTGCAATCTAAGTACTGGGGAGCTGAAGCAGGAGAACTGCTGAGAGTTTGAGGTCACTGTAAGTTACAGGCCAGTGAGGGCTGCACAGCGAAACCTCATCCGAGGAAACCAAGTAAACAAACAAATAAAAAACACAATAGAGAACCCCCAAATCAACTCACCTGGTTTTCCATAAGGTGCAGAAACTCTTAGCCATTTCAGTGAATGGAAGTGGAGAAACTGGATAGCCACATGCTTAAGAAGGAAATTGGATCCCCATGACTCCTAAAGAAATATCGCTTCGGTCTGGGCGAGAGATCTATAGCCTCAAAACTGCTTGCACAAACGTAGCAATAGCACAAGATACAGGCACATCCATGGCCCTTGAGAAGGACTCCAATACCCCCGGGGAAACTACAGAAACACTGTCAAATATTATCACACAAAGCTGAAAAGCTTCACACAGCACAAGAAGAAATCAACAGCTTCAATAGGCAGTGTGCACAAGGAGAGACAATCTTTCTCCACCATGTATGCAACAGGGGATTAAAATAAAGAATACATAGAAAACTCAAAGATTAATTGCCAAAATCCAAATCATTTGATCAATAAATGAGATGAATTAAACAATCTTTATTTTAAGAGTATAAATGTCCAATAAGTATTTGAAAACAAATTAACATTTTTGGTCGTCAGGAAAGTACAAATCAAAATTACATTGAGATTGTAGCACACCCTGGTCAGAACCATTAGGAAATGAATGACACACACCTGAAGGGGAGACAGAAAGAAGTCTGTAAGTTTGAGGTCAGCCTGGTCTACATAGCAAATTATAGGGCAGTCAGGTCTACATAATAAAAATACACACACGTGCGCGCATGCACACACCATACATACCATATGTATATGGCTTCAAAATAGGAGGGGATATGGGGGTCAACTTAGGAGATTTGGAGTGGGGAACAAGACATGGTATGTATACCAAATAAAAGTAAGTTCTAGAATATGCTTGTGTGAAATGTAACAAAATTCACTCTTTTATACATTAAAAGAATAAAAGAAAGGGTTAAAAAAAATAAGACTCAGCCCTAGCCTCAGGTGTGACAAAACCCTTCTTGGCCCTTCTCATTCAAGGTACCAGGACTGATGTCTCTTGTTTCTTTATTTGTATTTTTCACCTTCCTTCCCTGCCTTCCCTGCTGTGGCTCAGAGTGGGGTCTCGTGCATGCTAGGCAATTGTTCTCCCATCATGCTGCAGTCATTCATAAGCCTTTTATATAACTGACTATAGCATTTACAATGCTCAAGGAACAGGGGAAAGAGAAAAACTTCTTATCAAATAAAATGAAGCACCCATGAAAGCCATCTGCTACATGGTACCAGGTCACAGGAACACCCTGGTTTTCCAAGCGCTTCTTGTAGAGCAAGCCATCATCACGGATGATGTCCCACTGAAGGGTCACCAGGAATGCCTCAGGAACCTGAGCAATGATCTTGTCATCTGCTAGGAGGGGAGAAATATCTGCATTCATAGTATGTTTGGTTTCCAGATAGGCGGCCTCATTGAAAGGAGCAGGTGACTGGGGTTGCTGGTATTCACTCCTGAACATTTTAGGGATGTTATCAGGGCTTAGCCATTTCTCATACTTCCTCCAGGCACTTGGGGGCATACAGGCACCTGTCAACATGGCTTCTTTCCAGGAGGGATCAATGTTCAGATATTTACAAATACATGTCATCATGAAATCTTTAGTGAGGAATGGAACATTTGCATTCTGCAGATGTGATGGGAGCTGGAAATAAAATGTCTGGAGGACTGGGTAAACCAGGACCTGAGCCCGGATCTTGGGAAGGTCTGCTCTGCCCACCAAAGTCTGGGTGACAGCAGCTGCAGCTGCAGCTCCAATGCTCTCTCCACAGATGACAAGCCTGGAGGGGTCCACCCCATAGGCATTCAGAGACTTCAGGAAGTGGATGGAGGCATTGACACAATCATAAAAAAGGTGAGGATGAGTGTGGTAAGGAAGCTTTCGGTACCTACAAAAGGAAGACAGAAAACAGCTCATGAGTGTGTGCAGGAATGTCTGGAGGTTTTTTGAATTGCATCTTCTACTTACCTGAGTCTACTTGATTTTATCTTCCTCATGACCCTAGCAATTGAAGAAGGCCATCCCTTTTTTCCCCTATGTGAGTTTGAAGAAGCTACCAAACGTCAGAGTCATTGGAATTCTTTGTTCAAACCTATGTTTTGATTAGATGTAGTTGAAACATCATGCAAGTTGGAAACTATTGACTTTGAAGATAGAACAATGACTGTGAAGATGGCTCAGTCATTAAAGACTAGGTTCACAAACAAAAATATGAAGATAGAACAAACTGTAATGATAGTTCAGAAGACAGAACAACAATAGGTTAAGCTGCTTTGGGTCAGAGCGTTTGGTCACAGAGACAGAAAGTAAACTAGGATAGTAGCTATCTCACAGTGGGACACAGGTACTTGCAGAACTGTCATCCAGCAATGACTGGGCCCTTCATTGTACTTTCCAGTCACCCTTTACTGCTGTCCAATCATCCTCCATGCCTCCACTGAGAGAAGGCTCTAATGGATGTGTCACATTAGTTTTTCCCATTTATATCCTGTCTTTGAGTATGTTTATTTCAAAGACATTCACTCTTTTATTTTATTTTTAATTGTGTTTGTATGCACATGTGCTCTCACATACATGATTACAGTATGTGAGGGAGACAGATGAGGGAAATTGGATCCTCTAGAACTGGAATACAGGCACTTGTGAATGTTAGGAACTGAGTTGTGATCTTCTGCAAGAGTGGTACATGCTCTTAACCACTGCTCCATGTCCAGCCCCTAGAATACAATCTCTTGATTTTAATTCTTTTGACTTCACATAGATGTTATTAAACTGTTACCTTTAAAATTTTTACTTAACTTTATTTTATACATGTTGTTATGAAGGTGTCACATCTTCTGAAACTGGAGTTACAGACAGGTGTGAGCAGCCATGTGGGTGCTGGAATTTGAATCCAGGTCTTCTGGAAGAGTACCCAGTGCTGTTAACCACTGAGCCATATCTCCAGCCTCAGCTGTTAACTTTTGAATATATTTTTCATAATTTTACCCTGCTATGATTCCCTTACCTTGGCATACCCTCATGGTTCTAAGTGGTTATGCAATATTCCCTAATATCACATGGTTCAGATGATCACTTAAAAGACTTCTTTGTTTAAATCTTAGTGCCCAGGTAGTTGATCTAGTTATTGAGATATTATCATACCATGAAGCTTCTAGCATTATTAATGGTTCAATTACTGGTGGATTTGTAATTTGGTTTCATTTTCCAGTAGTTATCAGAACTGGCACTGGTTGGGAAGTAAACACTTTTACCTACTGGGACATCTTGCCAGCCCTCTTAGCCAGTGAAAACTAAGAGTGAAAAATATAACATAAATAAAATGGTAGTTTGGCAGAAAAGTTGTAGACATAGAGGATGAGGTTGTAAAAGAGTTTAGCACATTTAAAAAACAAATCAAAGAGCTATAGAGGTAGCTTAGTGGGTAAGAGTGCTTATTAATCAGAGTTCATTTCCCAGTGGGTGTCCTGCAGATGCCTATAGCCCAAGGGATCTGATGGCCTCTCCTGGCCTCTGGCCTCTTTGCACACCCACAATCACATATGTGCATGTACTCACAAATACACGTGCACACGCACATACACACATACACACACTGAAATCTTGAAATAAATAAAAACAAATAAATAATATGCCTTGTACTGGGACAGAAGGAAAGAGTCCTGCAGGGTTTCTTAGACATTAGAATGATCTCACCCATGGCAGACTACACGATAAAATTATACACTCGTTGGAAAGACTTTTGCCTGAGAATATAGTGCTGGCAAGGTACCCAGCTTGCACTGGTCCATGTAGAAAATTGTCCTCCCAGGGCTCATTTCCCGTGGTTAGTTTCTCAGTCACTCAAAGTCCAATGTGGCCATGTTCTAAGGGAGCCCAGCTAGTGTTGTGGCTAGTGGCACCCTAGGCATCATCCACACAACGCTGGACGTGTAAGCATGTGAAATGTAGTCACTGGGTTGCTAAAGCTTCTACCCAGGTTCAAAGGTAAGCCTAGGAGGCCAAGTAAAGTGTGAGAACCTTGTCCATGAGAAGAAATATGCAAACCTGTGAGGTGAGGGCTAAGTTCCAATGGAAACCTGAGCAAATAGGAGAGGGCATGAATTTGGACAATATGCTGAATAACACCATGGATAAAGAACCTCTCTTAGGGGGGAGCAAGCAGATTTCAGCCAGCAGGAATATAGAAGTATGACTGCTCAAAGCCTTGGGCCATGAATGTGGTACCTGGTACCACAATGTACCAGGTAAGAGCATGGAACTATAAGACTTAATGTTTGCTCTGCTGTGTTTTAGTTTTTTCCCTACACAACAGCAATTTTTCCTTTTGTGTATGAAGATGCTTGCCCAGTGCCATTGTATGCTGGAAGAATGCAATTTGCTGTTAATTGTGTGAAAATTCACAGCTGAGAATTGGGCCAATGTTCAGAAGACTTTAGACTTGAACCTCTATTAAACTTTGGGGACTCTTGCATTAGATGGATTCTACATGATGAGTTGACAATGACCCTTGGATGTTTAGGGTGGGGTGCTATTGGGTAGATATATAAAGTATTCCTCAAAAAGTTTAGGTTGGCAACTTATTCCCTGGATATGGATCACATCATTGAGATATTAGCTACACTGTGGAATACTGACATCATTGATGGGATAGTTCATTCATAGATTTATAATTCTGTGGCATTATTGGAATTTGGGCCTAATTGTAAGACATAGCTCTCTGTGGTGTGCCTTTGAATGGTACCTTGTCTCTGGTCCCTGCTGCCACAGGGTGAGCACATTTGCTGTATTATGCTCTCTTGCTCTGAGAATATTCTACCTTAGAGAATAGCAGTAGAGCAAGTGTGCCATAGACTGAATGAAGTTTCTAGAACTTGGAGTCAAAATGAACTCTTCACCCTTTAACTTATATCTTTGGTATTTGCAATAACATGAAAAAGGGAATAAGAGCAATTTATTTTCACCACGGCTCTTCCACTCAATCCCCAGTGATGAGTGGCTTTCCAGACCTTTTCTCATTTGTATTATGCTATAGTCATATGTGGGAGATTCTCTAGGGACACAGACATCTAAGACTCCCCGTCCTTGTATGCCCCCCTGCTCTGTGGATAAGTCACATACCTTTTGAGACTACTCACCCCACTGACAGCAACACTGAGTCTGACTCTCGGGCCAGGAAGGTGCACAGGTTATGGTAAGAATCTGCAAGAGAATACCAAGCATGGTGTACTGTATGATGAGGTCCCAGTACTCCTCATCACAGCCCCAAGGGAGCAGCTGGTGTAGGGACCATAGGAATGACACCTCTCTTCCTAGACTTGCCTCCTCTGCAGTAACTCAGGACACCATGCCAAAGCAAAGTCATGCATCTGCCTTAATTTCTTGAATGTTGGGGGGCATAAGTGAACTTTGGGGCTCACCTTATGCATAGTTTAATGTTACAGTGGAGGAAACCGAAGACCAGTAAACTTTGAGGATCCAAATGAGCAAAGGCAAGGGTAAGGCACTTTTGGAGGAATAGCTTGGGACTATTAAGAATTTCATATATTGAGCTGAGTGTGTTGGCACATGCTTGTGATCTCCGTTCTTGGCGTGTAGAGTCGGGATCATCAAGAATTCAAGTCAATCTCAACTACACTGCAAATTGGAAGACAGGCTACAAGACCCTGCCTGCTGTGGGTTGTCCTTCTATATGCTACAAATATATGTTGCTTTTATTGGTTGATAAATAAAGCTGATTTGGCCAATGACTGGGGAGAATATGGCTAGGCAGAAATCCAAACACAGATACAGAGAAAAAGTAGGTGGAGTCAGGGAGGTGCCATGTAACTGCTGAAGGAGTGATGTGCTGGAGCATCACCAGTAGGCCACAGCCTTGCAGCGATGCACAGATTAACAGAAATGGGTTGTTTATAAGAGAAAGTGAGCCAGTAGTGTGTCTGAGCCACTGGGAAAACAAATTACAATAGATATTAAGCCTAGGAGTGCTATTTCATACGTGACTGCAGGGTCCGATGAGCAGGAGAGAAACTGGTCCAGAGGACTAGTGGAACAGAGAAAAAAAACATTCAAAAAAGAATCATGCATTTATTTGATTAGGAAACAAATGATGAATAGATGGACAATTTGAATTAGTATGGCGGTACATTTGAAGTTCTCAGAGGCAGGTCCACTGGCATGAGTATGTATCAAATCTTTACCCAGATCTGGAACAGAACTTCCTTTGACTTAGCCCATTCTCTTGGTAGACAAGGAACCTTATCAGTCTGTGTTCATCTTATGTCCAGGCTGCCACAACTCATTGGACTACAATCTTTGAGCTGTGCCAAGAAGGCACCATGGATCTCTTAATGACATCAGATAATTCTAATATTTATGGGTGCCTACTAGGCAGGTACATATAAGCTACATTGTTGGGCACAGGATGAAAGCAGACTTGGAGGGCAACACTCCTGGGGGTCTGATCTGAACTGTCTAGTCAGCTTCTAGGCCAATGGCCCTACCCCATAAGTTCTGAACACTGCACATTACCTTTACCCGAGGACTTTTAATGTAGGGATGGCTGGATCCACTTAAGAGGGGAACCGAGTCAGACTAGGGTGAGGGTCTGTGAGTGCCCTTAAAAGTTTCAAGAAGGGTTTGCAGAGACAATATGGAGACTTTGCTAACACTGTCCTGAACTCTAGGACCCTCCTAGACATCTTTCTCTTCAAATCCTTCAAGCAATTCCTGTTTCAGAGTTTTGCACATGTTACTTTGCCCTTCTAAAGACTTATTAGGACAAGAGTGAGATAGATGAGACATCACTGTGGCTGCTAAATAATGGGGCCAGATAAGCAACATCTGATGTAATATTTTACAAAATCAACATACTCCACGATGAGCAAACTTTCAGAATTATGTTTCTTTGTACCAGGTGTCTCTGGTGAGGTCGGTGGAAATAGCTTACATCTTCCCCTCCTCTGCTTGCCCCTGCCTCATTTACAACTCACGGAGAAAAAAAAAGTCAGGGACCTCTTTAAAATATCCACACAGTCAAGGACTTCTGGAACAGGGTCTGGGTTCTCAGGAAACAATGTCAACAATTGACAAATGGTATTTCATGAAATTACAAAGCTTTATGCACAGTGAAGGAGACAAGCGTAGCGGCAGTCTACAGAATAGGAAGAGATCTTTCCCAACTGCCCTTTGACTGGGCAACTGCTATTTAGAATATACAAAGAAGTCAAAAGAACTGAATAAGAAATCAAACAATCCAGTCAATATATGGGCTAATGAAACAGACAGTTCACAAGATGGAATACAAATGGCTAATAAGCACGGGGGGGGAATCCAACCTCACTAGACATCAGAGGAACGCAAATCCAGACTTCACTGAAAGTTCTTCTCATCTCAGTCAGAATGTCCATCATTAAGACAATAAACATCAAACTGGGTATGGTAGTGCGTGCATTTAAACCGAGCACTCAGCTCAGGCAGAAGCAGGTGAATGTCTGTGAGTTCAAGGCCAGCCTGATTCCCATAGTGAAATCCAGGACAGGCAGGGTTACATAGTGAAACCTTGTCTCAAAATATAAAGGAAGAAAGGAGGGCAGGCAGGAAGGAGGAGAGGGGGAAAGAATGACAACAAATGCCAGAGAGGATGCATGCAGATAAGGGACCCTCACACACAGTTGGTGGGAATGTAAACCAATCTGGTTACAATGGAAACTTTTGTACCACTCCTGGGTATTTAGCAGAGATACTTGCACATCAGTGTTGACCGCAGCATTATGTACAATACCCAAGCCATGAAGCCATCCTGGGTGTCCAATAGCAGAGGAATGAATAAGGAAAATAAGCTATATATACACAGTGGATTTGAAGTTATATTGATTGCAGGGAAACTGGAGATACATTAAGTAAGTGAATTAAGTCAGTCTCAGAAAGGCATTGTATTTCATTTGTGGGTTCCAGATTTTATACAGATTTGTATATGTAAAATTAAAAATTAAATCAGAATTAAAATTGTCTAGGGAGCAAATGAGACTAATGAGAGGGGTGAGAAGGCAGAAAATAGTGGTATACTCAAAGTATATTATATAGTTGCATTAAAAATGGCCTTATGCAATCTAATAAAATTAAATAAATGTAAAGTGAAGCTTTTTCCTTGAGAGAAGCCTTCCTGCCAGCCTGGTTCCAGAGCCGCATCAGTCCCAAATAAACACACAGGAGGCTATATTAATTATGAAGCTGTTGGCCTTGCTTGTTGCTTACTGGGTAGCTCTGACTTAAGTAATTACCCCATAATTGTTAATCTAAGTATTTCTCTTACCGGAGAATAGTTCCAGGCCTCCTACCCCATGGTGTTACATCTTGACTTTTTGTTTCTCCTTCCCAGAGTCCTTCTGGACTCCTAGTCCCACCTATCTTGGTTTGCTATTGGCCAACAGTGCTTTATTGACAAATACACAGGACTTCTCCCAACAAATAAAAACTAAAAATATTTAGAATAAGTTCTTACTTTGTGTCTGTATAAGGCACTCAGCCCTGTTAGTTCCTGTATTTTTTGTTCTTTGTGGAATTTTTCCCCTTAGTCTTTTTTTTTTTTTTTTGGTTTTACGAAACAGGGTTTCTCTGTATTGTTTTGGAGGCTATCGGTCCAGCCCAGCCTCAAACTCACAGATATCTGCCTGCCTCTGCCTCCCGAGTGCTGGGATTAAAGGCATGCGCCGCCACCACCCGGCTCCCCTTAGTCTTTTTAAATGAGTTTTTTTTTAATTATGTGTATGTGTGTGGAGGGTGTGTGTGAACATGAGGAGTGTAGAGGTCGGAAGAAGTTTTCAGGTCTCCTGGGGCTGGAGTTACAGTCACATTGAGTAGCCTGATGTACTCACTGGAAACTGAGCCTAGGTTCACTACAAGGTGAGGTGCTACGACTTTGAATCTGATCCTTTTCTGGGCCTACATTGTCCAATCAGAAACCACCACCTTCCCATTTGGGTTCTGCAAGGTCCAGCCTCCTACTTTGACCAGCAGGCCAGTGAGGGCAGGGACTGAGTCTTGTTCTCTAGACTCTGAGAATTCACTGATAGCTACAACAAAAGTTTCCCTTGCACTCTTGGTGTCTCCATTCTATGTGGGAGAACGCAGAAACTAAGCAAGGAAACATATTGGGGATCAAAATAAACATGGACAAAGTAAACTTTGTGACAAAATATCAGGAATGGATCCATTGGTCCTGGGTCTGACTTCAGAATGGCAGGGAAAATCTCTAGATAAAATGTTCACTTTTCTCCTCCCAACACCCTCCATATACCCCCTCTTGCTCTTTAAAATATTTGACCTCCTTTTCTATGAATTGTTGCTACATACATATATGTATATACATATATTCCTAAATACTGATACAGCCTGCTCAGTCTGTATAATGCTACTTGTATGTATGTTTTCAAGGCTATCCATTTGGTACTGGATGACAACAAGGGACATGCTAAGCTAGATTGAAGAAAATCCACAAGGCCTCAACCCTGCACATAACACTGCAGGCAACTAAAGAATGCTGAGATCAAGAGAAATAGTCTTCCCCAGAGAAGATAACATCAATTGGTGATCCAGTGCCAAGTGGTCAGCCCCGGATTATATTTGTAAAGATCTTTTTGGTATGGAGAGAGGACCAGACAGACTGTTGACAATGGAGCAGTGGAACCACTATTAGATACAGGACTGAAGGGGGTGAGCAAGGGAAGATGGATTTGGACTAGTATGATCCAGAAGATCCCAGAGCAATGAATGGATTTGGGACCATTGTAGGACAAAGGGGAAGGCAGGTTGGCATCACACCTAATTCCCAGGAAGTCCCACTAGGCAATCACTGCCCCTACCTCAACAGAGATATCAAATTGTGGAAAACATTGACATGGAGGCAACAATCCCTTTGACTGACGTAACCATCAGTCTTAATCGGCTTCCCATCAAAGGAGTTCCAAAGGCTGCTTGCTTTGCTTCCCTCCAAAGACATGCTCATGGTTGTGGGGGACTGTACTCTCTGTACTACAGGGATGTTTCTCACCTAGGTTGCCCAGCACTGCACCACCTCCATGAAAGAAGATGATGCCTCGCCGGGGCTTGGAGGAGGCTGCCTTGGGCTGAAAGAGCCTCACAGGGATTGTGCCGAAATGCAGGTCCTTCACAAACACACCAAGGCTCTTCTTCGACACAAGTCTGTCTTGTACAAAGCATAAAAAGTAGGGCATGGAGCAAATGTTCATCTTCTCAAGTATATTCCCCTGTGGGAAAGAGAGAGCAATTGGAGACTTTCATGGCTCCCCTTTCCTTCCCCCCCCTCAGACACTGCCCATGCTGCTGTCTATCTCAACTGTGGACTTTGCACAAAGCTCCCACTTGAATGTAATGAAACTGGTTTCTCCCGACATGCATGAACACCCACAGCTGTTCAAGAAGTTCTATGGCATGGGAGATGTGAGCAGTAAGGAAAAAGCGAGCCATGCCTCCTTGCAGACAGAATTTCCTAGTGGCCTTTCTAGAAAAGACCTGTGGCCCAATATCAGCTTATTTCTACCATACTGTACCTGATTTTCATGGAACAGTGGACCCTTTGTTTATGGCTTTGCCCATTCCTTCAAAAAGTGTGAGGAAAGCCACTCTTTCTGGTCCTGGTTCCTCATGACTCTGCTAGTCTCTTCTTCAGAGTCCACAGCAAAGCCTAGGCTTAGTTCACAATCTGTCATGGACTCAAGATCCCTCTGTACAGTCTTTGTAGCTATGAGGCCTGTGTCCAGCCTTCACTGCTTCCCTGAACTTTGTACTTCAGGGAAATGGGTTATACCCTTCCCTATAGTTCCCTCACTCACAAAGCTGTCCTGGAACTCACTCTGTAGACCAGGCTGGCCTCTAACTCACAGAGATCTGCCTGCTTCTGCCTCCTAAGTGCTGGAATTAAAGGTATGCACCACCAGTGCCTGGCCCTTTGCCCTTTTAATTCAACTTTGTTTAAATGTCTTTTTAAGTTAGAAAATTTTTTATTTTATGTGACTGAGTGTTTTGCCTATATGTATGTATGTGTACCATGTGCATGCTTGACTCCCTTGGAGGCCAGAAGAGGCTGTCAGATCCTCTGGATCTTGTTGTGAACCACTTTGTGAGTGCTGAAAACTGAATCCTGGTATTGTGCAAGAATGGCATGTGTGTCTAAAAATTGAGTCACCTCTCCAGTCTGGTTTAAAGTGCTCAGGCCAATCACTTCTTAAAAATTTGCACAGCAGAATGTCCCCACTCCTTGACCAAGGTCAGATAAAGCTACTAATATATCCAATTATTTTTAAGTAAAATTGTCTTTTGTCCATTTAGTTTCTTGTAACCCAGGACTGAAGACAGGACAAGATTTCTTAGTGCCTCCCCAACTCTGTAATAATGTTTACTAGCAGCAACCCTTGCCTGGGAGACTTTAAAAACTCAGGGCTCTAGCTCATGACAGTTTCCCCTAGCCATTCCAAACTGATCAACAGCCATATACTCCAGCCCACCTCATAAGGCTGGGCTCATATGTCCCTAACTGGAAGTTCTTGTTTTACTGATGAGGAACCATAAGTATTTTAGTCAACCAGGTGAGGATGTACTGACCCATGCTGCTTGATTCAGATAGAGTTGTAAGCATGAGTTTTCTGGTACAGCTAGTCCTGCTGCCATTTCCAGTCCCAAATAAGTACATGGATCCTATATTAGTTATAAAATGGTTGGTGGCTATGGCTTCTTATTGGCTAGTTCTGTCTTAATTATTAACCCATTTCTTTTTTTTTTTTTGGTTTTTATGAGCCAGGGTTTCTCTGTATTGTTTTGGAGGCTATCGGTCCAACCTGGCCCTGAACTCACAGAGATCTGCCCGCCTCTGCCTCCCGAGTGCTGGGATTAAAGGCATGCGCCACCACCACCCGGCCCTTATTAACACATTTCTATTAATCTAAGTATTTCCACGTGGTCTTATCATACCGGAGAAGGGTCTGGTGTGTCCTATCTTCCCATTCTCACATGGCATCTGTGTCTGCCTACATTTCCCAGAATTCTCATCTTCTAGTCCTGCCTACCTTCCTACCTCATTGGCGGAACAGTGTTTTATTCATCAACCAATAAGAGAAACATATACAGAAGGACCTCTCCCATCATCTCCTCTTTTATGTCTACATAAAAAGGGTTTTAACTTTACTATAGTAAAATTATACATAACAAAACAGTTATCTAGCAAGAACTACAGTTAGTAATATTTGGTCCATTAACATTTGGCAAAATGTAAAGAAAATACTCTGTCACCTATCTTTGTGAGTCTAAAGTATTATATGTAATTTATCTTTTATCATAACTAATGAAACCATAACTATCTATCTTCAACTCCATCAAAGACCACAGAAGAATAACATGTAAACTCTAGAACTGACAGAGACATCTTGCTGCCTGTACAGTCACCCAACTTTTCTATAATTGTGGAGCATCCATCTTCAGCCCATAGGCCATAGTGTATCTGGCAGACTTCTTGACAAAGCAGGAAATTTGAAACTGTCCACCTGTATTGGCAGTTTGTCAGTCATTTTTCTCTGTGTCCTGCAGAATGTCTGGCAGACTCTCCCATGAAGCAGGAACCCTGCAAGCACCATTCCATCTTGTTTTGCAAGATCAACAGTTAACTTCCTGTAGCTCCTGCATGTCCAGTTTATACAGCATACAGTAAAACAGTCCAGGCAAGAACAGTTTCTTGCCCAAATGGCTAGTCTTGCCATGTCAAAGGCAAACTCCATAACAAATTTCTTTGATGCCCAACTTCTTCTCTGATGTAACTGGTGTTTCCAGGAACAGCTGTGTCTCATAATAATGAAAACCCTAAGCTATTTTAAATGCCATATTCTGTAGGTCTTTGAAAGGTTCTATCCAGTTGTAATATATCTCTATATAGCTAGAAAATGTAACTAATCTAACTATAAGTTTTGACTATTATAGGTGACTGTATGTAATCTGTATTTAATTATTCACTACATTTTTAAATGAGTGATATTAAAAATATCAAAACAACAAGAGAAATATACATATAACAATATTGACCTTAAATTAATTATCAATAAATCAAAATCCATACCAATACAAAGTATTCATTTCTATATCATATTCCCTTTTTTTTCTTTAGAAAGAGATTGGTCATGATCATTAACCATTTATAACCAACCCCATTAAATTAATACAAACATTTATAAACAATATTTGAGAATTTGGCATCATTTTCTTAATACTGTTTCCTGCTGTTTGGGGGTGCTGTCAATACCATAGGGATCTTGAGAAAACCCAGAAACCTGTCCAAATCCTGGCTATAGTAGTCTGTAAAGCTGCATTGTCCAGGTGTCTTGGATATTGCATCACCTGGGCCACTGCTTCAGGGGGGGGGTCTTGCTTCATCAAACCATATTAGCCTGGAAGGAATCCACAGCTTTTCATTTTCTGTGGAAACAAAAAGAAAACCTCTTTTCCAAAGTAACCTGCCCTTAGGTTTAAATTTTGAAGTCAAAGTATTTTTAAGATATATAGATTGAGTTAATCCATCAGCATTTATAATCAAATATCTGTTAGCAGTTGTTTCTCCTTCCTTAGCACAATTCAAAGACAACACAAAAGCATATAGTACACAGATTCTCTATTTTTCATCTTTATGTGACATTTTATTACTGTTTTTTACTTTTATTTTACTTATTTATTTATTTATTTATTTATTTATTTTGAGACAGAGTTACTCTGTGTACTTTTGCCTGTCCTGAAATTCACTCTGTAGGCCAGACTAGCCTTGAACTCATAGAGATCCATTTGCCTCTGCCTCCCAAGTGCTGGGCTCAAAGGCGTGGGCCACCACACGCAGCCACTCTATTTCCTTTTAAACCACATATCCTTTTCCTTTCCTCTCCCAAACCTACATATATTTTAAACACACTGTAAATCCTTTAGAGGTTTTATTTCATCGGAATCTGTCTTTACTGCATGTCTCTGTCTTTTTCCAGCCACGAGTCTTTTATCTGCTAAACAGCACGGCTGGAGTTAAAATGGCAGCTACTGTGCCATTTTTTTGTCATTTATGCTGAGCCATGAAAGCTCCCTTAAAGGAGCCGTGTGAGCCTCTGTTTGTTTCAAACAGAGCACACCTGAAAAGATCCTGCTACCAAGAAGCCGTGCTTGACCTTGTTCTTTTGTTTCTAAAATCACTTTTTAAGCTTTTGTCAGGTTCTGCATGGAAATTTGTCCAAACCAAGTCTGGGCACAATTTTGTAAGCATGAGTTTTCTGGTCCAGCTAGTCCCACCACAGTTTCCAGCCCCAAATAAACACACATGGATGCTATGTTAGTTATAAAACTGTTGGCTGGTAGTTATGGCTTCTTATTGGCTAGCTCTGTCTTAATTATTAACCCATTTCTATTAATCTAAGTAATTCCATGTGGTCTTATCTCACAGGAGAATGGTCCAGGATATCCTACCTTCCCAGTCTCACATGGTGTCTGCGTCTGCCTATGTTTCCGAGAATTCTCCTCATCTTCTAGTCCCACCTATCTTCCTGCCTCATTGGTCAAAAAGTGTTTTTTTTATTCATCAACCAATAAGAGAAACATATATAGAAGGACCTCCCCCATCACAGAGTTGCCAAGGATTCCACCTTCCCAATCCAATAGCTGGCATTTGTAAGGGCCTCCGATTGTTTCTCATTAGATAAGAACCCCCCCAGTTTCTTCCATGCTGCTTATTCTTGTTGGAAGTAAAGGAAAAGAGAGAGTGCATACAACTCACTTAATAACCATGGTGCCCTTAACAAGCCTTAAACACCATGCCTGGCATATTATTACTGACTAACACACACTGGCTGTTAGACTATGTGGATCCTGGCAAAATGCTTTCCTCAGGCTGAAGTTTTGTCTGACCTGGCAGGAAATGATTATTAAGAAACAAATTTTACCCATGTTATCGTCAGAGGAAAGCAATAGTGCAGAATCCAAAACTCTGTGGGATACATGATAGTGGGAGGCACATCAATAGTAAGGAGGTGGTCAATTGAGAACCTATGCATTGACTCCCAGGACCAGGAGACACATGGCAGCAAGGAGAACTTCCACCAAGGGAGGCATGGTACCCTTGTTCCTTCAGAGTGAGCCAGGGAAAACCTGTGTCCTAAGAAGCCTTCACGGAACTTCTTACCCACAAACCCAGGCACCAACTTATAACCTTCAGAGAAGTGCTAGGGTCTATCACGTGGGAATCAAGATTCATGAAAACTCAGTACAGGTTAAGTGAAATTTATTGGGGGAGAATGCACTTACACAAGAAACATGACTGCCACAGGTTCCTGCTCCAAGGATGCCACCTGGATTCTCTCTGCAACCCCATCTGGAAGCCAGAGAGATCTCCAAGCCCGAAACCTAATCCGTATCTCCAGTGGTGTCTGTGCCTGTGACCACGCCCTTTTGGGTGTGGTCACTTCTACAGGTGTGGAGGTGGATATCACTACAATTCCCCTTTTAGTCTAAAGAAGATGATTTAGGCTTGATACAAAGTTATATGCAATGATAGCAAATATCAAGTGTGCTCTAGGAGAAGGAAAGGTAAAAACATACACAATTTAAGACCTACTGCCAGTGAAGCAACCTAGAAAAACTGGCATGAACTACAATGGTCTAATGTCACCCCCTTTTCAAACCCCTCTGGATATTGGAAACATTGCTATGTGAACTGATTACAACAGACCCTAGCCCAGAGAGGTTCCTGCCCAGCGGCAGTGGAGCCCTTGTACCTTGTCCCCAGGTCAGAGCCATCCTTTATCACACCACCCAAGGGAGTCACCAACCTGGTTAGGAGATAGATGCTTTTGGAGAAGGGGTTGTCTGGAAAGTGATGCCAAGTGACAAGTGAGGTGCCTGCGCCATGAGCAAGTCTAATGTATCAGGTGAAAGCCTGGAGATTTAAATGAAAGACAAGACGTCCAGCCATTTGTGCTAAGAGAATGCATGTGTGTGTGTGTGTGTGTGTGTGTGTGTGTGTGTCTTTATTGCAAGGAGGGAACAGTGCAGTGGGAAAACCCCAGGTGTAAGAGTTTGTATTTTCATACTTAGAAGTTGATGCCAATGGGGCAAGGCTGGGGCTGTAAGCCAGGACTAGAAAACAGGATGCACCTGTAGTTACTGGCAGACAAGCACCTCACAGAGGCCCCGTGGGGGCTGAGGCCCAACATCTCCCCATTCTTTATGTATAAATTAGTGTCTGTCTTAGGTGACGAGGACGTTAACACCAACCTTACCATCAATGAAGAAATCACCCAGGCTTGATGACCCTCCTGTCTTAGGTTGGCTGGCATCCCCTTAGTCTTGCCTGTCATTGGCTGCCTAATTTTTCTGTAGGCTCAACCATCATTGGGCTGAATGATTCTCTGTGGTCCTGGAGTTACAAATTGAGCCTGGGTTGTCTAGCACCCAGGTACCTTAGCTAAATGAAGCACATAATAATAAGTCCTATGGCTATAAGAAGTAGAGGTAGGGACCCAGCCCATTCTTTGATTAAACATCTATCCCTTTTTCCCTTTAAAAAGAGATTGACTGTGATCATTACCATTTATAACAAACACCATTTAAATGAAAAAAACATTTATAAACACTGTCCATACATGGGGATCCTAAGCAAGCCCAGAAATCCTGAATATAGTGGTCTGCAAGGCTGCTTTGTCCCAGCTGTTATGAATGTTGGATCACCTGGGCCACTGCTTCAGGGGATCTTTCTTCATCAAACCATATTAGTCTGGAAGGAATCCACAGCTTTTCATTTTCTGTAGAAACAAAAAGAAAATCTCTTTTCCAAAGTAACCTGTTCTTTGTTTAAATTTTTAAGTCAAGGCATTTTTAAAATACATAGGTTGGATTAATCCAGCAGCATTTTTTAGCAGTTGTTGCTATTTCCTCGGCAGTTAAACAATCCAGAGACAACCCAACAGCGTACAGTATCCACAGTCTGTGTATTTTCCATCTTTACATGGCTTATTTATTTATTTATTTATTATTACTCCATTTCTTTTACTTTTACTTTAACTTGGTACCCATTTTCAATTCACCCTCATAAATTCTTACTTGCTTCCTTTACTTTTCTTTTTTCCTTTTCTGAGACAGGGTTTCTCTGTGTAACTTGGTACCCATTTTCAATTCACCCTCACAAATCCTTACTTGCTGGCCAGCCTCCGAGTGTGATCTCTCAGGGTCCTCTTTCATTCCTGATCTCGGTGGGACCTCCACTTGTAGCGCCTGCACCACAAGCAAGTCTAATGTATCAGGCGAAAGCCTGGAGATTTAAATGAAAGACAAGACGTCCAGCCATTTGTGCTAAGAGAATGAGTGCGTGTGCATGCGCGTGCGTGTGTGTGTGTGTGTGTGTGTGTGTGTGTGTGTGTGTTTATTGCAAGGAGGGAACAGCCTTATATACAGACTTACAGCACAGTGGAGAAACCCCAGGTGTAAGAGTTCCTGTTTTCATAATTAGAAGTTGATGCCAGTGGGGCAAGGCTGGGGCTGTAAGCCAGGACTAGAAAACAGGATGCACCTGTGGTTATTGGCAGACAAGCAACTCACAGAGACCCGGGGGGGGGGGGGGCTGGGGTCCAACAGACAAGTCCCTTGAAGATTGAGGAAGCTCACTGAAGTCACATAAAGTGCTCTGGACTCTCCTCTCTACTCACTAGCCATATTTTCTTAATACTGGAAATGGGTTTCACAGTTGCTTCTTGTATTAGTTCTGACCTTACGTCCTGCAGATACAGGTTTTGAGGTCTAAAGTCATGCTGATCTAAATATGTCACCCTAACCTAGATAAGCCAATTATGAGGGATGTTAAGCATCTTCCCTGTGAGTACACTTTTGTGTGTCTGTGCATTCACACATGTGTATGCATACTATCTTGTGTGTGTGTGTGTGTGTGTGTGTGTGTGTGTGTGTGTAGAAGTTGAAATTAGGTGTTTTCCTCAGTTGCTCTCAGCTTTATTTATCAAGGCATGGTCTTTCCCTGAATCTGGAGCTCACCAATTCTAGCCAGATTGAACTGATTATACTGTGTCTACTTTCCTACCATCATACCTTCCCAGTTGTGGGAAGTGATCCGAACTTCAATTCTCACATTATGCCTTATGAACTGAGCCATCTTCTCAGCACTGAGCACACATTTTAAAATATAAAATGAGCTTGGCATTGGTGTCACACGCCTTTAATCCCAGCACTTGGGAGGCAGAGGCAGGAGGATCTCTGTGAGTTTGAGGCCAGCCTGGGCTACAGAGCAAGTGCCAGGATAGGCTCCAAACCTACACAGAGAAACCCTGTCTTGAAAAACCAATCCCTGAATCCACAGCCACTGCCTTTTTGGATTTTCAGTGTTGTCCACCTTCCACCTGCCATGCCCTGGTATGGGGTTTCCCCTCCTCTTGAGACTGTTTTTTTCTCACTGCAGAAATCTCCTGGTCTAAGTGGGCTCCCAAAACTTAAAACACTCATTAATGCAATACATTTTTAAGCACTTAGGGGATAATGGTCTTTGGGTGGTGTATGATAAAATGCTGGAGATGGTAGATTTATCTCCGGTATCAACAATAAGACAGGTTTTTCCTCTTCTGATGTCGGTGTTCCTTGCTGGTGGGGTAGAGAAGGGAGTAGGGGTACAAGGCACTCTGGGATTGCCTTCTTGCTAAGATAGGGGTAAAGAAGGACCTGTGTTACACTAAGCACATTGTGAGGTACCAGATGCACATGAATGGACATACAGGTTAGCCACTGGCAGGGTGTTGATGCTGGTCTTCAAAAGATGTGTCACCTAGAATATCAGGAGAGCATTATTCAGATGATGGGACCATGTATGTCATTGCATATGGAGAGGAATACATGCAAGGATGGGCACCTTTGTAAGAGAGAGGAAGAGGAAAACTACACGGAGACAAGGGAGGAAAGTAAGTGAGAAGCAAAATGGGAAGAGGCGATATTGCTATGAGCCAAATGGCACTGTGTACCACCAGAAGCACGAGGAAGGCCAGCACAGGGTCTTATACATCAGCCCTGTACCTACACACCCTTCCTGCTCCTCCCTCTCCCTCCGTGCACCGGCACCTTAAATGTGTGCGGCAACACCCTAAAAATCGTCATGGAAGTGGGACAAGAGAGAGCCCATGTTGGGCATTTCCTCTCACTGCTGGTCTCCCATGTGATTTGCTCTGTTCTGCCACAGCCTCCCAGCTGTGATGAATGGGAAAACCTCATTCTATAACAATACATCTATACTTCTCTAAATTGCTTCCTCGGGTATTTTGTCGCAGTAGCAACAGTGACTATTTAGAGTATTGGTCTCAGAAAAGTTGTGGCTGTGCAAAAGGGACAGCAGCTACGTGGCTCCAGTTTCATCCAGTCTGGAGTTCCTGCATCCAGTTTATTATGCCTGGAGAGCCATGGCCTTGGAGCTTCCATTCAGTGCATAGGAAAGTCAGGTCACACATAAACTACTGGGCTCCCTCCACTCTGGAGCACAGAGTCCTTGCCTTTTCTTGTGACCAGAGAGTTGTGTTGACCAGGCAAAGGCAAAGGCTTTTCGAATAACCAGAAGGCTATGTATGCTCACTAGAGAAAGAAAGTTAGCATGCTATTTCATTTTTCAATGTATTTCCATGGTGCACTCTGGAGGCAGAAGGAGTAGAGTCTTTGTGATTTCAAGGTCAGCCAGAACTACATAGTGAGACTCTGTCTCGAAAATTAAAAAAAAAAAAGGTTTCCTTTTGAGATAAGAGCTCACACAGTCCAGGCTGACTCCCAATTTAATATGTAGCTGAGGATGACCTGAAAAATGCATTTCTTGAAATGGTCTGGGCACCATCTGGGATATGAACATGAATGTCTTTTTATTTTTTCAAGAAAGAAACAGAGACTGACTCAACAGTTCCCAGCACCCATGTGGCAGTTCATAGCTATCTTTACCTAAAGTTCCAGGGGATCTAATGCACACACACACACACACACACACACACACACACACACACACACACACACACACACACACAGAGAGAGAGAGAGAGAGAGAGAGAGAGAGAGAGAGAGAGTCAAACATGCGTAAACCATTCCTTTTAATATCCCAGATAGCCTCCAGAGCTTCCCAGAACAACCTTGGATCTAACCATTTGTTAGCCAGGGACTGACTTTGGATGTCTAACTAAAAGCTGAAGTCCAGGAAAAGCTTCCTATTATTCACCTTTTCTGTCTATTCCCCCTCCTCTCCTTCCCCTGTCTCTCTCTTTCCTGAAAATGTCTTTTTAATATTGCAATTGTGCAGCCCAAGGGTAGCCAAATTGGGAGTTGGGGGTTCCTCTGAACTCAAGTGAGTTGGCCTGTCCCCAGTGACCTTGACCTCATGGCCTCCTTCATTGGGAGTATGGCCCAAGATGAGTTATTACTGAGTACAAAGACATCACTGTTGACATTCTGCTTGCTCACATTTATTCACAGAATGTAAGTTAAAATTCAAGAAAATGTAAAGACATTTGTTTTTTCTTTCATGCCTACTCTATGAACGGGATGATAGAGAATGCTAGATGCAGCAGTGGACATGGTTAGGGCTGCGAGTCTTCACCCGGGAAACCTGTAGCTTGCACCCACTCAACGTTTCCTTCCATGAAAACTGGAGGCCAGCTAAGGTCGCAGCTGGGGCAGAAGACTTCCTTACACTGTCCGTCTGTCTGTGTATCTATCTATCTATCTCTCTATTTATCTATCTACCTATAATCTATCTATCCATCCCTTTATCTCTCTATTTCTTTCTTTACCTCTTATTCTGTCAGTCTACAGTGTTAGGTATTCAATTCAGAACCTTATGTGTGGCAGGGAAGTGTTCCACTACTCATTCTCTGTGCAAACCTTCACATATCCTTTGTGAAACGCACTATCGCATTGATTATATCCCAGCAACAAGGGAAAGAGAAAATCTTATCAAACAAAAATAAGCATCCATGAAAGCCATCCTCTACATGGTAGCAGGTCACAGGGACCCCCTGGTCTTCTAAGCGCTTCTTGTAGAGCAAAACGTCATCTCGGAGAACATCCCAGTGAATGCTCACCAGCAATGTAGCTGGAAGCTGGGCAATGACCTCATCATCTGCTACAAGGGGTGAAATTCCTTCATCCAGAAGGTTTTTGAGTTCTAGGTAGGCAGATTTGTTAAAGGGTCCAGGAAACTCAGGTTGCTGTATTTTGTTCCTAAACCTTTGGGGAATATTATCAGAGCTGAGCCATTTCCTGTATTTCATCCAGATGTCTTGGGGGATATAAGCCCCTGTCAAAATAGCATCTTTCCAGGAGGGGTCAATGGAAAAATACCTAAGAATGCAGGTTATCATGAAGTCTCTAGTGAGGAATGGGACATTTTGGTTTTGCAGATGTGATGGTAACTGGAAGTTGATTGTCTGAAGGATTGGATAAATCAGGACTTGAGCCCGGATCTTAGGAAGATCTGGTCTGCCCAATAAGATCTGGATGATGATGACCGCAGCTGAACCTCCCATGCTCTCTCCACAGATCACAACCCGGGAGGGGTCTACCCCGTAGGCTTTCAGGGACTTCAGGAAATGTATTGAGGCACACAGGCAATCCTGAAGACCAACTGGATGACAGTGTTCAGGAAGTTTTCTGTACCTAAACAGGAAAGAGAAAGACATCATAGCAATTATGCAGGCAGGTGGGTGGAGTCCATTTAAACATGGTCCTCTGTGTACCTGAGACTGAATTTGATTAAACCCTAAAATGACTGAACAAGTAAGAATAGTTACCCTCCATTTCCTACTGTGCAAATTGAAGAATTTGTCCAGTGTCAAAACAACTGGGATTCTCTATTCAGACTCACCTGGTGGTACCTAGAGACAATCAGGCAAATCATGTAAATTAGAAATCAAGATTGTGGCCAAAGAGATTAAGGAAGCTGTTTCCCAGTTTTGTGGCCTGACCTGAATTTGCCGGAAGGCAAAGGGGAGCAGGATGGAAATGACTCTGGCAAGTTGTCTTCTGACCTCCATATTTACACCACAGCGTGCAACGCACACACACACCCCCATTTGTAAATAAAAATAGAAAACGAAACATCTGGTTTTAAAAGCAGAAAAAAAAACCCTGAATTGACAGAAGAAAGTAAAATGGCAATCAAAAGTCCTGCTGGTCTGCCTAGCTACAGAAAATGGGGAGCCAAGATCAGTAGCAAGGTTAAGTTTCTTGTGTTCAGAGAAGAGAAAGAAAAGGAAAAAATTTAAAAAGGAGGGGGAGGAGAAGGAAGGAGAGGAGAGGAAAGGGAAGGCAAGGAGAGGGAGAGGGAGCAGAGGGAATAAGAAGGGATGAGAAAGGAGAAGACGGGAGGAGGGGGAATAGAGGAGAATATCTCTCCATGTTCAGATTCTCTCAGGCATCTCCTCCCAGGCACAAACCCCCTCCTCTGGCTGAGTCATTTTTCCAAGCACTGCATCACAATCCAGGTCCCTGGACTAGATCTCTTCAAACATCATGCAAAAGTTATACTGAGCAGCAGCCCACAGCCTCTCTGTGAGCCTGGTTTGTGAGACCTTCGTTGTTTAGGAGGCTTTTGGATTCTAATGGTGATGTTCAGACACTATGGAAACCCACTGTGGGTGAGCTACTGGACATTAAAGAGTGATGCCCTTCCCAAAGTCATCAGAAAGGTTCAGCCTTATCCCAGTGGTACCCTGTACTGTGTGCCAGCTTGTGGATGTCGGAGTTGCCTGTGTTTCTAAAGAGGCAAATATGAAAGCTGAGGATGTCAATTCTTCCTCTCTTCTCTACTCTGTGTCCCGCTGAGTGGTTTTGTTTCCTTAGAGAGGGGCCCTAGATTGTAAAGAGATGCTGTGCTGGCTAGGTATATGTCAACCTGACACAGCCAGCATCCTTTTGAAGGTGGGAGCCCCAAATGAGAAGATACTCCCACTAGATAGGCATGTGAGCAATCCTTAGGTGTGTTTTCTTGATTTAAGGATTGATGTAGGAGGGTCCAGCCCATTGTGGATGATACCACCCAAGGCTAGTGGCTCTGGGTGCTATAAGAAAGTGGGCTGACCAAGACAGCAAGAGGCGCCCTCTATGGCTTCTGAATCAGCTCCTGCCTCCAGGTCCCTGCCCTGTTTGAGTTCCTGCCCTGACTAACATTGCTAATGAACTGTGATATGGAAGTGCCAGAGAAATAACCTCTTTCCTCCCTAGGTGGTTTTTGTCAGGGTGTTTCAGTCACTTAACTAAGACACACCCCAGTTGTCCTTCCATCCACTCAAAAGCCTATTGGGCTGTTTCTTTTTTTCAGCAACCTCCTAATTGGTTCCTGCACTGTAGGCCAGTAGGCCTTTAGTGGATAGATGTCTTTTTTCCCCCATGCAATGAACTCCCGAAAAGCCATTTCCACAGAAAAACCAGGATCTTATTTATGACCTTCAGCCAGTTTGGGCTGCCTTTACCATCTTTGTTCTTACTAACTGAAGGGGTACCTTGAGTCCTGGACTCATCGTCCCTGCTATGTCCTTTATGCATAGCTTTATTTGCACCTATATGTTTTCAGAAAACACTACAGAGGGGCTGAGGGTGGAGCTCAACTGGTAGAATGCTCACCTAGTACAAAGATTGCATAATCAGGGTGTGGTGCTGTACACCTGAAGTCCTGGAGGGGGTTACAGGGAACAGATGCTCAGGGTTATATAGTTATGTAGCCATATGTGGCATTTGAGGCAAGAATGGAAGGAAGAAAGAAAGGAAGGAAGGAATAGAGAAAGAAAGAAAGGAGAGAAGGAGGGAAGAAACGAAGGAAAAAGAAATCTCTTGATTATACCTGTTATTAAAGAAATTACAAAACTTTAGGAGGAATACGGAGGAGGATGGGCAAGAACAAAGTATAATTACTGATCCATGTGAAAACACCACAGTGAAACCCAGCAGTTTGTATGTTAACTTAAAAAGTTAGCTTAAGGGCTAGAGAGCCGGTTTAGCAGTTATGAGTACTTACTGGTCTTGCAAAGGGCTAGAGTTCAGGTCCCAGCACCCACAAGGTAGCTCACAAGCCACATTTAACTCCAGTTCCAGGGTACTCTGATACCCAATTCTGATCCAGAGTCTACATGTGAACTTATACAGGTACACACACACATACAAATAAATTGTTTTCATATGTAATCTATTTTTATTTTATGTTTGCTGGTGTTCTGTCTGCGTGTCTGTCTGTGTGACAGTGTTAGAAGTCCTGAAACTGCCCAGCTCTGTAGGCAACTAAGACTGTTCCTTTGAAAGCAACTTGCCCCTGGACACTTCCAGACTCCCTTCCTTCTGGCTGGCACGGGGTGAAGCAAGTTTCCACTATGACCCTTTCCTGCCAGAGAATCTTCAGCATCACTGCAGAGCCACAGCAAGAGAACAGAACTGATATAGACGGAAGCCTCTGAATCTGGGAACCGAAATAGACCCTCTTCCCTTAAGAAATGTTTCTCACTTATTCATCACATCAATGAAAACAAAAATCTAACACAAAACGATACTAGACACCTGGAGTTGTTGCTATGACTACCTGCTGGTGGGAGTGGCTACAAAACCTTAGAAAATGGTTTGGGGAGGAATTTGGGAAAGTTTAGAGACGTGGATGGAGAAAGCCCCACAAAATGCTGCAGGTGGAGCTAAACTGAATTCCAGAGACCAGACTGTTTCTAGGAAAGGAAGCTCTCATGAGATTTTTCAGTGGTGATGAGAAGAGTTTGGAGTTAGACTGGAAGTTATTTTTATGACATTGTGGCAAAGAGATTATTTCTATCTTGCCCAGACCCTGGTACTTCATTGGAAAGTAAATTTAAAGATGATCTACTTATCTGATGGAGCAAGTTTTAAGCCAGCTCAGCATTCAGGCTGTTACCACAACTGGATTACGGCTGGCTTTTTTTACAGTGAGAATATGGAACAACAACAATACTAAAAAAAATAAATAAATAAAAATGGGATTTGAAAATAAAATGGGCAGAAGGCTCCAAAAGTAGCTTAGTGAAAAAATTCTGAGCCCGGAGAGTGGGGTTGTTAAAGAGAGCAGCATCTTTAAAAATGAATTCAGTGTGGACAATAGTAATTGGTCAGATCTGCATTGCACGCTCCAGAGTGCAAACTCAAAACTCATCTGAAAGACTCACAGTTTAGAGGAGAGTATCACCTTGTTCAGACAGTGGGCCCTGGCACCTCCCATAACCCATGATCTCATACTTCAGTAGTTCCAGGGTTTCGGAGGCTTCCACAGCGATTTCAAAGGAAATTCTGGGAGAGTAGGTGAACTTCAGACTCCCTGCAGAAAGCCCCCGGAGGGGTAATATCTGAAGGTATAATAATAGTAAAGCCTACACTGTAAGGAGGTCCAAAGAAGGTGGTGACGGCAGAGGTGTGGAATGACTACAGAAGAAAGCTGCCCTCAAGAAGCAAAGCCACGCCAGTAGAGTGGCTGGGAGGGCTGCTGCTGGCAAGGGTACAGAAACAGGGCTGCAGAACTCCATTGGCGTTCACATCATGCCACCAGGTATCATAGATGCTGGACATGGAGCTACAGGATTTATCATTTGCCTATGTTTCGGTCTCATTTTGCACCCATTTCTCCTTTCTCTTCCCTCACTTCCTCCCATTTGGAGTGAGAATTTTGCGCTATGCCATTGCATATCAGAAACATAAACACCGAATTGGAAATTTCGTAAAACCTCAAAGCTAAGCACTTGGCCTGTGGTTCAGAGAAGACCTCGTACCTGAACTTTTGAATAGCTCTGGAACTATTGGAGACTCTTGGAAGTCATCTGGATGTACTTTACACTATGAGATTATCACCATAAGCCTTTGGTACCCAAAGGGGAAAGGCTACCTTTTTCATATGAAGCATCCCACATGCAAAGGTCTTTGTGAAAGCTAGGTGCCCAGCTGGCAGATACAGTCATCAAGAAATGATTGGATTACAAGGGCTTTGACTGCTCTGATGGATGAGCTAACTGATGGATTTAGAGTTTGATGGCTTTGTTGGGAGACAGTTGGAAGTGACTCCCTGAGCTTGTACCTTGAAGACAGCCCTGTTCTTAACCATCCAGCCTGTTTCTGCTTCCTGACCACCATGGGGGTGACCAGCTACACTCTGCCAAGTGTTTCTGCTACCATGACACTTCACTACACCACAGACCCACAGCAATGGAGCAAGCAGGGCATAGACTGAAGCCTTTAAATCTGTGAACCAAACAAGTCCTTTCTCCCTTCAGGTAGAAGTCAATGCAGTGGGAAAAAATGAATAACTAAGTGTCCCCAGCCACTTACCCCACTGCCAGAAGCACTGAGTCTGTCTCCTGGGCTAATAAACTGCACAGGGCATGGTAGGAATCTGAAAAAGAAGACCGAGTGAAAGTTCGCTCATGAGGAGTGTCCACCATAGCCTCAGGATGTCATCTGCCATTTGGTCATGAAATTGAGATCCTCTGTCTGTCCCTATTCTTATCCCCTATGAAGTGACCTCACCAACTGTCCCTTTCAAAGCCAGATGTTTGCCTTAAGCGTCTGAGTGTCTGAGTTTGAGTGGATATGGGGACTGAACTACCGCAGGATGGGGAAACTGAGGAATTGACTGGGAAAATAGGATTAACTACCAGGGAGTATTAATATTTTATATGTTAGCATTAATTAGGAGATAAACAAAGGTTGGACATACATTTAAAAATCTATTTTTTTTTGGCTTTTGAAAACAGGGCTTCTCTGTGTAACTGCCCTGGCTGTCCTTTAGCATTAGTGCATAGTGCTTCCCAGCCCAGTGTATCAAGCGCTCCTCTGACTCAGCCCCTCCCAGGCCCAGCCATCAGCATGCATGATGGGACAGTCGGTGCACATCTTCTGCCCTGGCTGCCCTGACCACTGGGTCAGCATGATTGCCATGGGAAGCATCAAAACGCGATTTTAAAAATGATACCAGGTAATTCCAGTATCGAGGGGGCTTCAGGGTAGGCATATGTGTCATTAGCACCGCGGAGAAGGGGGTGAGAGAGCAGACACAGCGGCGTAGGTGACACCGTCTCAGCTCTCTGGACATTCAGCTTCTGTGTCCAAGACTCGTCACAAACAGTCTCAGCCTCCTGGCAACTGTTTGCAATAAAGAAGCCTGGTTCCATCCTAGAGGGGGCTGAAACAGCTAAAGGGTCAAGGAGTACCCTGGGTATGGCTTTTTTTTTCAAGACAGGGTTTCTCTGTGTAGCTCTGGAGGTTGTCCTGGAACTCGCTCTGTAGACCAGGCTGGCCTAAAACTCACAGAGATCCGCCTGCTTCTGCCTCCCAAGTGCTGGGATTAAAGGCACGCACCACCAAGGCACGGCCATGGAGTGGCTTTAAAAGTTTACATTTCTATGAGTTAAACTCCAGGAGAGTTTAAATATAACCAAGGGAAAGACCGCTACTAACTCTGACCTGGGCTCCAGGCCTTGTGAACTGTCCAACCTCACTGTCTACTCTGTCACCCTGACATTTTTATTTCTTAAGTCGGTCCTGGTCAAGAGTTTTTCACTTGAGCTCTTCCTTGTAGACTTCACAGGGCTGGAAAGGTATCAGTGAGTGAGGCAGGTAAGGTATCACTGAGTGTTGAAGCAAGGGCCCGTTAGGACCCTCGGTCTTCTAGAGAGGTAGTATTTTAAATTTATTTCTATGTATATAAGTGGTTTTGCCTGCATGTTCTCCACATCTGAAAGCGCTTTTTCATTTGTCTTCTCCTGCATGTTCCAGCCTTCTCCTTTGACACACAGGTTCATAGGTCAGGGACTGGGTCTTCTTGTTCTCCAGTGTGTTCCCTGAGCCTGGAGAAGATTGGAAGCTGAGTGTGTGGTCAATAAATATCTGCTTAACCATCATTGCTTTTGCCCTCTACAGGGACTGGCAGCACGGGTGAAGTGGGATTCCTAGTGGCTTTTGATGCAGGTGAATGCACTTGAAATTAGGTGGGTTCCATATATGGTGACACGTTCATGGTTTGTGACTGAAAAGAGGACAGCCTGGCAGCACTTCCTACTGTAGAACTACCATGAATATTTCCACCAGCAGGTGGCAGTAAGTGACCCCTATGGGTCAGGGAGAAGGGACAGGAGAAATTGTTCTTGCACAGGGGAAAATTTGGACAAGCATGCATGCAAGCAGCCATCTGTCCATCCACCCAACTATACATTTGCTAGCTCATTCATCAATGTCTCCTTTTATGCAGCAACTTGTCTAAACTTTCACCCTCTAGTGCATCAATTTTTAATGAGTAAAAATGATAGTTAAGATGGTAGTGGTCGTCAGGCGTTGGTGGCACATGCCTTTAATCCCAGCACTTGGGAGGCAGAGGCAGGCAGATCCCTGTGAGTTCGAGGCCAACCTGGTCTACGAGTTCCAGGACAGCCTCCAAAAACAATACAGAGAGAACCTGTCTCCAAAAAAAAAAAGATGGTAGGGGTCTCTCCCAAACCACAGATGTGTCCATAACACAGGGCAGTGGAAGGAATTTAACAATGCAGCCTCAGGGTAAGACACAGGTGACCAGTTCAGAGAGAGTCACTGAGGGAGCACCGAAGAGGCTGAAGATAAGCAATGTCAGGTTTCAAACCGTTATCTTCAAAGATCACTCTGATTCGGGGAAAATAAAACAGCCCAAAGGGATAAATTGGAATTATGATACCATCACTGGGATATGGAGTGGAAGGGCCAGACATGGTGGTCCCAACAGAGTTTTTAAAAAGATGCATGGGCTTGGGATCCTTGTGGGAGAGACTGGATAAGATGAAGGGGAGGGAGGAGAGTGGAGGGCAGGGAAGGGGAGGAGAGAGGAATACAGGGAAATGAATCATTTCATGTCCATTACTCTGAACGCTTTGCCTGAACCTTGCTGTTCATTGTTAAAACTGAGACTATGACATAGTGTGACTCTCAACTTTAATCTATTCGCTGTAGAGGGACCCATCCTCAGCTATTGTGTACTTTGATCTGTCCTGAAAGGACCTTGTGGGAGTGCCGTTGAGGATATGCAGGTCTTGATGTATCTCTTGCCCCATGCCCCAGGATGCTTCTTACCCAGGCTGCCAAGTATGCCACCCCCTCCATGGATGAAGATGATGCCTTTTCTGGGACTGGAAGAAGTTGCCTTGGGCTGGAACAGCCTCACAGGGACTTCCTCAAAACACAGATCTGTCACCACCACTTTACAGTTCCTCTTTGTGTTCATTAAATCTTGTAGAATCTGGCAAAGCTTTGGCATGGTGCAAATTCTCAGCCTCTCCAATATATTCCCCTGGTAGAGAGGTGAACAAAAAAGACACAGAGAATTAAGGGGGCATGAGAACGGGAAAGAGTTTGAAGCAGGAGAGTCCTTTACCCCAACAATCTGATTTATGGCTGCTTTCACCTCTTTATATAACAGGCATAATGAGAACTCTTAACTTTTAAAAAAGATTTATTTATTTTTATTTTATGTGTACAGGTGTTTTGCCTGCATGACATGGAATTCTGGTGGGGGGAGGATGCCCTTCTGTACATATGCTTCTCTTATTGGTTGATTAATAAAACTGTTTGGTCAATAGCCATGGAGAAAGATAGGTGGGGCTACTAGACCAGGAGAAGGCTGTGGAAGAGAAGGCAGAGGGAGGCCACGAAGAGACACCACAATGCCCAAAGAGTAACATGCCAGATTATGGGTAAGCCACAACATCGTGGCAATACATAGATTAGAAGTTATGGGTTAATTAGTAAGCGAGAGCTAGCCCGTAAGAAGCCCTAGTCATTGGCCAACAATTTAATAATTAATGTGTCTCTGTGTGCTTATTTGGGGCTGAAGGGCGGTGGAACCTGGTAGGACAGAAACTTTAATTGACAGAATTCACTATGGAAACCAGGCTGGCCTCAAACTAACAGAGAGTCTCCTGCCTCTGCCTCCTGAGTGCTGAGATTGAACGAGGGTACCACCATGCCCTGCCTCGCTTGGTCTTTGTTGGTTTTTAGCTTATTAGCACAGTGCTCACAAAAACCTGCGCAATTCCCCCCAGCAGTCAGCTTGCAATGTTAAAACTCCTTCTACTTCCATCTATACACCTCCTACCCCTACCCCTACCCCTCCACCTTCCACCCCTACCTTTACCTCTACACCTTCCCACCCCTACCCCTACATCTCTATTTCCTACCCCCATTGTAGGTTGCTTATTTAATTTTCTTTTTTATTTTCTAATTTAACTGTTCATTGATTCTTTGTGGGTTTCACATCTGGCATCTGGCAATCTGGGCCCCTTCATCTCCTCATCCCTTCAGATCTGCCCTCTGCCCTTGCAAACTTTCCCCACAAGACAAAATAAAATAAATCTTAAAAGAAAAGAAAAAAGAAAAATCTCATCGTGAAAGCTGTAGTGTGACACAGTGAGTCATACATTATGCCCTTTAGTCCATGCGTCTTTACTTGCAAGGGTTCATCGTGGTGATATATATCTTTTATTTTTTTTTTGGTTTTACGAGACAGGGTTTCTCTGTATTGTTTTGGAGGCTGTCGGTCCAGCCCGGCCTCGAACTCACAGAGATCCGCCTGCCTCTGCCTCCCGAGTGCTGGGATTAAAGGCGTGCGCCACCACTGCCTGGCTGGTGATATATCTTTTTTATATTAAAGTTTGCCTGGGGATTCAGAAAGCAAAGTCAGCCACATACTGTAGATGTCAGGCAGTGGTGTCACACACCTTTAATCCCAGGACTCAGAAGACAAAGGAAGAAGGAACTCTCTGAGTTCAAGGCCACCCAAACCTACATGAGATTGAGTAAGTCTAAAAGAGTAACAGAGCTCATGCCTTTAATCCCAGGACTCATGGGAGGTATTTAAGACAGTAACAGGGTCTTGAATCTGGCATTAATTCTCCAGCCACATTGAGGATAACAAGGCATTGACTTTGAGAATTAGTCTCAGGATTAGTCTCCAGCCCCGTTGAGGAGAACATAGTAGTATGGGTGAATCTGAGAAGCAGTGAAGTGGGAAGCAATTTGAGGATCACCCCTTTGGTCTGAGCATAGGTAGAAGTAAGAGCTAGTGACAGGCTGCTTTGCTTTTCTGATCTTCAGCCTAAAGCTTGAACCCAAATTCAGTCTCTGGGTCTTTTATTTTTTGTGCTACAGTTCATTGCAATGAGTCATTGGTCTGCGTTGTTGTTTTTGTTTTGTTTTTTATTTGTTTGTTTTTCTTCTTTTAACTCTTTACTCTTTTGGGAGCCCAGCTCCCAAATAAATACGCATTGTGGCTTATTATTACTTTTAAATGCCTGGCTTTAGCTAGGCTTATTTCTAGCCAGATTTTTTTAACTTAAAGTATCCCATCTATCTGTTGTCTCCATGCTGTTGCCTGTCCTTATTTCTGTATATCTTGTCTTTCCTTCTTTTTCCAGCTGTGTAGCTGGATGGTTGGCCCCCTCTTTTCTCACTCCTTGATCTCCTCCCAGATTTCTCTTCCCATTTATTCTCTCTTCCTGCTAACCCCACCTATCCTTTCTCCTGCCTTGCTTTTGGCCATTCAGCTCCTCATTAGACCAAACAGGTGTTTTAGACAAGCAAACACAGAGTTAAACAAATGTAACATAAAAGAACGTAACACATCTTTTCATCATTAAACAAATGTTCCATAGCATAAACAAATGTAGCGCATCTTTTAAATAATATTCCATAAAATGTCCCTTTTTTTCTAAATAAAAATTAAAGGTTTTAACTTTAGCATAGTAAAACTATATACAACAAAAACAGTTACCACATAAGAATGAATTTACAATACTTAGTCCATTTGTTCTTAGCAAATTCAGAGAAACACTCCTTTATCTATCCCATCTCAGTGAATTCAAAGTTTTATTTCTAATTTACTTTCTATCATAACTAAGGAAAACTATAACTCAATTTTTAGTCTTTAACTCCATCAAAGCCCCTCCCCCCAGAAGGATGTAGTATTACCTAATAACAGAGACTTCTTGCTGCTTGGACAGTCACCCAAAGTTCCTCTGCAATGTTGACATATCCATCTTCAGCCTACAGGCCCATAACATCTGGCAGACTTTTCAGTGAAGCAGGAAATCTGAAGGACTGTCCTGCATTGTATTGGCAAAGTTTGTCAGTTGCTTTCCTCTGTGTCCTGCAAAATGTCTGGCAGACTCTTCCATGAAGCAGGAATCCTGAAGGACTGTCCCATCTTGTTTCAGCAAAGTTCAGCAGTCAATTTTCTTTGGGTCCTACATGTCCAGTTTCTACAGCATACCATCAAGCAATCAAGGCAAAAACAGTTTCTTGCCCAAATGGCTAATTTTGCCACAATAAAAACAAACTCCTGTGGAATTTCTTTGATGCCCATCATCCTTTTATGAAGTAAATTGGTACTGCCAGAAGTTGATGTGTCTCATTGTCATGAAAAAATCTTAGGTTAACTAAACATTTTAAATGCAATATTCTATAGGTCTTTTAAGTGTTTGAATACAATACAATTTATCTATCTAAAATATATCTCTGTATGATCTTGAAAACATGTCTAACATATCTAGAGATTTGATTGTTGCAGATGACTACCGCCCGGCTGAATTTAATGTTCTTAATGGCTTTTGCCACTTTCAATAGAATCCAGCATTATTCCTGCGAAGCATCGACTATGAAATTTTTGCCTGTTTTTGTGATTACACTGGTCATTGGTCAATAGGAATTAAAAATGACTAATAGAGGCACCAAATATGTTAGTTGAATTGACCCATTTGGGAAAAAAATCACTTTAAAAATGTTTGGGGAGGAATTGTGTAATTCGAAGTTTTTCTTTTTCTTCCATTTAAAACTGTAAGAAGGGCTGAATATGGCCCAGTGTCTAAAGGGTTGGTTTGCTCATGGAGAGGACCCAAGTTTGGTTCCCAGCATCCACATCAGGTAGCTCAACTTCAACTCCAGGGTGTCTGGTGCCCTCTACTAGCCTCTGCCGGTACTTCACGCAGGGATCATGCATGAACACAATGCGTGCGTGCGCGTGCGCACACACACACACACACACACACCAGCACACACGCACCCAAGTCTTTCAAAACTTAAATTTGTAAAAAGGAAAGGAGGAAGAAAAAAATCTATACCAGATAATTCTATGATAATGTCAAATGTAATTGTATTGCTATGCATAAAATAAAATATGATTTTAAAAATAAAGAAAAGAAATATAACAGCACATTTTACTAACCCTTAGGTATTAGATCACACCTTTGAATAACATGGCTTCAAAAAGTCCCAAACCAACATCCACAGCTACAGTAGGATACTAAAGTGTGTCTCTTTTTCTTAATGTCCACACTGAATTTTGACGGTATACCTGCTGTTTAATAAACTCCAGCGCTGTTTCATGGTAACTCATTCTGAAATTTGTTTCAATGATGTGGGTTAAGATACTGCTACATGTCAGTGGAGTCGCTGGCAGGAACTCCTTAGGCTGCACAGATCACAACAGCCAGCTTTATTTTGTACCATCCCAATAGCCTTCTGAGGGAAGGGTTTCGCCCGAGATCAATTGAAGCACTGAATTTTTCCTTGACCACCACTTTCCCTAAAGCATTTTCTATATTGCAATTTTATGCCAAATGGAGCCATCATGACTACTTAAGGAAACATCACTGTAAGGAATGATGCACCAACACTCTAAGTCACTCTGATGCTTGCAAGAGAGTCACCAAGAGCAGGTTGAGGTAAGTCAATTGTGGATTAAAGGACTCAGAGATGCTAACCTGATTAAGCCGCCTATGTTACATTCTAAACACGTTTAGGTGATCAATGATTTAGTTCATCTAAAAGTTGCGAAAGTCCATGTCTATGGTTTCTGTGGTAACTAAGTATTCCCATCTTTTCCTCTCCATCCATACACATTGACTGCCTGTGCAAAGCTCAGAGTCCCATGAAGGAATCTTCCCAGCACTGTATCCACAAACCACTCTACAAAGTTACACTTACGCCTTCAGCATTTTCCCTTAAACTCTGACTTTTACTATTATTTTGGATTCATATTCAAATGACTGATTAACCCCCTTCGGTTTTCATTCATGTCTTTAATATTTCTTATAAATATATCCCAGGAAGAAAATTCCCTATGTGATTAGAGTAACTTCCTTTTTTAAAAAGTTTTACACTGGGTGTGGTGGTGCAGACCTTTAATATCAACATTTGGGAGGAAGAAATGGGTGAGTTTGTTTGGTTGGCTGGCTGGTTGGTTGTTTTTTTTTTGTTTGTTTGTTTGTTTTTAAGACAGGATTATCTGCAGCTTTGGAGACTGTTCTGGAACTCTCTTTGTAAACCAGCCTGGCCTTGAAACTCACAGAGATCTGCTTGTCTCTGCCTCCTGAGTGCTGGGATTAAAGGTGTGTACCACCACTGCCTGGAAAATTTCTGTGTTTTTTAGACCAGCTTGGTCTACATAGTGAGTGCCAAGCCACTCAAGTCTATGTAATGAGATCCTATCTGAAAAAAATTATAAATAAGGGGCTGGAAATATAGCTCAGCAATTCAGAGTACTTGCTGCTATTACAGGGGATCTAAGTTGAGTTTCCAGCAACTACATGGTAGCTCACAACTACCTACAACTCCAGTCCAAGCCTAAATGAAATTGCACCATATGGAGTGAGAATGCTCCCTGCGAGAGCCACGCATTATTTAACACAAAACTCAGAACCAGACATGAGAAATCTCCCTTTAAGTTGTAGATCAGGGGAGTCCAAGAGCAAAACAATATAGGCTATTGTCAACATACATATAAAAAATGTAACAGTATTGCCATTGTCTTGGATTGTCTACCAGAACTTGAAGGCAAGACCCTATTGCTGAAGACATCACAGAACTTAGAGGAATTGAGTTGGAAGTGACCTAGGTGCTTCCTCCATGAGAATTAGCTCTCATAGTATCAGAACATGCTATGTAAACTGATGAAGGAGAGAAGCAATCAGTAGTCCTACCCAAGTGTGGGCGAGCAGTGCTTTCCAGGAGTAACTTACCGCTGACTATATCACTAAAAATAAAGTGCCTCTTCCCCACCCCATCAACAGTAACAACCTCAGCAAGGGGAGGGGCCTTGTGAGACCCCCTCCCCCATCCACACTGAGACTCAATCTTGTGGAGATCTTCTCACCGCTGCTGTGAGTTCAAGACTGTTTCCTCCATTTCTGCATTTTACATTTTTTCCAACCCTTCTTCCACAGTAGTCTCTAAGCTTTGGCTGGGATGATAAAGATGTCTTGCTTATGGCTAAGCGTTCCACAGTCATTTATTCTCAGTATTCTGACCAGTTGAGAGCCTATGAAGTCATTGTTGACCATTGTTTCTCTGATCAAAGATACGCTAATGGACGGACACAAGCATAGCAATAGAAAGTAACTTGATGAACAGACATAGCATGCGTATTTATCAAAACAAGTTCGTAGCTGCCGGGCGTTGGTGGCGCACGCCTTTAATCCCAGCACTTAGGAGGTAGAGGCAGGTGGATCTCTGTGAGTTCGAGGCCAGCCTGGTCTACAGAGTGAGTTCCAGGACAGCCTCCAAAACAATACAGAGAAACCCTGTCTCAAAAAACCGAAAAAAAAAAAAACAAGGTCATAGCTTACTCAGTAGAGCTTCTGCCCTCCTCAGCCAGTGACTTTTGGCCAGGTTTTTAGTACCAGAAATGAATGACCTCGCATGTGTGTGCGTCAAGTCCAGTCAAGGAGGTGACTGGCTATCCCATGACCATCGTGCCATTATAGCACCAGTGGGTACATCTCGCCTGGCAGGTTGATAATATGACACACAGAATCCATAACTGGAGTAACACCATTAATAGTTCTCCCTCGGCAGTCTTCAAGGACCTTCCATCATTCCAACTAGACAGCATTTACAATATAAGAAAATTCGTTCTCTTTCTAACTGATTCCATCTTTTTTAAAAGGCACATTATTTTCCGTGCATTCAAAGAGTGGAAAGAGGGGCTCTTCATTCTTTGTCATGGCACCAAAAAAAAATGCTTCAAGAAAAGATTCACTCACTAACATTATTCCTGCTTATGCAGGACACCCACACACTATCTTTTGTGCCAAACTCTTGAAAGGTCTTACAAACAGTGGGATCTCAGTATGAAACAAATGAACATAGATTCCACAGGTCTTCGTTTCATAAAAGCCTCAGACACAACTACTGTGTGAAGCTAAGCATCACATTAAAACTTCTCAGGAGACGTTCTGTGGCTCATATACTCACTAGATTTCCCGGGACACCTAAAGGAAAACTAAGCACCTAAGCCAAATCCCCAGTAGATGGCAGTATAGGGGCAGCCAGTGGTGTTTCATCCAGGAAGTCTTGGATTCTTTTGGAATATTTCCTTTAACTTCTTTCCTTTAAATACCCAAGCAAATACAGGGGCAACACTAAAGTAACTATGAAAATAAGTCTTCTGTTCATTGGAACTCTTCTTTAGTTTTCATTTAATGTAATTGGACAACTTTAAAGCAGGTGCCTCAAGAAAGAATAATGTTTTCCTGTGCGGTAAGTTGGTAATGAGGTAAAGGAGAAAGTAGGGGATATTAGCCTCAAAATGGGACTATAGACTACAGTATGAATTTTTCTCTTAGATTTGTTCAGTAAACTGAAAAGTAAAGTCTGACATTTTTTATAGAAATAAACCCCCACTCATAGTCTATGTCTAGGTCCCACGTAGGTACTTCTATGTTGTTCCCTAAATTCCAACTGTAAAATGCTATATAAAGAAAAATATTTTTCAACTCAGGGCCCATTACATGTTGGTCACTCCCACAGCAGGCCTGCTCAGGCAACTGACTCAAAAATTTTGTCTGGAACAAAAAAAAATCACTCACTTGACTCTTATAGAAATTTTCATCTGGCAATGAGGATGGATTTGTGTTACTAGCTACAAGTCAACTATGATGGTAAAGAAAATCTTGGGTCCAAAGTGCTGGCTCTAATTGAACAGCTCTTGTTTGAAGTCTGGAGTCCTGTTTCCAATACCCACATCAGAAAGATTGCAATTCAAGCCCCAGGAGATCTGATGCCCTCTGCTAACCTCTATGGGTCATAAATATCCAAGATTTACATTTCAAATCCAGCTGATGTCAGGTTCTGCTTGTTTTCATCTTTTACTAACATGGTTCTCAGACACCTGACAAGGTTGGTGATTGGTCTTTCCAAATTAGGTTTTATACGCACCATGTGCTGCGTGTTTTACCAATGCTGTGATACGGTGTCTCAAAGTAATATCATTTCTTCTAGATTCCTACCAAACAATGATCCTCTCTAAGCTCTGAACCCCTAGATCAGGCAGGTTGAGAAGGTGAATCCCTGAGTAGATGCGATCCCATCCCTTCTCAACATGAAGAACTTTAGGAAAATGACCAGCTCTGTGTGTGTGTGCACATGTGTTCCTTGTACACATGTCTGCAATTGTTTGTTCACATGTATGCAGCCACAGGCCAGTGCTGACTTTTTCTAAGTCAGTCTACACCTTACTTTTTGAGACAGGGTCTCTCACTGAACCCGGAGCTCATCAGTTCCACAAACTAGTTAGCCAGCCAGCTCTAGAGATGATCTGTCTCCACCTCCCAGCACTGGGGAATACAAGTGCACACAGCTGTGCTCACCTCTTTACAGGGTTGCTGGGATGCAAACAGGTCTTCATGTTTCTACAAGAAGCACTTTGTCAACTGAGCCATCTCACCTGCCCCTGAACGACTCTTTGGATTAAGGGATAGGAGGTCTCTAAAGGGGGAAAGGTAGCATAGAAAGACAGGGGAAATTAAGAGGATGTAGGGAAGAAAAAGAGATTTAACAACAACAACACAAAAGAATATTCCTCTGGATCTGGTCTTTGTCTCTCACTGACTGAGAGTCATGAACCCTAACACTGTCAAGTAATCCACTGCAATCTACCAGCACAGGAAGATTGTTGGAGTGGCCAATGAAGTGCAAGTATATACCCAGGATAAGACTGTGCTTTTGAGGCTGGAGAGATGGCTCAGTGGTTAAGGGCATTGACTGCTCTTTCTTAGAGGAACCAGGTTCAATTCCCCGCACCCACACGGCAACTCACAGCTGTCTGTAACTCCAAAATCTGACAACCTCACACAGACATATATTCAGACAAAACACCAATGCACATAAAATAAAAATAAATAAAAAAGACCGTGCTTTTGCCTTCTTACAAAGTATAACAAAAATTATTTGGGTTGGCGGACCTGTCTTTTTTTTTTCCCCAGTGGGTGTCGGAGTTTATTTCCTGGAAGAAACAGCGTTGCAGAAGGGAATGAGTGATGAATAAGTGGGCCAATTTCTAGGATAGTAACACTATTCTATGTAATAATTATATTGTGATGCTGGATATATGGCATAAATATTTGTCAAAACATACAGAAGCACACAAGCAATGATTAGGTCCATATTCTCTTTTTATCTTAACAGCACTCCTTTCTCATATGCAAGCAACTCAGTATGCCCACATTGGTCATCACAACAATCCCATTAAAAAGAGAAACTTTAAATACACCATGACATTCTGTCTTGTCATTAGTGATAGATTACCAATTTGGAGGATGTACTTAATTCCCAATCCATGTGTACAGTGACTACATACAGTCTATGTAGTGATAGACACTTATATTCTTCTTTTTTTTACCATGCCTGTATTGGATTTCCTTCAGTCCATATTTTTTTCCTTTGCCTAAAAATTCCAAGATTGCTTCAGGCTGACTCATTCTGAAATTCTTTTAAGTGACATAAATTAAGCATTGAGTTCCTGGCTACAGCTGCATAGACACTCCACCTCGGGGTGGGAGAGAACTCAAATCACTAAGACCATTTGACTGTTGTTAGGATGGCATTTCTCTTCTCAAAAGGCTATCAGAAAAGACAAAGGTTTGCCCATCTTTCTCAGACTCTAAGTTTTCACCGGTTTCCTCCACTCTCATCTGGGAGATAATAATACCTAGTTTTGTGGTTTGTGACTGCTGGTTCCAGCCACCCAAAAAAAAACTAAAGAACCATCGACCACGAATGTCAGCATGTTGGACCCCAGAATGGCAACAGAGGACTCTTTTCTTACCAAAGAGCAAAAGGATGTATTTAACCAACTCAGTAGGGACTGGAAGATTCATGTTATCCTAGGCAAGATCATTATGAGCTACCCATTTGCCAATTCAAAGCATATTAAACCCCAGATTATTTCTTATAAGAAATAGACTCCATAAAATTCTCCCTAGCTTACATGACTCTTGCATAGAAAATGAAAAGATAGGACACTCGTCTCATTAAATGGGCACAACACTGCCTATTGTCTAGAACAAGCAGTGTCGGGCACATCCCTACAGAGCAGCACACGCCGGCCACTACTGTTGACTATATTGGTTTTTGCAAAATACTTTCCCAAGGCTTGAGTTCTGTCTCCTCTTACAGTACATAGTCATTAAGAAGCAAAATTTACCCATGTCACCATCAGTTGAAAACCGTAGTACAGAATCCGAAACCTCATGCGGTGTGGGATGGAAGGAGGTATATCAATTTTGAGGAGGTAGTTTAAGAGAACCCATAGGTTGACTCCCAGGACCAGGAGACACATGGCAGCAAGGACGAGCTCGCAGGCAACCAAGGAAAGCATGGCACTCTTGCTTGTTCAGAGTGAGACGAGGAAAACCAGTCCCTTCAGCAGACTTCATTGAACTCATCCACAAACCCAGGCACCTTATAACCTGCCGAGAAGTACATGGCCTGACTCCACCTCTTTTAAGCTGTTCTCAGTATCAAAAGCATCCCCTTGTGAACTGATTGCATCAGATTGCAGCTTGGACATGGCCCTACCTAGTGGAGCCCTGGTACTTTGTCCCCAAGGCAGGTCAGTCTTTCATCATAGCACCCCAGCACTGACCATCCTGGGTAGCAAATGGACTTACAGTTGAGCAAAGGCTGGCTGGAAGGTAATATCGGTTCACAGGCATATTTCTGGGAGGTTGAGGAAACTCTCTGAAGTCAAGTGCTCTGTGACTCTCCTCTCAGGTGTGAAATCAGAGATTAGAGCAGTGGTGGTGTGCCAAGGTGACACATAAAGAGAACGAGCACAATGGAGGGAGAAGGTGACCAGACACTCTCCTTTACCTAGCCATTCCCCGCTCCCTAGCCTGATCTGCTCAATGTCAAAAAGCATGGTCCCTACACTGGCCCTGCTCTGTCTCTTCTCCAGGTGGATAAAGCACTGTAGTACCCAGGAACAACTGGTTTTATCCCCCCACAGCAACTCTGGTGTCAAGGAAGAAGCATCGAGTCCTTTGACGTTGCACACTGTTGTAACTTCCTCAGCTGAAATGAGCACTGGACACTTTAGAGATGGTCAGTGAATTCCTGCAGCTTCTCAAGCTGGTCCTCTCCTAGATGAGCCTTGAGATAACAAGAGTTCTGGCTGGCTCTTGGTTGGAGTTTAGAAGGCCCTGAGCCAAAGGCAACAGTAAGGCTCTGCCCAGGGTCCTACACTGGCTTTTGCTGTTTGCAGCTGCAAACACTCAGTGTGATAGTGTGTAGGGGAAAGAAACAGTGAGCATTGTGAGTGCCCAGAGAGAAACGCTGCCATCATAAAAATCTGAAGATGTGGTTGCTGGACTTGAACTTATATTCCATAGGCAGCCTTCATTTTATGAAGTGCACATGCTAGAATTTCCCCAGCTGAATTTCCAAATGCCCAAGAAACCATTAGATTGCAATTCAGACTTCCAACCTATAAGACCAGTCATATGATGACATCCATCATAATGCTCCCTTAAAACAAAGGGAAATTCACTATATTATAGAGGTGGGATGGCATTTATGACTTTAAAATATGATCCTCTAATTCTTCCACTTACATGGTGCACAGATACACATGAAGGCAAAAGCACCTATACACACAAAGCCAGATAAAAGGAGAAAACTGATGCAAAATTTAGTGACATTATGTAAGTCAACAAAATGAAACAGTAGTCCCTCACATAACCCCCAAATCCAAGTTATTTCGAAGGTATGAGTCTTTGGATTGGCACGGGGGTAGGCTCTCCTTGTGAACTGACTGTGGCTATTTGTACCAACTAAATATTTAATTTATGTGTACTTTATTCTTTAAGTCATAGTCTTCTTATGTCGTCCTGTATGGCATCAAACTGTCCATTTTCCTGCTTCAACCTCTTGACTCATGCAAATCTTCTACCAAATGGCTTCCAGTCCACCAGGGATCACAACCATTTGTTGGATGGACCCTACACAGCAAAAAGAAAATACCATTTTCCCAAGGATCCCTGGACATCTGTTCTGAGTGGATATTGGTGCTGAGAAATAATATTGCTGCTATAGCTTTTACAGTCAGAAGGGCTTATTGTGGTCAGGGGCAGACCAAGACTAACTTCAAGACTGTTTCTTGATCCAGAAACACATTCATTTCTTATGGTCTTTTTGCTAGCATGTGTCTTAGAACAGGTGCTTTTAGAGACCCTCCCTCCAAAAAACCAACACTGACTCTGACCACAAATTAAGACTCAGTTTGATTAAGATGGGCCATGGAAAAGTCCCTTGAACCTTCTCCATTGTGCCAAGATCAGTAGAGTAGAAGTCACACTGCATGTCAAATTCAGGGTGACTAAGAGACATATCTATCACACCCCCATTCCACTCACCTGACTGGAATGTTCAAAAGCCAGATGTGCCTTGCAAAATGACTAAAGGTGATTCTAAAATTATTCAAAAGGTGACTAAAAGTTCAGCTGGTCCCCAGCTGTACCACCTTCGCTGAATCATGTAAACACAGCCCATAACATATGGGAAGCAGTCACTCATCGGCTCGACGCCTTTTTCTCCAGACCATTGGGTAAAGACAGAAACCACTTCCCTCGTACCAGTAGGAACAACAGGAAATATTTGCAACCTGACCTCGGGGGTTTTCTGCTGTCTGCTCTAATACAGTGTCTTTCTCAGAGATCTGGTTGCTTTGATATTCCAGAGGAGACCACTGTAAGCCACTGTGTTTCAGTTACGGTGTCCAGTATTCATGAATAGTGCAGAATGCCACGGGGAGACTTTGGCAAAGTGGAAGAGGTAAAGTCACCCAGAAGCTCTCAGGGGACAGTGACCACAGTGAGGCTCCTTGTGGTTCTAAAATGTGAGCAGTGTTGAGGTACATCCTCCAGGTTGGTGATGAACCGCTACACGTATAGCACTTCCCATAAAAATAGTGCTCCGGGCCGGGCGTTGGTGGCACACGACTTTAATCCCAGCACTCGGGAGGCAGAGGCAGGCAGATCTCTGTGAGTTCGAGGCCAGCCTGGTCTACAAGAGCTAGTTCCAGGACAGCCTCCAAAACCACAGAGAAACCCTGTCTCGAAAAACCAAAAACAAAAAAAAATAGTTCTCTGTGTGTGCTATATGAGTGTGTACATATGTGAGTGCACTCCCCCATGTAAGTGCACGTGGGAGCTCAGAGTTTGACATGGAATTTCTTCCTCTATCAGTTTCCACCTTACTTTTGGAGACAGGTTCTCTCGCTGAACTGCGGGACTCTCTGTTTTGACTGGACTGACTGTCCAGTGCTTCTGTGAGATCAGCCTTTCTCCTCCATGCTCTAGTGATGGGGTTGCAGCCGTGTCACTGCTCCACAGTTTTTATATGGGTGCTGGGGATTTGAACTCATATCCCCATGCTTGTGTAGCATGCATTTCACTCAGTGTGTTGTCTTCACAGCCTGCTGGTCAATGTTCTTCATACCGTTATAATACACCCACAGCAGACATGTTGGCTGCCTCAAGTCAATGACAAATCCTAGCATCTTCCTTCTATTTTATGTGGGAGCCACAGTGTTGGGAGGACCTATGTCTGGTTCTGGATACTACAGAAGCAGCATGGCTCCCTGAGAATCCTATAATAGTAGACAAGCCAGTATACTCATCAGATACTCACACAACCTTCTTCCTTTCCTTTCCCACGTATATCCTTGTATTTGGATGTGGTTGATGCAATCTATGTTCTGACAGTATCTCTTACAATCTAAGAGACTCGACCTGTTTCTGGACATCACAATCAGAGTTAATAACACACTTTGCAGTCACTGTTCACCTTGCCTTTAAGAGAACAATGTAAAAGCCAACCTTACTTGCCTTGGGTTTCCCACGTGGTCAACTTTTATAACCTAAGCTAATGCATAACTATAATCTTAACTTAAATACACTTCCATGCCCCTGAGTCAGGTAATGAATGTGTGTTGTTTGCTGAAAGCAGAAAATACAGAAGTTGAAAGCAAGTTCCCAAAATCTACCATAAAGGCTGAAAGCAACAATATACGGATACTGGTTGATAAACAATGATTGTTGTCTGAGTCAGTTGGGATTAGTCGCAACCAGGGACTTAATCCCTTATACAACTCTATTAAAGTTTTCTGGAAAGTGTCCCATTCCTTCCTCATGTGATTTGTTTTGTGTTGCTCCATAAATATATAGCGAAGCCCCTCGTGAGGGAAAGTCACCCTGCCCACATACAGACACTATTCTCACACATTCACACACATGGTTCATACAACATCCAACCATCCATCAGGATAGATACACAGAGATGTGACCCTATGGCCATCTAGATAAATTGCCTCAAGTTCCTGTTGCTCTGATCTCCTCCCCCTCAATCACCACAATGAGTTATACCTTGAACTACGAGCTAAAACAAACCCTTTCCCCTTTAAGTTTTTATTGGAGTGTTTTATCACAATAGGGAGAGAAAGTGAAGTGTCCAGGAACCACTCAGCCAGGTTTACTGCAAAGTTAAGCTTAGCTTCTTGATGACATAATGCTGATGTATTTATGGTCATGCTCCAATATAAACTCTATTTCTTTCCCAAGAGCAGCCTCGGTGCCTTGTATCCGAGAATCATTGTCTCCCTATGCCTTCTGGCTGGAGCCTAATCACTTCGGTCTCTAGAGAACTTTCTACTTTCTGGCCATGGAAACTGGAGAAGGTCTTTGGTGCGGCTGAGTGGTGTGGGGTTTGGGAGGGGGGCTGTCGTGGTTTCTGCACAGTGTGTCACGGCACAGAGCAGGACAGGCAGTGTCCACAATGATGACTCAAGACTGCAAAGGTGTGCAGCTGGGCCTGCCACAGGAAGGCACATAGCTTCGCTCTTACTAATTGGTATGGAGAAAAAGGCACAGAACAGGTGACCTGGGGCTTTTCCAAGCGCCTGGCCCTGTGTTTACCTGATTCAGTGGAGACACTACAGCTGGGGAGCAGCTATAATTTCAGTCACTGCATGAGTCACTTCAGGGTCAAGCACACTCATTCCCCATGGTCTGCCTGACTTATGAGCACTTCAGGTGGCTGAGCTAGAGCAAAGGGTGACACGGTGACATTTGAAGCCTTTTGTGGTGATCTGAAGGTCCGCAGTGCTTTGTGGGATACGGGGCTGCTTTTCTTTATCATTTTTTGCAGAGGGGGTGAAGTCCACCCGGCTCCCTCACAGGGACTCCCACTCTGTGCCCATAAAGTTAGTGTGCAGTTCTTTGAGTTTGCCAGTACACCTATTGCCTGGACAGTACAGTCAGCAGCTGAGAATACACACACGAAAAATGTCTGTGGGTCAAGGAGACCATCTGAGGCTAGAGGCTGTCTGTCAGTCACAGTAAGCCTCGGGAGCCTCAATGGCTATGTTATTCCTCAGTATTCATATTCATTCAGAACAGATGCCCAGTGGTTCCTGGAAAATGGAGTATTTTCCTTTTCCTGTGAAGAGTCGGTCTCTACCTTTCTCAGGGTCTTCAACATGGTGTTTTGGGGAAGACTTAAAACAGAGGTAGAGCTGTATAGACAAGGCAGTCCCTGTGTGTAATGTTCGTTCCCCAGCAAGCAAAATCAAGAAGAGGTCCAGGCTCACCATTAGAGTAAGACCTGTCTCATATAATAGACTGGCTAATTAAAAGTTAAGTAGAGAGCTCTTGCAAAGATGGGGCTCTTCCTTATGGAGACTTGATACGTTCTCACCTGTGTGGGGCTGAGCAGCTCATGGCACTAGATTTGGATAATTTTTCTCTTGCATACAACGATCCTCTAAAGAAATCTGGTAATAGAATTCATTCATGGAACACTATGGTCCTCCAATCGCTGCCAAAATCTCTGTGGGTAGATCATAGTGATTGCTGGTGCATCCATCAAACCAACGAGGTAAATGCCCCTGCTGGGTCCTAGTGAGGTCACTCCCCGGTTTACTCTCATCTCTTTAGCCCTCTGTCATCAGTGAGAGGAAAGGGTCCATGGTGGAGACTGCAGGTTACTCCCACCTACTGTAGTGAGAACAGAGGCTGGGGGTTTAAAACTGAGACTAACAAGCCGGGCGTCGGTGGCGCACGCCTTTAATCCCAGCACTCAGGAGGCAGAGGCAGGCAGATCTCTGTGAGTTCGAGGCCAGCCTGGTCTACAGAGTGAGTTCCAGGACAACCTCCAAAACAATACAGAGAAACCCTGTCTCGAAAAACCAAATTTAAAAAAAAATGGGACTAACGTGGGGTCTGGTGGCACATGCCTTTAGTCCTAGCACTCAGGAGGCAGAGGCAGATGGACTGATGTCTCCATCCTATCACGGAGCCTATCTTGATGTGGTATTCTATCATGATTGCCCCTGATTTACAAGGATGAGTACCCAAAGGATGGCTTGATTAAAGACATAGGTGCCCCTACTATTATGGTGCAAGCAGATTTTGGTGAGTTTGAGGCCAACCTGATCTTACACAGAGAGTTCCAGGACAGCTAGTGCGACATAGAGAGATCTTTGTCTCAAAAACCAAAGCATAACAATAGTAACAGCAATAACAAAGACCCTTGCTCTTGCTAGGCTAGAGAGATGGATTAGTGGTGAAGAGCATACACAGCCAGCTCTTACAGAGGACCAAAGTTAGCTTCCCAGAACCTATGCCAGGTGACTCACAAGCATCTGTAACCCCAGCCCCATGGCATTCTACACCTTGTCTGGTTTCCACAGGCATGTGCACACACATAATCAAAAGATAGATGCATATCTTAAAAAAACCATGACACCAGCCTCTTTTCATCTCCTTGTGGGTGAAAATGAACAAGTCTGAGGAATTATCATTAATTGGGGGCAATTTACTAAAATAATAATAGTAATAGTTTGTGTTTTAAAGAGTGTGCTGAAGGTTGATCTTGCAACCTCAAATGAGAGGCAACAACACCAAAATGAAAAAACTGGGTAAAACACACATTTGGAAAGTACGATAGAACATCAAAAGTTTTCATCTCCAGACAAGGGGGTAGAGTTTGATGGAAAGAATCCCAGTGTGGTCTACAAGGGTCACAAGGGATAATGCAAATGCCATAGGTAAGTTTCTAGTCCACGGGTTTTTTTTAAATTAGCTGTGGCATGAAAATTTAGGTTCCTTTTCAAAATATTTTATTATTTTTAGTAAGTTATTGTGTGTATGTGGAAGGAAGGTTATATACACATAAGTACAGATGCCCAAAGAAGACAGATGTGTCTGAAGAGTTATGGGCAGCTGTGAGTGAAGATGGAGGTTTCTGTACCGCCTGGTCCCACTGCTGTTTTGCCCCAAACAAACACACAGATGCTATATTAATTATGAAACCATTAGCCGATGGCTAGAGCTTCTTACTGGCTAGCTTTCTCTTAATTATTGACCCATAATTACTAATCTATGCATTTCTACATGGCCTTATGAACGCCTGGCACATCCTATCTTCCTTGTCTCTACATGTCGTCCTCTCGTGACACCTCTCTGCCTCTCTCCCTAGCATTCTCCTTGTCTCCTAGCCCCGCTCACCTTCCTGCCTCTACTGACCAATTAGTGTTTCATTCATCAACCAATAAGAGAAACATATGTATACAGAAGAGCATCCCCATCATGTGAGTTTACCAGTATGGGTGCTGGCAGCCACACTCAGGACTTCTGTAAGAGTCCTGAGCCATCTCTCTAGCCCTGCAGGAAATTATCTTAGTGCAACAGTAGTCCCAAATATCACGAGACATGAAACTGTGCTTGTCATTGGAGAAAATGATCACAGAGAAACTTAAGATGATGCAGTCCAGTCACAAAATGCATGTGTAGAGACAAGCAAAGGGCTGGAGATCATAGAGTTATCCTGTGCAGCACGGGGTACTGGGGATCAGAGTTCACATCCACACTGTTACAGTTACACAGTGTTCACGTGGCCCCTGCCTCTGTCTTCCTTTCCACTGGTGTGTATAAGATGACCAGAGCTGAGGGTGAATGAGGCAGACTGGTAGGTGGTGACGCCTTCTCCACTGGAGATACAGGGAGTCAATTCTACTGCCATAAGAGTAGGTCCCTCCCTTGCTCACCTGGTGAATTCCTATGAGTTTCATCAGCATCCTTTTAGAAATGATGTGCAGGGACATAATGAACCATACTGGATATTACCTAATGAGCAGTCAGTCAGACGAGTCATGCTCATGACTCAGGACTTAATCTTTCAGTATCTTTTTTTACATATGTCTTTTTTACATACATCTTATTTGTTTTTGTATATATACATGCTAATATCTCCTTTTTTATTCATGCCTAGCTTGTTAGTTTATGTTCTTTTTTTATTTTATATACCAACCCCAGTTCCCCCTTCCTCCCTTTCTCCTGCCCTCCACATCCCCCTTTCCTGTCCTCCTCCATTCCTCAGAGAGGGTAAGGACTTCCTTGGGGAGTCAACAAAGTCTGGTATAGCAAGTTGAGGCAGGACCAAGCCCCCTCGTTCCCCCCCCCCATCAGAGTTGAGCAAGGTATCTGATCATAGGGGGATGGACTCCAAAAAGCCAGTTCATATACCTGGGATAGATCCTGGTCCCACTGCCAGGGGTCCCCCAACCGATCAATCCACATAAATGTCACCTACATTCAGAGGGCCTAGTTCAGTCCCATGCCGGTTTCTCAACTATCAGTCCATCGTCCATGAACACTCACTAACTTGGGTCAGCTGTCTGTGATTTTCCCCATCATGATCGAGACACCCCTTGTTCATATGGTCCCTCCTCCCTCCTGAACTCCAGGAGCTCAGTCCAGTGCTTGGCTCTGGGTCACTTTATCTGTTTCCATCAGCTACTGGATGTGGGTTCTATAATGACAATTAGGGTAGTCACTAATCTAATTAAAGGGGAAGTCCAATTCAGACACCCTCTCCATTATTGCTAGGAGTCTTAACTTGGGTCATCCTTGTGGATTTCCAGGTATCTAACACCAGGTTTCTCCCTAATTCCATAATGGCTCCCACTATCAAGATATTTCTTTCATTGTTCTTGCCTTCCATCTCTTCCCCAACTGGGCCTTCTTGTTCCCTCATGTTCCCATCCCTACACCCTCCCTTCTACCCGCCTCCCAGTTTATCCAGGAGATCTTAACTATGTTCCCTTCCTGGGGCCTTCCATGTGTATCCCTCTTAGGGTCCCCCTTTTTACCTAGCTTCTCTGCGGTTGTGGATTATGGCCTAGTTACCCTTTTCTTTAGGTCTAATAATCACTTATGAGTGGGTAAATAGTGTGTTTGTCTTTCTGAGTCTAGGTTACTTTCCTTAGGATGTTTTTTTCTAGCTCCATCTATCTGCCTGCAAATTTCAAGATGTCATTATTTTTACTGCATTGTTTTTACTGCTGAGTTTTAGTGCATTGTTTTTATTGCTGAGTTTTTACTCCATTGTGTGAATGCACCACCTTCATTTATCCATTCCTTGGTTGAGGGGCATCTAGGTAGTTTCCAGGTTCTGGCTATTACAAATAACACTGCTATGAACATAGTTGACCAAACATCCTTGTGATATGATTGTGCATCTTTTGGGTATATACCCAAGGGTGGTATTGCTGCCTCTTGAGGTGGATTGATTCCCAATTTTCTGAGAAACCCGCCATAATGATTTCCAAAGTGGCTGTATATGATTGCACTCCCATCAGCAGTGGAAGTGTGTTCTCTTTACTTCACATCCTCTCCAGCATAAGCTGTCATCAGTGTTTTTGATCTTAGATTCACTCCACATCAAAATCCCAACGCAATTCTTCACAGACCTCAAAAGAACAATACTCACCTTAATATGGAAAAAGAAAAAACCCAGGACAGCCAAAACAATCTTGTATAATAAAGGAACTTCCAGAGACATTACCATCCCTGACTTCTAGCTCTACTATAGAGATACAGTAATAAAAAACAGCTTGGTATTGGCATAAAAACAGACCCTGATATTAATTCACACACCTATGAACACCTGATTTTTGACCAAGAAGTCAAAACTGTACAATGGAAAAAAGAAAGCATCTTCAGCAAATGGTGCTGGCATAACTGGATGTTGATGTATAGAAAATACAAATAGATCCATATCTATCACCATGCACAAAACTCAAGTCCAAATAGATCAAAAACCCCAACATGAATCCAACTACACTGAATCTGATAGAGGAGAAAGTGGGAAGTAGCCTTGAGTGCATGGGCACAGGAGACCACTTCCTGAACATGACACCAGTAGCACAGTCTCTGAGAGCAACAATCATAAATGAGACTTCCTGAAACTGAGAATCTTCTATAAGACAAATGATATGATCAATAAGACAAAACAGCAGCCTACAGAATGAGAAAAGATCTTCACCCACCCCACATCTGACAGAGGGCTGATCTCCAAAATACATAAAGAACTCAAGAAACTAGACACCAAAATACAAAGTAATCCAATTTAAAAATGGAGTACAGATCTAAACAGAGAATTCTCAACAGAAGAAACTCACATGCCAAAAGTCATTTAAGGAATTACTCGACATCCTCAGTCAACAGGGAAATGCAAATCAAAATGACTCTGAGATACCATCTTACATCTACCAGGATGGCTAAGATCAAAAACATTGCTAATATCTCCTTTAAATTATTGTACTTTTTCTTTTATTTTTGAGATTACAATATAATTACATCATTACACCCTTCTCTTTCCTCCCTCCAAACCTCCCATATACCCTTCTTGCTTTTTTCAAATTTATATACTTTTTTCATTGATTATTGCTACATCCATATAAGTTTATGTAACACACTAATATCTTTAATTAGTAAGTGGTTGCTATCTCACTTACTGTCTATACTGAAAATGTCACAAAATGACTTTTTGTTTCACCAAGGTACTTTTTAACTTACTGCCTAAAGATATCACTCCCTAGACATTTTGTTTTTCATGATACCAGCTTATTCTTGTCTGTACTTAACCCTTCTATTTCATCCATCCCCTTTTCTTTTCTTAAAGACCTGATGGGGGAAGTCCTTTTGTGTATATGTTGTCCTATTGGTTGATAAACAAAACACTGTTGGCCGATAGGGAGGCAAGATAGGTGGAACTAGAAGTCGAGGAGGATTCTGGGAAATGTAGTCAAAAGTAGAGAGTCACCATGTGATCCCAGGAAGAGAGGACACATGAAGCTGTATCCTTGGTAAGATAAGACCTTATAAAAATATATATTAGCGGGCCGGGCGTTGGTGGCACACGCCTTTAATCCCAGCACTCGGGAGGCAGAGACGGGTGGATCTCTGTGAGTTCGAGGCCAGCCTGGTCTACAAAGCGAGTTCCAGGACAGCTTCCAAGACAATACAGAGAAACCCTGTCTCGCAAAACCAATATATATATATATATATATATATATATATATTAGTAGTTATGGGTTAATAATTAAGTCAGAGCTAGCCAATGAGAAACCATAGCAAACGGCCAGCAGCTTCATAATTAATATAGTGTCTCGTGTGTTATTTGGGGGCTGAGACAGCAGCGGGACCCAGGCAGCTGGCTGGAAAGAATACATGGTACAAAGACCACAATCAAATATTCTTTACAATTTTTTATTTTTGTGTATGGATGTTTTTGCTGTACATTTGTCTGTGCATTATATGCATATCTAGTTCTGAAGAGGCCAGAAGAGGGCATATGATCCACTGGAACTGGAGTTATAGATGGTTGTGAGCCACGGTGTGTGCCCTGGGTATGGAGCTTGGGTCCTCTTTATGAGTTGTTGGTGGCTCTTAATGGCTGCATCATCTCTCTGGGCACCAGAATTAAATATTCTTAAGCAATTAGACAAATACCCATTACTTCGGCTTTCTGTTTTCTCATCTTTCCAGACAGCAAATTTTGTTTGTTTGTTTGTTTGTTTGTTTGTTTTTTGAGACAGGTTGTCTCTATGTAGCTGTGGATTCCCTGGAACTTTCTCTGTAGACCAGGTGGTCCTCAAACTCACAGGGAATTCTGTCTGCCGAGTGCTGGGATTAAAGGAATGTGCCACCACTGCCGGGAAAGAAAAAAATTTTGCCCAGTATGTCTCACAAGAATGTACATCCAGTCAGGCAGTGGTGGCGCATACCTTTAATCCCAGCACTTGGGAGGCAGAGGCAGGCAGATCTCTGTGAGTTCGAGGCCAGCCTGGTTTACAAGAGCTAGTTCCAGGACAGCCTCCAAAGCCACAGAGAAACCCTGTCTTGAACTCCCCCTCCCAAAATAAAAGACTGTACATTCATATCCTTCTAAGAACTGTAAGATAGAAAATCCATTAAAACATGTGTGGGTTGGGACATGTGAAAGATTAGGAGTTTGGTAATTTACATAAGTTTTGCGGTATGTAGCTGCAAGAAGAACTTGGCCTTAGACTCAGACTTGAACAGAATTGGATTTAAATCAAATTGAATTTTAATTGGATGGGATTCCAATACCAGTGTAAACCTCTTGCCAGTTGGCTGGATGTGGCCAGATTGCTTTGCAAATGTGATTTTTGCCTCTAAGTAAGACAGCAGACTAGAGGCATCCATCCTCTGTGTAACCAGGTAACAGAGCAACAGAATAAGAAAAACATAGACTTTATCCCAAAGAAAGAAAAAAGAGCAACGAAGACCCTCAGAAATTCACAAGAGTAACCTGAAGAGTGTGGAGAGAAAAGCCAGTTGACACACAGAAAAGATGCCAAGTTCTAGTCCCACAGCTCCCCAGCAGGCAGAGGGGAAGGGGTTGTGGAAGCCTCTTCAGTAGATGCCTGGAGGAAAGGCATTGGTGGTCCTTCCTCTGGGCAAGTCAACAATCCTCCTGAGCCTCAAGACCAGTTGGGTTTTGACTTCACAGCGATCCCTCTGGCAGCGAGATAAGCACTGCAAAGTGATTACACTTTGTCACTCTATGTGCAAGCCAACCAGGCGCCCTCTTGAGAAACAACCTGTTTGATACTGAAATACTTTGGGGCCCCAAGAATGGAGAACAACTTGTGGGAGGAAGACTGAGTATAACCAAAGCCATAGGAGACAACGATGGGGGAGTGGACTTAGAATTATGGGAGGGGTCAACAGTGCCCAGCCCTAAGTACAGGTGACCAGGGATCACAGTTACAGCAGTGGCGTTTAGAGGGAAAGATGGTCTTGCCTTTGATCACAAGGAGCTAAATATCGCCAACTGGGAATAACCTGGTGTGTGATAGCTCTCAGCCCACTGCATTCCCCCATCATGGTGATTAATACTTAGGAAACCTTGAAAACGTGAAGGAACACATATTTTCATTTTATTTTTTCTTCAATATATGTTTTTATTTAAATTAGAAACATGCATGCTTCCCATGTCAATTCCAGCTCTCTCTCCCACCCCTCCTTCCTTGTCCCTCCACAAGCTCCCCCTAGCCCCCTACCCAATCCCCACATCATTCCCCAGGGAGGGTGAGACCCTCCTTAGGGGGATCTCCTGAGTCTGTCATTTTATCCAGGGCAGGACCTAGGCCCTTCCCTATGTGTCCAGGCTGAGAGAACATCCCTCCATGTGGAATGTGCTCCCACAGTTCATTTGTATGCCATGGTGAACACTAATCTACTACCCAAGGCCCCAGAGATTTCTAAGGCATCCTCACTGATACTACATTCATGGAGTCTGGATCAGTCCCCTGTTGGCCTCTCAGCCATCAGTCTGGGGTTCAAGAGCTCCCCATTGTCCGGTCAGCTGTCTTTGTGGGTTTCACCAGCACAGTCTTGACCCCGTTGCTCATCACTCTTCCATCTCTGCCACTGGGTTCCAGGAGTTCGGTTCAGTATTTAGCTACAGATATCTACCACTGGTTCCATCAGTCACTGAATGAAGGTTCTAGGATGGCATATAAGGTAGTCATCAATCTTATCATCAAGAGGGGCTATTAATGTAGTCTCTCCACTATTGCTTAGTTTGCTAGTTGGTGTTATCCTTGTAGATCTCTAGAAATCTCACTAGTATCAGCTCTCTCCTCAAACCTATAATGACTGTATCTATTATGGTATCTCTTATCCTGCTCTCCTCTATTCTAACCTCAACTCAACCTACCTGCTCCCCCATGCCTTCTTCTCCCCTCTTCCTATCCCCCTCTCTTTTTCCTGGTTCCCTCTCTCCTCCCCCAATGTTCCCAATCTGCTCAGGAGATCTTGCCTCATTCCACTTTTCTGAGGTATCATGCATATCTTGTGGGAAACTCCCTGTTTCTCAGACTCACTGGCACTGGGATTGTAGGCTGACAGTCCCCTAATCCATCTCTAAAATCCATATATGAGTGAGTACATACCATGTTTGTCTTTTTGTGACTGGGTTACCTCACTCGGGATGGTTTCTTCTACTGCCATCCATTTGCCTGCAAATTTCAAGAATCCATTTTTTTTTGGCTGAGTAGTACTCCATTGTGTAAATGTACCACATTTTCTCTATCCACTCTTCAGTTGTGGGGCATGTAGGTTGCTTCCAGGATGTAGCTATTACATGAACTATGCTACTATGAACATAATGGAACAGACATCCTTGTTGTATGAATGGGCATCTTTTGGGTATATGCCTAAGAGTGGAATTGCTGGGTCGTGTGGTAGACTGAGTGCCATTTTCCTGAGGAATCTCCATACTGATTTCCAAAATGAGTGTACAAGTTTGCACTCCCAACAGAAATGGACAAGTGTTCCCCTTTGTTCACTTCCTCTCCAGCATGAACTGTCATTGGTGTTTTTGATTTTAGCCATTCTAACAGGAGTAAGATGGTATCTCAGAGTTGTTTTGATTTGCATTTCCCGGATGGCTAAGGAGGTTGAGCACTTTTTCAAGTGTCTCTCAGCCATTTTAGACTCCTCTATTGAGAATTCTCTATTTAGTTCAGTCCCCCACTTTTTAATTGAATCCTTTGGTATTTTGCGACTTACTTCTAGAGTTCTTTGTAAATTTTGGAGATCAGCCCTCTATCAGATGTGGGGTTAGTGAATATCTTTTCCCAATCTGTGGTGTGCCATTTTGTCTTGCTGACTGTGTCCTTTGCCTTACAGAAGCTTCTCAGTTTCAGGAGGTCCCATTTATTAATTGTCGATCTCAGTGTTTGTGCTACTGGTGTTATGTTCAGGAAGTGGTCTCCTGTACCAATTCGTGCAAAGGTACCTCCCACTTTCTCTTCTAACAGGTTCAGTGTGGCTGGATTTATGTTGAGGTCTTTGATCCATTTGGACTTAAGTTTTGTGCATGGCAATAGACATGGATCTATCTGCAGTCTTCTACATGCCAATATCCAGTTATGCCAGCACCATTTGTTGAAGATGCTTTCTTTTTTCCATTTTAGCTTCTTTGTTGAAAATCAGGTGTTCATAGGTTTGTGGATTAATCTAAGGGTGTTCAGTTCGATTCCATTGGCCTACCTGTCTATTTTTGTGCAGCCAATACCAAGCTGTTTTCAGAACTATAGCTCTATAATAGAGTTTGAAGTCACAGATGGTGATGCCTCCAGATGCTGCTTTGTTGAACAGGGTTGTGCTGCTAATTCTCTAGTGTGACTATTCTCCAGTTTCTTCATGTGGGCACTTAGTGCTATGAACTTTCCTCTTAGCACTGCTTTCAAAGTGTCCCATAAGTTTGGGTGTGTTGTGTCTTCATTCTCGTTGGATTCTAGGAAGTCTTTAATTTGTTTTTTTTAATTCTTCTGTAACCCAGGAGTGGTGCAATTGTGCATTATTCAATTTCCATGAGTTTGCAGGGTTTCTGCAATTTGTGTTGTTGTTTAATTCTAACTTTAAAGCATGGTGGTCTGATAAGATACATTGAGTTATTACAATTTTTTTTGTACCTGTTGAAGTTTGCTATGTTGTCAAGTATGTGGTCGATTTTTGAGAAGGTTCTGTGTGGCACAGACAAGATGGTATATTCTTTTGTGTTTGGATGGAGCGTTCTATAGATTAAAGACTTTTTGTGAAAAGAAAACTTCACAGCTTGCACAAAGTCAGAGTCATAAATATCTAGCAAGGTTACTAAGAAAAGCTTGCTAATTCTTCACTTGCCACTCTACTAACAATTGATCTTTGTCTTTAACTTTATCATTTGTCACTGAACCCTCCCTGTCTGGTCACAGTTTTTTGCTCCTATGGCCTTGGACCCTTGTGTTGCCATGGTAAATGGCTAGACTCCTTATCAATTGCTCTAGGAATATGCTTTTAACAAATAAGAGAAATTTCTTTATCACTTCAAGGCTCCCGAAGAAGAGTTTTTAGAATAGAAGACGCTTGGAGAAGTTAGAAGTGGGACAGGATAATCAGAGTAGAACCAGAGGAGTAAAGGACACAGGAAATAAAGAGCATGTCCCTCGGATGGTGTGAGAAGTTACTAGAGAAATCTTTTACCCCTCCTTCACTCCTGAGAAGGATTTCACCTTTGGAACCCTGGGTAGGGGCTAACTCTGGTCTCCTAGCCTTTACAAAGACTCAGAAAAACTCTGCCTATGCTTCTACTCTCCTTGGGATTTCCTTCTTTTTCCCTTTTAATGACACTTACAGCAGTAAGAAACAGACTTCACTGTTAAAGATATCCACAGACTTAAGAAACAGAGCATTTAAGCCCATCAAGAGGCAGGAGAGATGGCTCAGTGGTTAAGAGCACTGCCTGCTCTTTCTGAGGACTGAGATCAAATTCCCAGCACCCAGATGGTGGGTTACAACTCTGTAACTCCAATTCCAGAGGATTGGATGCCTCTTCAGACTTTTGCAAGCACTGCATGCATGTTGTGGGCTTGCATACATGCAAGCAAAACTCCATACTCATAATTTAAGATAAAATAAATCTTTAAAAAAATAATAAAATGGTCTTTTAAGAAGGCTCAGAATAAGACAGAGTTACTGTCAAATCATGCCATTACTTTAAGGAAGAGTTACTGCTAAAAATCCTCAAATCCTTTCACAAAACAGAAAGAAGAATACCACCCAGTCCCTTTACAAAGCCAGTGGCATCCCATACCAAAACCAGATAAAGAAATAACAGTAGCAACAACAAGAATCCCCACAAGCCGTCTCCTTAATGACCACAGCTTCAAAAAAAAAATCAGTAACTTCCTTGCAAGCCAGATTTAATATCACATTAAGAAAGCCATACACCATGACTAAGTTGATTTCATCCCAGGGATTTAAAATTGGCTCAACATATACAAATCAATAAAGGTAATATAAAATATAAATAGACTCAAGGAAGATAATTTATACGATTATCTCCATAGGTGCAGACAAGGCCTTTGGAAAGTACAACACACCTTTTTCTATGCAGAGAATGATCTACAGAAGATAGCTACACTCGGTCTGGTGTTTTACACCTTTAATCCCAGCATTTGGGAGACTGCAGCCAGATTGGTGTGCAGAGTGAGGTCCAGGACATCCAGGGCTTCACAGAGAAACCCTGTCTCAGAAAGACCCAAAACCCAAACAGATAGCTACACTCGGTTTCAAGTGAGTGTGTTTATTAAGCATGTGACAAGCAAAAGAGCAGACAGCAAGTAGATAGAAATATCTTTCATATCACAAAACACCATCAAGTAAGGTGCTTACAACATGCAGTAGAAACAACTAGAGTAGGCCGATGGGGAAAGCAAGCCAAAGTCACGTTATCAATTCTGGCACTTAACATATCCAGTGCAAATGACTAGGAAACGGCTGAAACAGTATGGAGTGTCAGATTGAGCGATTTCCAGGCAGAGCAGAGCATTGTCTCCATGGATGCACTTCCGAGTTCTTGTTCCCACCATGGGTGTTTATACAATGGGATAAATGACAGTGGCCTCTGCTGGAAGGGGTTTCTCCTTCTAGCTGATCTCAAGGGCACAATGTTTTTACTCAAACAATTCACTCTCCTTCCTTTATCAAGAGAACGACACTTTTACTCTTGAGCTGTTTTACTACTCTTCTTTCTTTGCTTTGGTCTGCATTGCCTTACTATTTTCATGTTCTTCCCAATTGGAATGCCAACATTTACAATACAGCATTGTGTATTGGAAGTATGTAGACATAGATATAGCTGACACAGATGGTATGAATGATATAGATATATGAAATAATGGTTAAGGGACTGCTTTGGATATTAGAAGATACTTTGAACTGTTGTTGGGACTCTAAGGTTATGGGGACTTCTGAAGTTATGCTGACACATTTTACATTATGAGATGTCATGTGTTTATGGGGGGTGGTCAGGGATGGAATGCTATTGTTTAATATGAAATGCTTCCATGGCTTCTATGTTTGAACACTTGGTTCCCAGCTGGTAATGCTGTTTGGGGAAACTGTGAGACATTTGGATATGGGGTCTAACTGAGAGAAACAGGGTTACTGGTGGAGCTTGAGGGTCCTAGGCTAGCTGGGTTCCCAATGTGAGCTCTCTGTGTAACAAAACCACACTGCAAGGTCCTGCCACCACAGAACTAGCTGCTTTGCTTGCCATGCCTTCCCCCAGCATAATGAACTGCGTCTGGATTGTGAGCCAACCTCTCCCTGACATTAAATCAGGTTCTTGTAACAGCAAGGGAGAAAGTGACTCATTCAGGCACCTAACATATCAAGTGCTAAGCAGCTTGTCGGTACTGGAAGTCCTGAACCCTGTTTCACTTGGGGCTTCGCACAAACAAGTAAATCTTCTGAGATGGTATTGCATTCAATTCCCTGGGAGGGCCTGAAGAAACATTTGTTCACCCCAGATAGGACATCTGCTGTCAGAGAGGATAAGTGGGTTACCTGACCCTGGCACGGAGCCCTTCCAGATACAATGCCAGAGAAGAGCCACAGGCAGGACAAGTGACCATGGTTGGGTCACATACTAACTAGGCCCTTTGTTCTTCCCAGCCTTCTTTATGGAAAAGTGCCCCTGGAACCTTTTAAATACCTGCCTTGGCCAACAGTCTAAGAGAACACAGTGTCTTTTAGTCTAATTTGGTGATATCAACTGAACTTGAATCCACTTCTTCCTGGAACAACCTCTCTCCCTCTGTAATTCTCCCCCAGGGACTTTAAAAGAAAACCAGACCTGGTTCTCCCGAAGCTCTCTACCTCAGACCCAACAGCACCTCTGCTGGTCTGCCTGCCAGCATCAACAATGCTCTCGCCCAAAGGACAATTAACTCCATGCTTCTTTCTGCAACGCCCCTTTTCCCCTTGAACCCTCAAACCCTGACACCAGTGATAGACAAAATAATTCCGCCAAGCTTAAATTGGCAGCTTAATGAGTTTATTTGGCTTATTTACACAACATAGGTGAGAAGTTGCTACAGAAGTATGAGTGACCCCAAAATAGCTATCACCACAGCCTCCTTCCCCCATCCATGGTGACCTCATGGAAGCCGTCCTGGACATCTATCTTGGGTTAATGTGTTTCTTATATACTCTAATATCTCCCGAGGTCACTTGCATCTAGAGAAAGGAATGAGGGGGCAGGGACTACAGTACCGAGGGAGAGTCTTGAGAACCCCACTTTCCTCCTTCGAGTGTGCATCAACAGCCTCATCACCTTTACTATAGGCCTCACTACCTTTGCCGGTCAGGTAATCTGTCGTCCAAGATGGCAGTGAACCGGGGGGAAAACGTCATACGTTAAGTGAGTACATTATCCTGTATTCTCCCAGTGACTGATACAAGGGTCCTTAAGGGAGGGAAATGGGGGGCCATCGGTAATGACCACAGCATGTGACAGAGTGATTAAGGGAAGGGATCACATGGTGAGGAACAAAGATGGCCTCTTGAAGCTAGAAAAGACAAGGATCTACATATGAGCATCCTGAGGTACCATCCATTCTGCTCCAGAATGGAAAAAAGAATTAAGCTGCTAAGTTTGTGATAATTTATTACAGCAGCTACAGGGAACTAATACTCCTCGACATGAGTTTATTGACTGAGACACATCCTAAACTATAAAGAGCTGTTAATCAAACCACCTAGTGCTGGATATTGTCCCTCTGTCCCCAGGGTGTGCTCTTAGCCTTCCTCTGCCTTCTCTGTGACTTTGGAAACTGCTTGGTCACATTTGTACATCTCTTTATCCTCCATCACCCTTAAAGATCTGCACAGTGAGGAGTACAGCAGCAGCAGGGCGTTGAGGGAGAATAATGAGGGGTGCTGGGCTTGGTTATTAAGTCCAGTGGGATTGCCTTGCTGCGTGGCCCAGCGGCATCTTGGACTAGACATTACTGTGTCGTTCTGAGATCCGGCTAGAACCTCTCTCCATAGACTTCTGGGATCCACTTCCAGGACTCAGGTGGGCGGGCCCCTGCCGTCGCCAGCTGTATTATCTATGGTGTGTCTGTATGGTTCCTTATGATGCTCTTCTCAGAGCATCCTACCCGAGTGTCCATCTGTTTCCCGGTCAAGCTCTGATCACGTGACTATAACATCACCTTTCTTTCTGATTCAGACTGTGACGAGAATTTGTAACTCAGGTGTGTGCGTAGGCTCATTGGCTGACACCAGGAACTGGTGCCAGGTGGCTAAGAACACTGCCCACTTCCACCTGTGGCCATGAGGAACAGGCAGGCCATTCCCCCAGACACGTGCACATGCTTGAATCTTTCCTTCATGGTCTCACTGGGAGACGTCACTTCTCCCTTGCAGAACAGTTAGAGAAGAGACAGGGAGAGAGTCTGGAATCCCTCTTTGAGAGAGCCCTTACTGAGGGAATCTTCACCTTAAATGCTTCCTAGCTTCTGACTTTGCACGTGTAGAGTGCAAAGCAAGATGCATTACATCACAAGAGAAGAACTATTTAATATCAATGATGAAGGATACTGTTGTGGGCTGAATCATGTCCCCTGATTGCTAACCTGTATCTAAAATCCTAACGCCAAATACCCTATAAGGAGACATTATTTGAAGATGGGGGTCTTAGCAAGGCCAATCTTGCTGCCACCTTGATTTTGCACCTCCAGCCTCCCTGAAGTGACAAAAACTAAGACTAAGGTTCTGATGTTTAATCCTCTCAGCCAGTGTTTTATGACATTCTGAGCAGAAACTACTAAGCATGCCTGTAGTGATAGATCTGTGAATGCTTGATGAACTCGGCAGCACAATGCATGGGGTGGGGCGGTAAGATTAGACATTCAGAGTGGTTCTGTGACACCTGAGGGCACTGAGCGGCACTACAGGGATCTGTGAGGCAGGAACACGTGACCTCAGGCCGTGGACCCCTGGACAGGCCATGGGCTGAGCCTCAAGGGTGCCAAATATCATGGTCAAATTAGTGTGTGTTCCATATGCCAGAACACTATGTCTTGTATTAAGGCTGAGCAAGGCAACCCAGGGTTCCAAAAGCCAGTCTATCAGGTAATCTGCAACGGTGTATGCAAAGCCTTCCTCTATTGTCTCCTGGTTTTGTTCGTCTTATTAGTGTTGACACAAAGGACTCCATTTTGATCCTGACAGCACCAGCATTTCTCTGAGTTTGATTTTCACTCTGTTGGAAACTTTCCTATAAATGATCTAGAAGTGGAAGCCGGTTTTTCCCTGGCAGCAGCTGAGGAGAAGCACGTGAACATCCCAAAGACAGGATGCGTCATTTTACCCATGGCTTCCAGTGTCTTCCTCGGGAATTAAGAGCAATTGTTCCTGCAGAGGACCCAGGTTCAATTCCCAACTCACTTGGTGCCTCACAACATCTGTAACTTCAGTTCTTGAAATCTGCGCCCTCTTCTGGCCTTAGTGAGCACTGCATGTACTTGGTGCACAGACAGACCCATAACATGAAAAATAAGGAGAAAATATTTAAGCCAAGCCCACTGAACTGAACACGGTGCTGCAGCCCCATCTATTGGATAGTGGAGCAAGAAGATCAGGAGTTCAAGGCCATCCTCAGCTATGTAGTGAGTTGAAGGACAAATCCAAGAATAATGGTGCTGTTCAGTGTGTTGAGAGTACAGGGATGATCACTTCTGGTCTAGTCTGAATTGAGGTGTAAGTCGACACAGCTCTTCTGAGAGATAACATCCTCAGGTACCAAAAATATGCAAGTGTCCTCTCTTTTTTAAACTTAGCAATCCTTACTTGTTTTTTTTTTTCTCCTACCGAGATAACTATTACCAAAAGATTGAGGGGGAAAAGTCGGAGACAACATAGATGTCAATCAATAATTGATTAAATCAGTTGTGGCAAGTACAAATGATGTAATGAGTATCTTATTTTGTAGACACTGAAAAATATATAAATAAATTCATTGGTATGGAAAGGACAGAGTAGATGACAATGTCTCGTGTAAATACATGTGCATCTGTACATGTACACACACACGCGCGCGCGCGCGCACACACACACACACACACACACACACACACACACACGTCCTTCTAGGTCTGGTTTGGTTTGAGCTCATTCAATTTTGAGGATTTTATGTAGGAAAAAATGTAAAGTAGAGAATCTGATTTAGACTCAAACGTGAGTGAAGAATTGTGGCACATATCTGTAATCACAAGTTTGAAGCTAGCCTGGAACACATCGTGAGTTACAGGCCAGCCTGAGCTACCCTTGTCAGACCTTGTCTCAAAATAATGACAATTAAGGACAACCAACGTGAGTGTCCACACTTCACATGGACATTTTTCTTATATTTATGGTTGTAACGGCTGAGCCATCTCTCCAGTCCCACACTGACATTTTTCTAAGCTTTTTTGTTTCTTAAGATTTGGTCTTGCTATGTACCTCAGCATGGCCTTGAATTTATGACCTTCTTGCCCCAACTTTTCAGGTGCTGTGATTACAGGTTGGAGCACCATGCCCAGCTTCCATTCTTTTATTATTATTATTTCTTTTTCTGGCATTGATTTTTGTTGGTTTTTGTCTTTTAATCCCAGCACTCTAGAAGCAGAGGCAGGTGGATCTCTGTGAGTTTAAGGCCAGCCTGGTCTGCTATTGAGTTGTGGAACAGCTGAGGCTATGTAGAAAGACCCTGTAAAAAAAAAGCAAAAACAAATAAATAAATAAAAATACACACACACACACCAACACCAAACACACAGAATTTTCATTTGTAGGTAGTGTGTGAATGTGAGTGTGCCCGTGTGCTCACACCATGACTCAGGTGTGCAGGTCAGGGGATGACTTTCTGGAGTGGTTCTTTCCTTCCAGCATGTGATCCATAGATGAACTCAGGATGCCAGGCTTCTGCAGCTACTGCCTTTATTCGCTGAGCCATCTCGCCAGCCCCTCAGAATAATATGTACATCAGTATACCTGCACAGCTAAGACAATAATCTTCTCTGTTATGGCGAAACAAGCTTTGGCCTAACATAGATTTGCAACCAACTGCCTATTGAGCAACACATAGGCAGTTCCTACTTAGACTGTGTCTTGATTACTCGTGCTCATCCTTGGAGCTAGATGGCAGACAGCTAAGCCTGTACGACCACTGGGAGTTTGCTCTATTAACTGAAATTTTGTCATTGCATAAAATAAGGGGGCACAAGAGGAGCCTCCCTTCTCTATGAAAGCTGCTTAATTTTATCAAGGCTCAGTTTTCTTATCCATTAAGTGGGCACAAGACGAATCTCTTGAAATAATAGGCAAAGGAGTTATGCAAGCGTTGTGGCTTGTCTTCTGACTGGTCTTGGGGAGTCTGGTACAGGGTATGGTCTCTAGCCTCATGAGACCTTGTCATCATGGACACAATGTTTGCCATGACATCTGCCTTCATGTGAAGACTCCTGCCCAAGGGTCTGACCTGCAGCAGGAAACTTTGGTTAGGTAGCCTTTGTGATTCTTGTCTGGTTTGTGTCTGGTTCATCTTTATCAAGACAGCAGCTAGGAGAGTCCTGATCAGGCAGGAAGCCAGGCTCAGGATGCCATTCACAAGAGACATGTGAGGGTGACTCAATGGAACACAGGCAGAGCCCTTACTGGGGGTCACTGAGATGGCTCCAAGGCTTGTCCCACAAGGTTAGTAGCCTGAGTCCAAACCACAAACCACATGATACAGAAGTGACTCTCAAAAAGCTGTCCTCTGATTCCACATGTCTGCCTGTACATTGTCTCTCTGTCTCTGTCTCTCTCTCTGTCTCTCTTTCTGTCTGTCTGTCTCTCCTCTCATACACAGAAAACACACACACACGTACACAAACATGATAGTAAAATGTAAATGAAAACCTTTATTCAAGTCCAGGACTTATTCAATAAGTGAATTACTCTATGTGTGTATGTGTGTGTGTGTGTCTGTGTGTGTGTGTCTGTGTGTGTGTGTGTGTCTGTGTCTGTGTGTGTGTGTTTGTTATAGGTTCAGAGGTTAATTTTGTGTACCTTCTTCAATCACTTCTCCATCTTATGTTTTTCCTCTTTTTGAGATTTGTTTTTTGTGCATATGTACATGTTGTCTGTATGTGTACCTTGTAGGTATCATCAGAGGAGATCAGACTCCCAGGAGTTGGAGTTACAGGTAATTGTAAACTGCCCCACATGGGTGATGAGAACTGAACTTGGGTCTTCTGCAACAACAGTACACACTCTTAATGACTGCACCATTGCTCTGGCCACTTTTAAATTAGAGAGAGAGTGTGTGTGTGTGTGTGTGTGTGTGTGAGAGAGAGAGAGAGAGAGAGAGAGAGAGAGAGGCAGAGACAGAGACAGAGACAGAGACAGAGACAGAGAGCACAGGACAACTTGCAGAAGTCAGTTCTCTCCTTCAACAACGTGGGGTCTCAGGGATCAGATTCAGGTTATCAGGCTTGGTGTCAAACTCTCTTACCCACTGAGCTGTCTTGACAGATCTCCATCTTATTTTTAAGATGGGTTTTTCTTTTATTATTTTAATTTTAAATAGCTTGTTTTACATGTCAATCCCAGTTCCCTCTCCCTCCCCTCCTCCCACACCCCCCACCATCTCCCCCAGCCTCCCATCCTGTCACCACTTCCTTCTACATAGGGGATATCTAGAGTCTGTCATTTCACTCAGGACAGGGTCCAGGCACTCCCCTAAGAGTCCAGGCTGAGAGAGCATCCCTCTTTGTGTTATGGACACACAATGTCTGTTTGTATGCCAGGGATAAACACTGATCCACTGCCCAGGGCCCCATAGGTTGCCCAGGCCTCCTCACTGACTCTCACATTTGGGGAGGTCTGGATCAGTCCCATGCTGGCCTCCCAGCTGTTGGTCTGGGGGTCCAAGAGCTCTCCCCTGTTCAGATCAGCTGTCTCGAGAGGGAGGAGCGATGAGCAAATTGGCAAAGAATGGGCTGGCAAAGCCATCAGAAATGGGTTTTTCATTGACCCCGGTCTTTCACCTCTTGAGGCAAATTAGCAAACCAGCCAGCCTCAGGAGTCCTCCTGTCTACGCCACACCAATGCTAAGGATAACAGGTATGTACTGCCATCCCTGGTTTTTCACATGGGTGTTAGGAATCCAAACTCAGGTTCCCGTGCTTGCATGCAGACATTCTGTGAACTCCGCTGTCTCCCCAGCTTCACAGGAGGGAGTTCTAAGTGGTGGGTTAGATGTGTAGGTATGAGTCTTGTGACACACTATTTTCTATGAAGTCCATGTTGAGTATGGAGGTCAATAGAGGGAGCCAGGGATGTTATGCTTAGCTGTTCCACAGAGAGGATGTCTTAGTTGGGGTTTCTATTGCTGTCCTAAAACATTATGCCCATAAACAATTTGAGGAGGAAAGGGTTTATTCCTTCTTACAACTCTCAGATCACACTCCATCACTGGGAGGAGCTGGTCTAGAAACTCAGGAACATGAGTGCAGGAACTGAAGCAGAAGCCATAGAGGGCCTGATCCTCCTGACATGCTCAGTTTTCTTTCTTATACAGCTCAGTGCTGCCTGCCTAAGGTTGGCAAGGTCCACAGTGAACTTGGCCCTCCAACATCAATCGTTAATCTAGAAAAAACACTATGGACTTGCCTACAGGCAACACTTATGGTGGCATCTTCTCAACTGAAAGTCCCTCTTCCCAAGTGACTCGCGTTTGTATCAAGTTGACAAAAGACTGGCCAACACAGGTGACTCAATGCCAGTGAACTAGAAAGAGCAGAGCACTGAAACAGTGTCAAGGGTGACTGAGCCCTGATTTATGTACCAACGAGTTAAACCTGAACGTGTGGGAGCTCACTGCCATGCCTTAACATATGCAAAGGATTTGGCCCTGGCTTGCCACAGAGGGAAAAAAAAAAACCAAAAAAACAAAAAACCCAGGCTTCATCTTATAGATGAATAAACTGAGGGAGAGACAGACAGACAGACAGACAGACAGACAGACAGACACTGTGGTCTTTCCCCACATCAGCTCTTCTCAGGGACTATCACAGCCATCATCTTTGGGTAGAATCCAGTGCAAAATGTACACAAGGGATAAAATCAGGAAGAAATCTTCTCGAGTGGCGTGTAGAATCTAGTACCACTGAAGCTAACTGCTGTTGACACAGCCACCATGAAAGGAGACGGCCGCCAGAACAAGCAGCCTTGCGTCTCTGCAGCTTCATTCAGTATTCCCATGAAATCTTTCAGAAATGCCCCCTGGCAGTGACCTTCCCATCCCACCCCATGCCACTCCCCTCCAAGCTGGCCACAGGGATGTGACCTGATAACACTCACTATCAGGAGCCCTTCCTTTCCAGAGAGAAAGAGTGTAACAGACTCTGGCGATGCTCTGCGGCCAGGCATTGGAGGACCATGTAGACCCTCCATGGCCAGGCAGGGGCTCCAGCACCCCCACTCACACCCCACTGGCCAGGAAGCATCCCAAGCTCCATCCCCTTACAGCAGGGGCCAGAGCGGGTCCACAAGAGACATGAATGTGTCTGGAGAACTCGGAGGAAATGTGTTGGTCACTGTTTCTGTGGCTGCCATCTGTTGAGTGTGCGGCATGACACGCTCACGCTAATGCTTTGTATTTGATGACGTGTTTTTGGTGCATTCAACCACCCCCTGAGGAAAGACTTAGGAATTGTCAGTAACTTGTTCCTTATTAGAATGCTTGGCATTGAGCAGACCCACCATTCCAAGCCAAGGGACCCTGACTCGGGTTATTTTAACCTCACCTGTCTTGATATGCTAGACCGGACACTTCTGTGTTGCAGGGGCCATCGTGAGTATAGAGATGCTTAGCACATCTCTGGCACCTGTCTCTGAAATGCTAATACCCTGCTCCTCTGTTACCCACAGTATCCCCAGGCATTGTCCCGTTGTCTCCTGAGAGGTAAGATCTCTTTGTTTGGAAGGTTCTGCTCCATCACCAAGTTGGAGAATGTCCTAGTTTCATTTCTGTGGCTATAATAAAAAATACCCTCGTGAAAAGCAACTTAGTGGGGAATTCCAGGTTACAGTCCATCGTTGTGGGGAAATCGAGGCAGAAACTTCAAACAGCCCTTCACATCACACCCACAGGCAAGAGCAGAGAGAAAAATTAACGTGTGCCTTCATAACTGCTTGCTTGTTTGTGCTTGTCTCCATTTCTCTGCTCTTACACAGTTCAGGACCTGGGTCTTCCTCGAATCAAGTGATTTAATTAGGACAGCCCCCCCCACAGGCTTGTCCACAGACCAACCTAATGTGGACAATCCACTCATGGACACTTTCTTTCCAGTGAATTTTAGGTTGTGTTAATTGACAATTAAAGTCAACCGTCACGGGGAGTCAGGGGACAGAGCCCATATTCCCATCGATATGATTATATGGAGCCTCCTTGCTAGGAAAAGCTGTGGAAACTGCCCTAGCATCTGACCTGACCTAGAAAGCAAGCATACTTAAGCTTCTCTGTTTCACAGTGGAGAGGGAAAAAACCTGTTTGTCGACCCCTCCTTTTGGTGCAACTTCGCCCAGCCCTGACGAAGAACCAGGCTCTAATCCAGCCTCTAGGCACAAAACCACAAAGTTGGGGCGGTCAAAGAGATGGCTCAGAGCCGGGCATTGGTGGCACACACCTTTAATCCCAGCACTCGGGAGGCAGAGGCAGGCGGATCTCTGTGAGTTCGAGGCCAGCCTGGTCTACAAGAGCTAGTTCCAGGACAGCCTCCAAAAGCCTTGGAGAAACCCTGCCTCGAAAATAAAGAAAAAAAAGAGAGAGAGAGATGGCTCAGTGATTAAGAGCACTGGTTGCTCATGAAGACAGCCTGGACTCAGTTTCCAGCATCCACGTGGTATCTCACAACCATCCGCGACTCTATTCCATTGGAGCTGGCACCTTCTTGTGGCATCTGGTACACCAGGCAGGCATGGTGCACAGGTATACATTCAGGCATAATGTTAGGATACCCATACCATAAAATAAAAATAAATCTCAACAATAACATGAACATTTCTGTTTTCAAGATGTATGCTCTGCAGACAAGGTCTAGCATCCTGGGTGACAATAAAAGCCACAGATTAAAATTAAGCAGGGTGGTGCCGAGGGACTGTTGGTAGTGAAGTATTACAGTTTTAAATAGCTAGATAGACAGAAGGTGACACTTGAGAACAACAGGCAGAATAGAAAGAACAGAGCCCAGCTGGCATCTAGCCTGGGGAGTAAGGAGTAGGAGGCAGTTGTACAGAGAAGCAAATGTGAAGGCCCTGGGACCTCCTCATCTGGTTAAGGAATCGTAAGTGTGGCAAGACTAGAATTAGGGTGTGGGTGATGGCATCTGAGGGCAATTGTCTGATGACTACAATCACTCTGTGGCTTATCCAATGCCATGTCTAGTGGTGATGCCAGGACTTAAAAGGGAGCTCTCAAGATCTCTTTCCAGCTGAATGAATCTATAGGAGCCACTTTCTCCTCTGCATGGGCCCTGGTCTAGAACCACACCCTCCCCCTGTGTCAGTCCTCCTCTGGGCTGGGCCAGTGTTTACAGGAAGCAGGGAGGCACAGAGAGAGACAGAAGCTGGTGTTATATAAGAGCCCTGCCAGCCTGCACTGTCTTCCATGGGCTGCCGAAGGCACAGATGACACTTGGTCTCGTCTGAGGTAGGAACAGCATGGTGCTTCTGGCCCTGACACTCCTCGTAGCTGCTGTCGCTGCATTCTCGCTGGGAGTTCTGCTGTGGGTGATCTGTAGACACTTTTGGACTGAACACATCCCCAAAGGCATCACTCACCCTGTGAGGCTGCGAATCCTCAGTTGCCTTTTACAACTGTCATTGACATGGGTGAGTTCCTGTTTTGCTTGTCTCTTTTGCCTGAGGGCTGAGGAAAAACCAGATACTGGATGCTTCAATACCACACACAATTCAAAGAATGTATGCATTCTCGACGCCTCAGTCTACTTCCCATTGCTGTAACAAAATCCCCAAGACAATGGATTTACAAAGCAAAAAGGGTTGCTTAGGCTCATATGTTTTGAGGTTGTAGCTTGTGGTGTTGGCTTCATTGTGTTGGGTCTGTGGAAGATGAGCATATCCCAATAGGAGCATATGGCTGAGGAACACTGTTCATGTACCAAGGAACAAAAGAGGAAGAAGGGTTGAGGTTCCACAGTGCGCTTTTCCTTTAAATTCATCTTGTGTTTACCATTAAATTCATCTTGTGTTTACCATGCAAAAGAATGGGCTTCGCTGTGTATTTCAGAGTGCATGTGTCTCTAGACTTTGTTCTCTTTTCTGCGAGGGGGGTTGTTTTTATTTTATTTTATTTTTTTGTTTTTTGTTTTTGGAGACTGGGTTACTCTGTGTGGCCTTGGCTGTCATGCAACTCACTCTGTAGACCAGGTTGGTCTTGAACTCAAAGATCCACCTGTATCTGCCTCTCGAGTATGCCACTACTGCCCGTCTTAGACCTTGATCTTATGCTCTACCTTCCTCCAGCAGCCTATATCCCTAGGGACCTAAAGACCTCATCCTAAATCTTCTTCCCAAGAGCTCTGCCACCTATAAATAGCCTCTGAGGAACATGGAAATGTGCTACCTCTGGTACCCAGGTAACACAGAGGAAAAAGCCAATCTCATTCCTTGTTAGTACTTGGGACTTAGGAAAGCCCTGAAGATAGTGATGAATTTTGAGGCTCCAATGATTGCAGATCTGCTAGCTAGAGTTAACAAACAACAAAATTAAGAAACCAGAAAGCTAATTACTAAATTAACTCGAGACAGAAGCATTCATATAACACACCTCTTTAAAAACATTAATTATTTTGTATTATGGTGTTTTGCCTACATGAATGTCTGTGTACCATGTGTGTAGTATCTTCAGAGGCAAGAAGAGGGCACAGGATCCCCTGGGACTAGAGTCACAGATGGTTGTGGGCTGCCACATATGTGCTGGGAATTGAACCTGGGTCCTCTGGAAGAGAGGCCATTGCTCCAAACTGCTAAGCTCCATAGAACATAACTTTAACAGATCTTTTGTTGCCTTTTTAAAAACTATTTTTAAGTCCAGGTATGGTAGCACATGCCTTTGATCCCAGCACTTGACTGATAGAAGAAGAGGGAACTCTGTGAGTTTGAGTCCAGCCTGATCTACATAGTGAGTCCCGGGATAGCCAGGGATACAAAGAGAAACCCTGTCTCCCCCCCCCCAAAAAAAAAATAGAGAGAGAGACAAAAATACCTATTTTTTAAAACAATTGTTATACAAAGTTTTGGGTTTCATAACAGCATTTTCAATCAAAATTTGTTTTTCTAGCTCCTCCCCCTAACTTGCTGTCTTTGCTACCTCCAGTAACCTCCTCTCCACCTTCCTATCCCATTGGTCCTCTTCCCCCTTCTCATGGCCTCCTTCCCATTTCATAGCTCACGGCCACACTCACAACCGCTTTTACACACACATATAAAAGTGATAAGGTAGACTCCAGATAGGAAAGAGAATGTGGCTTTTGTCCTTCTGAATCTGGGTCACCTCACTATAACACTCCAAGATTCTATATCCTACCACACAGACGTTTGTGCATCCATATTCGCTGTGGCTCTATTCACAATAGCCAGGAAGCAAAACCACCCTAGACATCCATCAACAGACGAATGGATGAAGAAAATACACAATAGAAAATACACAACAGCAACAACAAAAATGAACCGGGCGTTGGTGGAGCACGCCTTTAATCCCAGAGCTCGGGAGGCAGAGGCAGGCGGATCTCTGTGAGTTTGAGACCAGCCTGGTCTACAAGAACTAGTTCCAGGACAGCCTCCAAAGCCACAGAGAAACCCTGTCTCAAAAAAAAAAAAAAAAGAAGAAGAAGAAGAAAAATGAGACAAGGTCTCACTATATAGACCAGGCTTGACTTAAAATCAAGAGACATCTGCCTGTGTCTGTCTTGGGATTAAAGGTGTGAATCACCATGCCCAGATGCAATAGAATTTTACTCAATCTTTGAGAGAGAGAGAAGAGAGAGGAGGGGGGAGAGCATTTAGGAAAATGATGGAACTGGAGATCGTGTCCAGGCCTGATTTTGCAAATGGCCAGACTAGAATCCATAGTATTCCCCCTGGCATTTTTATTTTATTTTTTGTCTACAGTCCAGGTTCCTAGTTACCATGATTCAGCTTCCCTGTGTGCTAAACAGGGAATCTTAGCCATCCCTACTCCTGGCATTTCTGGAGGATTCCAGAGTTGAGTTATCCAGAGGGCGTATTGCAACATCGGGGCCAGGGTAAGCCCTCCTTATACATAACACACTGTTACTGTTGATTTTGTTTTGTAACGGTGTGTTATGCAACCTCTGTGTATCCTGGCCCAGGATCTGAGCTCAGGGAAAGAAAAAAAAAAAAAAAAAAGAGGCAGAGTCTGCCTCCAGGGACCTTGCAGTTCATCGGGAGCAGAGGGTAGGGACCGGCCAGTGTTAACAAGCTCAACAGAACTCTTGGTACAAATAGCTTCATCCAGGGGCCAGGACCAGGAGGAAAGTATAACAAGGCAGGGCGGGAGACACCTGCTTGCTTACTCAAGGGTCAGAATGCAAGAGGCCCACAGCTTTTGATGAGTAGGATACAAATTAGCCTGTTTTCACTCCTATTGTAATGTCTCCTGCCTGCCATTGGGGGTGAGGTGTCTGGAGGGCAGCGGAGCACAATCCCCAGTGCAGAGCGGTAACTCTCTCGTAAGAGGAATCACAAACGCTTTGACTGAAAGATTATTTCATGCACCACAGACATGGAAAGTAGTGGTCTTCTCCATTTGAGACCTGGTCTACAGAGGGAGTTCCAGGACAGCTAAGGCTACACAGAGAAACCCTGTCCTGGAAAACATCAACAAAAAGAAAAAGAAAGAAGGAAGAGAGAGAGAAGAAGAAGAAACAGCCCAGAAGGGGGTAAAAGAAAACAAACATAAAAAGCAGGAGAAACATGCCCAGGTGCACAAATGTGTACAAGTGTGTGTGTGTGTGCGCGCAACACACACACACACACACACACACACACCATAAAAGCACAAAATTGGAAAACCATAATAGATAATCAGAAGACAAGAGAAAGATTTTTAAAAACCAAATAAACAAACAAGGCATATCTCCAGGCATATCTCCAAAAACACCATTGAGTTTATTTTGTGTTGCTCATCTACTATGGATATGGAACCGCCCTTAAATGTGGTTTGTATAACCATTGAGATTCCATCGGGAAAAAAAATCATTTTTCCTTTTGAGCGGTTGCCAATTGGAGACAGCTTCTTGGTTAGGGATGGAGGCTTATGTCCACTTCCCCTCTCAGCACTGGGACCTAGCTTGGACCTATGTAGTCTTTGTGCATGCTCTGCAGTCTATGTGAGTTCATATGTGTGTCAGCCTGATCCACATGGAAGACATAGTTTCCTTGGTATCATCTATCCCCACTGGCTCTTACAATCTTTCTGCCTCATCTTCCTCCTGAGCCCTCAGGGTAGGGTTTTGGTGGAGACATCCCACTTAGAAGGGTGTGTTCCAAGGTCTCTAACTTTCTGCACATTTTTCCAGTTGTATTTATTCCCATCTCCTGTAGGAGGAAGCTTCTCTGATAATGGCTGAGTGAGACACTGGTTTACGGATATAGAAGAATGTTGTTAATTTATTTATTAATACTTATATTCATTTTGAAAACCTTTAAGCCAGATCTCAAAGATAACACAGTAGCCTGAAGAAGCTCCATGTGCTACCACCAGCATTGACATCAACGACCCCCAAATACATACACCTTCCTCTTTCCCCACCTTCTTCCTTTCTTCCTTTCTTTCTTTCTTCCTTCCTTCCTTCCTTCCTTCCTTTCTTTCTTTCTTCCTTCCTTCCTTCCTTCCTTTCTTTTTGAGACAAAAAAGACAGCCCTGGCTATCCTAGAACTCACTCTGTAGACCAGGTTGGTCTTGAACTCACAGAGATCTCACTATCCCTGCCTCCCAAGCACTGGGTTTACAGGTGTGTGCTACCACCACCCAGCTTCCCCCTCATTCTTAACTTTTCTAAAGAGGAAAACCTTTCATATCATGTTTTCCAAAAATACTTCATTAGATGCCATGGAAATATAAGAAAATACCCCTTGGGGGATGGAGAAATGGCTCAGGGGTTAAGAGCACTGGTTGCTCTTCCAGATATCTCTAGTTCAATTCTCAGCAACCACATGATGACTCACAACCATCTGTAATGAGATGGGGTATCCTCTTCTTGTCTGCAAGGACACATGCAGAGAGAACACTGTATACATAATAAATAAATAAATCTTTTAAAAAAGAACAAAAGAAAATACCTCTCTCTCTCTCACTTCAGAAATATCACATCCATAGCAATAAATATTTGGGAGACCCAGGTTATCTTCCCTGGAGAGAAGACCATGTCCAGATGCCAGGCAGAACAGGAGTCTTCAAAAGGGAACCTCAAGGGTTGGCCAGAAGCCTAGGTTGTCAAGTCTAGCATGCAAAATGTCTAGGAAGAGTATGGTTGAGAGGAATGGGTCTGGTGGTGGAGCCCCATAGGTCTAGGTAGGTGTGGCTTTAACTGCAGGTGGCTCATGAGGATGCTGAGAGAGGAGGAAATTCAGGTCTCTTGTCCAGTCTGATCAATATTTCCCAAGATACTTCTTGGCACCAGGGTAGAGTAGATGTATGTGACAGACACTTCAGGCTGCATGCAGTGTGACTGATTTGTAACCCTTCTCTCTTCTCTCTCTGACAGGGTATGATTTTTGAGAAGCTGGGACTGTGTTATGCATCCCAGTTTGCCAGTTTTCTGCATGATCTGAAGCCACTCAAGAGAGATCCTGATGTTGTGGTCAAAGATCTTCACTTTGGGACAGTCCCTGTGAAACTGTATCAGCCCAAGGAATCTTCCTCCACCCTTAGGACTGGCATCATCTTCTTCCATGGTGGTGGAACCATCCTGGGGAGCTTGAGTAAGAAAGCCTTTCTTGTTTGGCAGTGGTGGCACATGCCTTCATTGCCAGCACTTGGGAGGCAGAGGCAGGTGGATCTCTGTGAGTTCAAGGCCAGCCTGTTCTTCAAAGAGAGTTCTAGGACAGTATCCAAACCTACAGAGGAAACCTGTTTTGAAAAAAAGGAAAGAAAGAAAGGAAGGAAGGAAGGAAGAAAGAAAGAGAAAGAAAGAAAGAAAGAAAGAAAGAGAAAGAAAGAAAGAAAGAAAGAAAGAAAGAAAGAAAGAAAGAAAGAAAGAAAGAAAGCCTGCCTTTCTTCTGGCTTCCTCAAGCCTCCTGTCACCCAGCTAAATGGGCTTGAAAACATGATCATTTTGTGGGAGATGGGAGATGGCTTAGTAGTTAAGAGCACTTTCAGCTCTTCCAGAGGACCCAAGTGTGGTTCCTAGCACCTATCTAGGGCATCATACAACTGCCTGTAACTCTAGCTCCAAGGGATCTAGCTCCTCCTTCTGGTCTTCATGGATACTTTCACATGCGTGTATAACACATACACATACATAAAAGTAAAGAAAATCTTTAAAAAGGATGGTCATTCTTCCTGGTAGACAGTCTACTGTTCCAACCAAGAAACCCAGGGCAATTAGTAGGCACAGATGACTTTGGTGGTGTATTATGTAATGGTCTGACCTCTTCCTACATTGATATGAGAATGCCTCTCTCACAGACTGAGCCACTGCAATCCATTCACTTTTGGATGTTTTTGATAAGTGGTGAAGTGCTTTGGGTCATGGGCATCTTTGAGAATGCTGGCCTTGCAGCTCATAGAAGCAAAACAGTGAGAAGTTGGACGGATATTTACTCAATAGTCATAGGTTATTTTATGACCTGCTCAGCTAACTCGGGCACTCTGTTTACGAGAGTAAAATGCCATAAAGGCTGAAGGAAGGAAAATGTCCTAGTACATGTGACATTTGATTTTGTTTTCCAGGAACCCACCACAACGTATGCTTACGGTTGTCCAAGGACTGTGACTCTGTTGTCCTGGCAGTTGGGTAAAAAGGGGATTATGGGAGCACAAAAGCAGACAGCCCTGGTTTGTAGTGACAAGGTCTGAAGATTAAACCTGAAGCAGATGGAATTGGAGAGGAGAATGGGGGGGGGAACTGGGCTGTGAGGACCCAGGAAGGAGAAGCAAGGAACAGAGGAGAGAGGGACAGTGGAGTTGACCTCCTTCCTTGGTGCATGAAATAAAGTCATCATTCAACCCTCTCTTTGGGAGGCTGGTGAGAATGGGGATGACACTTTGGTTTTGATTAGAAGAATTCATTAGGTCTAACAGCCTTGCCCATGGCAGACAGATAGCATCCTCTTTGCCTAAAGCCGGCAGTGCCCTGCATGACCACTGGAACATTTGGGAGGGCTTTATATCTAGTGTGTTGGGTCCTTGCCTATCTCCTCTTTTGGCTTCAAAAAGGGACTTGAGATATTAGAGAAGAGTCCTTTAGGTTTGGCTGAGCATTGAACATAATCTATGGTACTTGATTTCTCTTTAGATACAGAAAGTCGCCCAAGTACAAGTACCCAGCGATGAAAAATGACTGTGTGGCAGCCACTACCCAGTTTCTGAAATTGTTGCATGTGTATGGAGTGGATCCAGCTCGGGTCGTGGTCTGTGGTGACAGCATAGGAGGGAATGTAGCCACTGTGATTTGTCAAGTGTTTATGAACAAAGCAGATTTTCCCCGAATCCGGGCTCAGATTCTGATCTACTCCTCACTACAAAGCATAGATTTTTGGGGCCCTTCTTATCAACAAAATGCCAACATCCCATTGCTCTCTTGGAATCTGGCCTTTTACTGTTGCTGTTGTCACCTAGATGTGAGTACTTCCTGGAAAAATGTTATCAAGAATGGTACCCATTTGCCTCCAGAAGTCTGGGAGAAATACAGAAAGTGGTTGGGCTCAGAAAACATCCCAGAGAGGTTTAAGAAGCGAGGCTACCAATGCATACCCCCAGGGCCTGTGAATGAAGATGCTTACCGGGAGGTAAATTTGACACTGAACTCAATATGCTCACCCCTCATTGCGGAAGATGATATAGTGTCTCAGCTCCCAGAAACCTGCATTGTGAGCTGTGAGTATGACCTTCTCCGGGACCATTCACTCTTATACAAGAAGAGATTGGAAGATCTGGGGGTGCCTGTGACGTGGCATCACATGGAGGATGGTTTCCATGGAGTGCTTAACACCCTTGACTTGGGCTTCTTGAGCTTCCCTTGCTCCACAAGAATTATGGATCTGGTTGCCCAATTTATTAGAAATTTGTGATCCTCATCCCTTCTTGTGATAGCCTCACCAACCTAATCTGAGTTCTAGAAGAATGCAATGAATGTATGCTTTTTATGATGAATAGAGATGAGGCGGGCTAAGGAGAATGGAGTGAAGTTCTATGTTCTTGTTCAGTCTTGAGGAACAACCGAGCTGACCGTCTTCAGCATCCATTTGAAAGGCTGAATCTGTGCATGAAGCTTGTCCTTAATCCCCTTAGCTAGAAGTCAGACTGTTTAGATTGATTGAAACTTTATGATACGTTTATCTGGTTTGACCTTGAAAAAAAACAGGTGTGTTGCATATAGTCTCCTTGGGCTTGCCTGTGTGGCTCAGAATGTAGAACTCTGATGACCAAGTCTGTTGAGTGGTAGATGGTTGGTGGTGGTGACAATCTCTGGGTGCCCAACTTGCTTGAGCTGAAAGCTAAGAAACAGGACAGATTCCCCATGGTACATGGCTCCTAGATGAAGATGAGTGGAGACAACCAGAGTTTTGTGCATAGGGGAGCTTAGAAGTTCTGGGTGTCAGAGTTGAATTCCCAACAAACAGCCCTAAAGAAACATCACAAATATTAAAAGACCAGAGTTGGAGGGAAGCTGAATTCAACCAAACTCAGACCACATTCACAGTGGAAATTCTAGAGAAATCCAAGGGAACAGGTGTGTTAGTGCTGTCTATTTGTTCTCAAAGAATCAATGCATAATTCCCAAGTATATATAAAATGGACTGGCATTTGTAGCTGTGAATATCAGGTGTAAATCAGGTGTGGTCTGATGTAGGGACTCAAATAAGAGCACCAATTTATGTTCTCTTCTTATCTCTGCCCCCCTCTACTCCATGCTGATGTCTTCATCTGTCTATATGGTGGTCCTTAACAATTCCCTGCTAAGTTCTCTAAGAGTTATGCTCATTTTTATGTGTGTATCCATTTTTCAACAAAAACTCCATAGTAATTTTCCATTTCTACTGGTTTTCTGAGCTGTGTGTGGTAGTTACAAACAAGGGAATAGAAATTTCTGACTGTACATTCCAACGTCTATGCTATCCTTTGAGTAGAATATGTGTAGTTAGTTGTTTTTCACTCTTTGGTTCTTTTTGGCGAGCCCACCACCCAGCTTCCAAATAAATCACACACAGAGACTTATTCTTTCATATAAATCCTAGACATTAGTTTGGTTTGTTTCTTGCTAGCTTTTCTTAAATTATCCAATCTACCTTTTGTTTCTGGGCTTTTACCTTTCTCTATTTCTGTATATCTTTTCCTTCCTTCTTATTCAGTGTCTGGCTGTGTGGCAGGGTAGCTGACTGTTCTTTGCCAGTTCCTCAATTTTCGATCCCAGATTTCTCCTCCTATTTATTCTCTCTGTCTGCTAGCCCTGCCAATTTCTCTCTCTTCCCAGCTATTCGTTCATCTCTTCATTAGACCAATCAGATGTTTTAAACAGGCAAAGTAACACAGCTTCACAGACTTAAACAAATGCAATATAAAAGAATACAACACATCTTTGCATCATTAAACAAATGTTCCACAGCATAAATGAAAGCAATACATCTTAAAATAATATTCCATAACAAATATGGAACTGAGTTAGGGGTAGGGGTGGGGGGGCAATGAACACATCCCTAGTAGAAAGCTAGATAGATATTGGGTGGACATTAGTATTCATTCAACTACAGAAGTGAAATAGAGGCCCAAAATGAATCAAGTTTCATGGAAGTGGCAAGATATGCCAGAGACAAGATGATCAACTGCCTCTTGGAAGTAAAGATTCATTTGAAGGAGATGACCACATGGTTCTCCTGTTTTTAGGAGGATTTGCCCTTGTTGACCAGCAGCTTTTAAAGGCCAGCCTTGAAGTCCAGTGGAATCCAGGCATGCTTCAACTTGCTTTCCGTTGATTGTGCTGAAATATGACCAGAAAGGAATTCTTATGGATGGCTTCTTGAGCTGTTCATAACTGACTAGCAGGTGACTTTGGGGAAAAATAGGAACTAGACCCTGAAAACATATATTATAGGAAGCAATGGGACCCTGGGATCATGGTCCTCTCTGAGACAGACCTATGAGTTGAGGTTGAGTAGGTCTTCAAACTAGAGTGGGTTTTGTGTTGTGTTACTCCAGCCACTGGAGGCACATGGAGTAAGGATTGGCCTTCTGGGTAAGTGGGTGCCTATCTATTCTATTGATAAGCTACTGGAAGACTTCCCAGTAGGAATGTCTTGGGACATCTCAAGGCTGAGGGTGCATTTCCACAATGTCTTCCTTCTGTAGATCAAAAAAGAGACAAAAGACTTTTACCTTAGTAGTTGGCTGGGGACCCTAGTAGCAAACCTATACATCTTCTGTTAGCCCATTCATTTCTGTCATCATTGTGACACATTCATGAGGGCCAACCCCTTGTGTGCAGAGTATTGAACTTCTTTGTTCTTATGCCAGTTCTACAGATTGAGTATGTATTCTTCTCTCTCTCTCTCTCTCTCTCTCTCTCTCTCTCTCTCTCTCTCTCTTTCCTTCCTTCCTTCATTTCTTTCCATTTTAATTTGAGACAGTGTCTCACCATGTAGCCCAGGCTGTCCCAGAATTCGTGGAGGCCTTGTTTCATGTGTGGCTTCAAAGTGAATTTTGGGGAGACAGATTCATACTCAGTAGCATAGACTGGCCTAAAATTCACTATGTAACCCAAGCTGACCTTGAACTCATAGTGATCCTTCTACCTCAGTCTCCCAGTTGGTAAGATTACTAGCCATTATATCCAATGTCCTCAAAATCACCCTTAAAATGAAGGAACTGGGGTTCTGAGAAATTAACACTAATCTCTCAATTTCTTCCAGTCCAACTGAAAGCCAGATGACTGATTTCATGTCCAAGGCTATGTGGTGTCCCCACTGCAAATCATGGCCTGATCAGAAAACACTTGATTGTACCCCATGGCCTATTAGTCAACAAATGAAACTCTTTTCTTTCTTATTATTCATTAAAATAAAGGAGCCACCAAGCCTGTCATCCTGAGTCATTCCTCATACACAGATGTGATATTTTATGTTCCTTGAGTTAGGCTGTTAGCATCAAGTATTTTACTCTGCTTTCTTGACTATCGCTTTCTCTGAGAATGGATGCCCTTGGCCAGTGTAGGAGACCCCTTGGATTTGCTACTAAGATGGCTAGTTGAGAGTCCTTAAGAGATGTGGAAACCCACATACTTTTAAATCCAGATACTTTGGGCTGAGTGTGTTTTCTCGTTACATTCCCAGTACTTTTCTAGAAAGTACTGTTAGCTCTTGGCCAATACCATCTGATAAAGGACAGAGAGCTACATCCCAAGTTGCTACCCGGCCCCATCTACCCCTCTCCCACCTCCCACCTTCCAATCCCCACCCCCATCAGACAGGGTCTCATGTGTTCTAACCTGGCCTTGAACTTGTTCTATAGCCAAGGATGGCCTTGAACTTTTGATCCTCCTAGCCTAAGCAGAGATTACAAGTGTGCCCATCCAAGTTATACGGTGCTTGGAACCAAACCAAGGGCCTCATTCATGCTAGGCTTGACCTGCTGAGCCACGTCCCAAGTCCATTGCTTTCTTTGGTCCACAGACTACTGAGGTAAGAGGACTTGGGACATAGTGAAACTAGTCAAATTTTTCTATGCTGCTCTTCATTCTGCTTTGCCTCCACTGTGTGTGACAAACAAGACTCCCTGGTCCTTATCCCCTTGTCCCCTTGAACTCTGCTCCAAGTAACTGCTGGCTTGCTCATCTTATCCCTAGGTTAGCAAAGATAAGTCAGGGTGTGCTAATGGCGCCTCAGTGCCCAGGGCTATGGCAGCAATAATCTGTTACTCACATGTATGGCTTTCAAAGGTCAAAGAGGAGTCCCACTCCCACCCCCATCCACCCCAATAGGGTAAGAACAGGCTCTAGCCAGAACATCTGTGGTCTTGTGGCAGAACTTGCTATACCCGGAATCAGAATGTTCCAATTTCCTTACTCTAAAATTTACCTTATGGCAGAGGGTGTGACTCAGCTCTAAGGGGCCTGTTCAGTATGCATGAGGCCCGATGTACAGTACCAAAACCAAACACTTGCCAATTACATTAGTGTCCCATGAATACATCTTCAAGTAAAACCTTAAAATATTAGAAATATGGCAGATATTTTCTTTAAAAAATAAGATTTATTCCTTTTTTAGGTGTATGAATGTTTACCTGCATGCATGTAAATGCACCGCAATTGCAGTATCTGGGTGGGCGTGCAGAAGCTGTCATCAGATCCCCTGGAACTGGAGTTACAGGCACGAGTGAACCGCCCAACATGAGTGCTGGGAATAGATTCTGTGTGCATCACTATGCCTGGCTCCTGCTTTGATCTTTATTTATTTGTTTGTTTTTGTTTTGTTTTGTTTTTTCAAGGTAGGGTTTCTCTGTGTAGCCATGGCTGTACTGGAACTCACTCTGTAGACTGGGCTGACCTCAAACTCAGAGCTCTTCATGCCTCTGTTTCCCAAGGGCTGGGATTAAAGGCATGCCCTGCCACCACCACCATCACCACCACTACTGCCCAGACACTTTGTTGTTTTCTTTAATGTGATGTTGCAAATCCCTTAAAAGCTGCTTCTCCATATTTACATATATACCTATAGAAAATGTATAATATTTTGAAAGGTGATTTTGGCAAACACGACTACATAAAATACATTATTCTCTTCATGTTGTCCATCTTGTGCTGTTTCAGCCAACAATTTATTTTAGAAATCTAATTTAGTAAAGATAGATTTATGCTAGTTATATTATTTTTTAAATTATGTATATATGTGGGGGGTACATACAGTGAGTGCAGGTGCCCAAGGAAGCCAGTCCTTACCCCCTTTCTCTTTCTCATTCAGGCTAGAACCCTGATCTATGGAATGGTGCCGCCTGCCCTCAGCTGTGCTAATCCAGAACTCCTCTCCCAGACACACCCAGACAGTTGTTTCCTTAGTTAGTCTAGATCTCATCGAGATCAACCATCGGATCTGGTGAGATGGCTCAGCGGGTACACGGAACTGCTGCCAAGCCTACAAACCTGATTGCCGCAGCCCTGTAACTCAAATAAATCACAGCTAGTGTTTTACTTCTGACACCCTTGCCTTTGTCTTACAATGTAAAGGATGCCTGGGGTCAGTGAGCCAGCTCCTCCCTGCAGAAGCAGTCAGGGCTTGCTTTGTTCTTTAGGCAGGACTCCTACTCCTAATGCCACAACTGGTATTCTTGTTTGGAAAATTGCTCTAAAGGGTTGGATTAGGTAAAATAGTTGGATTAGGTAAGACAGGGCCTGGCGTTCAGTTTCTTTGTATTCCTAGAGAAATCTTCCAAGAAGGGCGGAGCAGCTGCCTTACTAGCAGAGCACTTAGTAGCACGAGCAAGGCCCTAGGTTCAACCTCCAGCACAGACAACCAAACCACTAGGAATCTTGAGCGTCAGCTAGCTTGGAACATACAAAGGGACAGGGACAGAAACAAGAGAGACCCTGCCTTAACAAGGTGGGAGAAGAGAAGCAACCCTGGACAGTTGTCCTCTGCCATCCTCTGCTGTGGGGTAATGGCACCTACGCTCTCTTGTGCATACTGCCCTCCCCCGTCTCTGTCTCTCTCTGTGTCTCTCTGTCTGTCTCTCTCTGACATGTACACACATACACACACACTAAAATTTAAAAAAAAACAACTCAAAACCCAACTACCTTAAAATAATGAACAGGGAGGGTTAGGCTGAATGTTTGACAAAATAGCCCGACAACGTGAGTTTGATCCTCAGGACCCACAGTGGAAGGAAATAACCAATGGTTACATGTCCAAAATCATACACACAAACTACAATAAAACAATTAAAAAAGAATTAGCAGTTTGACTGGTGGTCATTTTCTTGGAAGTTACAATAAAATTAACCATCAATTCTGCGTTCAATAAAAATGCTCGTCAGAGTGAGGGCAAACAGGAAGTCTTCAGATAAAATAGATGGATGTAGTTGGGAGTTGGAAGCAAATGGATCTCTGTGAGTTCAAGGCCAAGCTGGTCCATGAGTTCCAGAGCTACATAGTAAGACTCAGTCTCAAAGCAAAGCAAACATTTCAGTTAGTTACAAGGGTTATGTAAGGGTGTCTGCCTCTTCCAATTGTGTATGTAAGGGTATGGAGCTTGCTTCCTTTCTGTGAACAAAATACTGTCACAACAGAAGAACGAGTGGAATTCAACTGATTCTTACTAAGCTCAGGCATTGCACGTGTTTGTAAAAATACAAATACATACATAAAACCATGTTCGTGTCATTTGCTTGTTCTTATTTCAAAGTGAATTAAGTCTATTAAGATTTTTGTTTTGATTTTTAGTATGGCAAGTATAAGAAGCTGTCTTAGAAATAAAAAGCCAGTTGATATACCCCAGTGTACAGCTGCATTAGCCAGGGCTAATACATACATAACTAATGGAATGAGTGTGTGTTACAAAGGGCACTTATTAGGTTGGCTTACGTGATGCAGACTGGATACTCCCAACAATGGCTGTCTACATGCTGAAGAGGCTGAGAACCAATTGGCCCTTCAGTCCATGTTGCTGGATGCCTCAGTGTGGTGCTGAATGCCAGGGAGACTCCTGGAGCGCCACTGAATGGAAGCCTGCAGAAACTGGTTCTCTCCTTTTTTTTATGGTTTTTCTGAGACAGGGTTTCTCTGTATTGTTGTGGAGCCTGTCCTGGAACTTGCTCTGTAGACCAGGCTGGTCTCGAACTCACAGAGATCCCCCTGCCTCTGCCTCCCGAGTGCTGGGATTAAAGGCGTGCACCACCAACGCCTGGCAGTTAGTGGATTCTAATTCAATCAAACTGACAACCAAAATTAACCCTCACAAGAGCATTTGCCAACTCTGTGATGTAAATATTCCCACCAAGACAGATTTTAATCAACTAATATGATTTCACATCGTTCAGAGAAGCTGACAAATGCTCTCACAGGAGGTCATGGCCATTTGTAGCTTCTATCAATATAATGCCTGTAAAGAGGTCCTGGAGTGGGGCTGGAGAGGTGGCCCAGGTGTTAGGAGCACTGACTGCTGCTGCAGAGGACCTGGGTTCAGTCCCCAGCACCCACGAGATGGCTCACAACTGTAACTCCAGTTCTAGGGGATCCTACACAATCTTCTGGCTCCTGTGGGCACCTGAATGCATGTGTGTGAGCATACACATGCACGCATACACAAAAAAATATTGAAAAAAAAACATTGCTCTGGGGAAATGGCTATCCCTGGGCATCTCAGTAGACGGTACTACTGTGGAAATTAATCTTGATTATCAACTGTCAACTTGTTGGATTGAATTAAAAAATGTCAAGGAGATTAGTAAAGCTCACCCTGGCTGTCACTGGGAGGTGGTGAAGTGAGGATGGTGGCACCTGGTTGAAGGAAGTAGGTCACTGGAGGCCTGTATCAGGGCCTGTACTATGCACTGTCCCCTCCTGTATGTGCTCTTTTCTGCCTCCTGTCTGTTATGAAGCAGTGTTTAAAACTACCACACAGTAACAGGAAATGCTGCTTGTGTGGAAGGAAGCTGCCAAAGGCAAAAAGGAACCATTGTTTTAAACCCTACCCAGACAGAATCTGGGTGCCTTGGATGAAGGGTCCCCGTGCATATGACAGATTAAAAAGAACAGTCCCAAGAGACTCTGCCAAACCACAGCTGTCAAGGTCATGTCTATGAGACCATCCTTTTAATAATAAGCGGTTCTAGCCGCAACCTAGTGAGTGGCCTTGCTAAACCACAACATCAAGGATGTTGCTAGGAAGACCATCGGACAAAGCTAGTGCACACATCTCTGCAACTGAGCACAAACACCCATAATGCCCTTCTCCTTTTCGTCTTTAACACCTGCCCTCCTACCTCTTGTACAAACTTTTCTAGATGTGCCTACAATTCACTGTCACATGTTCTTCCCAGGTTGGAAAATACTATTCATTCCTGAATACATTATTTTCCTAAGTTTTAGAGTCTTGTTGTAGTATTAAAGTTACACCTCAGACTAGAGAGGAGGTCAGCAGTTAAGAGTGCTTGCTGGTCACACAAGGGACCTGATTCAGTTCCCAGCAGCACACAGCCACCATAACTCCAGTTCCAGGAGATCTGATGCCCATTGTAGAGTCAATTTCTCCTTCCACCTTAAGTGGCTTCCAGAGACCAAACTTTGGCTATCAGGCTTACATGGTAAGCCCTAAACCCTCTGAGCCATCTTTCCAGCATGGAGATACATACATACACACATACATACATGCATGCGTATTTTCATGCATGCATGCATGCGTGTGTGTGTGTGTATGTGTGTGTGCATGTGTGCGTGCACACCTTTGTAAGACTATGCAACATTTGCACCCACATGGTACAACTGTGTCTCACTGTGGCTAGTCAGACAAATATTTCTTCTAGGGCTGGATTGACAGCTCAGTGGTTAAGATCACTGGCTGATCTTCTAGAGGTCCCAGGTTCAACTCCCAGTAACCACATGGTGACTCACAAATTTATGTAACTCCAGTTCCAGGGGATCTGACATTCTCTTCTGGCCTCCATGAACAATAGGCATGAATGTAGAACACATGTAAGCAAAACACCCATACACATAAAACGAAACAAAATTTAATTTTTTAAACAGTTTCCTCTACTTACTAGTACATCTGTTTTTAGGTTAATCCTTTTTTTTCTTTCTCCCCTTTCTCTTTGCTTCTCTGTTCTTCCTCTTCCTCTTCCTCTTCCTCTCCTACTCACCCTTTCTTCCCTTCCTTTGCCAGGGTTTAAACTAAGGGCGTTTTCACATGTTATGCTAGTGCTCTGCCTTGGAATTACATAACATTCCCCAGACCAGACTTTTTTAAGAGCTATAGAACATTGCACCATATGGACCTATTTCACTATATAGAGCCAGCCCTCTAGATAGATACCTCGGTGGCTCCTGATCCTTTGGCCTAGAGAGTAAGCAAAGCATGGGGTTCTATCTCACTGAGCTAAGCTGATGTCTGTTCGTTAATGCGTTGCAACCTCACCTTAGCACCTAAGACACACAATGTGAAGAACTTACGGAATAAATGAATGAAGACTGAATGAAGGAACCTGTATCGTGTTAGCTGCAAACACACTGCAGGATGGAAGCCCCTCAGGCAGAGTTACAGACAGGGAGTGGATAGAAGTCAGTGATTTAAGCCAGAGTTGAAACAGACAGATGTCTCAAGTGTCCCACCAGGTAGCAGAGTGACTTGAGGCACCAGAACCTCCTTGCTTGTAAAGCACACAGAGACACCATTATGTTACCAGCCTCCAAGGGGTCCTGCTGGGGGATATCTGTTAGGATCTTAGCACGGCTCACATGTCAGCACTAAGCAGTATTAGAATGCAACTCACCTTCAAGAAATAGTCCAACTCCCCCCATTGTAAAAAAATAATATGACAAGGGTGGTACCCCTCTTGCAACAGGAGAGACACCTGGCCTTTTCTCTCCTGTTTTCATGGTGGTGCCTTTTCAGTTTGGCTTCTTTATGTGGGGCCAGCTCTGCTCCTACAGAATCAACTGCTTCCTAGTGAAGACTGCTGTCTGTGTCTGTTACCATGGAGACAGTCAACAAAAGAGAATCCAAGATCACATCACTCTTCTGGGACGGAAGTGAGCTCTCTTGGCTTTGTTTTAAATCTCCTGAGCTTGGCAAAGTGTCAACTACTGCCCACTCTGGGAAGGCCGATAAGGAGATGAGCACTCTAACAAACCCCCAATACCTCTCTGGCCCCTGAATGTGCCAAGCCAAAGGGACTCGGGACAGATCCTTACCATGTTTGTGACCGCAGCAATTCCTCAGGCATTGTCTACTCCAGGCTGGCAGATTGAGAAGAAATATTCGACCAGAGTGCTCACTGGGAACTGGGTGGAGGAAAGGAGGAAGGTAAGAAGAGGGACCCAGAGGGAAAACAGCTCAGAGGGAAGAGGGAAGTCATTGCTACTGTCAACTGTGAGGCAGCCCACAGCTGAGCCTGAAGATCATGGTAGGGTCTCCGTGTTCTACACAGGAAAGATGCATCCATGAAGTAATTAGGATCCCTCCTTGTGTCTTAAAGACACCGTAGAAGGGGTATTAATACAGTTGTATCTCTAGTACTTCTGTAACTGGACTGTTTCTGGGTATCAGAATATTCCCCTGCGAGAGCAGTAAGCTCTCTTAACTCCTGAGCCAGCCTTCGTCCTTTTATTTGAAGAATTTCTACTCTTTTCCGTTCCCTGACCATAGCACCCACTGAAGCGGTCATGGCACACACCATGCAGTGACATGGATGGACGGGTTACTGCTAACTGCGCTTGTGCCACAGCCCTGCCCCGGCCGTGTTCAGTGTCTGCATTCAAAACAGAACTGTCTCTTGGTTTGCATTGCCTGAATGGGCCTCGTGAAACTGAATACTCACCTTTGTGGCCACCAAGAATGAGCCACTTACAGCCTTGCAGAGCCTGGGCTTGAGTCGTTCAATTGGCCCAGTGCTTGTTTAGCATGCACGAGACCCGCCAGGAGGTGAGGTGGACACCTGCAGTCCTGAGCTCTCAGAACTCAGGAGATTGTGGCAGAAGGATCTATATTTCAAGGCCACTTTTGGTAACAAAGTGAGCACAAAGCCAGCCTGATATATATAGAGAGATTGTAGATATATGATATGAAGGTTTATGATATGGATATGTAAACATGATACATATAGATATGATATAATTATACATGTAGATACCAATTTTATTTTTTTGTCTTTTCAGAGATACATAGGCATCCTCAGATAATCTTGGGAAAGAGGTTAAGATACTACTGCCAGCTTTGGTGTGGGGAGAATGGGGAAAGTTGGTGGTACTTTATGTCAACCTATGCAGATCTGTCTATAAGACTTGGGATTTGCTGGGCTTTGGTGGCACACGCCTTTCATCCCAGCACTCGGGAGGCAGAGGCAGGCGGATCTCTGTGAGTTCGAGGCCAGCCTGGCCTACAGAGTGAGTTCCAGGACAGCCTCCAAAGCCACGCAGAAACCCTGTCTCGAAAGAAAAAAAAAAGACTTGGCATTTGAGGACCTTAAAGATTGGGGCAGACTACAGTTATCCAGCACTGCAGATAACTTTACTCCAGCTTCACTGTACTTCTATACATAAATAAAACAAAGAAAGCAATGATCTGCCGGGCGTTGGTGGCACACGCCTTTAATCCCAGCACTTGGGAGGCAGGTGAATCTCTGTGAGTTCGAGGCCAGCCTGGTCTACAAGAGCTAGTTCCAGGACAGCCTCCAAAGCCACAGAGAAACCCTGTCTCGAAAAACCAAAAAAAAAAAAAAAAAAAAAAAGAAAGCAATGATCTAAGGAGGCTTGTTTGAGTTCAGAAAAACATAAGAAAAGCATGTAAATAAATTTCAGTGCCTCAGTGAGATTGATGGTACAGACTTAGACTTCCTAGGGAGGCCTTACCTTCTCCATGGAGCAGGTGGGAGAGGGGAGTGGGGGAGCAGGAGGAAAGGAGGGAGGGGAAAGTGGGATTGGAATGTAAGACATAAATTAATTTTAAAAACCTTGAAAAACAAAACAACAACAAAACATCACTAAGCACATACTAATTATTAAAAGAGTAGCCCTTTCCCAAAACTTCCTCGAGACAGGCCAGTTTAAACACAATTTCCAGGAATGTACTAGAGATTATACCTGGGAAAGCATGAAAGCAAGGCAGCCGACCATATCCAAATTTAGGGTACACTGAGGACAGCATTCATTCACCAGACTGGGTTCTAAAGCTATGTTCCCACATCCAACAAGAATAAACATGTCTTAGGAATTGAATGTGAATGTTTGCCCCAGGAGGCACAAAATCGCATCCAAGAACATTCCACGGAACAAAATGGACTTAAGGTGAAAGGCCCTCTGTCTTTTTTCCTCTTGGAGCCTCTTTCACAGTTCCCCCAAGGTGTCATTCTCCATGCGTCATTCTTTTGACTGTGTTCCATCACTTTGAATAACAAGAAAACATTGTCTCCACGTAGATCATCACCAGACATGGCATGAGTCATCATTTAACTTTGGTTGTGCTTGACATACGTGAGGAAGAGAGGCGCCAAGGGAAAAAAAAAATGACCAGATGAGCAATCAGTTAGGGTTCCTGTAGGTAAGAAAACTGCAAGGGACTCCAGTCTGTAAATAATCAGTGATGCCTGGAGGAGAAAGCTGCAAGGGAATCTGGCCTATAAATGTCTCAAACAAGAGATAATGGGTAGAGAAGGCCAAAGATGGTGCATACCCTTAATCCCAGCACACAGAAGGCTGATGAGAGCCTGATCTACATAGGGAGTTCCAAGCCAGCCAGAGCTACATAGTGAGACTTTGTTGAGAGGGAAGGAGACATAGGGAGGGAAGGAAGAAAAAGAAGAAAAAAAATAAAACCTAGGCTTTGGTGGCATATATATCTATAATCTCAACACTTAAAAGAGTTTGGCAGGAGGTTTGTAAATTCAAGGCCAATATAGGCTGTGTATTGAGATCAAGAAAAGAAGGAAAAAGGAAGATAGAGGGAAATTAAGAAATGTAATAGGGCTTGGAGTTGGTGGTTCATGTCTTTAATCCCAGCACTGGGGAGGCAGAGGCAGGCAGATCTCTGTGAGTTCGAGACCAGCCTGGTCTACCAAGCGAGTTCCAGGACAGGTGCCAAAACAATACAGAGAAACCTTGTCTCGAAAAAAAATTAATAGGAAGTGTGTATGAGAATATGATAAACTACAGAAAAGTCCAGGCAGGATGTATATGAAGAAAAGGCTGGAGAATTGACTCAGCCTTCATGATGGCTGGCCCTGAAGACCAGCTAGTTAAAAATAATAATAAAGTTCTCCCCCTTGCATATATCTGGTCAACAAAAGTAGAGGAGTTAGTGTTTTCTAATTTTTTTTCATAAGTGAAAAAAATCATTAGACATGACATACAAAGGAAAAGGAAAATATGCCGAAGAAATAAACAAAGTAACAAGCAGTCTTTCTAAAGAAATAAAGTACTGATGTTCATGATGGCACATACCTTTAATTCCAGCACTTGGAAGGTAGAGGCAGGCAGATCTGTGTAAGTTTGTGCATCACTGTGAGTTTGTGGCCAGCTGTGTTTCAAAAGAAGAAAAGATAATGGCTGAAAATATCACGGCTTAAGGAAGAACATGGCTTTATGAATTTTAGAAGTTCAAGGAATTCCAAGAAGAATAAATGTAGAAAGACATGTTGGTGATAATCATGGAAATCAAACTATTAAAAATCAAAGACACATGGACTCTTAAAAACCTGAGAAGCACCAGGCAGTGGTGGTGCACACCTTTAATCTCAGCACTTGGAAGGCAGAGGCAGGTGCATCTCTGTGAGTCTGAGGCCAGCCTGGTCCACAGAGGAAGTTCCAGGACATCCAGAGCTGTTACACAAAATAAAACAAAAAACAAAATACAAAAAAGCCTGAGAAGCATGGGCAGCAGAGGTGACTCAGAGGTTAAGAGCACTCTTTGCTCTTGCAGAGGGCCCAGGTTCAGTTCCCAGAATCCATATGGTGACTCACAGCCATCTATGATTCTGGGTCCAGGGGGTCTTACGCCCTTTTCTGACCTCCAAGTGCTCCTGTCTATGCATGTGATACACAGACATACATGCAGGCAAAATACTCATACACATGAACTAAACAAATCTACAGAAGAAGAAAAACCAGGAGGAGGAGAAAGACAAAAATAAAAAGAAAAATAAATGAATAAAAACAAAACCCACAAACAATGACTTGTCCAGAAGGAGGAGAAAAAAAGATAGGAAGACAAATAAATGAAAATAAAACCCACAGACAATGACTGGTCCAATATAGTAACAATAACTTATCAAAGAGTCTATCAATGGAGATTTTTGTCTGCAAAAACCTAGAAGCAGCCAGGTGATATATTCAAAGTACATATGACGCAAAAACTTTCAACTGAGAATTCTCTAGCCCACAAAACTCTCCTTCAAAAATGAGAAGGTAATGAAGGCATTTCCAGACAAGCAAAGGCTGAGAATGTTTATCAAACTGGAGCTCTGGAAATCAGAGACAGGCCTTTGAGTTACTCAAGGTGGAACGAAGGGATATTAGCTCACTTAATTGAAAATACACAGACAAGATAAAAATCAGTATTATGCAATCTAAAATTTGTAACTACCTGTTGTTTTCCACACAATTTAGGAAAACATAAAAATTGCAGATCTACACAAATGAGAACACAACTCATGATGATGTGATTTGTGACAGCAATAAAGTAAAGCAGGGCTTGCAAGATGGCTCCTCTGTGTGTAAAGGTGCCTGTCGCCAAGCCTAATGATCTGAGTTTGATCCAGGAGCCTACATGGGTGGAAGAAGTGACACTTACAAGTTGTCCTGTGAGCTCCACATGTGTATCCTGGCATGGCGTCCCCCTCCCTCACCCCCATGCTTTTAAATAAACAAAATGTGTTAAGTTTTTAAAACACACATTCGTGTTTTCATCGTAAGAAACTTGCTTAATAGCCAATTAAATCTTAAAGTAGAACTTTCAAATGCTGCATTCATCTGCTTCAGTAAATATCAGCCTACATAACCCCATTTGCACAGCTAAATAAGATATAATGAGTTCAAAGAGTACTTGTAGCTGAAGACAGGTAGAAGGTTGTAGTTTAATAATCCTTATGCTGTGGATATTTCTTCTGATAAACTGTAGATTTGGGCTTGGGTTATTTTCGTTTATACTGGCAGAACACTGACATTGTGGTTAGTTGGGAAACTTACTTACGGATTGCTGTATGCCCATCAGATAGGTCCCTATAATCCCTGTTTACTTTAGCATCACAATTGCTGATAGGGAGGCAAGTGGGAAGATAGATCTTGAAATATGCAAAAGGTAAATTTTAAAGATAGCTTTACTTGTGCTCGCTTTGGCAGCACATATACTAAAATTGGAAAGATAGCTTTACTTTGGTGCTGGGGATGGAACACAGAGCTTTGTCAATGCTAGGCAAGCACTCTGCCATTGATTTATATTCCTAGAGCCCCCAAAAATAAAATTTAAACATTTTAGCCAGGCGGTGGTGGTGCATGCCTTTAATCCCAGCACTATGGAGGCAGAGGAAGGCGGATCCTTAGAGTTCCAGGCCAGCCTGGTCTACAAGAGCTAGTTCCAGGACAGCCTCCAAAGCCACAGAGAAACCCTGTCTCAAAAAACGAATTTTAGCTGGCTGTGGTGGTGCATGCCTTTAATCCCAGCACTTTGGAGACAGAGTGGATCTCTAAGTGTGAAACTAGCCTGGTCTACAAAGTGAGTTCCAGGACAGCCAGGACTACACAGAGAGACCTTGTCTCAAAAAACAAAAACAAAAAACAAAAAACAAACAAACAAAAAAACAGTCAAACAAAAGTTACATTTATCCATTTATTTACATTATGTCTCCTGCCCTTTCCCTGACATACTATGAGAGGAAAACTTTTAGAAGTCAGTTCTCTTTTTCTACCATGTAGGCTCCAGTTATCCAACCCTGGTCATCAAAGTTCATGGAAAACTGATGGGCATTGAAGAAACTCCATATGGAGTTTGTTTTCAATATGGCAAAACTAGCCATTTGGACAAGAATCTGCTCTTGTCTTGACTGCAAACAGTAGTTTGCTGTTCAAATTGGATCTGCAGGACACAAAGAAAAGTGGCTGCCAAACTTTGCCAAGACAGGGTAGGAAAGTCCTACAACAATTCCTCTGGCACAGAAAAGTCTGTCAGATATTCTAGGCCTTTAGGATGAAAATGGATGTGCTAATGTTGCAGAGTAAACTTGGGTGACTGTCCAGGCAGCCAGCTGTTTCTGTTGTTTCTTTTAGTTTTGGAAATTGCTTGTTCTACACTTCCTGTTTACTAAGGTAATGTTATGTCCTTCTGGGGTCTTTGATGGCATTGAAGACTAGATAGTCATACTTTTGATAGAAGGCAAATTGAGTACAGAGCTTTGGACTCATCAAGACAGAATAAATAATGAAGTATCTTCTATAAATATGCCAAACACAAATGGACTGGACATTGTAAGTGTAATTCTTGCTGATAGTTGTTCTTATCGTTTAGAGTTTTATTGTGTTGGAGTTAAAACCCTTTCCCTTTTATTTAGGCAAAAAGGTGGAAATGCTGTGGAATAATCTTTTTTGTTTACTCTAAAGATTTGTCACTCTGATTGGTTTAACAAAAAGCTGAATGGCCAATAGCTAGGCGGGATTTATTGAGGCAGGGGGGATGCTGGGAAGAAGAAGGGCAGAGATGTGGGAATCACCAGCCAGATGCGGAGACAAAGTAACAAGCCATGAACCATGTGGCAGAAAGTAAATTAATAGAAATTGGTGCGTTTAAGATGTAAGAGCTAGTTAGAAACAAGCCTAAGCTATTGGAAGAGATTTTGTAATTAATGAGAAGTCTCTGTGTGGTTATTTGGGAGCTGGAAGGACGGAGGAAAAAACTCCCTACAGAAAGAAGGGAGGGAAAGGAAAATGAGAACAGAACAGAGGTTCCAACCACAGACAAAGAGCTTCAGGCAACAAATCATGCTGAGTGCTGGAGAAACCAGTCCTCCTCAGGGATGAGCTCCCTAATGGGTTACCTAATGTCAGTGATCATCCCTGGTATCATATACTCACAAGTGGTATTAAGCATAGTGGACAGGCTACATTTGTATATTTAGGTGTGTGTGTGTGTGTGTGAGTGAGTGATAATACTAACAATTTTTAAAAAGAGGTCATGGTTTCTATAGGGTGCAATGTGGGGTACACAGGAGGGATTAGAGGGAGGAAAGAGGAGGGGAAAAGATATGATCTTTAATTGATCTTTAATTAAACAAATAAAATAGAAATTAAAAAAAAAGAAAAGAGCAGGTGGCTGACAAGATGGCTCAGTGGGCAAAGGTGACTGCAGCAAGGTGTTAGGGCCTGAGTTTGATCCTCCGATCCCACATGGCAGAAGGACAGAACTGATTCCCAAGTTGTCCTCTAACCCCAACACACTGATCTGACACACAAGCATACCCCAAGCCCCCCATCAAACAAACACATGCTAAAATGGCTTTTAAGGAGCTGGAGGGATGGCCTCGCAGTTAAGAACATGCATTGCTTCTCCAGAGGACCCCAGTTTGGTTCTGGCACCGACATCAGGCAGCTCACCCCTGCGTCTGTATTTCCAGTTCCAGAGAGATCTGATACCTCTCGTCTTTTCAGACACCTGCACACGTGTACTCTCAAGCATACACACAACTATAATTAATAAAGTTCAAAACTGGTTTTAAAATAGACTGATTAGCTTTTTACTAAACCAAACTGTTCATTAGCATTCAAAAATTCAAAATTAACAAGACACCACATGTGACTCTCTGTGTATTTTCCATCTTAATGTGGTTTATCTTTTCCATATTATTGTATTCTCTCTTTAAAAACTTTTCTTACTATTTATAAACTGTTTTTGTGACTATGTATACCCATTTTATTTTCCTTTTTAAGCCTACACACCCTTTTTTGTTGTTGTTGTTTCTGTTTGGGGGTTTTGGTTTGGCTTTTTTTTTTTTTTTTTTTTTTGCTTTTTGCTTTTTTGTTTGTTTTGTTTTTTCAACATAGGGTCTCCCTGTGTAGCTTTGGAGGCTGTCCTGGAACTAGCTCTTGTAGACCAGGCTGGTCTCCAACTCAGAGATCCGCCTAGCTCTGTCTCCCAAGTGCTGGGATTAAAGGCACAAGCCTACACATACTTTTTTAAACAAACTGTACCCTGTTTGGAAGTTTGTTTCCCATCTTTATTGACATAGTGCTTGCCGCATTCTCTCACAGCATGAGACAAATACTAAACTGCTGTGTCAGCTGCCTCATGGCTCAGGTAACACGCTGCTGTCTCATTGTGAGGGTGCCTGGCTCCAGCCCTCAGGCCAGCGGCCACGCCTTCGTAAGCCTTTAAGCACAAGCTGGCCTGAGAGACAGCAGGACTCAGAATTTTCCTTAGTTTTCTCAGGCCCTATGTTTGGACATCCCAGCCCCCACCCCATGTGGATTTTTAGATGGATTTTCTCTCTTTCTTTCTATGTCTCTTTCTATACTATTCTCTCTCTCTCTCTCTCTCTCTCTCTCTCTCTCTCTCTCTCTCTCTCTCTCTCTCTCTCTCTCTGGCAGACACACTCATACACACACACACTCACACACAGACTCACTCACACACACACACACACACACACACACACACACACGGAGACTTACTCATTATGAAAGCTTGGCCTTTAGCTTAGGTTTGTCCCACTAACTCTCACAGCTTAAATTAACCTGTTTCTATGCAGCTACATGTTGCCACGTGACCCGTGGCTTTAACCCTCTCCTCCTATGCCTTGCTCCCCCTGCATCTGGCTGGCTTCTGCCTTTCTTCTTCCCGGAGCTCTCTCTACCCAGAAGTCCCACCTATTCCTCCTGCCTAGCTATTGGCTGTTTCTCTTTCTATTACACCAATCACAGCAACACGTCTTCACACAGTACAAAGGAATATTCCACAACCAAGGGACTGGAGAGAGATGGCTCAGTGGTTAAGACCACTGATTGCTCTTCCAGAGGACCCAGATTTGGTTCCCAGCACACACATGGCAGGTCACAACCATCTGTAATTCCATTTGCAGAGGAATCTGATGCCCTCTTCTGGACTCTGAGGGCCCTGTACACATATACATAAGGAAAAACAAATCAAAAATAATGAAAATAAAATTATTTTTTAATGTTTCTTAAAAGGACAGGGGGAAGGAATAGAAAGAATTAAACAATACGACCATATGACACCCCCCGCCCCAGTTCTCTTGGATATAACCTGAAAAGAATGAAAACTGAAACTCAGAAAGATATTTCCATACATACATAAAGAGCAATGTTATTCACATTTAGTCAAAATGAAGACACAATGCGGGTAGTCACCCATGCATGGATGGATAAACAAGATATGCCAGGTCACACAGCCTTGAGGAGGAAGAAAATTCTGGATGTCCTCCCACATGAATGAATCTTGAAGACATCAGTGAAAGGAGTCAGATGCAACCAGACAAACATTGTGTGACCACTTATTCCTGGTGCCTGGGATAGACACATCCATAGAAACTGAAAGCAGCATGGCCAGGAGAGCCTGGTGTTTGGGATGTAGACCTTCTAGACAGGGATACTGGGGGGAGCTGAGCAACGATGTGAATGTGCTTAATGTCATCGCACTGTATACTTAAAAATAGCTGAAATGGAACTGGGCAGTGGTGGTACATGATTTTAATCCCATCACTCAGACAGGAGGATCTCTGGGCTTGAGGTCAACTAGGTTGACATAGCAAGCTCCTATTGACAACCAGGACTACAGAGAGGGAATCTATCTCAAAAAAGAAAATGAAATGGACTAAACTTTATGCCTGTGCATTCCTGTAATCCTGGCACTTAGGAAGAGAATAAAGAGGGAATACCATGATTTCAAGGCCAGCGTTAGCTATATTTTGAAATTCTGTCTAGGCAGAAAACAAGTACACAAACAAAACAGCCAAACTAGTAAGTACTTAATAGTTTACCATATTAAGAAAGTCAATCAGAAAAGACAACATCATGAAAGAAATAAAAAGAGGATGGTGGCTCACGTCTTTAATCTCAGCACTTTGGAGGCAGAGGCAAGTGGATCTCTGTGAGTTCGAGGCCATCTTGGTCTTACAGAACAAGTTCCAGGATAGCCACCACTGTTACACAGAGAAACCCTGTCTTGAAAAACCAAAAGACAGAAAAGAAAAAGATGAAGAATGGGGAACTCAAAAGAGAAAGGAGAAGGAAAAGACTTACAGAGTTCGGATTCTCAGCCTTGATGGCAAAAGACCCTTTCACAGGGTCACATATCAAATACTTACATTATGGCGGGTAACAGTAACAAATTACAGTTATGAAGCAGCAACAAAAATGATTTTGTGCTTGGGGGTCACCGCAACATGAGGAACTGTGTTAAAGGGCCGCAGCATTAGGAAGGTTGAGAACCACTGGCATAGAGGAACGCTGGGAGCAAGAAAGGACAAGAGCAGGCTGGAGAGATGACTAGAAAATTGAGAGCATTGGGTTTCAACTCCCAGTTCCCACAAGGCAGTTCACAGCTGTCCATAACTCAAGTCCGGGGGACCCAGCACCCTCATACAGACACGCATGCAGGGCACATAAAATAAAAACAAATTTTGAAAAAAAAGAAAGAAAGTCGCCAAGTGAGTCTGGAGCAGGCTGGAAGCCCCTTTGCTCATGTGCTTCCTGTGTTATTTGGTATCTGTCCCTGTGTGGTGTCTGGGGACACAGTGGGACAAGGGACGCGGCATCTCACGAACATGTGTTCTTTTCCAGTTCAGCAAAGCCACTGACCACACCCCACAGTGCATTTACAGGAAGGAATATGTCCCCTTCCCAGGCCACAGACCAGACCATATTTCCAGGTGGTACTCGAAAAGGATAATGGAGGTAAGCAGCATTTATTAACAGGTGGCATTGTGCCAGAGGCTCTGGGATCCCAGCACCTCCAGGTACAGCAGGGAGAGATACCTCCTACAGGAGTTCCTCTGGGCGTCTCCCTCCAGGCTTGTGGTGGGGGCAGCAAGCTTGTCATCATTCATCCATAGGGCACAGCTGTGCTCTGTGCCGCCACGCTCTGAGAGCGTCAAGTGAGAGTCCTGAGTGTTTTGTTTGGCCAGCCTGTTTCTCCCCATCCCACGCGCCCCAACACCTGTTTAAACTCAGGCAGGAGAGAGGGAGGTGTGATTTGTGACCATCAGAGCATCTTAGTGTGGGGAGGGCTCCCCGAGAGACCAAAGGCAGGAAACAAATTCTTCCAAGTTGTGTGGCTTGATGGTAAGGGAACAAGCAGGGGGCTTTTCTGTAAATCAGAGACAATGCATGTGTCTTCTTCTTTTAAACTTTGGGGTTTTGTTTGTTTGGTTTGGTTTCTGGGTTTTGTTTTTGTTTTTCTTTTTGTCCTGGTACCCCCTTGGTAGACCTGACCGGCCTTGAACTCAGAGATCCACCTACCTCTGCCTCTCGAGTGCCAGGATTAAATGTGTGCCTTGTCGCCACTGACTCCACCCCCACCAGGCTTCTTTTAAACTTTGGGAAAACATTGACTCGTCGTCCATTTGCTGTGGGAGGCATCTGTGCAGGTCTGGAGGTCAGAGGGCAAGCTGCAAGACCTCTCTCCTTCCCCATGTGAAACCTGAGGAGCCACCTCAAATCCTCAGCAAGGGCAGCAAGCAACTTTAGCAGCTGAGCCCTCTCTCAGGCCTTGAGGTATGACTCAGGAGGCTTTTTATTCCATCACAGACTGAAATTTTTATTTCAGTATGAACTGAAGTTCCCAGAAAGAAAAGAAGAAGAAGGAGAAGAAGAAGAAGGAGAAGGAGAAGAAGCCATACCTATATTAAAGACTCTACAAGCTTGATGCTTGATTGTCTGGTCAGAACTTCCTAACTGTAAGGGGTTGGAATGTTGCCGACCTAGACCCAAATTATTTAGTCTTCCTAGTAGCCGTTCACTGCCCTTGTGTCCGACCTAACATCCTTGTTGAGATCTGGTAAAATTTTTCGAAATTTATTAACTTAGCTTCCCTCTACCTGAAGATGAGAATGTCATCAGATAGCATCTGAGACTTGTAGCAGAGATTTCTCCACTTTATTAAAACCTGCCTGACTGGTCTCAAAACAATGAAAACAAACAAACAAACCCCCACAACAAAACAAAACCAAACCTTCATGAGGGCCAGCTGTCCAGGATAGCTCAGTACACAGAAGGCCCATGTCACCAAGCCTGACAACCTGAATTCCATCCGTGGAATGCAGTTAGGTAGAAGGAGAAAACCAGTTTCTGCAGGTTGTCCTCTGATCTCCACACGTTTACAGACACACACACACATACACACACACACACACACACACACACACAGTTGTATGTAGTGCACATATATAAACAAACATTTGGCTTTCTTTCACATAAGCCCCCCCCCAAAATGACTAAAATAGGATTCCTTTAAAAAATAATAATGAAATTGTTTCTACATACAATCGACTGTTCTTGGAGACTTGAACTTGTGCTCCCAAGCCCTGGTCACTCATACCTCAAGAATAAATTATCTTTTATTTCCTTTGAGATGCTGCCAGAGATGGTTGTCTTCGGGCTTTGGGAAAGTCCTATCACAATAAATGGTGTCACACTCTCTGTTGGCATCCCTGAGACACAACTCCACTGGCGTCCCCGGGCCATGCACACATCTCTAGTCCGCACTGCCACTCCTAGCTGTGTCCCCGGACTGAGCAGCATCTCCAGGTCATGCGCTTGGGCTCTTGAACTTCCCCCACTGCTTTCTGATTGGAAGACACAAAGGAACTTTAACTGAAGGGAGATAGAATAAGAACTCACAGCCTGGGGCCCCCAGTGCCCAACCACGCTCACCCCAATTCTTAAATATCAGCTCATTACACCACAGCTTCTTGGCCTTTGGCTATGATCAAGTGTAGAACATTAGGCAATCTTTTAAAGAGACCTTTAGACTCATTGCAAACACAGACCCCAACTCATGGTTTAATATGGCTAAAATTAATAAGTTCCAGAGACGGGAGAGATGGCTCAGTAGTGAAGAGCCCCGGCCGCTATTACAGAGGACTGAGTTTAGTTCCAGCACCCATGTCTGTCAACACACTGCCCTCTGTCACTCCAACTGCAGGTGGAAGGACTGACTCCCTCTTCTGGCCAGCATTGGCATCCTCCTCCCCACTCTCAACATGCATATACATACATGTAAATAAATCTATACTAAAAACTTTCCCTGACCCCATGAGCACTACACACAACCGAACAACAGAAACCTCTTCCTCAATATTTTTTTCTGTTCCTAAGGGCTCATTCACCAAACTCTGTAGTGAGCTGCCAGTGTGTTTGCAGCTACAGTGCTACCATACTTCACAATGATCTGAGGCTAAGGGCTCAGGATGAAAATAAAGACAAAGACAGCGGCTCATTCTTACAAGGAGAATGGCATTTATTTTTACAAGAGTGGAGCCTTATATACATACCAAAGGCAGGCATGGTGGAAAAACACCAAGGTCAGAAGCCTACCTTCCCAGGGACCTCCAGCAAAGGATGGACCAAAAACAAGAGTTAGCTTTTAGACAATAAACAGGAACTTGCATGCAGGCCTTACTGGGAGGAGGGGATGAGAAGTGTTTTGCTAAAGGCCCCTAGTAACAAGCAGTCAACAGACCCCCATGGGGGAAGTGTGCAACAAAACTCCATCCCCTTCTCAACTTAATAGCCATCCCTGGCCAGTGCTCTGCTGCCTCGTGTAATCATGTGTGGCATTGCATACTTCTCCTCAAGAGAACCAAAGGTTCTAAGTCAGCTTGCCATGGTTTCCATTTGTTGTTGATTTCTCTTTCTTTCTTTCTTTCTTTCTTTCTTTCTTTCTTTCTTTCTTTCTTTCTTTCTTTCTTTCTTTCTTTTCTTTCCTTCCTTCCTTCCTTCCTTCCTTTTCTTCCTTTCTTTCTTTTTTCTGAGACAGCAGGGTCAAATGCAGAACCAAAAGAAATGCCAATAAAACCCCTGCTGGAGCTGGGCAGTGGTGGTGCATGCCTTTGATCCTAGCACTTGGGAGGGAGAGGCAGGTGGATCTCTATGAGTCGAGGCCAGCTGGGTCTCCAGAGTGAGTTCCAGGACAGCCAGGGCTACACAGAAAAACCCTGTCTCGAAAAACAAAAAACCAACCAACCAACCAACAAAAAACCCTCACTGGCCCCTCTCCTGCAGGCCTGCCATCCAGGGAATGCCACCAGCTCACTGGCTGGATTAGAAAGGGACTCCTGACCCCGGTGGTGCAGATCTTGGGAACTGTGCATCGTATTCTAGCCCAAACACTTGTCTCTCTCTGGCATTGTGCTCTGACTTATTTATGGAACCACCCTTTGAAGTCTGGGGTGCAGGGTGTCTACACATGGTGTCTACACATGGTGTCTACACATGGCAAATCAACCTCCTTTCAACCAGTTCAGCTCCCTAGTGTTCCCTATCTAGTTGGGAAACTGTCCTTAGGAAAACTCTGGTTTCCGAAAGGCATCCCAGACAGAGAAAGACCAGTTTTCTCCTTCCTGGTAAACAACTCCTCACCAAAGAAACAGCTCCTTGCTTTGCAGCAAAGGGAGCTGCAGAGACAGTAACTGAAGGAAATATGAGGCCCCAAAGCCCCTTACCTTGGAAACAGGCAGTTGGGGCAATAAGGCAAGACTGAACCAAAGGGTGTAATGTCAGATCCCAAAGTTGCACTCTGGGTGACCCGGGCAGTTTAATTTTAATATACCATAGTAGCTCACCCTGGGGACGAATGGACTTGGCCAGAGACCTGAAAGCAGCCAGGTGGGACATGGAAAGAGGAATGTCCCAATGGGACAGACAGTTCTGTGGCCCTTGGAGGTCTCTGGTGAACAGTGGAGGCTTCCTCATCACTGGTGTCTCAGCTCCTTGAGAGGTGATTACTGTCACCCACCTGGGCTGGAAAGGACACTCAGCTCTGGTGGGTAACGTGGCCACTGTATATGTCCTTCCAGGATCTCCCGTACAAACACCTGATCACCCACCACCAGGAGCCCTCAAATCGCTATCTGATCAGCACCTATGATGACCACTACAACCGACACAATTATAACCCGGGTGTCCCCGCCCTGCGTACCTGGAGTGGACAGAAATTGCTGTGGCTGCCAGAGAAGACTGACTTTCCTCTTCTTGGTACTTTTGTAACTGGAGATTTCCCCTGTATTGCTCTGTAAGGGAACCACAGATGCATGGGGCTGAGGTGTGCTCCCATCACAAAGACCTACAGGAGCAGCGAGGGGGGGGGAGGTCACAGGAAAATGAGTCCTGTTTGTTGTTCGGAACTGCACTGCTTTCTTCCCTTGACAGCCTCACCTGTATGCTAGGACCAGAAGTGGCTGGAAGCAACACGCTCTCTTCTCCTATGCCAGGCATTACCTCTAAGCACAATGATTGAATCTCCCTTGAGGGTCCTAGGGGACATAGTGGTGACAAGCACAAAATGCTTCAGCCCTCAGGGAATTGATCCAAAAAAGAGGCTCCAGGGAGAGGTCTTACTAGGTACCTGTGGTGCTGACCTCACCTGGTTGGGCGTGTGGGATACAGGCCTGAGGAGAGGCAGGCGCTGTCTCTCTCGGGGTTCAGGTTGGCTCTCGGAGCATAGGAGACTGGATGCTCAGAACGCTGACCCTGGGTTATTGATTTCTCATGTAAGTGATTTCTCCCCATGAAAAATAACCTATAACACCCCTATCCTGTGTATGGTAATCTTCATCATATAAGAGACAGTAAGATTGAGTAAACAAGATTCAGATAGTGGTGTGTACTGTATGAAAAAATAAAACAGGTAAGGGGCAGAATATTTGAGACCTTCTTTTATTTGTTTGTTTGTTTACTTATTGGGTTTTTTGAGACAAGGTTTCTTTGTGTTGCCCTGGCTTTCCCGGAACTAGATTTCTAGACTAGACCAGGCTGGCCTCAAACTCACAGAGATCCATCTACCTCTGCCTCCTGAGGATTAAAGGTGTGTGCCACCACAGACTGGTTTTGAGGATTTTTTTATGTCCTCTCTGGCCTCTACTCCCCCTGCCTGCCCTGTGTTGTTTGTTGTTGTTGTTGTTGTCTTGTTTGTTTTTTATGTATATAATGCTCTGACTGCATTCCTGCAGGCCAGAAGAGGGCACAGGATCTCATTATAGATGGTTGTGAGCCACCTTGTGGTTGCTAGGAATTGAACTCAGGACCTTGGGGAGAGCAGCAGCCAGTGTGCTCTTAACCTCTGAACCATCTCTCCAGCACCCAACCTTGGTTCTTAACAGTCTGGAAAATGTGGCAGCAGTGGGAGACAGTTGTGCCTCCTGATTGCTGGCCTTTGTGCCTCACCCCAGCAGCTCCTAGAGGTGGCATCTCTATCAGCATGACAAGGCCAGGGTAGGCAACTGCTGTGCTGTTCCAGAACCTGATGGATGTATTGCTCTGGTGGGGGATGTGATTATTGTATGTGTTTTCGTTAAGTACTATGTATAAGACTTCTGGAAGCCCTGTGTCACCCCAACCTGGTTTCTCTTGCAGCGCCCCCCACAAACTACGGACTGTTAGAGCAAATGAAGCAAAAGTGGCAGGCACCCAAGACTGGCCTGCGGGAAAGCATTTATACTACGTCCTACACCAGGCTGCCGGTGTGTGCTATGTCCAGGAGGGAGCATGCCATCCCAGTCGTTGCCCCTCGGCTACACCCCATCCCACGCCTCTGAGGAGTACCACTGCATTTGCAGACCAGCCAGAGCCGGCAAGAGAGACCGGACTTGTCGGAGAGCAAGCATCTGCAGATGTAGCCCAAGAATTAATTATGGACCATTGTTATGGGGGGGGGAGTATCTTGGAATCATGATGTGTATTTTATGGTACCGTCTCTGTAAACTCACTGTTTTTGTTCCCACCCCATAAATTAAAGCTCTTTTACACAACTGCAGAACTGCAAAGCCCAGTGTGTGCTGAGGCCAAGCAGACACTGTAGGAGAAAAGCAGAAGAGTCCTGAGCCCATTGCGTTTCTGGTCACTGTGACCAAGTATCTGATAGACACTAACTTAAGGGGGGGAGACTTTGTTCCGGCTCGCAGTTCCAGGGGTACAGCCAGCCCATCATGCTAGGGCAAGGCATGGTGACAGAAGCAGGAGGTAGCTGGCCCCCTTGCAGACTGGGTCATGAGTCAAGAATCAGGTGGCTTCAGTACTTCCCCTCTTTTTGTTTCAGGATCCCAGGCCATGGAATGGTGCCACCTACAGTTAACTCAACCCGGCTCATCGCCCTCAGGCACGCCCAAGACTTGTCAAGATGACAATTGATATCCACTACTGCAAAGCCCTGTAAAAATTTACCTATTTGGGCTGGAGAGATGGCTCAGAGGTTAAGAGCATGGGCTGCTCTTCCAGAGGTCCTGAGTTCAATTCCCAGCAACCACACGGTGGCTCACAACCATCTGTAATGAGATCTGGTGCCTTCTTCTGGCCTGCAGGCATACATGCAGACAGGACACTGTATATATAATAAATAAAATCTTTTAAAAAAATTACCTATATATGTTTGTGTATGCCCACACATAGAGGTCAGAGGACAACTTTTGGGAGTTGGTTCTCTCCTTCTACCATGTGGGTCCTGGGACTTGAACTCAGATCTTCAGGCTTGGCAACAAGTGACCATACCCACTGAACTAGCTCAGCAGTCCCCATCCTAAGTCCTTAAGTTTGATTTCCCATATTCCACAGAAGGGGAAACTGAGGCATAAAGAGGGCACAGATTCCCTCGGATGTTTTTGCAAACTGGTATGCATTTTCAAGGAATGTCAGGTCCAGGGGTGAAAAGGAAACGTACCTTTGAGACCCAGGAGGAAGCTGCAGAGAATAGGAATCGTGGCAGAACAGCAGGTGGTGAGGGAGGGGCCCACCTCATTGTTCCTGAGGTTAGAGGAGAGGTATGCTGGCACAAAGGGAAAGTCACTGGACACTGTCCTCTGCATCTGGGTCCTCAGAAGAGGGCTTTAAGGAGATTGGAATACATCCTGGGGTTGGAGAGATGGTTCAGTGGATAAGAGCACTGGCTGCTCTTGAGGATCAAGGTTCAATTCCCAGCACCCACATGGCAGCTTACAGCTGTCTGTGATTCCAGTTCCAGGGGATCTTATACCCTTGCACAGACAGACATGCAGGCAAAACACCGAACCCATACATACACATCTCCATGATTTGTCCATCCATCAATTTTTCACTCATCTCTTTATAAATACAGACTTTTCTCCAACCCCATATCTATTCATCCATCCATCCATCTCTCTCTGTCCATCCATCCATCCATCCATCCATCCATCCATCCATCCATCCATCCATCCCAGGGATGTCAGGGCAACTAACTTCACTAGATTAATCTAATGTGGTCTCCCGCCCAAACAAACAGCATCTACTTATCTGTTTTGCAGAAAAATAATGAATAGAAAATTGTTCTTAGATTTTTGCAACAGTGAGAAAGAGGAGAGAGAGAGAGAGAGAGAAAGAGAGAGAGAGAGAGAGAGAGAGAGAGAGAGAGAGAGAGAGAGAGAGAGAGAGAGAGAGAGGAGCTCAGCATTTGTTGAGGAGAGGACTGAGCATGATGTCTGCCTGCGGACTGATTCTCTCACTGGCTAACCACCACATTCCAAGGTTCAGAATCACTGGAGCCATGTCTGCTTCCCAGGTGAGGAGGGAAAGTGCGAATTGAGATTCACCGAAAGGCCTGAGGTTACTACACAGTAGGTGAAGCCCAGCACCAGACACTGAACCCAGACAAGTGGCCACAGTGTGCTCATCGAGTCATTGTCCCTTGTGCCTCTCCACAAGACGCCTGCTTGACTCACAGGCCTGTGTCTGTGTGTCTGTGTCTGTGATTTGACACTACAGGCAAATAAAGTGACTCAAAGTTCAGAGCCTGACTTTGTGTCATCCCTTACACAGGTTACGGGCCAGCTGCCAGCCGTCTGCTCCAGGGTAACCTCTGCACATACTCTGGCTCCTTCCTTATTTTTCCAAGTATCCAGAAGTTAGACGCTGACACATGTTAATGGCTCGATAAATGTTTGTTGAAAGACATCCACAATGGATAGATCTGATCCAGCCAGGTAGGGCCAAGGAAGATTTCCCTGGGGAAAGATGTTTAGGTCAAAGTGACAAAGCTAGGGGATGGGCAGGGGAGGAAGAGGGTGACTCAGGCCACAAGAGCATGTAGAATGCTCTGCCAGAGTCAGTTGCTGGGCAGTTGTGGAAAGTTCAGCATATCAATTTTCTACAGCTGCTATAAAAAAACCACCACCAACCTCATTGCCTTAAAGGGGTGTGCACCTATGCTCTTACAGTTCTGAAGATGGGAAGCACTTCCAGAAAACAAGGGGTCTGGAGGGCTACATTTCTTCTGCAGGGTTTCAGGATAAATTCTTCCCTTGTGTATCTCCCCCTAAACCCCAACCCCAGGCCAGGGGCACCTATACCCAGAGTTCACAAGTTCACAGTCCCATTCCTAGGTTCTAGGTCATATATCCCATGCCCTGTCCAGCTGGCTGAGATGGTTCTGAGGGAGAGAGAGTTGACCTTAGCCTCTGGAGACTTTGGCCGCCGAACTTATACATGTGCAGTGCCTTAGGGGAGGAAAGGGTTCATTTGGCTTACACTTCCATATTGCTGTTCATCATGGAAGAGAGTCAAGAGAACAAGCTCAAACAGGGCAGGAACAGGGAGGCAGAGCTGATGCGGAGCTCATGGAGGAGAACTGCTTCACTGTTTGCTCCCCATGGCTTGCTCAGCCTGCTTTCTTTTGTTTTTTTTTTTGTTGTTTTTTTTTTGTTTTTTTTTTTTTTTTTTTTTTTTTCGAGACAGGGTTTCTTCTGTGGCTTTGGAGGCTGTCCTGGAACTAGCTCTTGTAGACCAGGCTGGCCTCGAACTCACAGAGATCCGCCTGCCTCTGCCTCCCAAGTGCTGGGATTAAAGGCGTGCGCCACCAACGCCCGGCTTCAGCCTGCTTTCTTATAGAACCTAAAACCACAAACCCAGGCATGAGACTACCCACAATGGGCTGGGCCCAATACCAGCAGTCACTAATTAAGAAAACGCCCTACAGGTTTGCCTACAGCCTGGTCTTCTGAAGGTATTTTCTCCCAGGTATCCCCTGGCTGCCCTGGAACTCTGTAGATCAGGATGGCTCCAAATTTAGAGATTAACCTGCCTCTGCCTCTATGAGTGCTGAGATTAAAGGCACACACTACCACTGCCTGACTGGAGGTTTTGTTTGCTTGTTTTTGTTTTGTTTTTTTTTGGCACAGGGTTTCTCTGTGTAACAACTGTAGCTGTCCTGGCACTGTAGACCAGGTTGGCCTCAAACTCAACAGAGATCCACCTGCCTCTGCCTCCCAAGTGCTGGGATTAAAGGCGTGTGCTACTACGGCCAGGCCTACCTTCTTAATTGAGTTTCCTTTTGATGACTTCAGTCTAGTTGACATAAAGCTAGCCAAGACACATACACACAATACATTTTAAGAAAGTCAAACAAGTTAGGGATAATTTGACTTGATGCAAGGCATATGCTGGAGGCAGGAGGATCTCTATGAGTACAGCCAGACCTACATAGTAAGTTCCTGGCCAGCTGGAGATATGTAGTAAGACCCTATCTCAAATGATCTGAGATCTGGTTGACCAAGATGGAATTTTCTCTAATTCTTCTCTAGGGAGGCCCTTCTTTCTCCACTCCCAGGCTCTACCTTGGCCAGCATCAGAATGCCCTGGGGGAGGGGGGTCACCGGCTCACCACTAAATTCCTGAATCTGTAGGATAAAGTTGGGCCACTGCCATTGCTGTTCTAACAAATCTTCCAGAGGCTGCCGCTGCTGCACCAGTTTGGAATCACTCCTAGAGGCCAAGATTTCCTCTGTTTATGTGGTAATGTAGTGTTTATGAATTAATAGAGCTTGCCTGGGGTTCAGAATGCAAAGCCAGCCATACTAGCTAGCCACAGAAGCCGGAGCAGTGTTGTCACACACCTTTAATCCCAGGACTCAGGAGACAGAGGCAGATGGATCACTGTGAGTTCGAGGCTACCCAGGGCTACATCATCATTAATCAGTCTAAAAGAGTAACCGAGCCTTCAGTCCCAGCACTAGAGAGATATATAAGGAAGAAGCAAAAGGTCTCATGTGGCAAGTAGTCTCCAGCCACGGTGAAGACAGGATTGCCCCAACCTGGGTAGAGGCAAGAGCCCTCTGGTGGCTTGGCTGCTTTGCTTCTCTGGGTGACGCCAATGCCACGAGCAATTCCGAGGTTTCGGGAAATGAAAGACAAGACATCCAACAGTTTGTGCTAAGAGAATGCGTCTGTCGCCTTTATTGCCAGAGAATGCGTGTGTGTACGTCTTTATTGCAAGTGCTAAGAGATCCCCCCCCGTAAAGAGGGAGCAGGCTTATATACAGGTTTACAGCACAGTGGAAAAACCCCAGGTGTAAAAGAGCTCATGTTCTCCTCAAGCTAGATATTGATTTCAGGCAGGCAAGGCTGGGGCTGTAAGCCAGGACTACAGAGCAGGATGCACCTGTGGCTATCAGCTGACAAGCAATGCACAGAAATCCGTGGGGGCTGGGACCCAACACTCTGATCTTCAGCTTGAACCCCAATATCTGCCTCTGGGTTTATTATTCAAGCTACATGTTTATATAAATGATAATTTCTGTCTCTGAAATGATGGATTCCACATTGAAAAGAGCAGGGGCTGGAGACGGGCACAGTTTTCGCTCAGCACACATGGAAGCTCTGGGTTCCACTCCCAGCATGACAGAAACTGTCGGAGGTATACAAAATCGGTCCTAGCGCTCAGCTGGGAATAGAAGTTCAAGATCATCCTTGTCTGCATAGTTGAGTTTGAGGCCAGCCTGGGCTACATGATGTTATGGGTAGCTCACCAGAGATGACCACTGAGACACAGTTTACAGCCAAATTTTTAGAGGCAGAAACTGTTTCCTGACGTCTTGCTCTCTTGCTCGGCAGCTACAGGGCAGGGCGGGAGGGGGTGGTGCTTTGTAGACGTCAGCAGTTTGCAGCAAGCAGTTTAAACAGGAGCTAAAGTAATCAGTTAGCTGTTGGGGAAGGGGTGTGGAGGGCGGTCAGCACAAACTGGCAGTTTAACAGAAGCTGCTGAAACAAGTGACAAGTTAGCTAGGGCATCCTAACCTTTGGTTCCTAGAATAGAGTTGGGTAATTCTCCATCAAGAAGATGAAATTCTAGTGAAACTTGAAATGGCCTCACCAAGAATACAAGATGGAGGAACCTTTGCATTGTCTTGCCCTGTCACAATGAAATCTTGTCACAGGAAAAAAAAATTATACACACACACAAACAAACACACTAAACTAGATATCCTTGAAGGTTTCCTCAGCTGTAACGGGAGGCCATAACTCTACAGTATTACCGCTGAATCTGTGTCTTCATTTATTCAATGGGTACAGCCGTAATTTCTAACTCAGATAAAAATACTGAAAGGGGAAAATTAATAAAAGTCTAAAACTTAGACACCAAAGCCTATACAGGAAAAAGAAAAATTTCCAAGCCTCTCCGAGTTCCCAAAAAGGCAAAAAGGCAGCCCCTGACAAATAAGGCTAAACAAAGAACTGGTTCAGAGGTCTGGAAACAGATAACACCCCCAAGCTGTGTCAACATTTCTCTGTCCTAAAGAAGATCAGATAATTGTCAACTCAGTCCCTGCCTAGGAGATAATTAACAAACTTATTTCTGAGGAACCAAAAATTAAAATTAATAAAAGTTTAAAAAACTTAGGCCCTGCCTGGAGGTGTTGACACACACCTTTAATCCCAGCACTCAGGAGGCAGAGGCAGGCCGATCTCTGTGAGTTCGAGACCAGCATGGTCTACTAGAGCTAGTTCCAAGACATCCTCCAAAGCCACAGAGAAACCCTGTCTTGAAAAAACAAAAAACAAACAAACAAAAAAAAAACGTAGGCCCTGAAAAGGGAACTTCTAATGACTGAGAATGCTGTTTCTGGTGCCTGAGCCCTGCTCTCAGAGAAGGGGAGGTGACCATCCACCACTTGGGCCAACACTCCTGTCTGCTAATTGCTGGTCATAAGGTTGTAAATATCCCCAGCTCAGGGAATAACCGACAGACCCTGTGACTCTGTAACCCTGCCCCCTGTCTTATCTTACTCAAATGTATCTGGCTTAAAATATATAGTTGCTGTTTTACTCTGTACTTTGTATGACCTTAAGTAACCATGGAATCTTTGAAATTTGTGGCCTTCAACCTTATGGTCTGCCCCTTTAAAAGCTTCTCTTTTTGGCTGATTGGCATCTCATTTCCTCCACCAAGGAGTGAGATCCAAGCTGGCCACCTGAATAATAAAAAGAAATCTTTTGCTTTTGTATCAGAGTGTAGACTCTTTGGGTTAATCTCTGGGCTCTGCAAACCTGGCACAACAATTTCCTCGATAGCTTCCTGCTTAATTTCATCCTGCCCAAACATACAGTTATTGTTTTATCCTATGTAACCATAAAAACTGTAATCTCAAGATATCCAATCTTTTGAACTTTGCCCTTTAAAAACCTTCTCAGCCAAAAGTGGCCCTCTGCTTGATTGCGAACTGGCAAGGTCCGAGTTGCAACTTGAAATAAAGAAACCTTTGTTTTTGCACTTGGTGAATCATCTCCTTGTGGATTTTTGGGGTTCCTCCATCTGGGCATAACAATATCAAATTGTCAGCTTGACAGGATTTAGAATCACCTAGAGACAAACTTATGAGCATGACTGAAGTAGTTCCTTTTTTTGTTTTGTTTTGTTTTGTTTTGGAGACAGGGTTTCTCTGTAGCTTTGGGGCCTGTTCTGGAACTGGCTCTGTAGATCAGGTTGGTCTCGAACTCGAAGAGTTCCACTTGCCTCTGCCTCCTGAGTACTGGTATTAAAGGCTTCACCTGAAGCAAGACGAAGGAACCTTTGCTGATACAGTTCCCTCTGCTAGGGTACAGTGGTGTCTTGGCTATAGAACCCAGCACTAGAAATGTCCTTGGGAATCAGGCTATAGGAGGTAGGAGGGAGAACTCTGGCTCTCCCTGTACTCCCACCCTTGGTGGCCCTCTGGACACCAGTCACCAGTTTACAGGCTACCTGTTTTTTGTTGTTGTTTTGTTTTTTTGTTAATCTCTCTGTGTCTAGCATTAACACTAGAAAACAGGTGTGAGAATAATTCAGAGGTAAACCGAGCTTAGTGGAACACACCTGTCACACTGGCACTCCGGATGCAGAGGCAAGAGGATCAGGAGTCAGTGCAATCCTTGGTTCCACTGCTAGTTTGAGGCCAGTGTGGGTTACAAGAGACCATCTCAAACAAAACAAACAAACACCAACTAAAAAATGGAAGAAAAAAATTACAACCAAAGCCAGGTGTTGGCGGCGCACGCCTTTAATCCCAGCACTCGGGAGGCAGAAGAAGGCAGATCTCTGTGAGTTCGAGGCCAGCCTGGTCTACAGATAGAATTCCAGGACAACCTCCAAAGCTACACAGAGAAACAAAAGAAAAGAAAAAAAAAATCACGACCAAACTCAGCCTTCCCTCCCACCCCAGTGACTGTTCTTGGATAGCGTGTGTGGCTGGTGGTGAACTTAGGTGTATTGCTGCTGAGGCAAGAGGTGGTCAGCCCACAAGGTCACAGACTTGTCATGTCCCCCACAACTTGGTTTTGTCATCTGGGAAAGGAGGTGTTTCAGAAGCCCGTAAAACATAGGGTGGAAGCCTGACCCCCAGTGATTTCTAATGCCAGCTGCCTTCTGGGTTTTGCCTTCATCTAGACTGGAACTTCCAGGGTCCCCACTCAGGTCAAGCTTGGCAGTGTGTGCTATTGGAACCTAGGTCCCCAACTTTCCCCCTCCATTGGGGGAAGGGTTTTCTCACCCTTTGCCCATTTTGGGAGTCCTCCCACTGTGGAAAAAGGCTTTAGCCTTTGTGTGTGTGTGTGTGTGTGTGTGTGTGTGTGTGTGTGTGGTGCGTGTGTGCGTGTGTGTGTGTGTGTGTGTGTGTGTGGTGTGGTGTGTGTGTGTGTGTGTGTGCAAAACATCAAGCAAGTTGCTCCCCCCCAGGCCTCCCCAATGCCGCCCAGAGCCACTCGAGTGCAAGTCAGGCTCCCTTGGAAGCAACATAACTGGGGTAGAGCGCTTGCCTGGCTTGAACAAGGCGGTGGGTGCAGAAAGCAGAGTTCTTGTGCTCACACAGAAGCACTGGGGAAACCAGGGGTGTTAAAGAGGCTCTGTCTGTCCAAAGGGAAAGAAGAAGAACCTGTTTTCTGCCCAGAAGGCCAGGAGCAGCAGCAGCATTGGGGCTGGGAGGTGAATAGCCTGGTGACCTATGCTCTGTCTGTCTGGTGACACCACGCCAGATCTTCCCCCAGACCCTAACATGTCACCTGTACTGTACAAAGCGTTTCGTGTAGTCACGCCTTAAGCTTTGTTGTGCACACAGGATTGTCTTAATTATCACCAGGAGATGTTTTCCGAATTGTTCTCTGCTTAAATATTCCTAAAAAAACAAAAACCAAAAAAACAAACAAAAAAAAAACACAAAAAGAACAACAACAACAACAAAAACCAAAAACAAAAAACTACTGGTGTCAGAGTTTGAACGAGACTGCTGAGTCCTGTTGAACTGGACTTCCTTCTTGCAGCTCTGGGATCCAGCTGGACGCTGTTTGCAGAGAGGCCACCCCCTCCCCACCCCTGACCCACGTGGATTCAGTTCGCAGTGCTCATTCCCAGCACGGCTAAACCTGGCAGAGGCGTACACTTGCAATCCCAGCAGTAAGAATGCAAGCAGAAGAATCTGGAGTGAAGGCCATTAGTTACATAGTGAGTGTGAGGCCAGCCTGGCCTGTATAGGAGAGACCCGATCTCAAAATAAATAAAAGTTAAAAAGTAAAACTGTCGCTCTTGCGCTAACCCAGCAACCCAACACCCAGGACCCGAAGCCTGTCTGACACAGTTTCTCTCTCTCCGCAGACAGGCCTCAGCTTTCTACAGAGGACTGGTAACATCTGGACACTTTAAAACAATCCTGTGTTTGAACAGACCCCTAAGTTTGGAAAGCCCTCGGGCTAGAGAGACAGTAGCCAGCAGACCTGTTCTTATGGAATGAGGGGGTGGTGGGGAAAGGGGAGGAGCTAGGACGGAGGAGGAGAGGAGGAGGCCAGGCAGAGGCTCGATCTTTCCTGGTCAAGGAAGTGCAGCACAATGGCGGCTTTTGTGTATCAGTAGAACCCTGGTTCGAGTTCAGCGGAGACTTCATTGCAGGTATTTATGACCGTTCCAGAGCAATCACGACTCTCCAGAGTAGAGTAGGTTGTTAGGGAAAAGACTCCCAATCTCTCTGGAAGATCCAGTATGGTCTGGGGTAGCTTGAGGATAGGTGTGCATCCTTAGAAATGGGTCACAAGACCTCAAGCAAACCTCACCGAAGGCATTCACACAAACATCAAGAATTGGTGTACCGCTGGGTGGTGGTGGCGGCGGGCAGCGCACGGCTTTAATCCCTGCACTCGGGAGACCACAGAGGCAGGCTGATCTCTGTGAGTTAGGCCAGCAAGGTCTACAGAACGAGTTCCGAGTCCCGGTACAGCCTCTAAAGCCACACAGAGAAACGCTGTCTCGAACATGTCCCCCCATCCCCCCACCCTCTCCCCACCCCCGCACCCCCCCTCCGAAAAAACAAAAAAGATTTGGTGTAAACCAACCACTGCCCGACTGCCTGGTTTCTTTTTTGTTTGGTTGGTTCTTTTGTGTTTTTGAGACAAAGTGTGTGTGTGTGTGTGTGTGTGTCTGGCTGCCCGGAGATTTGTCTGCCTCTGTTGAGATTAAAGGTGCATACCACTTTGCCCAGCACTTCCACGCTTCTGGGTTTTTTTGTTTGTTTTTTATTAAATTAATTATTTTTATTTTATTCATTTATTTGTTTTTGAGACAAGGTCTCATTGTGTAGCCCTGGCTATCCTGGAACTACTAGGCTGGCCTGGAACTCACAGCAATCCACTTGCGCTGGCCACTGAGTGCCAGGATTAAGGGTGTATGACACCATGCCTGGTTTGCCTCCCTCCCTCTCTCCTTCCCTCCGCCCCTCTCTTTCTTTCTTTTGATCTTTTTGTATCTCTGGCTGTCTTGTGATTTAGTTCAAACTAATAGAAATCCTTCTGCTTCTGTCTCCTGAGTGCTGGGGTTAAACTTGTGCCCACACCCAGCTTGCATACTTCCCTGTTGCAACCAGTGTAGTCCGCATGAGGTGGTCTATTTTACATTTACTTTTGTTGTTTGTTTGTTTGTATGTTTTCCCCAGACAGGGTTTCTCTGTGGCTTTGGGGCCTGTCCTGAAACTCACTCTGTAGACCAGGCTGGCCTCGAACTCAGAGAGAGCCACCTGTCTCTGCCTCCCGAGTGCTGGGATTAAAGGGGTGAGCCACTAAGGCCCGGCTACATTTACCTTTTTTAAAGCTTTATTTTTTGTTTCATGTATGCAAGTGTTTGGCCTGCAGGCACCCTGTGAGTGCCTGGGGCTTGCAGGGGACAGAGGAGGGCGGCAGAGCCTCTGGAGTTACAGCCAGTTGTTGGCTTATGCTTTGTGTTTTGAGGTATCCAAGCTGGCCTCAGACCCACACCCTCCCTCAGACTGTGAAGTGCTAGAATAAGAGGTGCAGCTTTTGCATAAAGAAAGAATGTGCTGTAAAATAATAACAGCCGGGGAGGTGGCTCCTTTGGTACAGTATTTGCCTAGCATGCACAGCTCTAGGTTTGATGCTCAGCACCACATAAAACCATACATGGTGGCTGGCACACACCTGTAACTTTAACAATTGGTGGGTAGAGGCCGGAGGATCGGAAGTGAGTTTGAGGCCAGCCGCCTGGAACCCAAGTGACCTCATATTAAAATAAAAAATATAAATAATTAAAAAAACTTAGCCAGGCGTTGGTGGCACATGCCTTTAATCCCAGCACTTGGGAGGCAGAGGCAGGCGGATCTCTGTGAGTTCGAGACCAGCCCGATCTACAGAACGAGTTCCAGGACCGCCTCCAAAGCCACAGAGAAACCCTATCTCTAAAAAACAAAAACAAAAAAACAAAAACTTTTATAGAGCCAGATGTAGTGGTCCACACTTTTAATCCCAACACTCAGGAGGAGGAAGCATGCAGATTCCATAAATTGGGGACCAGCCTGATGGACAGAGAGAGCTCCAGGCCAAGGCTACATAAAGAGACCAAAACAAGCTAACAGGCGAAAGTGATAAGAGAGGCACAGACATCGCAGGTCTCAGAAATGTGGCTGAGCACCTGACCTGAGCTCTGAGATGATGGGTTGCCTCTTTCCACCCCAACTCTTGGCTGGAGATGGAAAGCTGTTTCATGGCGTCTTAAGGGGTACATTAACCCTCTGCCTTCACAGATCACTGGCTCTCTTCATAACCCTCAGCCTGAAGACTCAGTTCCTGCCTTTGCTCATTGAAGGGTGGTACCACTAGCTAGAGTATCCTGGTGACATATTCTGGTGACTCCACCAGGCAGCTTGGGAGTTCTCTGGTAAGTTGCAGAGTTATCGAGAAGTCCTGCTCACTGCCTGGACTTTGGGACCCCAGGGGGTCCTTTTTGGGAAACCCCTGGCTCAGTTGGTACAGTACTTGCCTAACATAGGCAGGCCCTAGGTTTGACCCCCAGTGCCACATAAAACCGTGTGTGGTAGCACAGGCCTATAATTTTAGCAATTGGGAGATAGAGGCAGAAGGTCAAGGTCATCGCTGGATACATGGTGAGTTTGAGAACAACCTGGAACCCAAGAGAAGTTATCTTAATAATGATAATAAATTTTAAAAGGTGTCTTTGAAGAGCCAGGTGTAGTGGACTATACCTTTACTCCCAGCCCTCAGGGGGCAGAGGCTTCAAATGATGGCGCAGGGCTTCAGGTGATTTCACATGGGGACTTTTATCTCTCTGGCTTTCCTACCCTCTCCGTCACTGTCACTCAAACAGACTGAATTGTTTCCCTGTCTGGTTTTGTTCCAGGTTTACAGGTTTTTCAACCTGTGGTTTGAAAGAACTCTGGGAGGCTGGTACCTACCTTTAATCCTACCACTCAGAGACAGAGACAGAGACATGTCTTTATGAGTTCAAAGCCAGACAGGACTACTGAGACCCTGTTTCAAAACAAAGAAACAGAAATCCTTTTTTTTTTTTAAAAAAGTAAAGTAAAAATTTCCTCTAAGAAATGTACAATTTTTTTGGGGGGGGGCTTGTTTCTACTTAATACATTCTGAGCTGGTCATGGTGGAACACACCTTTGATCCCTGCACTCAGGAGGCAGAGGCAGGTGGATCTCTTGAGTTCGAAGCCAGGCTAATCCACACAGTGAGTTCCGGGACAGCCAAGGCTGTTACATAGAGGAAGAACCCTGTCTGGAAACAAGCAAACAAAAACAGAATAAGTTCTGTAATGTAATTATTTGTCTTTTAGTGTGTAAAATAGTGAGAAAAACCTTAATTTGACCTTGAAATTCTTAAATATATTTGCATAGCAAATCCCTGGGAATTTCAGGATTGGGGTTTCTAAGCCAGGCAGTGTTGGAGCACACCTTTAATCCCAGTACTTAGAGGCAGCTGTATCTCTCTAAGTTGGAGGCCAACCTTGTTTTCAGAGTGAGTTCCAGGACTACATAGTGAAATCCTGTCTCAACAAAACAAAACAAACAAGAAAAAAAAACAAACAGAATTGCGTTTCCATGTAATATGCTGCATAACTTCTCTTGGATTTTTTAATTTATGAGTATTTTTTCCACCTTCTTGAAGGCACAGGAAATTGTCAGCCTGGCCGATTTGGCATTCTTTACTCACAAGCTTTGTGATACGTAAAACAGCACTTGACATTTTGTTATTGGTAGTGTGTGTTGTGTGGTGTGGGTGGTCATGTGATGCACATGAGGTCTCTCCTTTTGCCTCATTGATGAACGGTTTACATCTGTGTGCTCAGGCGAGCTGGCCTTGCATCTCCAGGTCTCCACCTCCCGTCTGGCAGTAGTAGCCCTGGGACTACAGATACATGCCACTACATCTGGCTTTGTGGGTTCTGGGGATTGAACTCAGGTCTTCAGACATTTCTCGTGAGTGATTTTACTCACTGAGCCTTCTTGCTGGCTCAGAAAAGAGCACCCCCCCCGCTTTAAAGTACAAGTGGTAGCAAAATCCCTTAGGACTGTATCAAACAAGAACTCTACAGTTTTACACTATGAGGAGAGGGGATATTTGTTACAATATGTTACGCATGTAATTGGATTCAATTCTCTTATAATAAACTGGTAAATGTCTTGTCTAGTGACAATGAGAAAGAAAACGAAGGCTTGGTATAGTGCTTGCATGGTGTGCATAAGCAAAGCATGATCTGGGTTTGTTGGTGTTTGCCTCAAAGCCCAGCATTCAGACAGGACCAAGTTCAAAGTCATCCTTGGCTACATCAAAGTTCAAGACCAACCTAAGCTACTTGAAACTCCATTCTCCACCTGATCTTCCAATAAAAATGTGGCTCTGTCTCAAAAAAAGGGAATAAAGTAAAAGGAGCCATTAAGTAGGTTAGAGAAATATTAAAAAATACCTAGGTTGGGCATGGGCATGGTAACAACACGCCTTTAATCCCAGCACTTGGGAAGCAGAGGCAGGCGGATCTCTGGGAGTTCAAGGCCAGTCTGGTCTACATAGTTCCAGGACAGCCAGGGCTACACAGAGAAACCCTGTCTGAAAAAACAAAAAAAAAGGGAGGGGGGGAATGAGACTGTATTAATGTATTTCTGGTAGCCTTAAAAGAGACATCTTTTTTAATAAGGATTTTTTTTGTATAGTAAAATAAAATTTTGCTCTATTTGTCCAAAAACAGAAAAAGAAAGATGAGGGGAGGGCAGTGGCAGAAAACGTAAGCTTAATGCAGGGGTAAGTCACACGAGGTTAGTGGAGGACTCGCTTAAAAATGGTCTGTGTGAGATGATTGAAAGTTGTTACAATTCTCAAGGTGCAGAGGCCAGACAGGGTGTCAGACCCACTGGGACTAAACTTACAGATGGCTGCTGGGAAATTTTTTTTCTTCAGACAGGGTTACTCTGTGTAGACTCAGCTGTCCTGGAACTCGCTCTGTAGACCAGGCTGGCCACAACTCATATCCACCTGTCTGTGCCTCCTGAGTGCTGGGATTAAAGGTGCATGCCAGGGCCACCATTGCCTGGCTATTATTTATCTGTTTGCATGCTTGTTTATTTAGGAGACTATAGCAGTCATTTACAGCCTCCTAAACTGTTGCCAGCCGAGTTCATTGCTGGAACTCAGAAGGTGACTGTGTTGGTCCAAGGGACTTTCTCAATCCTTGTTCTAGGGCTCTGAGTGATAAAGAACTTTTCTAAAAAGCAGAGTAGGCGAGCCGGGCGTTGGTGGCGCATGCCTTTAATCCCAGCACTCGGGAGGCAGAGGCGGGCGGATCTCTGTGAGTTCGAGGCCAGCCTGGTCTACAGAGCGAGTTCTAGGACAGCCTCCAAAGCCACAGAGAAACCCTGTCTGAAAAGGAAAAAAAAAAAAAAGGCAGAGTAGGCTTTCCGGCCCCCAGGACCACATTACAAGGTGAGAGGGCATGATACAACGGGATCCTGTTTGGAAATGGATGGCTGAAGAGAATCGTCGACAGAGATGTGGCTGTGGGCCTGGGCTGGTTTCCGGGTTGAGAAGGGCATCTTAATCCTTGGCCTGAAAAGGTGTCTCCTCTTGTACGCTGCCTTAGGATCATCTCCCTGCAGATCCATCAGGATGAGCTTCCAGGCCCCACCCACACTCCTGCAGCTGGCAGTGCAGAGCCTACTGAAGGACGAGGCCCTGGCCATCTCTGCTCTGAAGGACCTGCCCATGGAGCTCTTCCCACCACTCTTCAAGGAGGCCTTCAACCAGGGGCAGTCCAAGATCCTGAAGGCGATGGTGCAGGGCTGGCCTTTCCCCTGTCTCCCACTCGGGGGTCTGATGAAGATGAAGATACCCCACCTGAAGACCTTACACACCATACTGTTGGGGATCGATACAATGCTTAAGCAGAAGGTTTGCCCCAGGTAAGGGAGACCGAGATGCTCAAGAGGGAGGAGGCTTGGGAGTCCAGGGTAGGAAGAGCTAGGGTCAAGGAGGCTAGAGAATGGAGGGAAGACTGGAGGCTTGTGTTGGCCTCAGTGAGGAGGATTTCAGAAGTCATGGGACCACAGCTCAGTCATCTAGGTAAAGGATTTGAGTGTTCAGGACTGTTTAGGAATAGACATAGCTATTGTGGTTTCTTTTATCATTTATTCTTTATTTTATTTTTGTGTGTGTGTGTGTGTGTGTGTGTGTATGAATGTTTTGCCTGCATGTGTATCTGTTTGCCGAATGTGTGCCTGGTGCCTGTGGACGTCAGAAGAGGGCATCCGGTACCCTGGAATTGGAGTTACAGGTGGTTGGGAGCCACCATGTGGGTGCTGGGATTCCAACCTTAGTTCTCTGCAAGAGCAGTCAGTGCTGTTAACCACTGAGCCATCTCTCTAGCTCCTCTTTTTATCATTTATTAAAAAATAAAACTCCAGGGCTGGAGAGATGGCTCAGAGGTTAAGAGTACTGGCTGCTCTTCCAGAGGTCCTGAGTTCAATTCCCAGCAACCTCATGGTGGCTCACAGCCATCTGTAATGAGGTGTGGTACCCTCTTCTGTCATGCAGGCAGACAGAACACTTCACACATAATAAATAATTATTAAAAAAATAAATCTCGGGATAAATTTTAAGGATATAACTCCGAATGAACCGCAAATGACCATGGCACACCACCACTACTATCCACTTCCCGGTTCAAAAAGTCCACACAACCCCTGGGCCTCAGCTCTTCCTCCTCTGAGGGCCTCTGCCAGGGAACTCGATGATCCATCCTGGCCCGTCTCAAACCAATGCCCGTGGACATCAGACACAGAAAAATTCCCGTGACACGTAGCTAAGGCTGAAAGTGCCTACCCCTCCACTTCCCCTAGGTGTTAGAAGTGGGGCCAGGCTAGGTTAGAGAGGAAGGGATGGAGAGCATCAAGATAAAGAAGGAAAGGAGAGGGAGGGAAGTGATGTTGGGAGCAAGAAAAGTTTGTGCAGACCTGTTTTGGTAGTGCCGGCCTTTAGTTTCAGCCTTCAGCCTCAGGATACAATTTTGAGGCCACTCTGGCCCCCTTCATAGTGAGACCCTATTTCAAGAAAATGCAAAAGAAGTATGATGAGGCCGGAAGTTGGTGGCGCACACCTTTAATCCCAGCACTATGAAGGCAGAGGAAGGCGGATCTCTGTGAGTTCGAGACCAGCCTGGTCTACAAGAGCTAGTTCCAGAACAGCCTCCAAAGCCACAGAGAAACCCTGTCTGGGAGGGGGTTGGGGGAAGCACACCGAGGGGGAGTGGGTCATTTTCGTCTTAATTCTTAGACTTCTCATTTCCCCAACAGGAGTCGCAAGCTGCGAGTTCTGGATCTGCGGCCTTTGCACAAGGACTTCTGGAACGTATGGGCTGGAGACAAGGCAGGTGCCCGCTCCCTCGAGGGGAAACATAAGAGAAGAACACAGGCCAGAGGTCCAAGGATGGAGGGCGAGAAGCCCTTGACGGTGTTGATAGACCTGTACCTCAAGTCAAGTGCCCCGGATGTATGCCTGTCCTACCTCTTCCTGTGGGTGCAAGGGAGGAAAGGTTTGGTGCAGCTGGGCTGTAAGAAGCTGAAGATCTCCACGGTAGCTACCCAGAGCATCGTGATGTTTCTGGAGATGCTGGACCTGGACTGCATGGAGGAAGTGGAAGTGTGCTGCACCTGGAATCTGCCCACCCTGGCCGACTTCGCTCCTTACCTGGGCCAAATGAGAAACCTACACAAGCTCCTTCTCTCTCATGTCTGCGTGCCTGCCTCCATTTCCCCCAAGGAGCAGGGACAGCTGCTCAGCCAGTTTACCTCTCAGTTCCTCAAGCTGGAGTGCCTCCAGGAGCTCTCCCTGGACTCCATCTCCTTCCTCGAAGGCCACATGGACCAGATGTTCAGGTGAGGGAAGATGGAGAGCTTTCCTTGAAGACCACCGCAAGGCCTTTTCCTTGCTGGAACGATGTGGTGGTGTAGCTAGAGTTGGGGTTTTCTGCTCTAACAGTGGGGTGAGGAGGTGCAGCAGGGCTACGGGCTGAGCTAGTCACCCAGTGATGGTGCTGGTCCTGGGGTTAGAGGAGAGTAGTTTGAGTGAGCAGACTCTGGGAGGCAGCATACTGGGTATTGACCTTTATTGGGTGACCAGAATGACTATAGAACAAATGATCCAACCTGTGGTGCCCATGCCACGAGCAAAACCAATGTATCGGTGGGAAGCCTGGAGACTTAAATCAATCCACGCTCATAACCGAGGGCGATCTCTCAGGTTCCTCTTTCTTTCCCGATCCCAGTGGAACCTCCACTTGGGGCAACTGCTCCATGAGCAAATCCAATGTATCGGGTGAAAGCCTAGAGATTTAAATTAAAAACAAGACATCCGGCCTTTCGTGCTAAGAGTGTGTGTGTGTGTGTGTGTGTGCGCGCGTGCCCTTTTGCGGGGGGGGGCAGCCTTATATACAGACTTACAGCACAGTGGAAAAACCCCAGGTATAAGAACTGGTGTTTTCCTCATACTAGATGTTGATGTCAGTGGGGCAAGGCTGGGACTCTAAGCCAGGACCAGAGAAGAGGATGCACCTGCGGTTATTGGCTGACAAACAACTCAAGAGACCTCGTGGGGGCTGGAGCGCAACATCCGCCCTGCCCCAGGACTCCCTAACTCACCACCACTACTTGTAAAAAAGACTAACTTCTTGTCTCTCCCTAGGTGCCTGGAGGCCCCCTTGGAGATGCTCTCTATCACTGACTGCCATCTTTCAGAATCAGACCTGCAGTCCCTGGCCCAGTGTCCAGGCGTCCGTCAGCTCAAACACCTGAACCTAAGTGATGTCTTACTGACCAACATAAGTCCTGAGCCCCTCCGAGTCCTGCTAGAGAGAGTCGCAGCCACCCTGAAGACCCTGGACTTAGAGAACTGTAGGATCGTGGACTCTCAGCTCAGTGTCCTCCTGCCTGCTCTGAGCCTCTGCACCCAGCTCACCACATTCAACTACTTAAAGAATCCCATTTCTGTGGCTAGTCTGGAGCGCCTGCTCTGCCACACTGCCAGGCTGAGCCGCTTAAGCCTGGAGATGTATTCTACCCCCTGGGAGATTTATGGTGCCCAGGGTACGTCTCACCACAAGCGGCTGGAGCAGCTTCGTGAGGAGCTGAACAGGACCATTAAGCCACTGGAACACACCAGGACAGTGTGGTTCAGCATCATTCCCTGTCGGCCTTGTGACAACCAAGCTGATTGAGTCAGAGCCCAAGCTGCACTTGGGCTACGGTCCTATCTAGCTGGGTACTCGTGTGCTAAATGATTCCTTCTAGCTCTTGGAAGCAGATTTCTTATGGGATGGGTGACTCCTGAAGATAACATGGACCCGTGATCTTGGGTGTGTGTGGGGGGGAAGGGGGAGGGGGAGGGGGGGTCAGGCAGCAAAAGCAACCTGAGAAAAATGTTGACCTACGGAATTGATGGGACCTTCAGGACAGGTGTATTCAGAAATAAAAGGCGAAGTTTCTAGAATCTAGATGAAGAAACACTTGTGAGGGTGTTGACTGTGTTGTGGGCCAGGATAAAGCAATGGCCAGTGTTTCCCCTCCCCCCCCTTCATGCTATAGGGTGAGGAGAATAGATCGTGATGGTTGTTGCAGCTTTGAAGGCCTAAGTAGCCACCAGCAGCTACTACCTTCATCTAATCTGTATCTCTGAGCCCTAGAGAGTTTGGCCACCATCAGTCCCATCCATCCTAGAAGGCCACGGTTCTGCCGAGAGGGCATTACAGATTTTGGATAACTTCACCAAGACAATGAAAAAGAGCTGTCAGATGGTGCTGAGCATCACCACAAAGTGGGGAGGGACAGGCTTAAACTTTAAGTGGGCAACAACTGTATACCATACTTTGAAAATCAGTAGAGCAAGGCCAGGAGGTGTTAATCCCAACACTTGGGATGCAGGAAGATTTCTGCCTTTGAGGCCAGCCTGGTCTGCAGAACTAGTTCAAGGACAGAAAGGGCTGCAGAAAGAAACCCTGTCTTGAAAAACCAAACAAGTAAAGCGGATGTACAGTACATTTAAGAAACATCTTCATTGGTCTTCAGGGACCTAGGTCACGGCTGACTACCATAAAGCAGACCCATATCATCTGACCTGTGTTGGGTCTACGGCCATTAGAGAGTTTTGGATTTGAGTGACTGGTCTATTGCACTGTGGGTGGGTGGTTATTAGTAATAGTACTGGGGGATTAAACATAGGACCGTGCATGCTAGACAAATGCTCTAATGCTATGAACCTTTAAGAATTGCATTGCACTGCTCTGTCATTAATAAATGTGTGACAAAGAAATCAAGAAGTCTTTTGTTCTGTTTTTTTGTTGTTGTTTGTTTGTTTGTTTTTGAGACAGTCTCTCTACATAGCCCAGGCTGGTCTCAGACTCTCAGAGATCTGCCTGCCTCTGCCTCCCAAGAGCTGGTATTAAATGCCTCATCACCACCAGCAAGAAGTCTTGGCATGTGTAATCCATACTGGGATTTGAACTCTGGATCCTCCTGCCTTAACCTCCATCACCGCAAGTGTCTGGACTATGAGAGTGATTCCCCCACTCTTGGCTTGCAATGTGATTTCAGTAATTCTCTTCCATTCTCAACTTCTCTCTTAGGCATCTGGGGTCATTCTCTGAGTTTATACACACATGTGCAATGAAGAGCTACTCTCCAGAGTAGTTTATTTGGGAGTAATAGAATTGCAGCCTAAGATGCGCACACTTGGCCAACATAGGTGTATCCAAGGGGATGTGTTTAAAGGGCAGAGAAATGCAAGATAACCCACTGTGTAGCCGGGTGGTGGTGGCATACACCTTTAATCCCAGCAGTTGGGGAGGCAGAGGCAGGTGGATCTCTGTGAGTTCCAGACCAGCCTGGGCTACAAGAGCTAGTTCCAGGACAGCCTTAAAAGCCACAGAGAAGCCGGGTGGTGGTGGCATACACCTTTAATCCCAGCAGTTTGGGAGACAGAGGCAGGCGATCTCTGTGAGTTCGAGGCCAGCCTGGTCTACAGAGTGAGTTCCAGGACAGCCTCCAAAGCCACAGAGAAACCTTGTCTCGAAAGAATAAAAAAGAAAAGCCGCAGAGAAATCCTGTCTCGAAAAAAAAAAAACAAAAAACAAACAAACAAACAAAAAACAGATACCCACTGTGGGAACTGTGGGAGAAGGTTTACCGGTTGCAGGGACTTGTGGCAAGAGTTGGTGTAGCAGAAGTTCTAATAGATCTTAATAAAAACAAAAAAGAAACAGAGTCAGCAGGATAAATGCTGAAAATTCAGAGAAGTAAAGGAGTCACAGAGAGACCTCTTACCTCTACTGAATCCTCAGACTGAAGGCAATTGTAAGCGTTTCGTCGGGATGGGTCAGGACAGGATGGAACAGGAGTGAGTGGGTCAGGTATTCTGACACTCGGGAGTCACAGAATACCCAGTGTTACACAGCTCAGGTGGAAAGGTATCCTGGAGCTCGGGAGCCAAGGATACTGAGTGTTACACAGCTCAGGTAGAAAAGTATCCTGGAGCTCGGGAGCCAAGGACCACCACGGGTTGCAGTAAGCTTGGCAGCTTACAGCCTTGCCTCAGAGAAAGGCTTCTCCGGTGTGTCAGCTCCGCTCCGGCAGGACAGGGTCTTCCAGCTGGGGATGTTCGCCTAGTGTAGCAGTTTTGCTCCGCAGGAGGTTTCTCGGGCGAAGTTGCTACAGTTCAGCTCTGCTCCTGGAGAGCCGAGAGCGGAGAGCAGGGAGCCGGGCGGGAGCAGAGTGTAACAACTCCGCTCTGCCAAGGAAGGTTTCCCGGGCAAGTGTTACAGTGCTGCTCGCTCCGCTCTGCTCTGCTCTGCCCAGGGTCGCCTCTGCTTGCTCTGCTCTGCTCTGCCCAGGGTCGCCTTTGCTCTGTCGCAGCCGCAAAAGAAGATCTTCACCCGAAGCTCATCCAAAGGTGTTTATTGGAAGACAGCTGGACCAGCCAAGCTGAACATACACAGGGTTTATATAGGGGTTCCTGGGGTTGGGGAAGTTTTTCCAGGGTAGGGATTGGTCCGATTTCAGTGCTGAGCTCAGATTGGCTAGAGCTCTGCTCCGGGATTGGTTACTTTTTTACACAGGATTAGGGTCAGATTTGGCTCTGGTTTCAGGGCCAAAGTGTGTTTCTTTCTCTGGTCCTTTTTAGCCTTTTGGCTCCAATTTTAGGGCCAGGGTACATTTCTTTCACTGACTCTGATTCCAGGGACAAAGTGTGTTCCTTTGGCACTGGTTTTAGGGTCAGGGTACATTTCTTTGGTTCTGGTTGCAGGGCCAAAGTGTGTTTCTTTGGCTCTGCTCAGGGTGTGTTTCTTTGACTGGTCCCTTTTCCCTACAGCAATGAGCTCCTGTCCCCTCCCACCTCATATTCCTCTCTCCATCCTACCATATCACACCTGTCTCCACCTCCCTAGTGCTGGGATTAAAGACATGTGATTCCCAAGTACTGGGATTATAGGAGTGAGCCATCAGGTTGGTGCTAATTTGGTGATGGCAGCTGTGGTCAAGCATGCAACCCTCCTGAGGGGTGATTATTTGGGACAGGATGATTATTTGGGACAGGGTAGCTCTGAGGAATTCTCACAGGCACAGGGCTTTATATCCCAGCTCCATTTTGGTAGGGTTTAACATAAATGAGTCCATGTGAATCCACTAGGGTGCACACAAACCCTTCCCACATGTGGAGAGGACTCCCAGCTAGCTAGAGCCTCTAGACCTCTGGAAACCATGCCTCAGGTCCTACCGGATTGCAACCCTTCTTGGCCCAAACTAGTTATGACTGGTAAAGATAACTAGATTCTCTTTGAATCAAATACTAAGATCACCCGGGTATGGAACACTTTATTAAGAGTTCTTGTTGTAGTCCTAGCACTCAGGAGGCAGAGGCAGGCGGATCTCTGTGAGTTCAAGACCAGCCTGGTCTACAAGAGCTAGCTCCAGGACAGCCTCCAAAGCCACAGAGAAACCCTGCCTCCAAAAAACAAAGAAAAAAAAAAAAAAGAAAGAAAGAAAGAAAGAAAAGGTTCTTGTAGAAAATCATTTTAAGGTGTGTTACTTTTGTTTAACTCTGTGACACTGATTCTTTGCCTGTCTAAAACACCTGATGGTCTAATAAAGAGCTGAATGGCCAATTGAGAGGCAGGAGAATGGATAGCCAGGACTGGCAGACAGAGAGGATAAATAGGAGAAATCTGGGAAGAAAAGGAGGAACAAGAGAATAAGGAGAGGAAGAAGCCAGGGGCCAGCCACCCACCCAACCAGCCACCCAGCCACCCGGCCACCCAGCCAGTCACCTGGCCACCCACCCACCCAGCCAGCCACCTAGCCACCCACTCACCCAGCCAGCCACAGGTTAAGAATGAAAGTACAATATACATAAGTAAGAAAGAAAGGCCCAGAGGCAAAAGGTAGATGGGATAATTTAAGATAAGAAAAACTGGCAAGAAACCAGCCAAGCTAAGGCTAAGGCCTGGCAGTTATAAGAAATAATTAATTTCCACATGGATTTATTTGGGAACTGGGTGACAGACCCTCCCAAAAAAGACCAAAGAGTAAAGAGCTCTAGAGTTAAAAAAAAAAAAAAGATAAGTTCTACCATGGGACTTGATCATATCAATGAAAAATCTTTCTAAATAATATGTTCTTCCACTTAACTATCAAGAAAATAGACCTTTAGATGGGTGGTGGTGGTGCATGCCTTTAATCCCAGCACTCGGGAGGCAGAGGCAGGCGGATCTCTGTGAATTCGAGGCCAGCCTGGTCTACAAAGCCAGTGCCAGGACAGCCTGGGGTACACAGAGAAATGCTGTCTCAACAACAAAACAAAAGAAGGAAACAAGGTGCCTGTGGTTAATTGTGGCTCAAAATAAAGGATTCCTGCTGAGTTCCCCAGCTGAGTCCTGATGGTTATGGGTGGGGGACCTGAAGGCTGAGCCTTAGTTTCAACATCAAATGAGGACGTTGAACCGCACTGAGATTGTGAGCCCTTCTGGGGGGGTCAATGTACTAATGCATGTTTGGGCCTTGGTGTACACTGAGAGCTCAATAAATGCTTCTCTATCCCTTCTCCATGCCTCAGTTTGCCCTGTTTCTGATAGACAAAAGGAAGGCCAAGGCATGAGAACAGAATGGGATGGGAACTTTACATGTGGCCACCATTAAATCACTACTCACCCCCAAAGCAGAACACATCCCTCTTTAGTGATCCTAAGAAAAATTTACAAACTGTGTTGTTTGACCGCCACCTTCCGGTAGGCCAAACCAAATGGTGTAAATTAACTTTATGGTATTAAAAAAACAAAACAAAACAAAAAACTGTTACTGAGTAGCACACAGTGGCACACGATTTAATCCCAGCACTCGGGAGGCAGAGGCAGGGAGATCTCTGTGAGTTTGAGGCCAGCCTGGTCTACATAGCTAGTCCCAGGACAGCTACAGCTGTTACACAGAGAAACACCGTCTCAAAAAAAGAAAACAGAAAACAAACAAAAAAGAATCCCCTAAAAATATTTGTTTTGAGACAGAGTCTCATTATGTAGCCCTGGCTGGGCTAGGACTTGCTTGTGTGGACCAGGATGCCCTTGCCTCTGCCTCCTGAGCACTAAGGTTAAATGGATGCACCCACCACACCCAGTGTGTCCTTTTAAAAGTATAAAAGAAGTTTGCTGCTTTTAAATAATGGGTGTAGCCACTTAGAATTACAAAGGAGATTTAGTTTTCTTTAATAATGCAATGTGCATGAGAATATGTTCTACTTTGTTTCCTTTCTGAAAAGAAGTGAAACTTTTTAAGAAATAGATTTTAAGTGCCAGTACCAATGCACAAACATTGTTTTACAGTCTTTTTTTTTTTTTTTTTTTTTTTTTTTTTGGTTTTTCGAGACAGGGTTTCTCTGTGGCTTTGGAGGTTGTCCTGGAACTCGCTCTGTAGACCTGTTTTACAGTCTTAAATAGTCTGGGAGTGGTGTTTGCGGCTGTAATCCCATAATTCAGGAAACTGAAGCCAGAGGCTACAGAGAGAGTTCTGGTCAGGCTGAGACTGAGTGAGACTCTGCTTCAAACAAACAGAAATGGATTTAGAAGCAGAGGTATGTAGAGGGTCAGCTCAAGTGAGTTTATAGTTAGGTCAAGCCTGGGCTGCTTGAGACCGGTCAAAACCTTCAAGGGGACCTCTGAGATGGCCCAGTGGGCAAGGAAAGCCTGTTGACCAGTGTTCAAGCCTCAGAACCCATGGAAAGGCTGGAGAGAACTGAATCCACATAGCTCTTTTCTGTGACCATATGTGTCCTGTGACAAACGAGACACAAGTAATAAGCAAATAAAATGATATTTGAAGAAGAACCTTCGCCGGGTGGTGGTGGCACACGCCTTTAATGCCAGCACTCGGGAGGCAGAAGCAGGCAGATCTCTGTGAGTTCGAGACCAGCTTGGAATACAAGAGCTAGTTCTAGGACAACCTCTAAAGCCACAGATTAACCCTGCCTCAAAAAACAAAAAACAAACAAAAAAGAAAAAAGAAAAAAAAAAGAAAAAGAAAAAGAAAAGAAAAACCTTTAATGCTTCAAGATTTATCCTGCCTCCCCCAAATCCAAGGCAACCGTGGTCTTTTTACTGTCCCCCCCCCTTTTTAAACCATTTCCATGTAGCTTTTTGTTTTTCTTGAAAAACGTCTCACTATGTAGTTCTGGCCTCCACTGCACCACAATTTTAAATTGTTTTTCTTACTTAGGTTGGTACTCATCTTTTCCCAGTTTGAAAACAGTCTTTTGTCTGTGCCCACTGACTGCAAATTCCTCACCTATTCAGCTAGTAATGGAATGGCAAATTTAACCTGTTAACAGGACAAAGTGTGCCTGTCACACTTTTGTCCCCCAGCTGGCACCTCATAGCAGTTGGTGCTTTCCTGGATAGCTCATGGACGTCCCTATACTCCACATGGCTATTTCACGCAGTCTTAGTAGCACACACGTGTGCAGTACAGGCATTCAGGAAGCTACAGGGGAATTCCCAGCTAGCCAGAGTTACTTCATTAAACTATACCTTGGGCTGGAGAGATGGCTCCGTGGTTAGGCGCAGAGGAAGACTAGAGATGCAGATCAGTTGATTAAAATGCTTGTGTCCAATGCCTGCAGTCTTAATACACAGTAGGTAGAAGCAGAAGGATCAGAAATTCAAGGTTATTCTCTACAACACTGTGAGTTTGAGACCAGGCCCTAAAATTACAAATCAACTAAGTATAAATACCCAAGGGAAATGGTGTAAGCCCTTTTATCTTAGCACTGACAGGTAGATCTTTGTGAGGACAGCCAAGGCTGCATAGTGAGACTAGGAAACAAGAATAAAACAGAAGCAAAAACAAAGCCTAGTGAGACTCCCCCAAACCAAACCAAAACAAAAGGGACTTGGTGACCCACACCTTTAATCTGGTTACTGACACTCAGGCATGGAAGGGGAGGCAAGTGGATCTCTGTGAGTTCTAGATCAGCCTGAACTAATTCCTGGACAGCTAGTGCTAGTTATAGAGACCTTGTCCCAACTTCCCTCCCCCCAAAAACCAAAAGCATTAAATAAATCGCTAACGGCAAAACAAAGCGCACACAGAGAAACCAAAATGGTAAACTAGCTTCTAGCTTTTCAGACACCTAAACCCAGAGATGTTTAACATCTCAGGTCTGTGGGAGACCTGCTGGACCATGGAGACCCTGAAGGCAGACCTCATTTAAAGCAGTAGCTCAGCCAAAGGGCTAGTGACTCCTTATACTCAGGTGGTAACTTGCCTGCTTTCAAAATGACTTAAGACTGTACATTTGTAGAAGTCCTGGTACTATAACAGTAACAGCAATCATTTAAGGAACTAACTGGTCAGTGTCTAAGCAGGTAAAGGAAAGTGTTTCCAAGCCTAATGACCTCATGGTCTTTCTGGGAACCACATAATAGAAAAAGAGAACAGAGATCTGCCTGCCTCTGCCCCCCTGGGGTTGGGAAACCACACCCAGAGCAGATGCATATCTGAAGGGTGCTGTAGTACTAACTTTGCCCTTGTCCTATTCAAGGTTATCAGAAAACAGTATTGTAAAACCTATTTTTTTTTCCTCCCGAAACAGGGTTTCTTTGTGTAGTTTTGAAGCCTGTCCTGGCACTCGCTCTGTAGACCAGGCTATCCTTGAACTCACATAGATCCGTCTGCCTAAGTGCTGGGATTAAAGGCATGCACACCACCACCCAGTCTGAAATCTAATTTACTTACACTAAATTGCCTCAACTAGCAAGATGGCTCTCAACAAAGGGGCCTGCTAGGCCGGGCGTTGGTGGCACACGCCTTTAATCCCAGCACTGGGGAGGCAGAGGCAGGCGGATCTCTGTGAGTTCGAGGCCAGCCTCGTCTACAGAGCTACTTCTAGGAATGTAGAGAAACCCTGCCTCGAAAAACAAAAACAAACAAACAAAAACCAAAGGGGCCTGCTACCCTGAAGAACAAACTTTTAGAATCAGTATGGTTGGTGGGAGGGGAGAGTCAGCTCACAGAAGTTGTCTCCTTGCCTACACATGCAAATTAAATGTGCAATAAACCAAATTGGGCAGAAGTCTTCCACTAGCCTTAATGGCCTCTAGAGCCACTCCCTTAGGAACTCAAAAACTGATCAAGTGCAGCAGCTCAGGCCTTTAATCCCAGCACGTGGTGGGCAGAGGCAGGTGGAGCGCAGTAAGTTTGAGGCCAGCCTGGTCTTTACAGTTATTTAGGCCAACTGGAGGTCAAGCAAATAATATAGGTGGATTCCTCTAAAAAAAAAAAAAACAAAACCTATGAAACCCATGACCTTGATGCTGAACTCAGTGCCTTCTCTGCCCTTGTTGGCTCTAATACGTTCAGCTTCAAGCTTTTGGTACACTAAGCAGGAACAGATTTCAACCAGCTTGATGACCTACCAACAAATGTGAGACCATCTGTGATCTAGAGCCCGAATCAAACATTTCTTTACTTCTTTGGGGCTGAGGAGCCAACCCAGGGCTTGGAATATACACTGAGTCTGTTTGTCACCACTCAGCTCCATCCAAAGCCACTCTCTTCAAGCCGCCTTGGATAGTATCATGCCAGCCGATACAAAATGTGTAACATATATCAGTAAGCCTTCCCCTAGATACAGCCTAGATACAGGCCACATCATTCAGTAGACACTTCCCTCAGATGGGAAACCAAGACTCCATCCGACTTAGGTTTTGTTTCCTTTTTTTTTCCAGATAGGCTCCCACGAGGCTGGTCTAGAACTCACAGAGATCTACTTGGCCCTGCCTCTCAGGTGCAGGGATTAAAGGCCTAACACTTGGTCTTGTTTTGAACAAAAGTATTCAAATCTTGTCAAATCATGGGCTTAGACAGAGATAACATTTATTTTCATTGGTATGGTTAAGTGTAGTAGCAACTGATTTCTTTTGTTTCTGTTTGGAGACAAAATTTTATACTATGGCCCCAGTTGGCCTGGAACATACACATAGGCCAGACTGGCCTCAGGAGCAATTGATTTTCAAGTCAAGCTTTCTTGCTTGTTTCCTTTAATAAAAAAAAAAACTTCTTTTTTTTTTTTTTAATTAGGCTGGGTGTGGCGGTGCATGCCTTTAATTCCAGCACTCAGGAGAGGCAGGTGGATCTTTGCAGGTTTGAGGCTAGCTTGGTGTACATAGTATATTCCTGGACAGCCCCAGTTACATTGAGAGACCCTGTCTCAAAACAACAATAACAAGAAATTATTTCTGTTTTCTTTATTTTGAGATAGGGTTGAATATGTAGCCTAGGACTGACATTAAGTTCTCTTGAGCCCTCTGCCTTGCCTCTGGAGTTCTGGGATTACAAGTATGCCATAGCATATCTGGCTGGCTATCAGTAGATTTTCAGATGTTAAGGCAATCTTGTATTCCTGGTGGACACTCAACCCTTAATCCTATCTTGAATTCTTCTTTGTCATTTGTATAACTGGTTAGAAAAGGCAACTGGGTGTGTAGGTGTCTCTGAGCACTCAGGAGGCAGAATCAGGCAGATCTCTGAGTTGGAGGTCAGCCTGGTCTACAGAGTGAGTTCCAGGACAGCCAGGGCTACACAGAGAAATCTCAGTTTGAAAAACAAAACAAAAACACAAAACAAGAAAGAAAAGATAGGAATATAGGGTCAGCAGGGGAAGAATGGGGATACCATTGTCCTTGGGGTGGGTAGATACACGGGCCTTGATTATTTTTAAAATACTTGTTTTTATGTACATGTGCCTAAGTATATGTATGCACACCGTGTATACACATTGAAGAAACATCAGATCCCCTGGAACTGGAGTAATAGACAGTTGGGAACCATCATGTGGATTCTGGCAACCAAACCCACTTACTCCAAGAGCAGTCAGTGCTGAACCATGTATCCAGTCCCTTGTTTCACTATTTTCCTCAACTGTATACAGATTTACAGATTGCTCAATTTTGAAAGTGAATATAGGGGGCATTGGTGGCACACACCTTTAATCCAAGCACTCGGGAGGCAGAGGCAGGCGGATCTCTGTGAGTTCCAGGTCAGCTTGGTCTACAGAGTGAGTTCTAGGACAACCTCCAAAATAGAGAAACCCTGTCTCAAAAAACCAAAAAAATAAATAAAGAAAGGAAGGAAGGAAGGAAGGAAGCTATTATTGGGATATTTCCTTTGTGAAGCTTGGGAATGGAGCCCAGGACCACGGGTGTGCTGGTGGAGTTTTACCACAGAGCCACACCCCATCCCTGCCTTTACCATGTTAAAACATTATCATACCCTAATAAAATCTAAAACCAAGTCTAAAAGAACCAACTTTATTTTTCCCAGACAGGGTATCTCTATATAGCTCTGACTGTCCTGGAACTCTGTAGACCAGGCTGGCCTTGAACTCAGAGATCTGCCTGCCTCTGCCTCATGAGTGCTGGGATTAAAGACATCTGCTACCACCTCCCAGCCTCAGTACCTATTTCTATGTAAAGGAATTGTTTTGTTTTGGTTTTTCTACCATGTGATTCCAACTCAGGCAATCAGGCTTGGCATAAGGTGCCTTTACCCTCTGAGTCATCTTCCTGGCCCCAGTTTTGAGACAGGATCTCATGTAACCCAGGCTGGCCCTCACTATGTAGTTTAGGGGGCACCTGAAATTCCTAACCCCCCAGCTTTCACATTCCAAGTGTTGGGACTACAGGCCTGTGCCTGCATGTCTTGTGTTTTTGTTTATTTGTCAGTCCATGAAGAGAAACAGAAGAAACCCTTTGCTGTTTCTCTGCCCACTGAAGCTCATCCAATGGGAAGTGTCAATGTCTGTCGAGTGAATTCACAAATGGCCCTTGAATTCCATTAAGTATTTCCATTTCGGCCATCTTAATCACGCAATACTAGGAAAGACAAACTCAACAGGACTACTGGGCGGAGTTTCAAATGTCTAATCAGATAGCAGCAGTTTATGTTAGGAGCACCAGCCCTAAAGGGGAGGCGTTAGTAGTGGCCAGCATAAAACTCCAGAGGAGCCAGAGAAGACATTTCCAGAAGCTTGGAGTGATACCTGGCCCAACTTGGATAGGAAGCTCTCGTGGTAAATCGCTCACCTCAATTGACATACTTCTTCTCCCTTGCTAGCCTGGAAACCGACCTACTGCCTCTGCAATAGGATCACTTCCTGACCCCAGGTCTTCTGGACTAGCCTGAGAGCTCTGTACATCCAATTTCTAGTAGTCGTGAGTACGTGTACCTTGACTGCATGCACCTTGATTTATTACAGTCTCTGACTCCTTTTTGTGGGGGCAGGGGACATTGAGACAGGGTTTTTCTGTTCAACAGCCCTGGCTGTTCTGGAACTTGCTTTGTAGACCAGGTTAGCTTTGAGCTACAGAGATCTGCCTGCTTCTGCCTCCCGAGTGTTGGGATTAAAGACATTCACCACCACTGTCCGGCCCTGATTTGGACACATAGTTGAACAGAATGTTTTCCTTTTTTTTTTTTTAGACAGGGTTTCTCTATGGCTTTGGAGGCTGTCCTGGAACTAGCTCTTGTAGACCAGGCTGGTCTTGAACTCACAGAGATCCACCTGCCTCTGCCTCCCAAGTGCTGGGATTAAAGGCGTGTATCACCAATGCCTGGCTGTTTTCCTTGGTTTAAGATAAAAATCTTATGTATCCCAGGCTTGTCCTGGAAATCACAATGGATGTTTTACCTGTACTATGTCTATTTCACATAAATAATGCTTGTGAAGGCTGGAAGAGGGCGTTCCTCCAGAACCGGAGCTGTGAGTCATGTGAGTGCTGAGAATTCAACCTTAGTCCTCGGGGGAAACAGCCAGCTCACTTAGTCCCTGAACCATCGCTCTGCCCCACAGCCACCATCTTTGAGACAAGGTCCCAACCGGGTAGCTCTGACTGGTCTCATTCAAAGACATCAGGCTGGCTGCTGCTTTGCTAGCAAGCAGTGCCTCTCAGTTAAGGGCTTGCCTAACCATTTTTGTTTGTTTGTTTGTTTTTTGTTTTTCGAGACAGGGTTTCTCTGTTATTTTGGAGGCTGTCCTGGAACTCACTCGGTAGACCAGGCTGGCCTTGAACTCACAGAGATCCGCCTGCCTCTGCCTCCCGAGTCCTGGGATTAAAGGCGTGCACCACCAACGCCCGGCTTTGCCTAACCATTTTAATTTCTGTTTTTCATTTATTTTACATTAAGTTTTATTTTTTGAGACCAGGTCTCTATGTAGCTCTGGTTGTCCTAGAAGTCAATATGTGCACCGGGATAGCATCAATGAGACTTCCTGCTTTTGCCTCCAGAAAGCTGGGATTAATGGCATGCACCACTATGCCTGCCTATTTATATTAATTTTTTTTTTTCGAGAAAGGGTTTCTCTGGCTTTGGAGGCTGTCCTGGAAATTTCTGTAGACCAGGCTGGCCTCAAACTCACAGAGGCCTGCCTCTGCCTCCCGAGCTCTAGGATTAAAGGCCTGTGCTACCACGCCTGGATATTAAAAATTTTTAAACTTTAAAAATGCTGGCACAGGCCTGTAAACTAGAGAAACTGAGGCAAGAAGAATGATAAGATTTAGAGGCCAGCCTAAACTACATTGGGAGACTCTTTCTTGAAACCAAAAAATAGTGAGGCTGTTGTGTAATGTTCTCTGGTTCCTAGGCATCATTAATATCTTAATCAGAGCAGCTGATGTTACTTGATCGTGCCTATTGACCTTCCATGATGGGGGGTGCTAACCACCACCTGTGACCCAATCCCAGCTGTATATAACTCTGCCTTAAGTGCCGGTCTGAGGAGACTTGGAGGTAGAAGGTTAGCTGAAAGGAAGGGTTCCATCTAAGAGGTTTGGGATTATCATGCTGGGGTGGGACTGTTTGGGTTACTTTAGACTCTTGTAAGTAACCCTTCACCCATGATCCTCTATAAAAAATGTGATCAATTCTTTGGTTGGCCAAGCTGGACATGGGTGGGAAGCTTAACTTAGTACTAGTGTATTACCTGGAGTGATGACTTACTTGTTCATATTTCCCTAGGGGAAAGTTCATACAATAGGGTTGGCCATAGGCTTGCTCATACGAGGCAATTGCTCCATTACTGAGCTACATTCCTGATCTAATTTGTGGGTTTTTTGTTTGTTTTGTTTTTTTGGCTGAGTCTTACTATATAGCTGGTGGGATGGAATTCACTCTGTAGATACGTGGAGACCAGGCTAGCCTTGAACTCATCTGCTGGCCTCCCCAGTGCTAGAGTTAAAGGTATGCATCAGTATGATGCCTGGCTGTCCTGTAACTCACTCTGTAAGATCAGGCTATCCTCAAACTCATTGATACAGCTGTCTCTGCCTCCCAAATGCTGGGATTAAAGGCTTGCACCACCATAGCCTGGGATGATTGGTTTTTGTTTGAAGTGATTTTTTGGCTTTTGGTTTTCAAGACAGGGTTTGGTTATTCTTTGTAGCTTTGGCTGTCCTGGAACTTACTATTAACGTACTTCAGTCTGGCCTTGAACTCAACAGTGGTGATGTATTTATTACTTATTAAAGCTTGTCTGAGGATTCAGAAAGCAAAATCAGCCTCAAGCTATAGAGATCAGGCAGTGGTGGTACACACCTGTAATCCTAGAACTCAAGATTAAGTGACAGGCGATCTTTGTGAGTCCAAGGCCATCCAGATCTTCACAAGATAGATCCAGTCCAAGGTGGGCATTGGTGGTGCACACTTTTAATCCCTGCACTCGGGAGGCAGAGGCAGGCAGATCTCTGAGTTGGAGACCAGCCTGGTCTACCTAGTGAGTTCCAAGACAGGTTCCAAAACAATACAGAGAAACCCTGCCTCGAAAAACAAAAACAAAAAAAGATTGATCTAGTCCTAAAGAGAAATAGTTCATACAAAGATGATCTCAACACCTGGGATCACACACCTTTAATCCCAGCATTAGAGGGGGTATAAAAGATAGGAGCAGGGTTTTCAGTAGTTAGTTTGAAATTTCAGGGTTCTCCAGCCTTGCTGAGGAGAGGTAGCAGTCTGAGGTAGAGTAAGAGCTAGTGACCAGCTGCTTTGCTTTTCTGATCTTCAGCTTGAATGAAATTTGAACCCTAATGTCAGTCTCTGGGTCTTTTATTTTTCATGTTATGCAACAGAGAGACCCTGTCTCAATAGTAATGACAAACCAATAAGTAGAATGTGTAGTTTAAAATGCTGGGGTGGGAGGAGCTAACAAAGCTTGCTAGTGCCAGCATTTTCAGCACCAAAAAAAAAAATTTAAACATTGTTAAACATTGAAAATATCTGCCTAAGTCTTCTGTACATTTTTTATTTTTCAGGCAGGGTCTCCCTTATGCAGCCCTGGCCTGGAATTCTCTATGTAGACTAGGCTGGCCCCAACACAATCCTGCCTCTGCCTCCTGATGGCTGAGATTATGAAGGCCATCATACCTGGCAGTTTTCTGAAATTTTTTTTTCCATGCAGGATTTCCTCTGTGTAGCTTTGGAGCCTGTCCTAGAACTCACTCTGTAGACCGGGCTGGCCACAAATTTACAGATCTGCTTGGGACTAAGCTGTGTGCCATTGCTGCCCGGCCCAGTTACTTTTCTGTAATTTTTTTTGGTTTTTCGAGACAGGGTTTCTCTGTATTGTTTTGGAGGTTGTCCTGGAACTCCCTCTGTAGACCAGGCTGGCCTCGAACTCACAGAGATCCGCCTGCCTCTGCCTCCCGAGTGCTGGGATTAAAGGCGTGTGCCACCAACGCCCGGCTCTTTTCTGTAAATTTTATTGAAAAGCTTACACCTTAGCGGGTGTTGCTTGCCTGTAATACCAGTTCATGAAGCTGAGGCAGGAGGATTTCCCTGCATTTGAGACTAGCCCTGGCTGTGCTGGCTGCAAAGGAGGCTGGCCTTTAACTCGGATGCCTTTAATCACTACATCTGCTCCCCATATGGAGACCATTTTGGCATTAACCTCAGATCCTCAATGTTTTGAACTCCCTGGGGTTAAAGGTGTACACCGCCATACCTGAGTTTGATTTGTTTCATATGTGTGTATGAGTGTTTGCCTATATGTACATAGGTGCCCCACATGTGTGTGTGTGTTACAGGGGGTTGTGAGCTGATTTGAGGGCTGAAAATCAAGTCCAGGTCCTCTACAAGAACAACAGGTGCTCTTAGCTGCTCAGCCATCTGTCTCTAGGCCCAGATCTCCTGTTCTGGGTACTAGAGTTATAGGTCTGTGCCACTGCTCCCAGCAGTATAGTATCTGAGTGAGAAAAAAAAAAACTAACCCAGGAGTTATCCTGGAGTTAGCCTCTAGGGTCCTCAGGACTCACTTACCACTGGGAAAGGGATCCAGCGCCAAAGCTGGTTGGGAATGGGTGAGAGTGTCATTGGCTGTGGCCACTAATACTGGAGATAGCAGGGGGCAGTGTGGGATTTGTGGATCAGTGGAACAGGGAGCGAAACAAGCTGTGACTGTGGCCCTGTGTTTCTGAGATGAGTGAGAAGGGTCCACTAAACATTAACATGAAAATATGGATGTCTTTTTTTTCTACATGTTTCTCTGGGATCTTCCTCTCCAAAGATCTACCAAGATGAGCAGCAAGGATGTACCCCCACTCCAGGAACTGGCTATGCAGACCCTTTTGAGAGATGAGAACTTGATCATCTCTAGTTTGGGGAAGTTACCCCCAGTGTTCTTCCTGGAGCTATTTAAACAAGCCTGTGAACGTGGTCTTGGTAATGTTCTGAAGAAAATGGTGGCTTCCTGGCCCTTCCCTCGACTCCCTCTGGGAGCTATGAAGAAGAGAAACTTCTTTCAGATCCAAGAATATATCCTAGAGGAAATTGATAGGGTGCTTATCCAAAAGGTTCGCCCCAGGTAAGAAAGACTCGGGTACCCTGGGAAGGGAGTCGAGTGTCTGGAGCAGAGACATGGAAGTCCGGTGGCAAAGGCAGGCAAGGATGGGGAGGATTCTGATGGCGCCAACTTGGAGAACTACAGAGGCTTTGGCTATTGCTGAGCTGTCTGGGAAAGGGCTGTGGAGTGTGATTATACAGGGCTCATGGTGGATACAGCAGTGACTGAAGGATAGCCCTACTTCCTTGGGTACTAGAAGTGGGACAGGGATGTACTTACTGAAGGCCATGAAAAAAAATAAGATAGAGAATGGAAGGAACTATTTAAACAAGCCTATGAACGTAGTCTTGTTAATGCCCTGAAGAAAATGGTGGCTTCCTGGCCCTTCCCTCGACTCCCTCTGGGAGTTATGAAGAAGAGAAACTCCTTGGAGACCCAAGAATATGAAGTTGTTCAGGGATAGAATAAAAAAAAATACAGGGTAGATATTGTGTCCTTGCCTAGCAGCTGAAGCTCTTTTCTGTTTTCCCCACAGGGAGTACAAACTAGAAGTGCTGGATTTACGGTCTGTGGGTCAGAGCTGTTCAGATGTTTGGTCTGGGCCCATAGATAATTGGTTACCACAGACCTCAAGTGAGGCTAAGGAGGGAGGGAAGCAGCCCTTGAAGGTGGCAGTGAACTTGTATCTCAGGAATGATCCCGCTAACAAGCTGTTCTTCCTCTCTCAGTGGGCTAAGAAGAGGAAAGGGTTGTTAGAGGTGTACTGCTATGAGCTTCAGATTTGGTTACCATCCCTCTCTGACTGCAAGTATTTCTTGGAATGCATGAACCTGCATCACATAGAAGTGCTGGGCCTGTATTGCCTCCGCAAACCAGCCTTCCTACTTAACTTGAACTCTTACCTTGGCCACATGACGAACCTGCGCAAGCTCTCTCTCTCTAACCTCCACGAAGAGAGCCTTGTCTCCCCAGAGGAGAGGAAGCATATCATCTCCGGGTTCGCCTCGCAGCTCCTCAACATGGAATGCCTCCAGAAGCTTCATCTAGATAACACCTCCTTCTTTCAGGGTCACCTGCACCAGCTGCTCGGGTAAAGACAGATGCTCTTCAGAGCAAAGCCAAGTCATGTTACTTTGCATTAGTGGGCACCTGCTCTATGTACCCTCCCTAGTGGACTGACAGTGCCAAGGCACGTTGTTTCACGCCTGCTCTGGCTTAGTGGTTATGTGAGACCTGTCTCTGTTGCAAAGGGTCAGGGCTAAACTGGGGTTCATGGACTGGAAGGATATCCATGTTAAGCCCGTATGAAGCAATGAGATCTAGTGGGTGGATTCTGGTTTCTTCCTTAGCTAGTGTGGTTCAACTAAGGGAAGAGACGAGGGCATTGGTGAAAGCATGTCTGCATTAGTTCCCCATCTGGGCTCTGTATGTATGGACGCAGCAGTGTGCCTGCAATTTCCCATCCAGGAAAGGCTGTGGCTTTTCTTTTTATTAACTGAGAGATAGATGCTTTTCACTGCACCCTACAGAAATGGATGAAAACTTTGAGAGTGCTTACCAGGCATTTCCCTTGTAGCCACACTGAAGTATTAATCATTGTCAGCTTGATTACAGTCAGGTTAGCTGACCTATGTTTTCTTTTTCCTAAGACTAGATTTATATAATTATACAATTTAATCAAATAGTGAAATAGTGACAATCAAGTAACTTATATCTTTTTTTTCCCTCGAGACAGGGTTTCTCTGTATTGTTTTGGAGGCTGTCCTAGAACTCGCTCTGTAGACCAGGCTGGCCTCGAACTCAGAGATCCGCCTGCCTCTGCCACGCAAGTGCTGGGATTAAAGATGTGTGCCACCAACGTCCGGCTGTAACTTGTATATCTGAAAAGTACAGATTTAGAGTTGATGATAATATCTGAAGTTTACGAGCACACATCAACAGTTTGCTTTCTTTGGAGAATAGGGGAAATTTTATTCTACAGATGTTGGTTTATTTTGTGTTTCAGGGTGGTGGGAAGGGAAACAAAACACAGCATACTAGTGGAGGTCAGAGGACAACTTGTAGTAGTCAGTTTTCTCCTACCATGTTGATCCCAAGGACCAAAAGCAGAATGTCAGCCTTGGTGCCTTTAATCTGCTACACAGTCTCACCCTAGAATGAACTTTTTTTTTCCTTCAGTGACAGGGTTTCTCTGTATCCTTGGCTTTTCTGGGCCTTGAACTCTGCCTCCCAAGTGAGTGCTAGGATTAAAAAAGATGTGTGCTACCACCACCCTGCAGAGATGGTCTGTTTTGTTTTTTTTCAAAATGGGGTTTCTCTGAAATAGTCCTGGTGGTCCTGGAATTCACTCTGTAGACCAGGCAGGCCTTGAACTCAAGAGCTCTATCTACTTCTGCCTCCCCAGTGTTGGGATTAAAGGTATGTGCCATCTCTGCTGTTGGGATGATCAGTTTTAAAAATGACTTCTTAGGATGTTGTCCAGATTGGCCTTGAACTCTGGTTCTCTTGTCACAGCTTCCGAGTGTCTACATTATAGGTGTGTACCACTATACTGGCTTCTTTTTTTCAGAGACAGGATCTAGCTGTGTAACTCTGGCTGTCCTGGGACTTACTATAGACAGGCTGACCTCCAACTCAACAGATCCACCTGCCTCTGCCTCCCGAGAGAGCTAGGATTAACGATGTTCACCACTGTGCCTGGTTACCATAGCCAATTTTGATGGTTTTAAGCCTGTGTGGGAAATGTGTAGCCATGAAATTGGAGGAGAGGTGAAGCACAGAGACGGGAAAAGAGAGGATGTGCTTGAGGGTATGGTGGACATTGGGTCCTGCAAGTCTATTGTCAGATCTTGCCTGGGTTGATGATCCTCCTCGGTCCTTCCTGTGTGTACCCTGCTAGTCTAGCCAGCATTTGGATCTTTCTTGACAGGGAGGGAAGGATGTGCAGTTGGTGACAGACCTCGTACAGATTTTAGTGTGTAGAGACAATCATGGGTACTGACCTGCCGTACAATTGGCAATATCTTGACCCACACTGTCCTCCTATATCATTACTTGGTCATCAGTTCTAAGAACTGTCTGTTTTACTCCTTAGGTCCCTGAAGACCCCCTTGGATGACCTGGCAGTGACTAACTGTCAAGTCTCAGATTCAGATTGGTACCATCTCTCTAAGTTGCCATGTGTCAGTCAGTTGAAACAACTGAGTTTGGAAAACATCAGATTGGTCTATTTAAGTCCTGAACCCCTCCGAGTTTTGTTAGTAAAATCTGCATCCACCCTGGTATCCCTGAGCTTAGAGGACTGTCACATGAAGGCTCGCTATCTCTATGCCATCTTACCTGCCCTGAGCAACTGCCTCCAGCTCACTACCTTCAACTTCTATGGGAACCAAGTCTCCAAGAATGCTCTGAAGAAACTGCTACGCCACACTGCCAGCTTGAAACACCTAAGCATGGAGCTATATCCTATTCCTAAGGATTGCTATGAAGACAATGGCACTCTCCATATGGAATACACAGGCATCCTTTGTGATGAGCTTATGGACACACTGAAAGCCATTAGGAAGCCAGGGAGGGTCTATTTTGGTGCTGACCGCTGCCATGAATGCAACATTCGATATATCTACAACAAAACCATGATGTGTAAGTGTCGGAGAATCGCTGACTAGTTGTGTGCGATTTCCAAAAGCTTGCTGTGGATTCTGGGAGATGAAAGACAAGGTAGTCAGAGGACACAAACACAACACATGACTTTAGACTGATGCTACAGATCGAGAGAGAAAAGTTAGTTGATGCTAAATTCAAGATGAGGGAGAAAGTTTGTTGACAGGTGTCATGGGAGTGGATTCTAGCAAGATAAGTGTGTTACCCCCAGCATGGAGATTATAAAGTCATGTTCTGAAATTGTGAAATGTGTGTCTTTCCCATCTTGATGACTAACATGGTTTACAGTTATTTTTATTTTTAATTTTATTTTTTGGGTTTTTTTTTGAGACAGGGTTTCTCTATAGATTTGGAGACTGTCATGGGACTGTCTTTGAATAGCAGGCTGGTCTCCAGCTCACAGAGATCTGCTTGCCTCTGTCTTCCGAGTGCTGGGTTTAAAGATGTGTACCACTACTGCCTGCCCGGCTGGTTTACAGTTGGTTTTTTTTTTTTTTTTTGGTTTTTCGAGACAGGGTTTCTCTGTGGCTTAACAGGGGAACCAGTATTTTTCCCTAGTGTGTGGCTTTTTGGAGCCATTCCCGATGGAGAGATAGACACCTTACTTAGCCAAGATATGGTGGGGAGGGCCTTGGTCCTGCCTCAAGTGATGCACCTTTGAGTTTCTTAAAATTTATTTTTAATTCTATGGGGGGAGGCCTGGCAGGAGGAGCAGAGGTATGAGTGTACACGTATCAGTGCCCACAAGCCCAGAAGATAGATTCCTTGGAACTAGAGCTGGCCTTACAGGCAGTTGGGAGTCGCCTGTGTGGGAGCTGGAGGCCAAACTCTAGTCCTCTGCAAGAGCAACTGGTCCTTTAACAGCTGCACCATCTCCCCAGTCCCTCTGCTTCCCCCTTTGGCATCTGAACTCTACTCAGGAGACTTCGTTTACTTGTTTTTGAGAGTGCTTGGTGCCATAGTACATGCGTGGAGGTTAGAGGACAACTTGGAGCAAGTGTTTTTTTCCACCATGTATATCATGGGGATCCAGACAAGTCATTAGTGTAGACAGCATTGTGCCATCTTCCTGGCCCACAGATCCTTTTTCTATTTTTTTTTTTTTTTTTGGTTTTTCGAGACAGGGTTTCTTTGTGGCTTTGGAAGCTGTCCTGGAACTCACTCTGTAGAACAGGCTGGCCTCGAACTCACAGAGATCCGCCTGCCTCTGCCTCCCGAGTGCTGGGATTAAAGGTGTGCGCCACCAACGCCCGGCCAGATCCTTTAAAAATAATGCATACACACATAAATGTGTGTGTATATATACATATATGTGGATAAAACAGAAAGTGTTAAACACAGCCCTTTGAGATTTCCATACATGTATGCAGTGTACTTCGAACACCACTGTCGTTTGTCCCCTTCTCTCCTGACTCCTGCAGCCTTTCTCCAACATATCTTCTACGCTTTTCTCCCTGCCCTTAAAAAGAACAGAGAGCCCTTGGATGGAGAGCCAGCCCAGAGGTTCAGAGCACTTGTTCGTGAAGAGTGCCCAGATGCAGTTCCCAACACCCTTCACTGTCAACTGTAACTCCAGTTCCATGGGATCTGATGTCATCTTCTAGAGCCCACGAGCTACGGGCACACACAAGAAGCAAACATTTTGTGCAGAGAAAACACTTATGCACAGACTATGAGTGCAAATAGTGTGACCTATATGAGCTTTGGTGTGGTACCACCCATTGGATCATGGGTAGCTAGACTTGAAAGAAAATAAATCTGCTCTCTCCTGCAACTATCATGGCAGTAGCTCCTCAGTTAAGAGGCAGAGGCAGGCGGATCTCTGTGAGTTCGAGGCCAGCCTGGTCTACAAAGTGAGTTCCAGGACAGCCTCCAAAGCTACAGAGAAACCGTGTCTCGAAAAACCAAAAAAAAAAAAAAAAAAAAAAAAAAAGTGGGCCTTACGAGCCCCTCCCCTATCTATGTGGAAATTCCACTGGCTTGATCTGCTGTACAATAGTCGTATGTCTGTATTTCACAGTACTCTTTCCTACTTTCTGGGTCTAGCGTTCACTCTTCCCCTTCTGTGATTTTCTTGAGGGCAGGGATGTGATGTAACTATGCTATATAGCGCTAAGCATTTTGACTCATTGAGTCTCATGAACTGCTGCCCCCTACAAAGAGAAGCGTCTTTCATTGAGGTTGAGAGCAGCACTAATCTATGGGTATAAAAATGCTTAGGTCGTGGTCCTCAATTTTCCCAACGCTATGACCCTTTAAATAGTTCTCATGCTGTGGTAACCCCAACCATAAAATTATTTTTGTTGCTACTTCGTAACTAATTTTGCTACTTTTATGAGTTATAATGTGAATATCAGTGTTTTCCTATTGTCTCAGGTGACCCTTGTGAAAATGTTCTTTGACCCTCATCAAGGTGGCAAGGCACACAGGTTGAGAAACACTGGTTTATGGGCTGAGGGAATTTCTCAATATTTAGAGTATAGCCATTTCTATTATTATTATTATTGGTTTCTTGAGACAGGGTTTCTCTGTAGCTTTAGAAGCTGTTCCAGAACTCACTCTGTAGACCGGGCAGGCCTTAAACTCACAGAGATCCATCTGCCTCTGCCTCCTGAATGCTGGGGTGAAAGGTGTGCACCACCACTGCCCAGCTGAGCATAGTCATTTCTTATAGAGGATCGATGTTTGGCTCACAGCACCCACAAGAGGTGGTTCATAGCTGCCTGTAACTACAGTACCAGGAGATCTGATGTCCCCATCTTTCAAAAATATGTCTTTATGGAGCTGGAGAGATAATGGCTCAGGGCTTAAGAGCACTGGCTGCTCTTCCAGAGGTCACAAGTTCAATACCCAGCAATCACGTGGTGTCTCACAACCATCTGTAGTGAGATCTGGTGCCCTCTTCTGGCATGTGTATGCATAATAAATAAATAAACTAAAAGATACGCCATTTGACCAGAGGACCATTTACTGAAACAATAGCTACCCTTGCCTAAGACTTCTGTAGCAATAGGCTTTTGACCAACTGTACACTATCCAGCACACATTTCCTCTGGAGCAGTCCTCAAGTCCAATCACAAAGGGGACAATTCTCCCCTTAATGGTCATGTCACTATTGAACCAGTGTATATTTCTGGCTTACTAAAAATCTGGTGTCCATAAATGTTTGGATTTATGTCTGGAGAAGACACACTTCTAACCCAGATGTTTAAGGAGGGAAGATTTATCTTTAGTGCAGATCTTTTGAGGCTGGAAGACCCACCTTTAACTGGGCTCCACCTTCTGCTGGCAGCCTGAAAAATGGACATGGAAGAAGGAAGCTTCTTTTGTCTTTGCCAGCCTGTTCCTGCTCTTGCTGGCAAATCCATTCTTTCACTGGCGTTAGAACTACTTTTTTTGGGGATTACAGCATAGACTGAAGAGTACCTGGATGCCTCATGGAGCGAACAACTATTGACTCTTGGACTGCAGTTGGTAGACAGCCATTGTTGGGTTAGCTGGACCCCAGCCTTTAAGCCATTCTAATAAATCCCCTCCACACACCTCCAGGGTCTTGGCTGTCCTGAAACCTCCTATGTAGACCAGGGTGTCCTCTAACTCACAGATTCATCTTCATTGCCTCCAAACTAGGGATTAAAGATGTGCACCAGCATGCATGGCATAAACCCCTTTTCTTCGTTAAATTCTATTTTCCGTTAACTAGTTAATTAATTAAAATATTTTTAAAACAGGATTTATTGTGTATCCCTGGCTGTCATGGAACTCACTGTGTAGACCAGGCTGGCCTTGAACTCACAGAGATCTGACTGTCTCTGGGATTAAAGTTGTGTGCCACTACTGCCTGGTGTAAAAGTTCTATTATTAATTACTTTAAACTGTAGTGGGTTTCTTCTAGAAGGCTTTGCCATGCGTTCTTGTAATCTTGCTGCCTCAGTCTCCAAAGAAGCTGGGATTACATGCTTGTGCCAACAGGCCTTACTCTTCCTTGTTTCAATGTTGGTCTCATGTCCTTGGCCCAAATCATTATTTTGGTTTTATTTATTTATTTACATATTTATTTTGTTTTGTTTTTGAGACAGAGTTTCTCTGCAGATTTGGAGTCTGTCCTGGAACTCACTCTGTAGACCAGGCTGACCTCGAACTCATAGAGCTCTGCCTGCCTCTGCCTCCCAAGTGCTGGAATTAAGGTGTGCACCACCAACGCCCAGCTTGGTTTTATTTTTATTCTAACACGTTGTTGAACTCCTGATTCTAGATTGTGGGCATGTGTCATTATGCTTGGCTTACTACAGCTGTTTAACTCTGATGTTTTGGAGGTCAGTCTGTACCCTGTTCTGTTATTTGGTCTTACATAATATGGCAGCTTTCAGCCCTGAGTGACTCTGTTTTGTAACAGGGGTTTCTCTATTTGCATTCAAATACCGAGGCTGAGTCACTGGTCTCACCGGTGAGGAAACAAACACTTTCAGTCTGGCACTGCCCTGCAAAAATGGATGCATCCATGCATCAGGTCTTCCCCCACATAAAACACTGCCTCACATGAGCTGAGCAAATTGAATCAGAATTATATGGACTGGCCAACAGGGTTTCTCTGTGACTTTGGAGGCTGTCCTGGACCTAGCTCTTGTAGACCAGGCTGGTCTCGAACTCACAGAGATCTGCCTGCCTCTGCTTTTTTCATTCTTAAATATGGCTTAATATTCTTCTCCGTTCCTGTACATCACAACACCAAGTCTGCTCTTAGGGCCTCTCTGCAGAGGCTAGGGAGTGCAGGCTACAGTTTCACCCCTCTCACTTATGTGTGTTTGTATGCATAAGTGTAACACATATTGGTATTATTGATACGCACATCAATATATAATGCAATATATATCACCAAGGAGAACACATTGATTAAAGAAATACAAAAATTTGGCATCGTTTCCAAACTTAAATAGTAAAAATAAAAACTACAAAAGGAGCTGCATACCCTAAATGTATCATGCGGAACAACAAGCATATCCAAAAATGTCAATTTACATCCAATTTCTCTGGTCTTGTCATGTCACATTAGACCCATTTACAATGGCAAAACCCTAAGGTACTGCTGGGAAAAGTGTGTTGCTTGTTCTTGGGTGTTCTGCAAATCAACAACAAGCTTCCCCTGACTGACGCTTCTCCCTGGGGGTTGAGACATCCGGTTACACGACAGACGGTCCTTTGGACCTCAGAGTACAGTAAGGTTTACATGTAAGACACACTCCCTTCATTCGAGTGAAACAGGATTATTGGAACGATAGGCTGGTCTGTCACCAGGGAACGGAGACCTGGTTCAGACCAATGAAGCTACAAGTGACTGAGTCAAGTCCTTGAAGAAGGGCAGTCAGGCATGGAAGTGTTAAAAGTACCCAACTTGAAACCCAATGGACACCACAACCCTGGCTGAGTGTGAGTGATACCTACTGACTTTAAAGACCTTTGGTCCTTCGAGGTCCACTTGGCATACTTTCCTCTGTTGCTACCACTGGGCACGTCCTCCGCTTTGTTTCCTGTCACCACCTTGAGCACACCAAGACCTTGTACTTAACTGGATTCCAGCACTACAGATTTTAGCATATTATTTTATTGAGCCAGAGTCTCATGTAGCCCTGGCTGGCCTCAAACTTACTAGGCCAATAATGATCTTAACTGATTTTGCTGCCTCTGCCTCTGGTGTGCCACTTTGTCAAGCTTTTACATTTTTTTCTCAATACTCCTGTTCAAAATGATGATCAAATGATAAGGAAGGGTCAGAAGAGTTGGTTGAGCTGATGATGAAAGCACTTGCCATACAAGCCTGAAGGACTTGAGTTTGATCCCTAGAACCCACTGTAGAAAAAGAACAATTCCCAAACAATGTCCTCTGACCTCGACACACACACACACTCTGTGGCATGTATACACCTGCATTCACAATGCTGTAAACACACATGTATGCCACACTCAACATCCCTTACGCTGTGTGGAAGGCAAACGACTATTTTCAAAGAAGTTCTAAAGGTGTCTGGGTCAGCCACAATTCATGAAACTCCACTTTCAGAAAACAACAGCAGCTGAGTGCAGAATGTCTGTAAGCACTAAAGAAAACAGAGTGCACGCATGTTCAAACCATCTTTCCCACTTCCCACACATCAGGCCAGCGTAAAGCATTAGCAACACAAGATCAGACAGCCATCACTAAGCAGTGATCTGTGGAGGCTGGAGAGTTGGCTCAGTGATTAAGAGCACTGGCTGCTCTTCCAGAGGACTAGAGTTCCATTCTCACTACCCACATGGAGGATTAACCATCTGTAACTCCAGGGGATCCAACACCCTCTTCTAGTCTCTGTAGGAGCATGGAACCCACATGGTATATCTATATACATACAGAAAACATATACATTAATAAATATAAATGTATATATCTATATATAGATATATATATGTACATAAATATATAAAGTTATTACTAGGGCTGAGAATGGCTTAGCAGGTAACATGACTGCTGTTAAAATGTGAGGATTTGAATTCAGACTCTTCAGCATCCAGATAAACACTGGTACCTGTGATGAGGGGGAATATCTGCAAACCCTGTGCTGAGGGTAAGGATGTAGGGGACAATAGACAGAATCTGGGATGATGCTGGTCAGCCAGTCTACCCAAAGAAGTGAGCACCAGGTTCTCAAAGCAACTTAGGTGAAGTAATAGTGACCTGTGGACTTCACATAGGCATTCACAGACATGCACACTGCATACACTAGCACCCGTCTTCCAAAACAGGAGAGGCAACATTCAAGACAGAACTGAGTAGCCAAGATGGACCGCAGCTGGGTGGTGGTGGCATACATCTTTGATCCCAGTACTTGGAGGCAGAGGCAAGCAGATCTCTGTGAGTTCAAGGCCCACCTGGTCTACAGAGTGAGTTCCAAGACAGGCTGCAAAGCTACAGAGAGAAACCCTGTCTCAAAAAACAAAACAGAACAAACAAACAAGAAAAGAAAATGGACTGGGGCTGCCTTACAGTTCAAAGTGTGTTCATGAGATCAGAAGAAAGCTGGACACTCGGAAGGCAGAGGCAGGCTAGTCTCTGTGAGTTTGGGGCCAGCCTGGTCTACAGAGCAAGTTCCAAGCCAGACTCCAAAGCAATACAGAGAAACCCTGTCTGAAAAAAAAAAAGAAAGAAAGCTGGACAAATCTGTCTACTTGAATGACATAACCCGTATCGTAGCACTGCAGAGGGGCAGGGTACAGTTCCAGGATCAGCTGGTTCAGGTTGGTTGTGTGATATAGATGGCCCTTTAGGACCACCATGGAGATGTCATTGTCATAGAAACTGACTCTAGTGAGCTGATAGTACAAGCTCAGAGCAGGGAAAAGAGTACCGAGCTGAGAGTCCTTCATCCTACAATGTTCTAATTCCAAGCACTGCAGAGTGTTTGCAACACTCTGTACGAAAACTCTAAGAGCTGGGTGTTGGTGGCGCACGCCTTTAATTCCAGCACTCAGGAGGCAGAGGCGAGTGGATCTCTGTGAGTTTGAGGCCAGCCTGGTCTGCAGAGCGAGTTCGAGGACAGCCTGCAAAACAATACAGAGAAACCCTGTCTTGAAAAACCAAAGAAAAGAAAACTCTAAGAGGCACAGTAATCAGATCAGATAAAACCACACTTCCCAATTCCAAATGTTTGAGATGACTGGAGGCTCCAACAGCGGGCAAAAGACTTGTTTGGCCAGGCAGTGGTGGCGCACGCCTTTAATCCCAGCACTTTGGAAGCAGAGACAGGTGGATCTCTGTGAGTTTGAGGCGAGGCTGGTTTACTGAGCTAGTTCCAGGACAGGCTCCAAAGCTAGAGAAAAAAAACCTGTCTTGACCCTACTCATGGCCACCCCCCATCCCCCCCAACCCCCTCCCCCCGCCATAAAAGACTCCAAGTCTGATTGTGAGAACTTGCAGAGAGAGATGGACAGGGACACCAAGGGGATCTTCAGATACCTAAGGAGAGACCAAGTGGTTAGTTTGGCCCATAGTGATGGGTAGCCAGGGCCAGTGTGACCATGGCATAGCAGTGAGCACCAAGTACAGTCTGCTCACTCAAGTCACTCCATTCTAGGCTGCAGTCAGTCACCATCACGGTAAGACATGATTATTATTGAGAAATCTGTGTGCAGGCTGCCAGACGTCAAGTTCCACTAGTCTGTACGAGAAAAGGGGACTAGTCATTGTGGTGGCAGAAAGAGCTCTCATTCCTTCCTTACCTGAACATCTGATTGATGTGGCCACTGAGAAAGTAGGCACTGATCATTTGGAAAAGCTAGAGACAGCTGAGCTTGTTTTTGTTTTGGTCTTTTGAGACAGCGTTTCTCTGTGGTGCTTTGGAGCCTGTCCTGGCACTTGCTTTGTAGACCAGGCTGGCCTCAAAGTCACAGAGATCCACCTGCCTCTGCCTCCCCAGTGCTGGGATTAAAGGCATGCTCCACCAATGCCTGGTGACAGCTGAGTTTGGAGAACTGAGAAACAAACTTTGGTGACTGTCTTCTCAACTGTGTCTATTACTGTACTTATAAGACTGAAGAGGTTCTCATGGAGTAGTTTTAGGAAGAGTTTGTGAAGCCAGGCAGTGGTGGCACATACTCAGGAGGCAGAGGCAGGAGAATCTCTGTGAGATCAAGGCCACCCTGGTCTACGGAAAGTTCCAGGACAGGCTCCAAAGCTTCACAGAGAAACCTTGTCTCAAAAACAACAATAACAAAAACAATGAAAAAGAGATGGAGGGAGGGGGGAAGGGAGGGAGAGAGTTTGTGTGTGTGTGTGAGAGAGAGAGAGAGAGAGAGAGAGAGAGAGAGAGAGAGAGAGAGAGAGAGAGAGAGAGAGAGAGAGAGAGAGAGAGAGAGAGAGAGAAATGGAGGGAGCGAGGGAGGGAGGGGAGAGAGAGGAGACCAAGGCAAAGTGAAAAACATGTCACTGTGGACAGTCGCCACCCATTATGCAGTTCCAACTCCTTGACACAATCTGGCTGTAAAATCTTCAAGACCTTCCTGAATGTGTACACAGACAATCCCCAAGTCTGTATCTTCACATAGCATGGCCTGATGAACCTTCTTCTCTGCTGGGCCCGCCGGAACAAATATGTTTGGTGTTCATCCAGACCGAACCCAAGGCAAAGGTCCGTGACCACCTTCAAACGCCGCCTTCAAGCGCATCTAGTTTTGCTCTTCGCTTTTCACACACGGTGTCTTCTGAACATTCGCCATCCTCCCTTTCGGCCCATGCATCCCAGAAATCGTGGTGCACATTCCTCAGGTCCAGTACCGGAAGCTTCCGCCTCCAGTGAGCAAAACAGGTAGAAACACGAGAAGGTACAAAATGCTAAAGCCAGAGCAGCTTTTTCTCACATCTCCGCTGTCACTAAGTCCCTGCTCTGTTGTGTCATTTACATATTGAAAGCGAGGTCTCCATGCAGCAACTCACAACTGCCAGGCAAGAGCTCAGTGCCTTAGCTGCATCTGGAGACCTACCCAGCTCGCTCCATTCGTTACTCTATACTTCCGCTGTCGTTATTTCTACTAGCTGGTGGAGACGCAGGAACGGACTCATTCTCCTGTAGCTACATCAGCTTCAAGCTCTAACGCACACTTAACATAAAGTTTGCTGCAAGGCCCAAACAGCTGTCCAGGACTCTGCAACTCTCCAAAATGATACTGAAAGACCCCGGCCCAGTCTAAACAGGCAGCCGAGGCTTATGGAAAATTCCGTTTTCCCCCCCCCAGCTGAATAGTCATTGTTATCAGAAAGGAGCTCAGCTCAAGGTCCTCATGGCTGAATAGTCACTGTTATCAAAAGGGAACTCTGCCCAGGGACACAGGTGTCTGCATAACCAGCCCAGCAGGGCTGAGCAAGCACAGAGACCAATTGTTCTTCAGATAGGGCCAAGGCCGGAACTTGAGTTCCAAGAAAAATCTCTATCTGCCCGCGCTCTGAGCCCTAGCCTCATTTAAATTGCCCAATCAGGGTCCTGTTACTAGGCTTCTCGCTTCTGTACTGCGCTTTTTGCTATAAAAGGACCCCTGAGTCCCCAGCTCAGGGCGCTCAGCCCCCCCGAGACTGAGACGCCCGGGTACCCGTGTGTAAATAAAGCCTCTTGCTGTTGCATCCAAGCTCGTGGTCTCGTTGTTCCTTGGGTTCGGGTCTCCCTCCCGTGAAAGTCCCCCGCCTGGGGTCTTTCAATACCACCTAGAGCCTCTGGCCTACCTTTGACCCCATTCTCCATGAGTCCAGATGTCCCTTCACTACATCCAGATGTGAGCCATTTGGCATTGCCTGGTTTTTGCTTACCTCTGGTGAACGTTCCCCGTCAGCTGCATATCTACACCATCCAGCACAGCTTGCCATATCGTTGTTATATCTGGGAATTTCATCAGCCCTCCACAGGGAGGCAGGGAGAGAGCAGGTGCTGCAGAACACCACTACTCTTGACAAATGTCAGCATCCACTTCAGAAAACTCTGACCACTCTCTTCAACATATTACCTCCCTCAAGAGACTGAAGCTTCATAGCCATGTTTTCAGGACATGCCTGTGATTTGTTTTATCTATTATCATTGAGCGTGCATGTCTGTATGTAGGTCCTTCTCTGCCAATGTGGAGGTCAAAAGATGCTTCTCTCTCTCTCTCTCTCTCTCTCTCTCTCTCTCTCTCCTCTCTCTCTGCCTGTCTCTCAGACCTGGTCTCACTACACTGTTCTGACTCACTATGTTCACCAGGATATCTTTGAACTCACAGAAATCCACATGGCTCTGCCTTCCCTGTGCAGGAATTAAAGGTACTTGCCAAAATGCTTGGCCTCACAGGATAACTTTCAAGGTTCAGTTTCTTTTTGCACAGGAAATTCTGGGGACCTCAGTAAGGTCTTTGCACTCTTCTCTTGAGCCACCCCAATGTTCCACAATCAGACTTTCTTTCTAAGCCCAAGGATAGATGAAGCATTTTCCAGCCGACTCTCTGCATGCTGTGGCCACATGTCAGTAATACTCAGTCCATGCTCATGGACTGGGTTATCAATGTGCTCCTGGATTCACCATATTCCTAACATTCATCACTTAATGATGGCACATTTGATGCTATCAGCTCTATTGAGCATCTAGGATTCCATGTGGATGACCATGGTAGAGTCTGAGAAAACTTATCCCTTACACTGTGGGACTGGAATGTAGTGGATGATTAGAAGAAACATGCATCAGAATGTCTTGGTGTAGTTATAGTTAGGAGAGCAACACCACTCTGGAGGCTGATCTAGGGAGACCTAGAGTTCAACCTTGGCCTGGGCTACACGGTGGAGCCTAGTATCATAATCAAAATTGAAGGAAACAAAATCCAGTTCCTGGAAAATCCACAAAAGCTAGAGGAGTGTGAAGACCCACCCACACAGGAAAGACATCAGCCCCTCCAAGACCCCAACCCCAGCGAGTCCAGCTTCAGGTGAGATTGGGTCTTCGGCGGGGACCGCCCGCCCATCCCCCATCCCCCTTGATCTTCGGGGCCACTCCTGGCATCCAGAAGACCCACCCACACAGGAAAGACAGCAGCCCTTCCAAGACCCCAACTCCAGTGAGTACAGCTTCAGAAGACCTGCCCACACAGCAAAGAAGTCAACAATTCCAAGACCCCAACCCCAGTGAGACCAGCTTCAGGAAAGACATCAGCCCTACCAGGACCCAAACTCCATGTCAGCATCCCCAGCTTCAGCTGCAGGAAGGAAGGAGACCAGTGGAGACAGAAAGACCCCACCAGCACCCACTGAAAGAAGAGATGGGAAGAAGACAGAATAAGAGATCACTCAGCAATAGAAACGCCAACATGACCCCACCAGAATCCAGGGATCCAACACCAGCAAGACCCGAAAAGCACTACATAGACGAAGAAGAGGAGACGGACCTTAAAAATTATTTCATGAAGATGATGGAGACCCTCAAAGAAGAAACGAGGAAATCCCTTAAAGAAATAGAAGAAAAATCAAACAAAAAATCCATGAAATGGGGGAAAAATTCAAGAAATAAACAAATCTCTCAAAGAATCTAAAGAGCACCAATAAAGAACAACCAAAAAAATGAAGGAAACAACTCAAACAGTTGAAGGATTGAAAGCTGAAATAGAAACGATAAAGAAAACACAGAATGAAGGGATGCTGGAAATAGAAAAGCTGGGTAAACGATCAGGAACTACAGATGCAAGTATCACCAATAGAATACAAGAGATAGAAGAGAGACTCTCAGGTGTTGAAGACTCATTAGAGGATATAGAGTCGTCAACCAAAGAAAATCTCAAAACCAACAAATCCTTAACACAAAATATCCAGGAAATATGGGACACCATGAAGAAGCCAAACCTGAGAATAATAGGTATAGAAGAAGGTGAAGAACTTCAACTTAAAGGTACAGAAAACATATTCAACAAAATCATAGAAGAAAACTTCCCTAACCTAAAGAAAGATATGCCTATGAAAGTACAAGAATCTTACAGAACACCAAATAGACTGGACCAGAAAAAGATGTCACCTTGCCATATAATAATCAAAACATCAAACCTACAGAGTAAAGAGAAAATATCAGACCTATCCGAATTACACCTAACTTCTCAATGGAAACGAGGAAAGCCAGAAGATCATGGACAGATGTCCTACAAACGCTAAGGGAACAAGGATGCCAGCCTAGACTACTATATCCAGCAAAGCTCTCAATTACCATAGATGGAGAAAACAAAATATTCCATGACAAAGCCAGATTTAAACAATACGTATCCATGAATCCAGCTCTACAGAAATTGCTAGAAGGAAAACCTAGAGCCAAGGAAGATAACTACATTCACAAAGACACAGGCAATATATAATCATACTTTACAAAACACCAAAAGAAAAAGGGAGGAGAAACTACACAAAATAACTTCACTAACAACAAATCAAGCAAAAGCAAGGATCACCAATCAATGGTCATTAATATCCCTCAATGTCAACGGCCTCAACTTGCCTATAAAAAGACACAGACTAGCAGAATGGATACGAAGACAGAACCCTTCCTTCTGCTGCATACAAGAAACACATCTCAACATCAAAGACAGACGTTATCTCAGAGTAAAGGGCTGGGGAAAGATCTTCCAATCAAACGGTCCCAAGAAACAAGCGGGTGTAGCAATCCTAATATCTAACAAATTAGACTTCAAATTAAAATCAATCAAAAGAGATGAAGAAGGACACTTCATATTCATCAAAGGAAAAATACATCAAGACGAAGTCTCAATTTTAAACATCTATGCCCCAAATACAAAGGCACCTACATTCGTGAAAGAAACATTACTAAAGCTCAAAATGCACATAAAATCTCACACACTAATAGTAGGAGACTTCAACACTCCGCTCTCACCGCTAGACAGGACCTCCAGACAGAAACTTAACAAAGAAACAAAAGAATTAATAGAAGTTATGACCCAACTGGGTTTAACAGACATCTATAGAACATTCCACCCAAATACAAAAGGATATACCTTCTTCTCGGCACCACATGGAACCTTCTCTAAAATTGACCACATAATAGGAAACATAGCAAATCTCCACAGATACAAAAAAATTGGAATAACCCCCTGTATCTTATCAGACCTTCATGCATTAACATTAGAATTCAACAATAACACAAATCGCAGAAACCCTACAAACTCATGGAGATTGAACAATGCACAATTGCACCATGCCTGGGTAAAGGAACAAATAAAAAAATAAATTAAGGACTTCCTCGATTTCAATGAGAATGAAGACACAACATACACAAACTTATGGGACGCTTTGAAAGCAGGGCTGAGAGGAAAGTTTATAGCACTAAGTGCCCACATGAAAAAATTGGAGAACAGTCATACTAGAGAATTAATAGCACAGCTGAATGTTCTAGAACAAAAAGAAGCAAACTCCCCCAGGAGGAGCAGACGCCAGGAAATAATCAAATTGAGGGCTGAAATCAATCAAGTAGAAACCAGAAAAACACTGAGAAGAATCAATGAAACAAAGAGTTGGTTCTTTGAGAAAATCAACAAAATAGATAAACCTCTGTCCAAACTAACCAAAAGACAGAGGGAGAGCATGCTAATTAAGAAAATCAGGGATGAAAAAGGGGACATAACAACAGACTCTGAGGAAATCCAGAGAATCATCAGGGCATACTTTGAAAATCTGTACTCCACAAAATTTGAAAATTTAAAAGAAATGGACAATTTCCTGGATAGATATCACTTGCCAAAACTAAATCAAGAACAGATAAACAATCTAAACAGACCTATAACCCCTAATGAAATAGAAGCAGTCATCAAAAGTCTCCCAAACAAAAAAAGCCCAGGCCCAGATGGCTTCAGTGCAGAATTCTACCAGAAATTCAAAGAAGAGCTAATTCCAATACTCCTCAAAGTATTCCACACAATAGAAGCAGGAGGCTCACTGCCAAACTCTTTCTACAAGGCTACAATTACCTTGATACCCAAGCCACACAAAGACACAACTAAGAAAGAGAACTATAGACCAATTTCCCTCATGAACATTGATGCAAAAATACTCAATAAAATACTCGCAAACCGGATTCAAGAACACATCAGAAAAATCATCCACCATGATCAAGTAGGCTTCATCCCAGGAATGCAGGGATGGTTCAACATTAGAAAATCTATCAATGTAATCCACCATATTAACAATCTGCGAACGAAAACCACATGATCATCTCACTAGATGCGGAAAAAGCCTTTGACAAAATCCAGCACCCCTTGATGATAAAGGTCCTAGAGAGATCAGGGATAACAGGAATGTACCTGAATATAATAAAAGCAATATACAGTAAACCAACAGCTACCATCAAACTAAATGGAGAGAAACTCAAAGCAATTCCTCTAAAATCAGGAACAAGACAAGGCTGTCCACTCTCTCCATATCTCTTCAATATTGTACTTGAAGTTCTAGCTACAGCAATAAGACAACAAAAGGAGATAAAGGGGATACAAATAGGAAAAGAAGAAGTCAAACTTTCACTATTTGCAGATGATATGATAGTTTACATAAGTGACCCAAAAAACTCCACAAGGTTACTCCTAGAGCGGATAAACACCATCAGCAATGTGGCAGGATACAAGGTAAACTCAAAAAAATCAGTGGCCCTATTATATACAGATGATGAAGACACTGAGAAAGAAATCAGAGAAACATCACCCTTTACAATAGCCAAAAACAGCATCAAATATCTGGGGATAATGTTAACCAAGGAAATTAAAGACCTGTATATCAAGAACTTTGTTTCTTTAAAGAAAGAAATCAAAGAAGATACCAGAAAATGGAAAGATCTCCCATGCTCTTGGATTGGTAGGATCAACATAATAAAAATGGCAATCTTGCCAAAAGCAGTCTACAGATTCAATGCAATCCCTATCAAAATTCCATCACAATTCTTCAAGGACCTGGAAAGAACATTAATCACCTTTATATGGAAAAACAAAAGGCCCAGGATAGCTAAAACATCCCTATACAATAAAGGAACTTCAGGAGGCATCACCATACCTGACTTCAAGCTCTATTATAGAGCTATAGTCCTGAAAACAGCTTTGTATTGGCACAAAAATAGGCAGGTAGACCAATGGAACCGAATTGAAAGCTCTAATTTTAACCCACACACCTATGAACACTTGATTTTTGGCAAAGAAGCTAAAACTGTACAATGGAAAAAAGAAAGCATCTTCAACAAATTGTGCTGGCATAACTGGGTACTGGTATGCAGAAGACTGCAGATAGATCCATGTTTATCACCTTGTAGAAAACTTAAGTCCAAATGGATCAAAGATCTCAACATAAATCCAGCCACACTGAAACTTTTAGAAGAGAAAGTGGGAGATACTCTTCAACGAGTTGGTACAGGAGACCACTTCCTAAACATAACACCAGTGGCACAGGCACTGAGATCAACAATTAACAAATGGGACCTTCTGAAACTAAAAAGCTTCTGTAAGGCAAAGGACACAGTCCACAAGACAAAAAGGCAGGCCACAGAATGGGAAAAGATATTCACTAACCCTACATCTGACAGAGGGCTAATCTCCAAAATTTACAAAGAACTCAAGAAACAAGTCTCCAAAACACCAAAGGATCCAACTAAAAGGTGGGGTACAGAGCTAAACAGAGAATTCTCAGTAGAGGAGGCTAAAATGGCCAAGAGACACTTAAGAAAGTGCTCAACATCCTTAGCCATCAGGGAAATGCAAATCAAAACAACTCTGAGATACCATCTTACTCCTGTCAGAATGGCTAGAATCAAAAACACCGAAGACAATTTATGCTGGAGAGGATGTGGAGAGAGAGGGACACTCCTCCACTGCTGGTGGGAGTGCTGACTCATACAGCTTCTTTGGAAATCAGTATGGAGATTCCTCAGGAAAATGGGAATTAATCTACCACTAGACCCAGCAATTCCACTCTTAGGCATATATCCAAATGAGGCAAGTTCATACAACAAGGGCATCTGCTCCACTATGTTCATAGCAGCATTATTTGTAATAGCCAGAACCTGGAAGCAACCTAGATGCCCCTCAACTGAAGAGTGGATAGAGAAAATGTGGTACATTTACACAATGGAGTATTACTCAGCAGAAAAAAATAACGGAATCTTGAAATTCGCAGGTAAATGGATAGCACTGGAAGAAACCATCCTGAGTGAGGTAACCCAGTCGCAAAAAGACAAACATGGTATGTACTCACTCATATATGGATTTTAGACATGGATCAGGATAGTGCCAGTTTGCACTTCCACTGCTAGAGAGTCTGGGAAACAGGAAAGAACCTAAAAGATATGCATATATGCATAGTACCCAAGAGAAGAGGATGGAGACAAGATCCCCTGAATGGATGGGGAACACCGCGAGGGGTGGGGAGGAGTGGGACCTGGGAAGAAGATAGGGGGTGAAGAGGAAGAGAGTTTGTCATGGGGGAACAGGAAGTTGAGGGGGTGGGGGTAGAATAAGGGGAAGAGGGAATCATAGGATCGAATACAGATCAGGCACCAGAGTGACCTCGAGTGATCTAAAGGGATAACACCAATTGGCAAGCTAAGCAATAGTGGAGAGACCACCTCGAATGCCCATTCCTGATAATGAACTTGATGTCTATAACCATCCTGGAACCTTCATCCTGTGACTGATGGAAGCATAGGCAAACACACAATTAATCACTGAACTGAACCCAAGAAACCCAGTGACAGAGAGAGAGGAGTGATGAGCAAATTGGCAAAGAATGGGCTGGCAAAACCAGCAGAGACAGCTGATCTGAACAGGGGAGAGCTCTTGGACCCCAGACTGACAGTGGGGAGGCCAGCATGGGACTGATCTGCACCCCCCAAATGTGAGTGTCAGCGAGAAGGCCTGGGCAACCTATGGGGCCCTGAGCTGTGGATCAGTGTCTATCCCTGGTATACAAACAGTCTTCGTGTGCCTATAGCACAAAGAGGGATGCTCTCTCAGCCTGGACTCTTAGGGGAGTGCCTGGACCCTACCCAGAGTAAAATGACAGACTCTGATATCCCCTATGTGGAAGGATTTGGCAATAGGGTGGGAGGGTGGGGGGGAAGGGGAGTGTGGGAGGAGGTGAGGGAGAGGGAACTGGGATTGACATGTAAAGCAAGCTATTTAAAATAAAAAATGATAAAAAACAAAAACAAACAAAAAAAAGCTAGAGGAGTGAGCATAAACTCCACAGGTCATTTCAAACTCATTTTCTTATACAGTGGGAGCAGGAGGTGTGAACACTGGAATCTGTGGTTGAAGACTGGGAATGTGGTTGAGTAGGATGACTGTTTACCTAATACACAGGAGGTCTTGGTTGGATGCACCGAAAGGCATGAATCAGGTTGTAATAGTTTGAATGTAATTGGTCCCCCATAGGCTCATGCGGAGTAGAACTATTGTGTGATGTTCCCTTGTTGAAGTAAGTGTGGCCTTGCTGGAGGAAGGGTGTCACTGTGGGGGCTGGCTTTTGGTCTCCTTTGTTTAAGCATCACTCAGTGTCATAGTCTACTTCTTATTTCCTGACAGATGTAGGACTCCCAGCTACTTCTCCAACACCAAGCATGCATGCATGCCCCCTGCCATGTCCAGCCATGATGGTAATGCACTGGACCTCTGAAACTGTAAGTGAACCACCTCAATTAAATGCTTGCCTATATAAGAATTACCATGGTCATGGCTGGATAGATAGTTCAGCGGTTTAGAGCACTGGCTGCTCTTCCTGAGGTTCTGAGTTCAATTCCCAGCAACCACATATTGGCTCACAACCATCTATAATGAGATCTGGTGCCCTCTTCTGGAGTGCAGGCATGCAGTCAGAACAGTGTATACATTATCAATAATCAAATAAAAAAAAGAGTTGCCATGGTCATGGTGTGTCTTCACAGCAATAGAGACCCTATCTAAGACACAGGCTGGGTGGTGTACACATCTGTCATCGTAGTGCTTGACTAGTAGCGGATGGAGATATGAAGTTTGAAGCTATCCTCAGCTGAATGTCAACTTCATGGCCATTCTGGGATACTGGAGACTTTATCTCAATAAAACACAAACACATGAAACACCTGGTACACACTGGTATTCAGGATGCAGTCTCACAGGCAAATTTGATGGTGCATTCCTTTAATCTCAGCATGGAGGAGGCAGAGGCAGGATGATTTGTCTGAATTCCATGCTGGGAATAGGTATCTTTCCTCTAGAGTGACTCCATTTTCTACCTATAATGCTATTTAATTTGTTAACTTATAGAAAATAAATTTATATATTGAATTGAAATTTAGCAAGGGTGTTGGCACATGCCTTTGAACCCAGAATTCTGCAGCAGAGAAGTATTCACTCTGGTTCCAATATTACATCATTGAATATTATCCTTGATGAATATTCCTTCACATTTACTCATCTTTGAGAGTGATGAGAATATAAAAACCATCATAATTAGTTGTAGGCCTTCTAATATCCATTTTGTAGTAAAAAAAACAAAGAATATTAAGACAAAAATAGTATGTTATTAAATTCCTATGTTTCTATCTGATTTTACAGACAAAGGATATAAAGACAGTAACACCAAAATTAATACAGCATTTACAATTTGGGGTAAAAAGAATACTTCCTAAGTTGGGCAGCTCTTATAGGTCCCAAAATTGAAACGTGACCAAATAGTGGAGGTTTTATTTGAAGGTCACCAGCCACAGCCACAGGGTAGGAGCTTTGAAGAAAAAGGCCCCACAGTCCATGGCTTACAAGCAGGACACAGTGCTGAGTGTTAGCAATCACAGAAATCAGGAAGAGATGAATGAAGAATCTAAATTTCAAGGGAAACATGGGCTGTTTGAAGCTATTAAGAAGAATGAAAAGAACAGAAGAGGACAGTGTACCCAGACCCCAATCCCTTTGCTCTATCATTTCCTTTTTCTTCAGCCAACATTAAAATCCAGTTGGTCATCTCAGCCTGAACATAATGGAATGCACTTGCTGGCCAAGCTCTCCAACCTCCTTCAAGGAGAGTGGTTCTGTTAGGCTCTCATTGCATCGAATATCTTTTAAAATAACCCAGTGAACAGCACAGCAGAAAGATGGACAGAGGAAAAGGCCAGTAGGAAAGGATTTGAATGACAATGAGAATCCAAAGAGTTTTCCTATGGACAGGGAGTCCTGGAGATTGAATTACTTCTTCCAGGAGTTACATTTACAAGTTGCCAAATGTCTGGCTCCAAATAATAATTTAGACACACAATTGTCTTTCTACCTCCACAGACACCTGTGCCTCATCCCAATTCCTCCATATCAAACTCAGTGCCTGTGATCAGAGCTGACTCCATACCATTGATTCCAAAACACTGAACACCATGTGAAACTGTGTGCTCTGTGTGCTATTGGTAAGAGATCTGTCTCTTTGATGTCAGGACCTGCTCAACTTTGAGCCTGAGCGATCACTGTGGTGGAGAGTGGAAAAAAATCCACAGACATAGTTAGATAATTGCTGGGATGATGTGGACTGTGTGCACTCTGAAGGGGACACACCAGCTACCCGGAAATATAGCACATTTATTAAATATTATCAACACAAGCATTCAGCTACTCATGGTAGGTGATCTCTGTGGAGAACAGATGAGAGTTTCCTACACAAGCACAAAAACCTAACTGCCATCCCCAGAATGTCCTGGGGGAAAAACAAACTAAACCTTGAAAATAATCCTGGTAAAAGTAGTGAGTTCAAAACAAGTCTCAACTGTTCAGTGAGTGATGAGGTGAGAGAGAGAGAGACACAGAGACAAAGAGCCTGACAGACAGAAAGACAGAGATCGAGGGAGAGAGAGACAGAGACAGAGAGAGAAAAAGATAGAAAGTGGGGGGGCAGAAGAGAGTGAGGAACAGAGAGAGAGAGTGTGGGACAGAGAGGGGAAAAGAGAGAGAAGGATCTTCTGACATCCATACTTTTACAATGGCGCAGAAGTTTGTACATACTGACTCACATGCACATTCATGATAAGTAATGAAAGAAAAGGCATGTCCTGAAGATATGGCTGATAAACTTTAGTATCTTGTGGAAGGTATCATGACAAAGATGTGGAAGAGCTTTCTGAAGTGGATGCTGACATTTGCCAAGGGTATCAAAAGGAACGCTGCACCAGAAAGGTACCTGAAGTCACCCATCCATATGGAAATAGAGATGGGATTCCTTCATACATGGTAAGTATAAACTGTTGATTTGGAACCACAGCCCTTAAGCACAAACATACTTCATCCCATAACTTTTTCCTCTACTGTAGAGGCATCATCATGACACCTGCAATTTGATTTTACATACTTTGATATGTTAAACCCAGTGAGTGTATCAACCATTTAGAGAGTCTTCATATATAATTCTATGAATATATTTTCATTTAAATCTTAATCATCATTAATTATGTGTGTTAAAGGGCATGGGTGCTGTTTGTGTGTAGATGGAGATGACTGCAAGTGCTCCCAGAGACCAGATATAAACTTCAGATAACCTGAAACAGTTCAAAGTGTCTGACATCAAACACTGTTCCCCAGAAGGAGCAGTAGGCACAATTACACTCTGAGCCATCTCTCCAAGAGATTCTCTCTAGCATTATGACAGGGGATGCATGAAGCTAAGGTGTAGAAAATCTCCATGAGCAAGGCATGTTGAGCCATTACATTTTCTGAAAGTTCTAGGATGCAAAAGGCATAGAGACAAGGGGACACAAGAATATGTAAACACTTTAAGCATAAAGAACAGGTATGAGACGGTAAATAAACTGACTCAACAAAATGTTGCAATGCACTCTCTCATGCAAATCTGTTTATTGAAATGATTGAAACTGTAATGCTAATGACTGTGGAGGAAATGACATCCAGCTTACATCCCTCTTGAAACCAGAGGAAGAGAGATCAGGCTGAATAGTGACAGTACTGTATGTTCAAAACCAGTTCATTCCCCTGAGAAGGTTATTTTTCATAAAAGACACATACATGCATACATTACAAATTTTTATGTAAGGTGGACAAGAAAAAGATGGAGACCAAACAAAAACAGAGACATGGAGCAAAACTCATCCAGTCCATTGTGCTCTTTGTACTCTCCTGTCTTTCTACTCTTCCCTGTGTCTATGGTCTCTCATTCCCTGATTACACTGGGATGCAATCCCTTCCATTTTCAAATCCGTTTTCCTGTCCGAGGCTGGGACTTCACTGTTGGCCCTCAGCAGTTAAGGAGCCACTGATTCTCGAGCTCAGTGCTTTTCTATCTTGTCTGAATCAATGAAACTATATTGTTTTCATATAAATCTGAAACCCCTTGAATAGACATCCTCTGTGTCTCTGATGAGTCACTTGAGTCCTGGCTTTCATTTCTCAGAGTCCAGCAGTGATATCTCATCCTTTATTCCCAACATGAACATAGTGAGGCCTCCTTGTCATACACACAGAAACCCTGGCAATCAAGACATCTCTTACTCACAAAATAGATCTCTCTCGGCTCTCTTATACCTCTGATTGTTTCCAAGAGCTCAAAACAGTGTTGGGCAAATCTGTCTGGCAGGACATCACCAATGTCATCATAGACTTCATCAGGGGCAGGGTACATCTCTAGGGTCAGTTTTTTAAGGTTAGCAGTGTGCTGCAGCAGCTTCTGAAGACTGGACACAGACAGGAAGTTCTTCACAAAATTCACCTCAACCAGCTGGGAACACTGGCTCAGGGCAGGGAGAAGAACACCGATTTGGAAATCCATGAGCTTACATCCCTTCAATTTTAATGTCCGTAGTGTACCTGTCAATCTCTCTAGCAGTCTTCCTAGAAGAGCATGACTTAAATTTAAAAAGCTGACACCACTCAGGTCCAGATGTGTGAGTTGATGAACGCTTAGACACTGGGAAAGATGCATCATATCTGCTTCTGATAGCATGCAGCGAGTGATTGCAAGGATCTCTAAAGGACTCTCCAAGTTCCTAAAAAAGACAAAGGAGTTTACTTCTGTAAATATAATAGTGGATGAGAAAGAGCAATGAAGTCCATGTAGAAGAGGCTAGTTTGTCCTAAAATCATTCTGAGATCATCGTGAAGTCCACACTCAGGACACGACCTGATGGACAGTTAACAACACATGCCTAGTGACAGAGAGGAACGATGAACAAATTGTCAAAGAATGAGCTGTCAAAACCAGCAGAGACAACTGATCTGAACAGGGAGAGATTTTGGACCCCAGACATACAGCTGGGAGGCCAGCATGGGACTGATCCAGACCACCTGAGTGTAAAAGATGGTGAGGAGGCCTGGGCAACCTATGGGGCCCTGGGCAGTGGATCATCACTATTTATCCCTGGCATACAAATGGAATTCGTATGCCCATAACACAAAAAGGGATGCTCTCTCAGCCTGGACATTTAGGGGAGTGCCTGGACCCTGCCCTGAGAGAAATGACAGCCATTAGATATCCCCTATGTGGAAGGAAGTGGCAATAGCAGGAGAGATGTGCGGGGGTGGGAGTGTGAGGGAGGAGGGGAGGGAGAGGGAAATGGGATTGACAAGTGAAGCAAGCTATTTAAAGTAAAATAATAAAAATACAACAAATGTCCATCATTGTGACTGTTTCTGTCCTGAAATCTGTTCCCTCTGCACTGTCGAGCATAAAAGCTCATCAGATGATGAATTAGCGGGAAACAAGAAAGGAAAACCAAGGGGGAACTTAGTGCCATCCCTGTGTGTGTGCCAACAGTGGTCTCCATGAGTCCCAGCTTGCTGGCACAGACTCTGTCCTGCTTTTAGGGCTTCTCTGTGGCCCTAATCACTCTCAGGCATTTTCCATTTACTCAGGCTCTACCTGTGCTCAAAGAGCACCTGGGGGTGAATGGGAAGCCCCAGGTTTGCACAAATGTTTCATGTAACAAGGAAAAGCTGTGCTCTGCGCTGCAGAACAAGCTATGTATGCTGCTCACCTGAGCACTCGGTCCAGTCTACCATGGAGGAAGAAGACACCATTCAAATAGAGATTCTTGAGCTTGTTGAGTTGGGAGAACTGGGAAATGATCTCTGTAAAACACCATTCTTTCCTCTCTTGGTCCCTAAACCACTCCAAAGGTGTGAAGATTTCATTGATAAGGAGTTTCTGAAGATTTCTCATCTGACCCAGGCCAGCGGCAAACATCGCAAGGGTTCTCAGGTCCCAGCGTGCATTCACTTCCAACTCCTGTATAGAGCTTTGCTCAAATACCTCCAGCAGCTTTAGTGGCTTATAGGCAGGGAGGGCCCCAAACTCCACCTTTTCACAGATCACCTGCACCACATCTTTCCTCTGCTTGGCCCACCAGTGGAAATATTTTAGGGATTTACAGAGATCCCTGGACTTGAGGGAAAGGTTCATCATCACAGTCACAACCTGTTTTCCCCGTCTTATGGTATGACACACCGCTGATTGCCTCTCACTAATGACATCTGGAGAGCACTCAACATCCTCTGTTCCAGCCCACACCTTCCAGAAGTTGTGTTGGAAATCCCGAAGGTCAAGCACTTCTAGTTTGCAAGCCCTGTTGGTCAGACAAGACAATGAATCAAACACAGGGTTACCAATGTACAGTCTGCCAAACCCCCACATATCCACTTCTCTCAAATCCATTCTTTAAACCAAGACTCTTTCCAATTCTAGTGGCTGGTGGAATAATAGCAGAGGTACAGTCACTCTATGTGTCTACATCTATTAGCACAGCACTCCATGCACCACTGTCCTTTCTCATTTATGCACTTCTCTAAGAAAGCTCTGATTCAACTTGGACCACATTCTAAACTCGGTAGTCACCTCCCTCCATCCACACTCTGCCCTTCCACGCTAGCATTTTCTCAATTACCTAGGTTGAGCCTTCTGTTTAATGAGCAGGTCAAGGCCATCCAGCACAGCCTTCAAAATCTCCAGGTCAGAAGTCTTCATCAGGGCTCCCACAGGAAGGCATCTGAAGGGCCAGGCTGCCACCATGGCCCTCAGGATGTTTGTTTGTTTGCCATCGAAGGCGACTTTAAATACTGGCGGGAAGAGTTCCATGGGCAAAGTCTTCAGAGCAGAGAGAGACAAGGCTTCATCTTTCAGCAGACTTTTTATTGCCAGCAGCTTGAGCGACGATGGAGAACTCATTCTGAACTTCTTATACACAGGTTCTATAGAAAGATGCAGAGAATAAACCCATTTAGTCATACCCCACTTCCCCTTCATTGCCTAAGCCATGGAGGCTTTAATTCACTAACCTAGAATAGCTTGAAATCATGTATTGTGTATTAATCCCTATCTGACTTTCTCATAGCCATAAATCCCTCTAAGATATCTTGGAGATGAACACCTCTGGGAACAAGTCTCTCTGTTATTTGACCAATCAAAATCTCTGTTCCAGTAAATACTAATGTTCAGGGTTTTTAGAAATTGGAGAATCAAATGAGAACCAGATTCTTTTGTTGGCAACCATCTTTAAATATCTCTCATGATCCTCAAGAGCAAAGTGATATTTCCTTCTGCCAAGTATGCTTGGGATTCAATCAATGGAACTTGCTGGCTGAAAGTAAGAAATGGGTAGAATAGCCATTATTTGGAAAACTTTAGAACCTGGAGCCACAAAAGCTTCCAGCCACGCTTTAGGAGTTCAAATACTGGGAATTGTCATGCTTTCCTGAGATTCATGGCCAAATTATGCTCTCTAGAACTTTTTTCATTTGCAGTTAATAAGTATATAGTCACTTTGAATTAAATACCTTTAAGGAAGATTAGAGGTGTTGGTCAGTGCTTGGTCAAAGTGCCTTAGCTCTTGAATATAACAATTTCAGCAATCTTTTAAAGGACACAGAAATTTAGCTCCAGGTCTCACTAATCTTAACAATTACCTATATGTGGACTTCAAGGCTAGCCTCGGCTACATGGAATTATCACCTTCAAAAGAGGCACACCAAAGAAAACAACAACACACTCAGGAACACTAAGCTGACCTAAGAGACTGGTGAACCTGGGTATGGTTTTGTCATCTTGAGGGGTATGAAAGCATTCCCTGATCAGGACATACATAACAGGTTTTCAAATCCCAGCACATCCTGGTAGTCATTTTGGATCCAAAAAACAGTGCCTAGCCAGCCCATGATAACCTTTATAGGCCCATTTACAATCACCCTTTCCCTTCATAGTCCCACCTCTCAGCCAAGTGCTGCCTTCTGATTGTATCACAAGGCATCTCCCAATGCAGTAGTACTACTTGGTCTTTTACATCCACGGCTTGAGTGAATCAGATGTGGGAAAGCATGAAATGCCAGACCATAGTCAAGTCCCAAAAGCCTCCATAACACTACTCCACAAACTCACAGCACTAGGATACTCTCTCTTCCTTACATTAATATGTTTGTAAATTTCATATAAATTCTCTCTATGTAACTCAGGCATATCAAAACTCATTATGTACCCTGAGCTGAGCTGGAAGTCTCAGCAATCCTTCTGGCTGATTATAGTAGTATGTGATCTGCCTCCCTCAATCTGCTTAGTGCCTGGATTAAAGGTGTATGTCACATGATACATAACAGGCCCAGTGAAAACTAATGGGGTTCAAGCTTAAGGTGAAGATCAGAGAAGGAAAGCAGCTAAACCACTACCTCTTACCTTTACCTCAGGCTGAAAGAACTGATCCTCTCTCCACCAGCTCTCACCAAGTTTCAGACAGCTGCCTACCCTCTGTGTGGCTTCAGAATAATTCTAAGACTGACTACTGAAGTCCCTGCTTCTTTTATACTTCACTAGTGCTGGGATTAAAGGTGAGAAATGTGTTACTCTGTCTTGGGATTAAAGGTGTACCTGGCATAAGGATATCTAGGATGGTTGATTTGCTATTTTGATCTGCAGTGGCTTTAATAAATCATGAAAAGTATTTTACCACTTGTGTGAGCCACCACCACCTGGGTAAATTATGATTTATTTTCCTTCCTTTTTTGTGTTTTTTTTAGATAATCTTTTTTTCTGTAACGATGGAGCCTATCTTGGCCTTGAATTCAGTGAGATCCTACTGCCTCAGCCACTCAAATATTGGGATTAAAGGCATGCACCTCTACCTCACAGCTAAATTAGCACTTCCTATATGCCTGCTTGCTGTGCTGTGTACAGGCTAATCTTGTAGCCTCACTTGTGTCCCAGAACATAGATGTGTCTAGATCTGGGAACTACCAATTCCGATGTCCACTTAGCAGTCCCTACTCAGAAGGATGAGAAAGAAATAACAAAGTCAACACCTGCGTGAAATTCATAGTGAGCTCAAGGCTGGTATCAGTAGTTTAGAAGAGACTGTGTGCCATGGAAAAACAGGAAATGAACTTTGAGTCCTGCATGGAGTCACTGGCCTGGGATGTACGTAGGAGCAATCCCATCTGAACAAACAGGAAAGCCAGTGACCTGAGACCTGCTTGAAGGCAAATGTCTGTAAACCCGAGTGCTGGGATTAAAAGTAAGAGCCAACACACTTGACTATCCTTGAGACATTTCTATAATAGGCAAGGCTATTGCTGATCTCCAGATCTTTCTGGCTCTATAGAGATTCTTATTCCCATTTTAGAATTCCAGTTAGAATTTACGCTGTTGTTCAAAACCTTAGCACTCCCTTCAATAACGGATTCCTGATTAGGGTTTCATAATTGTTTGAATTATGATTTACAAATGCTTCTGGGATCTGCTAGTAGCTTTATGGACACAAGCTACATGTTGCAGCTGAACTGAGATCTAATCTTTAGGAATGTGGTTGCTTCAGCCTTGACTATTTGACTTGACATTTTCTAAGAATAAAATTTTAAAATGACAGATCCAGGAAGCACATCCAAGGTACACATGGGAACTAGAATGCAGTTTCTGAGCATAAAATATCACTCATCCGGGACAAACATCCCTGCCTGTTGTGTTTACATTAATTCAAACAAAAGCAGATGGATGACCTGGGAATGGGGAATGTGGCTCATACTTGTGGCATATTTGTATTGGGCTCACAACACCACAACATATCCACCTACATAAAGACATAGCGAATCTTATTTGATCCCCTAACCTGAACTCACCTGAAGCCACACTACAGAGAAATAGACTGGCCTGCAGTCCTCTTACTATGCACATAAAGTGCTGCCACTAGAGGCTCCTGCCACCATGGCAGGAGCAGCATGCTAAATAATTGACCCAGAGGCTGATATTGTTGCTCAAACTTCAAGTTGAATTTCACAAATGCAAAGCAGCTAGCAACTAACTCTTACCTCAGTCTCAGGCAGTAAGGGCTGATCCACAGACAACCTCTTCACCAAACCTCCAACTGCTGCCTCTCTTTCCTGCCTGCAGAATGTATGACTGACACTGAATACTGAGGACACTGCTTCTATCTTTTATACCTCTCTAGTGCTGGGATTAAAGGTGTGTGATTGTGATCTGTTACTCTTTTACACTAACTCAATCTCATGGATCCCATGGTAGTCTTGAACTCAGAGAGATAAGTCTGTCTCTCAATAAGGAGTCCTAGGATTAAAGGTGTGGACCACCACCAATTAGCTTCTGCTTCAGGGATTAAAGGTGTGAGCCACCACTGCGTGATCTCTACAGCTTTAGGCTGATTTTGCTTTCTTAATCCTCAGTCAAGCTTAGTAAATCGTAAATAATATATAACTACAACCAGGCAACTATGCGCTATCAGACAGCCAGATGCACTAGCCAGGCATCATAGCTAAAATAGGGAATCCAAACACTCTCAATGATAGGCAAGAGTATGGTAAAGAGGAGCTAGCCTGGGCTACATATTGAGTTCCAGTCAGAAAGCATACCCAATTGATCTCCTGGCTGCAGTGCAGGGAAAACCATATTTTAAACAGCAAATAAAAGAGTAGATGTATTTGATACTGTTTGTGTTTAGCTAGGCCCAATCAATACCTTGGATGTCCTCTTCCTGTAAGACACTATGCACTGGCATCTCCATTTTAGAAGCACAGTCTTTTGGGTTCTCTCATTCCATCTAATGGTATCTGAATTGCTGTACAGGAACACGTTTCGCTTTGTTTGGATTTATGTTGCAGACAAAGTCTGGCTATAGGTGGCTACTCTTGGTTCCTTTCCTCAGGACAGCATTCTCATGTTGATTATCTGCATTTGCTGGTGACCCTCTGATGTAGCCTTGCTCATCCAAGCATCCTATGTTTGGTTGAGCCTCCTTTATTCCCTGCCTTGTTACTGACCAATCAGTGATTCTTAAAATCTATTAGAGAGACAATCTTTACAGTGGAATAGAGGACTATTGCACAGCAATTGCCTGTGTAATATGCCCAATGGGCCCGGCCACAGTTTTCCACAGCCTGAGACTGCCAGGGAAAGACTAGGGATCATCTCTAAAAAGGTGGGCATTCAGCTTCATATTTGAAGTCATGAGAGCTCCTGTGGGGGCACTGGGCTTCATTTTAGTAATTTGGAAACTAAGGTAGAAGATGTGATGACTAGGCCTCCTGGCTGCAAAGTAAAAGTGAACCAAGTTTTGGAAGGTGCTCCCAAGGCCCCTCTGACTGCACAAGAGCATTCTGAATGATTTTTTATCTGAGATGAACAGGCCAATGAATTACATCCCTTTGGAGGGAATAGGCAAAGTCCCCTTGTCTTAAGTGCTGCCATTTTGACTTCAGAATCCATTTTATCTTTAGGGTGAATGAATGATCACATTGCCAAGCCCTCTGTGAGCTGGAGACCTTCCAATCGCTGTCCCACACCTCTTTAAACAAGAGAGACACTCTACAGTGAATCTTTAGGTCTGTAAATCATTATGGCTTTTCCTATCAAGAATAAGAACAAATAATTCTGATTGGTTCATTGTTTTTCTGTTTGGAAATGACGGAACACATATGGAAACTTCTGTGTCTGCTTGGTTTGATTTGCAGCCTTGGGGCCACAACATGTTGATGCATTGGCTGGGTCTGAAGATCCACCCATGAGGATCCCAAAATCAATCTGGCAGCACCAGAGACTGTCTGTCATATGGTCCTGTGGAAGTAAGCCATGTTTATTATTTTAGATATGCTTCTGCATGTTGCCTCTCTGCGACCCTAGATAGGAGAATTCAGGAAGCGCTCAGCCAATGAGTCTGCACTGTGATCTCTATTCAATCAGTTTCTGTAATGCGGCCCAGGAATGAATCTAGATTTTTGGAACCTCGACATGTGCTATTGTGTATTCATATTCTCAGACCCAGAACACCTTACATTTCCACTGCTTTCCCTACTCTCCTTACCGCTATTTCAGTTTTCAACCCTCGCACAGTTTGGATTGTTTCTTGCAATTGACGGTTTAGCTTTGCGACTATTTGTTGCATATTATGAAATTTTTTTGTTTTTTTCTTCCATTTCTGTCATTTTCTTGTTTTCTTTTTCTTACATGCCTTGCATTTTTTGGGTTGTTTTTTCTTCCGTTTCTTTCAAGGATTTTCCTAGATCCTCTTTTAGGGCCTCAAGCATTTTCATGAAATTGTTTTCAAGATCATTCTCTTTTGCTTCATTTGCGTTGGAGTATTGGAGTCTTGCTGGTGTGGAGTCTCTAGAATCTGGTTGTGTTATATTTGTTTTCCGGTGATGAGTGTGTTTTTGTTTTGTCTCTTTCTCAGCTCTTCTTCTACTTGATGAAGGAAGAGCCCCTTACGGGTTTCGTGGTTAGGGGACCAGAGTTCCCTTTCGGTGGGTGCAAGCAAGTCTAATAATCTGTTCTTTCTTCTATTCCTCATCCTAGTTCTGGTCCTGTGGGTGGGGAAGAAGCCCAGGTATCTGGGGTGTGAAGTCTCCCACCTTGTCCCCTGGTCTTGTTGGTGGAAGAGAACACCTGCTATCTAGGGTGCTTCGCAACTGCCTGGATGGAAAGCTCTGTGGCAGTCCCCAGGCAATCCCCAGGCACTGGAATGCAGGCCTGGATGCAGGGCCTGTTTTACTTGGTCCCTGTAACCCGGACTCGCTGGTCCCCCAGATGATGCCTTTAGTTTTGATGGCAAGATTGAATAGGATACCTGAAAACCACCCATATCACAATT